>NC_142461.1:119612500-120237500 GCF_049115385.1 Moschus berezovskii
CTCTGTCCATGGGATTTCCCAGGCAAGAAAACTGGAGTGGGTTGCCAGGGAGATCCCTCCACGGGATCTTTCCAATGCAGGGATTGAACCCACGTCTTTTGTGTCTTCTGTATTGACAGGCAAGTTTTTTACCACTGCGTCACCATGGGAAAGGCCTATTTACATGTTAATATTTGAAGAAGTAATATATACTCATAACTCAAATATTTAAAAACTATAAATGTGAGAGTCTCTTCCTTCCCTATCTCCCATTCATTAGATCTTCTCCTCTTTTCTCCTCCCAATCTACTGTTGCTGGTCTTTTGGATATTATTTCACAGTAGCTTATGTATATATAAGCATATACTTACATGTATTTTTTTTCTTTTTATCACACAAAATGTAGGGGATAGTGCATACTGCTCTGTATCTTGTATTTTTCCTTAAATATATCTTGGAGATTCTTCTGTATCAGTATAATATAGAGCACATCCTCATTGTCTCTCTTTTTTATTTCTATCTTTTTATAGTTGTGTAATTTTCCATTAATATGGTGTGCTTAATCACTCAGTCGTGTCCGACTCTTTGCGTCCCTATGGACTATAGCCCACTACGCTCCTCTGCCCATGGGGATTCTCCAGGCAAAAATTCTGGAGTGAATGGCCAAGCCCTCCTCCAGGGGATCTTCCCAATCCAGAGATTGAACCTGGGTCTACCGCATTGCAGGTGGATTCTTTACCATCTGAACCACCAGGAAAGCCCAAGAAGACCGGGGCAGGTAGCCTATCCTGGAGATCAGGAGCAGGTATCCTTCTCTAGAAGATCTTCCCGACCCAGAAACTGAACCGGGGTCTCCTGCATTGCAGGTGGATTCTTTACCAGCAGATACCAGGAAGTTACTTTGTATATTGAGTGCTAAGTTGCTTCAGTCAAGTCTGACTCTTTATGATCCCATGCATTGGAGCCCACCAGGCTCTTCTGTTCATGGGATTTCCCAGGCAAAAATATTGGAGTGGGTTGCCATTTCCTTCTCCAGAAGAACTTCCTGACCCAGGGATTGAACTTGAGTCTCCTATATTGGCAGGTGGGCTCTTTACCACTAGCACCGCCTGGGAAGCCCTTATACTAGGTGGTCAAAAAGTTCATTCAGATTTTCCTATAACATCTTATGCAAAGAAAACTGAGCAAAATTTTTTGCCAACTCAAGATATGAATGCATCATGATTTATTTAACAGGTATTGTATTGATGGTCATTGGACTGTTTCCAATCTTGGTATTACAAGTAATGCTTCAATTAATAACCTGTACCTACATCATTTTATGTGTCAAATCTATTCACAGAATATATTCGATTAGAAGGGATTGTTGCGTCAAAGGGTACATGTGCTTGCAAGACTGATTGATCTTGCCAAATTAACCTCCATGGACTTATTACAATTTACAATCATACAAAGACAATCAGACTTAGAGTTTTGAAAATCTGATATATGAAAAATTATATATCAGCATAGCTTTAATTTGCATTTATCTTATGTAAGAATTTGAATAACTTTTCATATATTTATGAACTTCTCTATGAGTTGTTATGATATTGTGATTTATAATGAGAAATATATATTTGGTTTTCTGGCACAAAGCTCCTCAAACCCTTGGAATTCCCTAAGTGGTGATAGCAGTGAACGTGTATCATGTTATGTTAACAAGACAACTTTTAGAAAGCACCTGAGATTGAGGGCTGGTTGACAGGAGAGCCAATGATGTAATTAGAGGCTGGAACTTGTTTTTCCATGTCCTGGGAGGGGAAAGGGGCTGGAGATTCAGTTCAATCACCAATGGAAAATAATTTAGTCAATCATGTCCATGTAATGAAGCCTCCATACAAACCCAAAAAAAGAGATTCAGAGATCTTTTGGGATTGGTGACACATGGAGGTTTAGAGAGAGTAGTGAGCCTAGAGAGGGCCTGGAAGCTCCTCAACCTTTCCCCAACTTTACCTTATGCATGTCTTCCATCTGGCTGTTCCTGAGTTATCTTCTTTTACAGTAAACCAGTACTCCAATAAGTAACCCAATTTATCTGAATTCTGTAAGCTACTGTACTAAATGAATCAAATCCAAAGAGAGGAGCATTGGAAATTCCAATCTACAGCCCTTGTTTAGAAGCGCAAGTGACAACTTGGACTTGCTACTGATCTCTGAAGTGGAAAATGGACCGTCTTGGATTGAACCCTTAACCAGCCGGATCTAATGTTACCTCTGGGTAGGTAGTGTCAGAATTGTAGGACAGTCAGTTTGTTGATATAAGAATCTGCCCCCTACACACACACACACACACACACACACACACACACACACACACACACACACACACTGGAATTGGTACCAGAACTCTCTAGTTATTTATTGATTTCAACTCCCCATGTTTCTACTGGGTTGCCAATTTTTTGTTCTTACTTACTTCTAGTCGTGCTCTGTATATAGGGATGTTAGTATTTTGCAATATGACGTGAAAATACTTTTTCCTGGTTTAATTATGGTGCTATATATATATATCCTGACAGAATTTTTTAAAAATTTTTACATAATTGAATTTATAAAGTTTTAAATGGCTTCTGGATTTTGAGTCACATTCATAAAGACCTTCCAAGGTTAAAAAGAAATTCTTTCATAGTTTTCTTTTAGTAATTTTAGTATGATTTTTTTTACACTGAAATATATGATTTCTTTGTATTTTATTGTACAGTGTGAAGTGTGGATCTAGTTTTATTCCAGATGACTATTCAGTTATATCAATACCATTTATTGAGCAGTTGATCTTTTTCCTGGTGATTTATCATATACTAATTCCTTTATCTATCTGGGTCTGTATCAGACACTCTTGGGGCTTCCCAGGTGGCACTAGTGGTAAAGAACCCATCTATCAATGCAGGAGACATAAGAGACGTGGATTTGATCCTTGGATCAGGAAGATCCACTGGAGGAGGTCATGGCAACCCACTCCAGTGTACTTGCCTAGACCATCCCCATGGTCAGAGGAGCCTGGTGGGCTACAGTCCATAGAGTCATACAGGGTCAGACACTACTGAAGCAACTTAGCATGCATGCATGCAGAACACTCTCATCTGTTCCGTTCATTTATGGACTAGTCCCACACTGTTTTAATTACTGAAGCTTTATAACGTGTTTTAATATCTGACCTTTTCTCACACACAGATGTACATATTTCTCTTCTTTTCAGAATTTTCCTGGTTATTCTACCCCTGTCTCCAATATAAATTTGAAGATTATTTTGTCAACTTCAAAAGGAAAAAAAATGGGCATTTTATTGGAATTGTGTTAAAATTTTAAAGTAGCTCTGAGACAAATAACACTTTAACAATTTTTTTATTTTCCTATCCAGTTATATCTTCTACTTGTTCAAATCTTTTTTTGGAGTCCCCCCTCCCTTTTTTCCTTTTAAGTTTTCTACATATAGGTCTTGTGCATATTTGTTAAATTTATTTCTAGGTATTTTCTCTTTTTTGTTGCTACTTTAAATAATGTCCTTTATCCTTCTATCTTCTAATAAGTTATTGTCTGTATATGTGAGATCAGTTGGTTTCTACATATTAATTTTGCATCCTTCTAATTTATTGAATTCTCTTATTATTTATAATAGTTTTTATTGGGCTTATCAAAAAAATCTTATCATCTGCACATAGCGAGTATTTTTTTTTCTTTCCCAGTTTTTTATATGTGAAGTCTTTATTTTGTCTATGATTGCTAGTATCTTATGGAAAATTTTAACTAATAATGGTTGTAGCAAGCACTTCTGTCTTATTCCTACCTCTAACATTTCCCCATCAAGCAGAATGCTTATCTTGGGAATGACATAGATATATTCTGTCATATTAAAGAAATATTCATCTCTTCTTATTTCAAGTGCTTTTTATCAAGTGGTTGAAATCATGAGCATCTTAATAAACCCTAACTACAAAAAAGCTATTCTTCTGACCATCTATCGTTCAACCTCCAATCTCCTGCTGATGTCTTCCACTTGGCTCGTCCTAAAAGAAGACAGAAGGGGAGGGAGCCTCAGGGTCAGCTTCCGAGACCACAGAGCAGGGTAGAGAAGGATTGAGGTTAGATCTGGAAGATCAGACAGAGTATATCCTGTACAGAAACCAACAGTGGATAACAGAACAGCCTCTGTCTTCATTAACTGAAGATGTTTATAGGTGGCTAAAGCAATTTTCTTGACGCTAGTAACATCACCTTTGCTTATTAAAAAAAGTGAAAGGGGACGTCCCTGGTGGACCAGTGGTTAAGACTCTGAGCTCCCAATGGAGGGGGCCTGGGTTTGATCCCTGGTCAGGGAACTAAGATCCCATGTGCCACATGGCACAGCCTTAAACAGAAAGGGTGGGGGTCTCAGTCTTAGGCAATTTTACATGGAAAGCTGCTGGTACTAACCTTTTTGAGATCTAACGTTAGCAAGCCCAGAGTCTGCATTTCATCGTCAGGACTGATTGAGCTTCTCTTTTTTTTTTTTTCCACATTTACTTTTAGGATTGAGCTTCTTGAATACAGTTCCCCCCTATATCTAGTACCTTATTTTTAAAACCTTGTCACTCCTTCCCCAGATCTAAAAATAGTATTCTAGTGTGATGGGGATCAGACGGGTCAGTTGTCAGCACCGGAACCAGACACTGTATCTTCTGGGAAGGACCCAGCAGAACACGCCCTTTTTTTACCGGCACCTTGGCCAGTCTCCAGGGCTATTCCGTTCATGCCTACCTCAGATGCCCCACACATCAGCAGGCCTGGCACTGGGGGCAGCAGTTTCACCTGACTGTGCCACATGATGCCCTCTCTGACAGGCTGCTTCCCTTCTGCCAGACGTTTGCAAACTGTTCCAAACTCTGCTGCAATCCGGCCTCCTACTGCACAGGCTGCGTGTTCAGGAGACTTCATGGCTCAGAGGGTTGCCAGATACTAGACAAGGCACCCAGTTAAATTTGAATTTCAGATAAACAGTGAATAATTTTTAGTATATCATAAATATCACAAGGGACGTCCTTATACTGAAAAATTATTCTCTGTTTATGTGAAATTCAGACTCAGCTGGGGGCCCTGTATTTTGCTCTACTAAATCTGGCAACTCTCATCACAGCTAATCCTCCACTTGTGCTTCCCCTCCTCCTCTAGTATTCTTGCCTGAGAAACCCATGACAGAGGAGCCCAGGTGGGCCACAGTCCGTGGAGTCGCAAAGAGTTGGACACGACTGAGCAACAAAAACAACAACCATGCTTCCCATCCTCTCCCCCAATTTCAAAACCCCTCCACTGGCATCAAGTTCGCTAAAGTGTTAAGACAGCTCAAAAGGGGTATGAGCCATACAGGTCATAGTTAGGAGTCACTGCTGTGGCCTTGGCCTCTGACTTCAACTTCCATTAACAGTGACTAGTTTTTCCGACCGGTAAATTTGTTCTTTGGCACCAAGAAAGACATTTCAGTGGCAGTGGACAACACGAGTGGGGCATAAAAAAAGTAGATCTCAGCAGGTGTCTGTAGGAATGGGGGTGGGGTATCCAGGAGTAACTTAAAGGAACGCCTGCAGCAAAGAGAATGTTGAAGCTAACTTGGACATCTGACAATTTTGCCTGACTGGGATCTGTGCCTTACTCCTTCCCTGCGTGCCCCTTTCCTTCTCCTCCTTGTCTAACATGCACTCACCCCCAGGTGCTCCGAAAGTAAAGAATCTGCCTGCAATGTGGGAGGCCCAGGTTCGATCCCTGGGTGGGAAAGATCCCCTGGAGGAGGTCCCATGGATTGAGGAGCCTGGCAGGCTACA
Source organism: Moschus berezovskii (assembly GCF_049115385.1). Classification (NCBI taxonomy): domain Eukaryota; kingdom Metazoa; phylum Chordata; class Mammalia; order Artiodactyla; family Moschidae; genus Moschus; species Moschus berezovskii. The sequence goes on from NC_142461.1 coordinate 119,618,314, forward strand.
GTCCATGGGGTCACAAAGCGTCAGATATGACTGCGCGATTTTCACTCACATCCTCAGGTGCAGGGCATGAGCTGCATCCCAGCAGAATAGAAAGCAGGAGACCTGGTAAAGGAAACAGCTATCAAGCAACCAAGGGCTGGGGGTAAAACAGGCCAGGAGAAGTAAAACCAAGAAATATTTAAAAATTAGGGGCTTGACATTTAAGGAAAAAGTCCAAAGTTAGCCAAGAATAACTGCTTATTGCAGGATTCAAAACCTCTGAGTGACAAAACTTCTGAAAGAGGAAGTGGTGGTAGCACGGGGCACCCTGCTGACCCATCTCCCTTCTCTGAGCACTTCTCCATTCCATCCTCCAGGCAGCCACACAGAGCAGAGACAAAACGCAGTGGCCCTCTCCTTGCAGGCACTGTGAACCGCATGGCTGAGGCTGACCCAGAGGCCCTCTCTATGAAGTCAATAAACCGGACCACAGCCTTATTTTCTGAGACTGACTCAACCCGACTGGCCTTCCCAAATGCAGTGGCCCGAGAGGTTAAGAGTTCAGTAAGTCATGAGGCAGACACCACCTTACCTCACAGGACTGCTTCCATGTGGTGTCCAGGTTCATGGAGGCAGGAGACTGACTATTCAGGGGAACCAGCCCGAGTTAAACTGTGCCCTGTAAGTTTGTGTTGGCGGTCATTACCCACCCCACCCCAGGGTTTTTGAGCTGGACCAAGCAATTGTGGAACCCTCGCTATAAGGCTCTGTGCACATCTGACTTGCCCAGAGAAGCTGAAGAGTTTGGGACTTCCAAGTGAGTAGAGTGGCCCGTCTCACCATGGTTTGTCCAGGACTTGCCCTGTTTAAGCACAGCAAGTCTCACACTCCAGGAAACCCCTCAGTCTGAGGCAAAATGTGGTCATTCTGCAATCAAGACAGCCAAAGTTTGGGTACCTGTATATCAGTTACCATAGCTGTAAAAGGATGGGGTTGGCCAATACAGCTTCTAATGTTTCCATTGCATCTAATAGTCCGTGATTCACCCTCAGGCTCCTGACCTTACCCATCAGCTCCAAACAAAATTTACTTGCTCCAAGCCCTGAGTTCCTGTAATCTGAAGCTAAACTAGTCATCAGTGTGTTAACAGGAGAGGTTGAGCACAATTTGACAATGGCTCTAGGGGGAAGGCATACGGTCGGAGCTGAGTGGTTCTAATGGTGTGAGTTTAGCTTGGGAAATGGGATGTCCGGCTCTGTGCCATCCTGAGAGGAAGATATATTTAGGCAGGTAGTTTGGAGGCGCTGGCCTGACAGAGTTGGTCTCATAGGCTGATTTCAGCTTCACAGTAAGAACGATAGCCACAGGCAGGCCAGTCTTGTCTTTCTCCGGCTAACTTTCACACTATGACACGAATAAAGCCAGTCGTTGAAACCACAGACCAGAGAAGAAAGGAAATAGTCTACTGATAGACTATTTTTTAATGCATCTGCTCAGAGCCCCGTTCTGCCATCTGAAATACAGATATGCAGCTATAATTTGGGACGTAGGTAAGAGTTCAAACTCTGGGATCACAACCTACTAACTAGGCAAGTATTAGGCTGAATCATATGAAGTTGTTGATATTAGACCTTTTTTGACCTCCAATACTTTGGCCACCTCATGCGACGAGTTGACTCACTGGAAAAGAGTCTCATGCTGGGAGGGATTGGGGGTGGGAGGAGATGGGGACGACAGAGAATGAGATGGCTGGATGGCATCACCGACTTGATGGACATGAGTTTGAGTGAACTCCGGGAGTTGGTGATGGACAGGGAGGCCTGGCGTGCTGTGACTCATGGGGTCGCAAAGAGTCGGACACAACTGAGTGACTGAACTGAACTGAACTGACCTGCAAAAACAGGAATTCCATGTAGTTCAGGTAATAACTTATTATCTCTTTTCCTTGGTTTCCTCGTGTGTGAAATGCAGCGGCACCAACCTTGTGGGATTGCAGAGAGAAGACAGGGAGGTCTTCAGACAGCCCCGGCTCACACCCCCTTCCTAGTGATGTCCACTTTATGGCTCCACCACCCCACCTCTGCCACTACTGGTGAAAAAGCATGCAAGACCCATCAGCTGAACCCCGGGAGACCCAGCCTGGTTCCAGGACACCTGACACCAACAAACCAAAGCAGACTGATCACTTTAGGGGAATGTAAAACTTCATTCTTATCCCAGGGTTCAGAAAGAAGAATAAGGTTTATACCACAGATTTTTCAGGTCATTCCAAGAACTGAAGGTTTTGCTTTTTCTCTCTCTACAGAACAATCATTTCCAAAGCCTAGCAAAGGGCTTCAAAGATGGGGTTTGCTGTGAGAAAACTGGGCCCCACCTTTAGCCTTACATCTGTGTTTGTAGCAACCACAGAAGGCAGCCATCCTATTCAATTTAGTTATATACGCACACAAACGCAGACATTGGGAAGTGTATGCAAAACAAATGAAATAGTCTCATCATTATCAGAATACAAAAAAAGTTACACTGAATTTCTTCTCTCAATAACTAACAGGAAGCAATAAAAAAGAGAGGAAACATAAAACATTTTGCTGTGGTATTATCGTCATAATTAAATAAAATTTATTAACTTAAGCAAATTCACTTGGCTTTTTATAGCTTCAGGAACCTAGGAAATAGCTTCCTTACATATAATGAGGAAGTGCATCCTTAGGTCTCTTAATATGTTTCTTCCCTATACCACTCCTGTGTTTTATCTGGTTTTTTTTTTTCCCCGAGTTCATTCCCTTGATGTAAAGCAATCTCTTCACACAAGAATAGAGAACACTACAATCCTGAGGTCAAATGACAGGGGAGATTTGGACCCCAAAGCCAGCATTTCCCTACTGTCTTGATACCATAGACACAAAATCACAAATCTAAAGAAGAAAACAACCTTGTGCCTGGCTTGGTTCAAATTCTCTCTCAAGCAGGCCTCTTAACTGTGAGAAAGTTCAAATTCTCAACATGTATTAACAAAAGGTGTTCACAACAGAATGCCTGCTTGTGCCCAATAATGGCTTTGCTCTGTGAATTAATTGTTTCTTGGTGACAAAGGCTGAGGTCTGGAACTTCCGGGTATGGCTTGGCAGGGCGTTTTTGCTTGGTGTGGCTCTCTTAAGGGGGTAGAAAAGGCTTGGATGGGCATCTGGTATTCTGTAGCCAGTAATTATACTACAATTGTTACTGTGCGTCACCGAAACTTCAGCTTTTGATCAGAAGCCAAGTGTACTCTAAAACAAACATCTTTGGAAAGCCTCGTGTGTTTTGAAATGATTTTAAAATCCACTTCACAAATAAGATTGGGTACAAGTCAGATTAAAAAAAAAAAAAAAGATGCTTTGCTTTCAGGCAGCATCTCTTTGCCTGTCAGTTGCTCTGACTTCTGAGCTCTTGCAAGTGATCCTTCCACTTAAGTCATCTTAATGCTTCCTTTCGCTTCATCATTGTGGACATACGGAACGGTGACATGTCCTCCCGGGAGAAGGACAGATGTACTCGAGGGTGTGTGCTCATAACTGAGGTAGGGGAAGTGAAGTGATAAACATTTAAACACACCGAGAAGCACATCACCTTTTCCACATTTAGAAGCCTAGAGAATCATCTATAGACACCCTTTCATCTATAGACAACCCAGCTGTGGGTCTTACTCTGAGAAGACCAGGTCCTCAATTCTTAAGTGAAAACTTGATCACCAAGATCGCTGGGTCAGTCTTTTGAGGGTGGAGTCATAGGGGATGAGGTAGAGGAAGGGAAATGGTCCATTTAAAGACCAGTCAGGCAGGAAGGGTTTAACCTGCTAGTTCCCAAATATCGCAGCTTGCATCAGTACCTCTTCCCCTCACCGTTAGTTTCAGGAAAACGACACAGAGACCTCACCTCACAAGGACCTGGTGAAGTCACATGTGATATGCATGTGATAGTGAAATGGTTTCTTTCTTGGTATTCCCCTGGCCCCACCTCCATGCCTTGGACAGCAGGCCCTTTGTTTCACTGCCTCAAGGTAAGAGAATGGTGTGACAGCATAAGAAGCAAAATAAGAATGAAAAACTTCTCTGAGTTATGCTTTCTGTTATAAAAGCCCTCAGAGGACTGGAGAGGATCAGGCATGCAGCCAAAGTGATTCAGAAGAAAAAGGCCTGGGGAGAGTGGGGTTTCCCTGGAAGATGAGAAACACTTCCCTTCGCTGGGTGGGAGGAGAGATGGATGAAAAGTGAGACAGCAAAGGCCTGGTGGGTCCTTCCCTCCTCCCTTCCTCTCTTTCCTCAGAAAGGCACAGCCCTGGGGAGATATCAGCTATGGGGTGTGGGCTTACAAAGCTTCCCAGACCCTGGAGTGACCCCAAAGTAGCAGGGAACTGCTGGACATGCATGGGCTGTGTGGGCAGGAAGGAGCGCAGATGAACCTTTATTAGTAGGGGGACTAGCAGGAACTGTAGTCATCTGGATTGACGCCTCCTCCAAGAGCTGACTTGAGGAACAAATAGACCCCCCAGTATTTTGGCACTAACCCCTGCACCCCCGCCACGTCCCAACCCAAACCTAGACACACGTTCAAAGACGGAGAGATACTAAAATGACAGGACTCATTGCTGACACCTTCCAAGAGAGAGCAGGGGCTTAAAGAATAAATTAGAGTGATTTACAGTAAAATTAAAATGTATTTTCTGCCCACTTAATCCTGTGCCTCATCTCGTGTGAGCCGCTGGGGTAGATGGGATGGTGCAGAGGAGAGACCCCCGACCTGAGAGAGACCCCTGTCCCAGGCGTTGTTCAGTCGCTCAGTCGTGTCTGACTCTATACGACCCCATGGATGGCAGTATGCCAGGCTTCCCTGTCCTTCTCTATCTCTGGAGCTCACTCAAACTCATGTCCATTGAGTCGACGATGCCATCCAACCATTTCATCCTCTGTCACCCTCTTCTCCTTCTGTCCTCAAGTAGTATATACTTTGGACACATCATGTGACTTTTCTGGCTCTTGAGGTCCTCAGTCTATAAAACGTGTGTAATAACACCTGTCCTGACAACTCACAGCACCATAGTGAGAAATGGGATGCTGCACACAGGTGTCACAGAATACAGTGCCAAGCAAGGAGGCAGACTACATGGTATCAAATGCAAAGCACAGTTAGAAGAAAAATACTATATAACTCAACTTGGAGAAACTTGCAGGAAAGACTGCCTAGATAGTCATCAATTTCATTTTCTCTTCCTGGCACACAAAAGACAGCATTTCCCGGCTCCCTTGCAGTTAGGACGGGACCCTGTGGTTGGAGTCTGCCAGTGGGATGTGACAGAAGTTGTGGCCAGTGCTTGCAGACCTAGTAACAATTTTTAACGTACCCTCTTCTCCTTTGGTGGCAACTGTTGAGGCCAAATGTCAAAGCTGATGGCATTTTAAGATGAAAGGAACCTGAATCACCGCTTAGAGGAATCTAAGTGGTGGGGACCTCTGCAAGCTGTAAACTTTTATCACGTGAAGTCAGTAAAATTGTGAGATTCCCAGGTGACGCTAGTGTTAAAGAACGCTAATGCCTGCCAACGCAGGAGAAGTAAGAGACTGGGATTTGATTTCTGGGTTGGAAAGATCCCCTGGAGGAGGGCATGGCAATCCACTCCAGTATTCTTGCCTGGAAAACCACATGGACAGAGGAGCCTGGTGGGCTACAGTCCACAGGGTCACAAAGAGTCAGACACAACTGACGTGACTCAGCACACATGCCGTAATATTCTGGGTTGTGTATTAGTGCAGCCTGTTGAGCCTCTCCTGACTGGCAAAGTAATAGAATAATAGGATAATAATATAATCAGTATGATACATACACACATATCACATATATATTAGGAGCTGTCTCAAGGCATGAAGAAGTAGCTCAATCTGTATCTTCCCTTCCATATCACACAGAACAGAAAAGTTCAGTTTGTGCTGTTCTTGGGCAAAGACGTCACAAGTTACAATGACATTACAGTCTATCGCTTTCTCCGTGGAAGCTGATTCACCTGTAAACCTGCAGGAAAGCTCCACCTGGAATTGACAGACCCCAGGCCCTCTGCACCTCCTCATTGCAGCTGCTAAGGTTTTACCTTGCATAACAACCACCAGTCTTAGCTGGGAGACAGTCCCGCTCCTTCCTCAGCTCATATTCTCCATGGACACTCAGCATTCTAAGCAGGAGGTCCCAGGGGATGCCCTTGGATCCAGGCAAGGAGGAAATCTGTTCTATAGGGAGCACAGCTGTTACAAACATCTCAAAGCAGTAGGTTTTATTTGTTTGCTTATTGTTATCTCCATTCCCCAAACACTTCCAGCATTCACACATTTGCAGCTTAACTTCTGCTCAAGTCACCAAAGCAGGAGGTACTATCAACTGTACTCAGAGACTAAAACTTCACTGCAGCCCTGGAGAATGTCCCACAGTAGACAGTGGGACAGTGAATCTTTCCCCAGAAACCACACTTTCTTTGTCCAGGGCTGGCAAGAGAGCCCCGTTACCTTGGAAGGTCCTGGGCTCCAAATTTCCTTTGTCTCAGGCCTGGCTGCCACCTCCTTTTTCGGTAAAGTTTCTTCTAATGCCTTTGACCAGTGGGAAGGATCTTTAGGGAGGGCTGGTCCTTCATTCCTTAACAAAGACTTTGGTCTCCTTTGGACCAGTTAGCTGGCTTTGATCCTTGTTGGAGAATTCTGCCCAGTGGGCATGTAGACTTGGGCCATTGGTCATACAGGGTGAATGAGGAACCATGAATAAAATGGGAAATTAGTTGGCATGATTGAAGGAAATCTCAAAGCTCCTGTCCTACCGAAGGCAGGTAAGTGCAGCTGTATCATCAGCTTTGAATAAATGGTACTGATCTTCAGAAAAAGAAAGCATTAATACACTTTCCCTAGGTATTATTGTTATTATTATTCATCTACTATGAATTGGTAACCTGAAGAGTAAAGATACTTTGCGTGCGTGCAAGCTAAGTCAATTCAGTTGTGTTGGACCCTTTGCGACCCTATGGACCATAGCCCGCCAGGCCCCTCTGTCCATGGGATTCTCCAGGCAAGAATACTGGAGTGGGTTTCCATGCCCTTCTCCAGGGAATCTTCCCAACCCAGGGATGGAACCTGCATCTCTTATGCCTCTTGCACTGGCAGGCGCACTGGCAGGCACACTGGTGGCACCTGGGAAGCCCCAAAGATATTTTAACTGTTTTCAATTTTTGCTTTCTATAATAAACACTTAAAAAATAATATGCACTTGTTGTGGTAAATTTGTTAAATACAGAAAGGTATACAAAATGTTTTAATAACATCTCTCAGCATCTGCCTTGGGATATAGTGAGTCATGTACATGTCTATCTCCTTTCAACATTGTATATTTCATGAGGGAAGAAATCATAGACAGCATTTCTTCATCTTTGTGTAACCCATAACATCTCACCCCAGGGCCTTTAATCCTGTAGAATACAATAAATGTTTGTGGAATGACTGCCATTCAATGAATTTGGGAAAATTGGTATTCTCACTTACTTTTGTAGACCAGAGTCTCCACAGTTGTAAACAAAATAAAAAAAGAAAACCCAGAGATAAACCCACACACCTATGGTCTCCTAGTCTATGACAAAGGAGGCAAGAATACACAATGGAGAAAAAAACAGTCTCTTCAATAAATGGTGCTGGGAAAACTGGACAGCTACATGTAAAAGAATGAAATTACAACACTCCCTAAGACCATACACAAAAATAAACTCAAAATGGATTAAAGACCTAAATGTAAGACTGGACACTATAAACTCTGAGGAAAACATAAGAACAACACTCTTTGACATAAATCACAGAAAGAGCTTTTTTGACCTACTTCCTAAAGTAATGAAAATGAAAGCAAAAATAAACAATTGGGACCTAATTAAACTTAAAAGATTTTGCATAGCAAAGGAAACCATATACAAGATGAAAAGACAACCCTCAGAATGAGAGAAAATATTTGCAAATGAAACAACAAAGGATTAATCTCCAAAATAATAGAAACAGCTTGTGCAGCTCAGTGTCAAAAAGCAACCAACCCAATCAAATAATGAGTGGAAGACCTAAACAGGTATTTCTTCAAGGGAGACATACAGATAGCCAAGAGACACATGAAAAGATGCTCAACTCACTCGTTATTAGAGAAATGCAAATCAAAACTACAGTGAGGTATCACTTCACACCAGTCAGAATGGCCATCATCAAGAAAGCAGCAAACAATAAACGCTGCAGAGGGTGAAGAGGAAAGGGAACCCCCCTACACTGGTGGTGGGAATATAAATTGATACAGCCACTATGGAGAACAGTATGGACGTTCCTTAACAAACTAAAACTAGAAGTACCATCATGACCCAGCAATTCCACTACTGGGTATATACCCCGAGAGAACCATAATTCAAAAAGACACACGCACCCCAATGTTCACTGCAGCACTATCTACAACAGCCAGCACACAGAAGCAACCTAAATGTCCGTCAACAGATGAATGAATAAAGAAGATGGGGTGCATATATACAGCAGAATATTACCCAGCCATTAAAAAGAATGAACCTGGGTCATCTGGAGAGATGTGGATGGGCCTAAGAGACTGTCATACAGAGTGAGATAAGTTAGAAAGATAAAAAATAACTATTGCATATTTATACATGTGGAATCTGGAAAAATGGTACAGATGAACCTGTTCACAGGGCAGGAATACAGACAGACACAGAGAAGAGACGCGTGGACATGGGGTGGGGATGGACCTATTTGGGAGATTGGGATTGACATATATACACTGCCATGTGTAAAACAGGTAGCTAGTGAGAAGCCAGTGGCAGGCCACTCCAGTACTCTTGCCTGGAAAATCCCATGGACGGAGGAGCTTGGTGGGCTGCAGTCTGTAGGGTCACTAAGAGTCAGACACGACTGAGCGACTTCACTTTCACTTTTCACTTTCACGCATTGGAGAAGGAAATGGCAACCCACTCCAATGTTCTTGCCTGGAGAATCCCAGGGATGGGGGAGCCTGGTGGGCTTCCGTCTATGGGGTCGCACAGAGTCGGACACGACTGAAGTGACTCAGCAGCAGCAGCAGCAGTGGGAAGCTGCTGTGTATCACAGGGAGCTCAGCTCAGCGCTCTGCAGTGACCTAGAGAGATGGGATTTGAGAAGGGGTAGGAGAAAGTTCCAGGAGGGAGGGGATTTATGTATACATATAGCTGATTCACTTCTTTGTACAGCAGACACTAACACAATATTATAAAGCAACTATGTGTACGTGTGTGTGTGTTAGTTGCTCAGTCGTGTCTGACTCTTTGTGAGCCCATGGACTGTAGCCCACCAGGCTCTTCTGTCCATGGAATCCTCCAGGCAAGAATGCTGAAGTGGGTTGCCATTCTTTTCTCCAGGGGATTTCCCTGACCCAGGGATTTAAAAATAAAAAGATACATGTAATAAAGACTGTCTACACCCAGGTGGTATATGACTGTGGTTTCTGAAGTCAGACAGACATGGTCTGGAATCCATCTGATCTCACTGTGTCCCCAGGCAAGTTATTTCAAAGCTCTGAGTCTCTTGTTTGATGGACTAGCCTCATTCCTGAACTCAAAATGATGGAATGATCACTACTTGAAACATTGATGCCTGGAGGTGTCCCAGTTTTATCACTGAAAATCCCATTCCTTGGAAACTCCTCAATCTCAGGCAACCAGGAAGGTTGGTCATCCTACAGAGAAGGAGGACAAATCCCACACTGGCTCTTAAAGTTTTTATGCAGAGCAAAATGCAAAACTTCTGTTTCAGTGAGCCAGTCAAGTCACATGGCCATAGAGAACTCTGAAGGGTAGAGTAGTGCCATCCTACTATATTCTGGGGAGGAAACCTGGAAATATTTACTTGCCGACTCTAATGACCACCACACCTGCTTCACCATTCTCACCCTCACTGGGCTTTACAGTCTGCTTAGAGGGACTCTAAGATCAGCTCTAGCACCTGATCTTAGCACAGTTGTCAATGGATTCTCCCTCCCCACACTTCACTCCAAGAATGGCAGTTGGTAGTAAGGTGGGCTGTGGATGCCAAAGACAGAATCGGCTTCTCCTTCAGTGACATCCATTCATTCATTGATTGATTAGTGGATTCATTGACTAGACCAATGCTGATTGAACCCCTATTTTGTCGGAGACGTGCTATGTGATATGATGTGATCTTCAGTACAAAATATTTAAGTCCCAGAAATGGTGAGCTGGCAAAATTACGTTTTTGCTGTGCCATTTACAGATCTCATTTTCTCTATTAAATTATTTTGCGGATAATATAATATTTTCTCTCCTGCTTCTTCTCAATGTTCCCTAAAGACGGAATTTGTAGGCTTAAAGTAAGTAACACTACTAAAGTGCTCAACCTGATAAGCTCATACCTGCTTAGCCAAGGAGCATTGCTCATCCATGGTTCTGCCTCCTGGGTTAGATGCAGGTTTTAGGGAAGGGGACAGGACTTAAAATTGGGACATTGTGATGCTCTTACCCATGTGTTAGTCCCTGCAGCTTGATTTCATGCTGTCAGCGTGCCATTTGCTATTCCCAGATGCAAATGGCTGTTTCCAAAGGTCTAGGTCAATCGCCTGGGGAGCACTGAAACACTTGTGCCCAGGCCTCATCCAAAAGCAATTAAATCAGAATCTCCAGGGTGAGGTGAGACTCAGACATTTATATTTTCAGTGTTTAATGTTTAAATGTTTAATGTTTTCCAGGCAGAGACACTGGCCTAGGACCACAGTTGTAACATTTAAACATATCAGAATCACCTGGAGGACTTATTAAACCATATCCACTGGGTTCCCCTCACATAATTTGTGATTCAGTTGATCTGGGGTGTGACCTGAGAATCTGTGTTTCTAACAAGTTCCCAGATGATAATGATGCTGCCACTTGGTTTTGTGAACCACTGGTCTAGGAGACCCTCAGCATTCGGAATAGCCTAATGGAATGGGGATGGGCTAGTGGCAGGGAGGCCTATCCTAGATGTTTGTTACCTCTGGAGGATCCGGTCAGGTTGCACTGTGAGGAATCTCTATAAGAAAGAGGTGAAATAGCAGGGCCTGGTAGATAGTTGTGAGGTTTAAGTGAAATAAGGTATCATACCAAGCCCTTGGTTTGAAAGCGGCCACAAGCAAGCACTCAAACAACCCTAACCTGCAGTGCTAAACCATCGTTCCCCAGAAACCCAGGAGCGAACTGGAACGTTGGAGGAGGATCTGAAATCTCCATACCTCCCACAAGTCTTTCTTCTTTTCTTATCCCATTTCTTTTTAAAATATTTTTTGAAAAGGCAATAAACATTTATGATTTAAAATAAAGAATTGTGCAAAAGGATGAGATGTAATTTTGCCTCTTCCAGATCTCCAATTCTCCTATTCTGCCCATCAGAGATACGCACTAGTTCAACTTTCTTATATATGCCTCTAGAGGCATCTTTTTTGTAGACAAAACTATAAGTAAGTGTGTGTGTCCACCTCTTTTTAAAAAGTATTAATGATAGCATGCTGTACACACTGTTTCTATAATCTTTTTTTAATATACATCCTCATGCATCTTTTTTGTAGACAAAACTATAAGTGTGTGTGTCCACCTCTTTTTAAAAAGTATTAATGATAGCATGCTGTACACACTGTTTCTATGATCTTTTTAAAATATACATCCTCATGCAAATGTTTTTTTACTTAAGACTGTATCTTGGGGATGGTGGTGGTGATTTAGTCACTCAGTCACGTCCAATTCTTGCGACCCCAGGGACTGTAGCCTACCAGGCTCCTCTGTACATGGGATTCTCCAGGCAAGAATACTGAAGTAGGTTGCCATTTCCTTCTCCAGGGGATATTCCCAATCCAGGAACTGAACCTGGGTCTGCTGAATTGTAGGCAGATTCTTTGTCGACTCAGCCATGAGGGAAGCCCTATTTTGGAGCTAGTTTCATGTTAATGCAGATAAATCTGCATTATTCTTTTTCATGAGACTGCATCATCCCACTGCAACTATGTACTGTAAATTACTTAATCAATTTTCTATAAATGGATGCTTAGTTGTCTTTTTTTTTGGTTATCATAATCATTCAAACAGCCAGTCAAACAGATCTATCAGGTAAGTTTATTAGGGTAAAATAGTTAGATCAAGAGTACATCCAATTTTCCTTTTGATCCAAACTGCCAAACTCCCTAGGAATATCCAAGGGGTGGCTTTGTAGCAAAGGTTCTGCTGTCAGGCTGCGTGTATTCAGTCACTGGCTTAGACACTTACTACTTATGTAACCTGGGGCAAATGGCTCTATACCCCTGTGCCTCCGTTTCCTCATTCACAGAATGATGAGAGAAGCAGTTCTTCCCTCACAGGGCTGTTACAAGGACTAAATGAGAGAAAAGCTGTGAAATAATACAACAAAGCAAGTTCTTGGTAACTCTGACACAAAACTGAAAATGAAAAGTCAGAGCAGGGACTTCCCTGGTGGTGCAGTGGATAAAAATCTGCCTGCCAATGCAGGGGACACCTGTTCAATCCCTGATTTGAGAAGATTCCACATGCCTCGGAGCACCTAAGCCCATGAGCCACAACTACCGAGCCTGCGAACTGCAGCAACTGAGGCCCGTGTGCCTAGCGCCTTTGGTCCACAACAAGAAAGCCACTGCAATGAGAAACCTGTGCACTGCAATGAAGAGTAGCCCCTGCTTGCTGCAAACTAGAGAAAGCAACAGACCCAGTGCAGCCAAAAATAAACACAATTTTTTTTGAAAAGTCAGAACAAGACAAGTAGAGTCCCTGAAACAATGATGAGTAACCCAGATTATTCCATTTTGGTTGGGCTTCTGCTTCTATGGGGCACCGGAAGTTCCCAATGAGCCCACATTTGGCGTACAAGTAGGTTGCACTGATGGGACCTGTGTTAGAGGGTGTGGCATGCCCAGTGGGCCAGGGCAATGTCACAAGGAACTATGTGACTTCCCTGAGGATCAGGCCCTTGCCATTGCTTTGGGTCCTGTCACAACAGCTAACACAGACTAAGTGCTGGGGTCCAAAACTAGAGCTTCCGAAGGAATGATGTGCCAAGAGAGAGATTTAATGCTGACAACAGGTGTAGGAGGCTTACTTGAGGAAACCAACACTGTGGGAAGTGAAGCGACTTGTTTAAGATTACACAAAAAGAATGATGCAGGTGGGGCCGGCAGAGTATAAAGCATTGTCTTTCAATTGTGCACAACAGTCCTCCCACCCACTTGCCCGCTTCTCATTTAAGGTGTTGGCCATGTTAAAAAAAAAATGGTGATGATAACGATGATTCCTGTGACAATAGCAGTTAACTAACATGAACTGAATCCTGTGGGCTAGGTGCTGTGCTAAGCGCTTTATCTGGATTATTTTAATTTACTCAGCCATAGGGTTGAGTGTGCACTCTGTGCCAGCTGCTCTTCTAAGCACTTTATATATTCAGATTCACGTCATTGTCAGGACAATCTCCTGAGGTAGGTACTGATCCTATCTCCATTTTACAGATGATGAACTGAGGGATAGAGAGATTGGTTAACCTCCGAAAAGCTAGTGAATAGTGGAGTCGCAGTTCAGACCCACATATCTGGTTTTTTTGGCTTGTTTTTTAAAAGTTCTGGTGCAGGAGGTTGTATTAATCGCACTCCTTAATCTATAGTTTGCTCTCCTCATCGGTCTCTCTAATGGCCCTCTCTGGTTTTATCAATCAGTCAATCAATCCTCTCATTTTGTTTGGGCCTCCCCCCACCCTCCTCCCTTTTCTTAGAAGCAACCATTTTACTATACTTAATATGTACCTTGTTTCTGTGAGTTGTTGCAAAATCTTTCTTGTAACACAGGTTGTGTTATATCATGTACAGCTTCTTATTTACTCTTCTAAGGGCAGTAAGGGGAAGGCAATGGCAAGCCACTCCAGTACTCTTGCCTAGAAAATCCCATGGATGGAGGAGCCTGGTAGGCTGCAGTCCGTGGGGTCGCTAAGGGTCGGACACGACTGAGCGACTTCACTTTCACTTTTCACTTTCACACATTGGAGAAGGAAATGGCAACCCATCCAGTGTTCTTGCCTGGAGAATCCCAGGGACGGGGGAGCCTGGTGGGCTTCCGTCTACGGGGTCACACAGAGTTGGACACGACTGAAGTGACTTAGCAGCAGCAGCAGCAGCAAGGGCAGTAAAAGCTTGTGCCATCATTGAGTAAGATCATTGCCACTAGAGGCTGCCCCCAAATGCTTGAACTACCATACTAGAAAAGTTAACTTACACTCTGCTCTCTCTGGGCTTCCCTCATAGCTCAATTGGTAAAGAATCTGCCTGCACTGCAAGAGATACGGGTTCGATTCCTGGGTCGGGAAGATCCCCTGGAGAAGGAAATGGCAACCCACTCCAGAATTCTTGCCTGGAGAATCCCATGGACATAGGAGCCTGGAAGGCTACAGTCCATGGGGTCGCAAGAGTCAGACATGACTTATCAACTAAACCACCACCGCCGCTCTCTCTGCTGATAAGCTTGAGCCAGTAAGTGAGTCTGAGAGCATGGAAATCCTGTAGACTTTGTTCCATTTCCAGCTAACATATTTGGGTTACTATAGTTACAACAGATCTGGGAAGGTCAGCAGGATGAAAGGATAAGCTAGAGATGGATGGATGTCCAAAAGTTGGTTAGGAGTCTGACCTCCCTTACCTTCAACAGTTCCCTTATTTGGGAGGCCATTGCAAATAACAACAGACCATATAAACATGATGGGCTTGCCATAAAAATTGGCTTAGGGCAAGTCCCCTAGCCTCACACTTCCAACCAGATTATCACCCCAAGGCTCTGCAAAGGACTGGGTCCATCTACACTAGAGCTTTAGTAAACTATCTAATTCACATATCCAAGTCAATTCCCGAAGGGGAAAAAAAAATGCTATTCTAAAGCTAGAGGTATAATCAAATGTGTTCAAACCAATAGTTATCCCAAAATCAGACTCATGTGTGGCAAAAAGCATTTCCATCATTCCCTAGTGTTCAAAAATTCCACTTGCATCTCTGCCACACTGACCAGATCCCATTTCTCTTCTCCTCCCCCTACCTACCCCACTTTCTTTCTTGTCATCAGGCATTTTATTGGTTGAATTGTGTCCCCTCAAAGAGAAATGGTGAAGTCCTAACCCGTAGTACCTCTGAATGTGTCCTTATCCATAAAGAGGGTCATTGCGGGAATAACCAATTAAGGTCATGAATCCAACATGACTGGTGTTCTTACAAGAAGAAGGCCATGCCAACACACAGAGAAACATGGAGAACACCATGTAAAACCGGAGGCAGAGATTGGAGAGCTGTATTGACAGCCAAGAACACTTAGGAATGCCAACCATCACCAGAAGCTAGCAAAGAGGCACACAGTCCTTAGAAGGAACCAACCTTGCAAACACCTTGACTTCTAACCTCCAGAACTGGAGGAGCATACATTTCTTATTATCTTAAACCACCCAGTTTGTGGTACTTTGTTATGGAAGCCCTATAAAACCAACCCTGGAAAGCCCTTTCTAAGCCTGCTATCCATAGGGAGACATTCCAGCAAAGCTTTGGCCAGCACCCCTGGTTCCATCATTCCTTCCTTCCCCATGCAGCCAATCCTGCTGATCTCAACTCTAGCTGGGACACTATCTAATTTTTTAGCTCCTATCCATAGCTATTAAGGTGATTGTGCAATTTAATAAATTGGTTCTGTTGCAGAGTCATTCTCTCCCTTTTCCCAATATAAGTCCCAAGGATTCACCCTTGAGGGTCTTTTCTACTCTCGCTTGGTAACTTAATTCAGTCTCTGATTTCTCCATCTACTGGTATAACATCACAGGTCATCTGAAAATCTTTCCAGCTCTGAGCTTTTCTCTCAAGGTCTACATTTCTAGTTGCCTCCTGGACATCACTATCCAATCGTCTCACTACTTTAAATTCCATATGTCAATGAATGAACTCACTGAGGCTCTCCCCCCAGACCTGCTAGGTCCTTACTTTTATCTTCCCACTCACCCAAGCCAGAGAGCCCCTCCTCACCTTCCATACATAACACAAGTCAAACTCAGTGAATTTTAACCAGCCAATACCTCGTATCTGCAAGGGATGCGACCAAAAAGTATGTAAGGTGTTAGTGCTACGCTTGGCTGCTGCTCCACAGTTTTTGCAGCTTTTATTGATCCTCTGTGTGTTAGTCACAGGTCATGATTTTTTTTTTTTGGCTGAACCTCTGTGGTATCCAACAGGTCATGACTTCAGGCTCACAAATTTTTAGTTGGTCACTTTCTTCATTTATTTTCTGGCATTCCAGTCTTATCTCCATTTACTTAGTGGTTAATGGCTACAAACATGCATTTCAGAGTTTTGAAAGACTATGACATGATAGACTACCATGACTGTTATCAGTAGGATAATTCCCAATGTCTGGAGTGTAGCTCAGAGCCATGATCCCCAAGACTAAACCAATGAGGATCAAGTAAGTCAAAGAAAGGACTGGATGAAGGAGTCACCCTTTCAGCCAACTGGCTTGCTCAGTGTTTGTATGTAAATGAGTTTCAACTCCCAGAAGTGTTAATTCAGGTGCAGCAGGTGGTATTGGCCACAGAACAGATACCTCCTTGTCCAGCTAAAGATAAACAAAGGCTATCCTATTATCAAGAGCAACTTCAGAAACAAAGTCTAAGGACCGTTATTGGGGAGTTATTTCTTTAGCAGTAGACTCCACAATACTTTCAAGAGTTAAGGAGAGGTTCCTGATCATGGCTTCATTTATATTTACTCTTAACTAGGGTAGTAGGGACCTGCCAAAGGAAGAGAATTCTGAATCACGAAAAATGCCTGGTAGGTCCTTTCTAACCTGAGACTGTAAAATTCAGGGGAGTTGGCTGGTGAGGTGTCTCAGTTTAACTGTGGACAGTCAGAGGCACGGTTAGATAACCTCAGGCTTCCCTGGTGGCTCAGTGGTAAAGAATTCACCCGCTAAGGTAGGAGACATGGGTTCAATCCCTGGGTCAGGAAGATCCCCTGGAGTAGGAAATGCCAACCCACTCCAGTATTCTAGCCTAGAAAATTTCATGGGCAGAGGAGCCTGGCAGGCTGCTTTCCATGGGGTCACAAAGGGTAGGACACAACTGAGCACACACACAACGCACAATTAGATGACCTAAGAGGCATTTTCCAGTAACATGCAAGCCATCTAGGCATCCATAGGCTGAAGGAGAATGATAACCACTACAGACAAAGATAAATCTTTTGGGGGCCCAAACCACTTTCCCTAAAGTGGAACTGTTAATGGATTCATTTGCAGACCCTGTTTCACTTGCCCATTCAAGCCAGGGGTCAGTTATCTTTTCAGTGCATTCAGGAACTAAATCTCCTAAACTAAAAGTTGTTCCAAATTCTAGATACCCTCCTTAGCAATGGCCTAGGAGATGTGGACAATCGTGTTATCTTTCCAGGCAAATGCCAGCTTAAGGAAAAGAAGAAGAAGAGTTTCACATTAAGGTATGAAGTCTTGATCAAGCACCTTGAGAGGAATCAAGCTACCGCCATGCTGGCTACCTCTCTTCCCAATCAATTTGACTTAACGATCTCACAAATGAAGATTTCTTCAGCAGTGAGATGCCTTCCTAAGGTTCAAATCCCTGAAGTCTGGCTGTAGTTAGGAAGATCTGGTATAGTCTCTTCCAAGGAGATTCAAGAGCATTCTATGTTCTTGGTGATTCCAAATCAGAACAGGTAGAGAAAATTGGAAGTGTAGCAAGATACTTGAGGTAACTACAAGAGTTTAGAATCCAGACTAGTTTATATACCTAAAGATAGTTGACAGAACTAGAATCTAATAGCTACAAACATACTTTTTCTCTCTACAATTTCCTCCATTAAAAACAGATAATCACAGTAAAACTAATTTGTTTGCATTAAACTTGGCCTGTAAGTGCAGTGAGAACAATGGCTGACCATATAAACTTTGGTCAAAGCTGAGTCCATGTATGTCTCTCTCAAATATGACAGTCCAGTCAAAGCCTTGGTAATAGAGCCAAAGTTTCCAACTGTGCTCTGTTACCAGGAGAACAGATTCATACTGAACTTATGCACATAACTAACTCTATTGCTGAGGAAGGATGCTCAAGGATTTTCTAATTATGGAAGGGATCAGATAGGGAGAAAAAGTAAATGTTTCATCTGTGTTTACAAAGGTATCTTTTATCAAATTGCTGCATGTCATGTTCAGATGAAGAGGAAAGGTTTCCTTAAATCTGGAAAAATGAAACATTAAGGAACCAATGATTCAAACAAAAAGTCATGAAAAAATTGTAATCATCTTCCTCAGTTCATTCAGTTCCATGTAATTAACACTTGTTTTGCTTGAATCCAGTTTTTCCATTCGTTCTGGAGTTCTCACTCAGTTCAGTTTTATGATCTTCAAGTTGATAGAAACCTGTACTTGTCAAAGTCCTTTTCATGAATCTCCTTTAAGATGAAGCACTTTTGCAAGAACATTTTTGCAAAAGCATCACAGTAAAACCATAACTCTGTAAATGATAAAGGACTTTAAAATGGGCATGGTTAAAAATCATTAAAAAAAAAAGATTAAAAAATCTGATGAGAATTCATTACAATGTTATTGACAAGGAAATTCAGTTACTTCTGTGACATATACATTTTAAGACATAATTGTGACTGATTACATTAGACCAGAACTTATCAGATTTCCAGGAATTTAGCTCAATTTCAGGAACACATATAAATATATAGAAACACAATATAAAGAAAGTTTAATATCACTTCTTATTTGACAATGCTTCCTATGTAATTGGGCTTCCCTGATGGCTCAGACAGTAAAGAATCTGTCTGCAATGCAGGAGACCCGGGTTCAATCCCTGGGTAGGGAAGATCCCCTGGAGAAGGGATTGGTAACCCACTCCAATATTCTTGCCTGGAAAATCCCATGGACAGAGGAATCTGGTGAGCTACAGTCCATGGGGTTGCAAAGAGTTGGACATGACTGAATGTCTAACACTTCCACTCTCCCATATAATTAAACATATCAAATAAGCCTACTTAGTTTAACTTATGGGGTCACAGGGCTTTCCTGGTAGCTCAACTGGTAAAGAATCCACCTGCAATGCAGGAGCTCCTGGTTTGATTCCTGGGTTGGGAAGTTGTCCTGGAGAAGGGATAGGCTACCTACTCCAGTATTTTGGGCTTCCCTGGAGACTCAGACGGTAAAGAATGTGTCTGCAATGCAGGAGACCTGGGTTTGATCACTGCGTTGGGAAGAGCCCCTGGAGGAGGGCATGGCAGCCCACTCCAGTTTTCTTGCCTGGGGACTCCCCATGGACAGAGGAGCCTGGTTGGCTACAGTCCACAGGGTCTCAAAGAGTGGAAACAACTGGGCCACTATGCACAGCACGGCATGGGGTCACAGAGACCCAGAGACCCCACCCGCCACCCCGGGAAATCCTAAAGGTAGTTATAAATCAAAACATTTTATTTAGAATTTGACTTGGGAGGTTTGTAAACAAATATAAAAAGATTTTAAAACAACTGGTCATAAAAGGATCATAGGTCACTATGATGAAATAAGAGCCATTTTACCATAGGACAAAGACTGAACGCAAATACAGGAGGGTATGTAGTTCTGAGCAAAACGTTGCTTTTTTAATAGCAAGAAGACTAGGTTTACTCAGGTAATCAAAGACCTGATAAAAACAACAGACACAGGAAATTATTCTGATACAACGTAGAATCTTTGTTTTCTAGGCAGACCACTTAAAAGGTAAAGAAAAACTTTGTTTACAATGTCTTACTAAGAGCAGACTAACAATCCAAAAAAACCTGTCCTTTCAACAGCGAGAAAACCAAATTTTAATAGTGTACCAGCTTACCTTTGATATTAAAACTCATTGACTGAAATAAATTCATTTTGATCTTAGCCAGCCTGACCACACATAAAATTCTTTTCCCAAGGTTCTTTTTCCACAAACCTACAATTTGTCCTGCGTTTTTTTCTTTCCCATTATGAAATAACTAGTCTCTAATCAGGACAAAGTTCCTTTCTTTTTCCTCAAGATAAATGCACCTCCATTCCTTATACCATCTCTTATAGAAAACATGTTTCCTACTTTCCTTGCATATGAAGATGTTTCTCTTATTATTTCTAGTAGCTTTTGTTGTTACCATTCATTTGCTAAGTCATGTCTGACTCTTTGCAACCCCGTGGACCGCAGCACCACTCCAGGCTTCTCTGTCCTTCGCTATCTCCCAGAGTTTGCTCAGACTTATGTCCATTGAATCGGTGATGCTATCTAACTATCTCATCCCCTGCCACTTTCTTCTCCTTTTGCTTTCAATCTTTCCCAGTATCAAGGTCTTTTCCACTGAGTCAGCTTTTTGTGTCAGGTGGCCAAAAGATTGGAGCTTCAATTTCAACATCAGTCCTTTCAGTGAATATTCAGGGTTGATTTCCTTTAGGATGGACTGGTTTGATCTTGCTGTCTGAGGGACTCTGAAGAGTCTTCTCCAGCACCACAGTTTGAAAGGATCAATTCTTTGGCTCTCAACTTTCTTTATTGTCCAGCTGTCATGTCTGTACATAACTGCTGGAATGACCGTAGCTTTGACTATATGGACATTTGTCGGCAAAGTGATGTGGTTGTTTTTTAATATGCTGTCTAGGTTTGTCATAGCTTTTCTTCCAAGGAGCAAGTGTCTTATCTACAGTGATTTTGGAGCTCAAAAAAATAAAATCTGTCACTAGTAGCTTTAACTGTATATATAGGCTTCCCAGGTGGCGCTAGTGGTAAAGAACCCACCTTCCAATGAAGGAGACATAAGAGACGCAGGTTCAGTCTCTGGGTCGGGAAGATCCCCTGGAAGAGGGCACGGCAAACCATTCCAGTACTCTTGCCTGTAGAATCCCATGGACAGAGGAGTCTGGCAGGCTGCAGTCCTAGGGTTGCACTGAAGCAATTTAGCACGCGCGCAAATACATACACACACACAATTGTGAACTGTTATATTAGCATTCTGTGCTTTGACAAATTTATGGATACTTTTTTATGATTTCTAGAAACATATGCTTTCTCATAGTAAATTTTTCACCATGACATGAAACATGTTTACTGATAAGCCCAAACACACACACACACACACAACAATTGTGAACTGTTACATTAGCATTCTGTGCTTTGACAAATTTATGGATACTTTTTTATGATTTCTAGAAACATATGCTTTCTCATAGTAAATTTTTCATCATGACATGAAACATGTTTACTGATAAATCCAAGTATCTTTAGTTCCTCTGGGAAAGGAAGCAAAAGTAAAAAGGCCTGTGTTTAGTAATTAATGTTTTAGTATTTTATATCATTTGGGAATGATCTAGGTACACAATGATTGTCCATCATTTAATTTAATTTAGCAAAACTTTAAGGTTTCAGTATACCAAAAAGGTTTGTGGAAACTAGTTTAAAAGTTCACCTAAAATCTTTTATCCTGTTTATATCTATTAAATTCACTTATTTTTAGTAATTATGTTTAGAATACCCACAAAAATTTCATGAGACATTAGACAAAGTCAGCCATCAAACAAGTTATTTTTCTTGCTGACAGATTGTGTAAGAAAGACTACATGAACTTATTTGACCAAGAAACCCGAGTATAGGATTGGCCAAAAAGTTCCAACTTTAATAAAGTATGCCTGCATTATTTTAATGCTGATAATTCTGAAGACATACCTATGTTAATTAACCCAACAAACTTAAACTAGTTTTTATTTACCAAAGGTTATCTCAGATCTTGTGAACTTGAAAAGCATTTGGGTTAGTTTCCATTATATTTTTGAGAGTTTAGGAATCCTTAATTCATATAAGTGCTTAATCCTCTTCAAGCCAAGTAGAGTGCTTTTACAAATTAATTTTGGTTCTACCATCCAAAGGTAGAAAATACTACACATTTACTACACATACACACAAACATATAAACAGATGAAAACAGAGATCTTATAGCTTCTGTTTTAAAATTACTGCCATGGAACAGGTATAAGACAAAACTCACTAGTTATAAAAGCAGTTGGAGCAATGTTTTCCAATAGATGAAATAAGTTAAGCTTATCTGTTCAGATGGCTAGAGTTGTTTACTAATATTTGTGAAGACATGTAAGATATCTTTCATTTAAGTTCAAAATGACCACCTCTTCCACTTTTTTTTGTTGTTTGTTTGTTTTAATAAGAATTACTTCCCTGAAGTTGATACTTTAAAGAAATGATCTAACTAAGAGTTTCTGGAGCATTTCTGGTTTTGCCAAGATTCATAAGAAAATGTCAGTTGTTTTTAACTCCTAAAGGAATTGGGTTGGAACTTAAATGACATCACAGGTTGCTCCACCCATTTTTAGAAGGCTTTTCTTTTACTTTGTGTACATAGTTTTATTTTAGCTTAGTGGAGGAGGCCTAGAAAAATTCCTATCAGGGTCTGAATGTCAGCTTTCAGCCTGGCCAATTTCTGACCACAGAGCTACTTAAAAATCCTTCTAAATATCTTGTCCATTTTCAGCCAGGACAAACAGTAAATATTTCTGGAAGTGCTGAACAACTCCTTTGTTATCTCCAAAGGAAATGCAGAAGACATTTTCTTTTTCTCTTTATTGGGCACTGTAAACAAATCTGGGAGAGCTGACTCTGGGTAGAATTCTCATCCTTAGCTGGCTTGTATCAGTCTTTTCAGGGCCACATCTGCAGGCTCTGAGAGGGGTTTAAAGCAGAAAGTGTAGCTTCAGTATCTACAAGAATTTGGCAAGGTTTTCCATTAATTTTAGCTTTCCTTGGCTGTTTAAGGGAATAACGTAACAGTTTACCAGAAAAGCTCTTGGAGTCTCATCAACTCTGGGAGGGACCCATACAGGGACCCTCCTTTGAGGGTCGATATAAGGACATTCATATCTACAAATCAGCTGAATATTACGCAGAGGCTTGTTTGAGGACGTTTTCTTTTCTGGAGTCCCAGTTGCTTACAACTGAGATATCTACCCATGAGTTAGCATTTCAATGATAGACTCCAAGAGGACCGTGATGTAGGGGCCCAGGCATTATTTTAGGTGACTGACATTATTTCAGGTGACTGACCTTGGAGCTGTTATGACTTTAAAGCCAACAGCTTGGTGGATTTTTATTTACAATCTTGTTCCAAAGTCCTTTTAAAGTGTTCAGTTACAGTCACGAGGAGTTCTGTCAAACAGGTAGATAGCCTCCTATCCCATTTTTGTGTTTGTTTTGTTCTTTTTATTAATCCACTAACCTCAGGACATAAACTATTTACAAATAGTGTAGCTAGAGCAGGTTGGGTGACTTCATCCCTTGAATGAAACCCAGAAACCTGTAGGAGGAGAGCTTCCAGATGAGCTCTAAAGTCAGCCACAGACTCATCTTTTTTTTTGGTTGCATGTTTGAATAACAGACCAGGGAAGACTCTAGGATTGGCTCTCAAAAGATCAGTTTCTACTCTGAGAGCATTTTCTGCTCCACTGGAGACCATGTGGAAGATTGAGGATCTCAAGTTATCATCCTCAGGGTTTTGCATTTTGCTTCCTTCATTTTTGTGCTTCATCAGATTCCACCAGCATGTGTGCAAGCTGATAAAGATCTGTCAGACCAGGGTCACAGGCTCAATAAAGACTCTAAATTCTTTAAGACTTTTGAAGTGGTTTCTTTTTATATCCTCTCTGGGTTTAGGACATTCTTTAAGTACTGCCCTTGATTCAGTCTTTGACTAAGATACATGAGAAGGATTGCCTACAACTCTGGGCAGTTTTATTTTAAACTGCTTAATAACCTCTTTAGAATGGAAAGGTGGGGGTGGGGTTGGGTTGGTTCAAGAGGGAGGGGATATATGTAGACTCATGGCTGATTTACACTGTTGTACAGCATAAACCAACACAACATTGTAAAACAATGATTCTCCAATAAAAAAAATAAGAGTGGAAAGGCAGTTCAGATAGAGAATTAGTGGAATGTGAATACTCAGGTAAATGAAGATAGAAAGGGAGCAGTAGGAGCCATGTTACTCAAACTATCTTTTATTTTAGGACCTCTTGTGTCTTTTATTTTTTATTGGCCTTTCCAATGAATCTCTCAATGAAGCTACTTTGGAATCGTGAAGGCTTTTGGAGGCCCCTGCATACCAATTAAAATAGGTATCTCATTTTATTTAATTTGGGAATCGGAGCTTTCAAGTATACTTCTTAAATGAATGATCTTATCTAACTGGAACATTCCCCATTATGGCCACTGGAATCCTAGCTTGTTTTTGGTAAGATTTTTCCATTTTTGTAAATATCTACAGCTTCCAGGTCCATAGTTCTTAGCCATAAAATAAGCAGGTGTGCTGAAAGGTGGTGTGCTTGATGCTTTAGAATTTGAGTTAGTAATTAACTTTTAATTTTATTATTTTAAAAAACAATGATTACTTTAAATTATTTATTTATGTATTTATTGAGCTAGCTTTTGGAGTCAAAATAATACTAAAAAGGGATATGCCGCTTAGGAGGGAATTGTATGGTGCTTTACAGTGTACTTCATTGCATGACAATGCTCTTGAGGTTGGCTGGTGACCTAGTGTCAGTCTGCCCATTCTGTGATGAACTTATTCTAGAATAGAAGACTTAGAATTTGGTGAGAAGTGCTCTAACAGCTTTCAAGTGTTCAATCCATGCTCACCAAATTTTGTGGCTTTTATGCTTCCAAGATCTTTATCAGTAATAGCCTTTCATATGAAACAAAACAAACGTGTGCCCCTTAAAATCCAAGCAATAACCAAAGAAACGTTACCGCAGACTGGCCAATAGAAGGCACTGTGCACATGGCCAGCCATTCCCAATGTGGAGCTGGGGTTGGGGAGAGAATTGAAACAAAAGACCTCCAAGAATGGGGATTGCAAACTGATTCCAAAGAAATGGGAAACTGCAAATTAAACTGCCAACAGTTCCCAGCGTGGCATGTGGTCACAGAACCAAGGACTAAGATTCCCAAACAAAGGAGGAGTTGAAAACTGAACCAAGGCCTCGGGGTTAGCTCTGGGTGGGACTGTCTGCTAGCTTAAACTGACCTGCCCTGGACTGGAAAGTCAACTCAATCAGGAGCTTTATCCAAAGAAAGAGAAAGCAACCAAGAGGAACTTACCGATGACCTTCGGAAATGACGAAGAAGACAGAAAACTCAGTGGGTTTGTGGAGTACCATGCCTCTGTCCCCTGTTGCTCTTGAAGCCATCGGAAGTTCACTTCAGATCCCACTGCTGCCACCAAATCTGTTAGAAGACAAAATTCAACTGGGTAAGTTTTACAGGCCTTCCTGACTTTGTTCAATGATCCATGAATTGGTAGTGTCCTATGTAGCATATAAAGGTGCTGTACACAGTGACGGGCTTTTCTCAGCAGAAGTGGGCAGGACACAGAAAGAGCAGAGTCTCTTCTCTTTCTCTCAGAGGATAAGGAGGTCTCTAAGGCAGATTACCTCACTAGTGCCGACCAGGACTTTCCAGACTGAACAGTGTAGACTATATTCCTAGGGGAGGTTGAGACTGCAATTAGGTTACGTATTAAGTCTTGATCTGTGACATGGCTTAACACAAGGGATTCCATTTGGGGTCTGTTTTTTTTTTTTTTTCACACCAACAGTGAATGTTTTGCTCTGTCCTGCCCTTCTAAGACGGAGAAGGCAATGGCAAGCCACTCCAGTACTCTTGCCTAGAAAATCCCATGGACGGAGGAGCCTGGTAGGCTGCAGTCCGTGGGGTCGCTCAGGGTCGGACACGACTGAGCGACTTCACTTTCTCTTTTCACTTTCACGCATTGGAGAAGGAAATGGCAACCCACTCCAGTGTTCTTGCCTGGAGAATCCCAGGGACGGCGGAGCCTGGTCGGCTGCTGTCTATGGGGTCGCACAGAGTCGGACACGACTGAAGTGACTTAGCAGTAGCAGCAGCAGCCCTTCTAAGAAGTTGCTGCTTTAGCTCCTGAGTTTTCATAGCTCTTTACATAGACCTCCCTTATGACACTGAGCATTTCCTTTGTGTATTAAAGTTACTGGCATTAGTAACGACAAACATCCTTTATTATAAACTTAATGCATTATTTTGCTTTATACTCCTAATTTATTTTATCCCCATTTTGCAGGTTAGGAAACTGAAACATGAACAAGTTAAATAATTTATGCAAGAATATTACATGGTGGAGTCAGGGTACAAATGAATAAAGACAAGAGCCCGTACTTCTAACCAGTACTACACAAGACAGTATTGTGGTTACTAGACTGGCAGCTTCTGGATGGCAAAATCTTTCTATGCTCCATCTTTGCACCTCCCAAAGTACCTAATGCCATTCATTGCCCTTTAAAGATGCTCAGTAAAAAGAAGCACACATTTGGTCAAATATCACTTTCCTTTCATCAGGAGGTGGATAAATTAGTGACTGGCTGGACGGCATCACCGACTCGATGGACATGAGTTTGAGTGAACTCCGGGAGTTGGTGATGGGCAGGGAGGCCTGGCGTGCTGTGATTCATGGGGTCGCAAAGAGTCAGACACGACTGAGCGACTGAACTGAACTGACATGGTGTTTAATGCAAATACTGAAATTTCATTTCCCCACTGCTCCTCTTCCCAGTTTCTCCTTCTCCTTTTCTTCCCGCAGACTGTTGAGAAGGCAATATTGTTGGGAAGGACAGAGAGGCTTCTTTCCACTCTAAGGAGAGTTTATAAAGTCCCCACTTTCCTGGGGACTAGACACCTCCTGAGTAACATGGAGGCAGCAGCCCTTTTTAGCTGGCAAATGCTCTATAGTTTGCAAACTTAGATCATTCCAGAGAATGAATCTTTTGAAATAAACACAGAGGAATGGGATCTTTTATTATCTCCAGATGGGACTGTGCAGCCTTGGACACTATAGAAATAGTTCTGTTATGCCTGGATCACGCTTCTCTTATCTTCCAAAAGGAAATAAAGTTCCTTTCACTGAGAAGCGGTAAACTGTGTTATTTAAAAAGTCAGCTTGGATTAAATTCTGCGGATTGACCCCCCCACTCCCACACCCAATCCATATTTTTCTGGTTTGCATTTTATTTAAATTAACATCCCTCTCCTCCTTTAAAATAAGATACTAGGTTGAGTTGTTATTTTGTAAAACAAGCATGAAATCTGAAAGTGGAATGTCCTTTACGGTATACTAACTCCAGTGTTCTTGCCTGGAGAATCCCAGGGACCAGGGAGCCTGGTGGGCTGCCGTCTATGGGGTCACACAGAGTCGGACACGACTGAAGTGACTTAGCAGCAGCAGCAGCAGTAAAGGAATAGGTTAAAGCGTATCTGTACGTATCTGTAGTATTTTTGTCATTCTGTTAGTGGTAGCCAGCAGGGCAGCTTCCACATAGAAGATACCCAATAAACATTTATCGAATGAACTGCATACTTAAAATTTGGGGCTACAAAATAGAAAATGTGATTTCAAAATTGATGATGCCACCTATTGGCAAAGATAAAATGTAACACAACACTTGCATAAGAAGTTACATCATGTTTCCCAGTCCTTTGCTGTTTATCCCCACAGAGATTGTAAGAATGCTTGAGGAGCTGGAGGGAATAGCTTGCTCGGCCCACGCAGACATGAACCCACTCTAGTGCTCTCTGTTGCTCAGCCGCTCAGTCGGGTCCATGGACTGCAGCACGCCAGGCTTCCCTGTCCTTCACCACCTCCTGGAGCTTGCTCTCTACTAGATGCCTATCAAGTGCACAATAATTTGGAAGATGTTAGCGAAGTGAAGACATAGCCCTATCTTCAAGGAGCATCTTATCTCGTTGGAAAGAGAAGATCTATCGCTAGGAAGCAGTCAACAAATACAACACCAAACAATAAACAGCCTGACATTAAAATGCATGATGGGGAAACTGCAAACAGTGACAGACTTTATTTTTTTGGGCTCCAAAATACAGCAGATGGTGACTGTAGCCATGAAATTAAAAGACGCTTACTCCTTGGAAGGAAAGTTATGACCAACCTAGATAGCATATTAAAAAGCAGAGACAGTACTTTGTCAACAAAGGTCCATCTAGTCAAGGCTATGGTTTTTCCAGTGGTCATGTATGGATGTGAGAGTTGGACTATAAAGAAAGCTGAGCACCGAAGAATTGATGCTTTTGAACTGTGGTGTTGGAGAAGACTCTTGAGAGTCCCTTGGACTGCAAGGAGATCCAACCAGTCCATTCTAGAGGAGATCAGTCCTGAATATTTATTGGAAGGACTTTGCTGAAGCTGAAACTCCAATACTTTGGCCACCTGATGCAAAGAACTGACTCATTTGAAAAGACCCTGATGCTGGGAAAGATTGAAGGTGGGAGGAGAAGAGGACGACAGAGGATGAGGTGGTTGGATGGCATAACTAACTCAGGGGACATGAGTTTGAGTAAACTTTGGGAGTCGGTGATGGACATGGAGGCCTGGCGTGCTGCAGTCCATGGGGTTGCAAAGAGTTGGACACAACTGAGACTGAACTGGGAATGCGTGATGTTCATTCCATGTATGTGGTTATATTTTACTTATTACATACTGGCTGTGGCACTAGTAGTAAAGAACCTGCTTTCCAATGCAGGAGATATAAGAGACATGGGTTCGATCCCTCGGTCAGGAGGGATCCTGGGGAGAAGGGCATGGCAACCCACTCCAGTATTCTTGCCTGGAGAATACCATGGACAGAGGAGTCTGGAGGGCTACAGTCCATAAGCTTGCAAAGAGTTGGACATATCTGAAGCGACTTATCACAGCATAGCACAAACATATTTTGGGTACTCACAGGGCAGGAATAAGTCTGTTTTACTTACTACTTACCTCAGAACTAGCACATCAGTTAGAAGGCAATTGATAAACACTATTGAATAATTGAATGATTTAGTTCTCATGGTTAGATACATGTAGCTTAGAGAATATTTTAAATCCTGACTGGCAAAACAGATCAGAAAACACATGTGAGCACAGGAAGTCACATGGAGGAAGTGGGGTTTGAGTTCTGGAAACTCCCTCAAGGGACTCATAACTTAATACAGATGAAGCCATCGGTGTCGGGAGATCTCTTGGATTTGCGTTTAAACTGGAGATTTTTGTGGTTTGCTGTACCAACCCACGCTTTTTCCTCAGTCGATGACTGAATTTTTGCTCAATCCTGGTGAAGTCCAAAAGCAAAAACAAAAAAAAGAAGGCGGCAGACAGTGGGTAGTCGCAAAACTGCAAACATACATTTTACCCCTGAAGTCTACGGGCAGGTAATCTAGAAAGGTTTTTCCTTTCTCCCTTTCCCTACCCAGCTATGTGCTTCAGAGTATTCCTATAGCACTTGGCAAGATGTATAGAGTCTTAAAATGACCGTATCTTTTGATCTAGTATTTCTTCTAAGAAAGTATGCTAAGGAAATAATCAGGAATGTGAGCAATGCTTTCTGGTACAAAAGGAAATCTATACTCAACATGGAAGCAGTTAAGTTTTGCTACAGATTTAAAATAATTCTTATACAATATTAAAAAATATGGCACAAAATTTGTGTATGTAGGTTATCCCTGACTAGAAAGATTAAAAGTTGTTTTGATTTTACTCTAGTGTAAGAAAGTCTTTGAAATTTAGTGGATGAAATTTAGCTCATTGATTCTGGTTACTTCTGCTTTCATTGTCTTTGACTAGACTATTTCCCAATTCAGTAGAGAAAGAGAGTTAACATGTAACATGCAAATGTTTCCTATCCATAGCTATATAAATGATTCCTATTCAGTTCAGTTCAGTTCAGTTCATTTCAGTCGCTCAGTTGTGTCCGACTCTCCGCGACCCCATGAATCACAGCACGCCAGGCCTCCCTGTCCATCACCAACTCCCGGAGTACACTCAAACTCATGTCCACAGAGTCGGTGATGCCATCCAGCCATCTCATTCTCCATCGTCCCCTTCTCCTCCCGCCCCCAACCTTTCCCAGCATCAGAGTCTTTTCCAGTGAGTCAACTCGTTGCATGAGGTGGCCAAAGTATTGCAGTTTCAGCTTTAGCATACTCAGCCATTAAAAGGAATGCATTTGAATCAGTTCTAATGAGGTGGATGAAACTGGAGCCTGTTATACAGAGTGAAGTAAGTCAGAAAGAAAAACACCAATACAGTATATTAACATATATATATATGGAATTTAGAAAGATGGCAACGATGACCCTATATGCAAGACAGCAAAAGAGATACAGATGTAAAAAACAGACTCTTGGACTCTTTGGGACAAGGCGAGGGTGGGATGATTTGAGAGAATAGCATTGAAACATGTGTATTATCATATGTGAAACAGATCGCCAGTCCAGGTCTGATGCATGAGACAGGGTGCTCAGGGCTGGTGCACTGGGATGACCCTGAGGGATGGGATGGGGAGGGAGGTGGGAGGGAGGTTCAGGATGGGGAACACATGTACACCCATGGCTGATTCATGTCAATGTATGGCAAAACCACTACAATATTGTAAAGTAATTAGCCTCCAGTTAAAATAAATAAATTTTAAAAATCTCTATAAATCAAATTAATTTGAACTGTATATAATATCTTACTGTTTCCTCACTAATTAATGAGTTAAATAAAATCTTTAATGTGTGTTAATTCGATATTTACATAAGTCACAATTTTACCTTTTTTGAAAGCTATCCTCTAACACTATATGTTTCCTGTAGTCTAGATATTTTTGAAATTAACATGTGTTGCCAAATTTTTAGTAAACTTTAAATTTAAGTACATTATGCATGCATACAAAATTTAAACATGTATGTTTTAATTAACTATGCATGCATACATACATAAATTTATAGCTCAACTAATTCTCACAAAATCAATACACCTATGTAAGCAGTCTTCAGATCAAGGGATGGAATACTATTATCACCCCAGAAGTTGCTCTTGTGCCTCCCTCCTAGTCACAAAACAGACTTCCCCACCAAAACAGACCTGACTTATAACATCGGAGATTCATTTTGTCTGATGTTTAACTTTTGGCTACACCATGTGGCTTGTGGGATCTTATTTCCCTGACCAGGGATTGAACCTGGGGCCCCAGAAGTAAGAGCGCTGAGTCCTAACCAATGGACTGCCAGGGAATTCCCTATTTAACTTCATGTAGATAAAAATCACATGGTGTGTACTCATTTGTGCCTGGCTTCCTTTACATACCACCATGTTCGTAAGATTCATCCCTGTTGTTGCATAAAGTTTTGGTTCCTTTGTTCTCACTGCTGTGTAGTTCCATTATGTGAATTTATAGATTACAATTTATCTATGGACTTTCAGATTGTTTCTAGTTTGGGGCTATTAGAAATAGTGTTGTCATGACTATTTTTGTGCATATTTTTTGGTGAAAATATGAATACATTTCTGCCAATTATCACATGTATTAATTTAAAATCTGAAAAAATAAACCTAAACTACATTACAAAATCAGTTTCCCTTTTTTCTCTACAAATCATTCCATCAAGATAAAATTCTTTTGATTACCAAAGTCTTTTAACATGTAAATATATTCCAGAAGAATTAATCCTCATTTATGCCTTTTTGTGAATTTCTATAGTCTGCTATTTAGATCAGCAGCTAGTTGAGAAGTGTCCCCTGGTGCTAGAAGTGAGGGTGTGAGGAAATCTGGCATGAGGAAAAGGGAGAGGGAGATTTGGGTCTGATAGAAGGCAGGGACAATTGGGCCAGGGAGAAGAAGCAGGAGGTGGGGGATGGAGTGATTTTCCACCCACTCAAGGTCTTGGCTGCTTCCCTTTGAAGAGAGCCACTACAATAATTGTTAACATGATTTATTTGTTTTAAATAGTTTACAGTTGGCAACATGCTTTTACATTTATTACCTCATTTGATCTTGCTCTCACCAGAAGATTGGTATTTTCATTACTGTTCTTGTTGGCGGGTTATAGTCCATAGGGTCGTGAAGAGTTGGACACGACTGAAGCAACTTAGCACGCTTGTTTTATTAATAGATACTTAAAGCTTAAAATTGGATACCATGGTTAGACTGGCAGGCTAGGGTACCATTTCTTCCCCGCAGAGGCCAGGCTCCATATCTATGCACATCTAGTTTATACTGTCTAGGTCAACTTGGTACCCTCCTTTCACTCCCCGTGTGCTTCCCTGGTTGCTCAGTCGGTAAAGAATCTGCCTGCCTTGCAGGAGATCCAGGTTCGATTCCTGGGTCGGGAAGGAAAAGGCAACCCACTCCAGTATTCTTGCCTGGAAAAGCCTATGGACAGAGAAGCCTAATGGGCTACAGCCCATGGTGTTACAACAGTCGGACATGACTTGGTGACTGAAACACCACCCATTCAGTCCCTATCTTGGCAGTAGGGAAGGAAGAAGGAATTAAAAAGAAGAAAGAGCAGAAAATATGTCTTCGCCATCTGTGAAGCACCTCAGCAGACCTGCTGGTCAGATGGCAGGGGAGGAGGCTGTGGTGCAGGTGGAATGGGATTCACCTGAAAACTCCTGACAGCTATTCTCCTGTGTCCTTGGCTTCAGGTCCTTGAGAAAGGGATTAAGTCTGACCTGTGCCAACTCTGTCAATGGGCTCATCTAACTTGGCAAGCCTATTGTTGTTGACAGCTTCCAGGTGTGCGTTTTCTTAGAGATGGATCTAAGGCACGAAAAACGCAATTCTCGTTGCCAAGGTATTAATTTAACAAGTAAACAAGTTACAAAATGCCAAAGGGGAACCTAAAGACGTCTCCAGGCTTCCCACTGGGCTCATCAGGAACTGCTTCTCTGCCATTTCCCACACTCAACAGCCCAACAATTCTGCCATAGATAGGGTGTGTTTTATTCTTTTTTCTTTCTTAATACATGTCTGAAAGCTTATTCTTATACCTCAGGACCCAGCACTGTACACCCAAACAGCACCTGTCATTGAATTTGCAGATTAAACAAAGAGTATGATTCCCATTTTAAATCTATAAAACTAAAGGAGCCCAGGAGATTAACATAAAGGAGTCAACCATTGTTCTGCATGATACAGTAAGGTATTAACCCTGACTGCTAACCTGTAATTAAGTATCTATTCAAGTATCTATCCTCCATAGAGAACACACGGTCTTGTGAAATCTCACGTCCCATACATGAGAACCATTAAATGCAACCTGGCCAGGCTAACAGTTGGGGCACATTTCCACAAGGCTAGCCCTTCCGGGAGAGCAGGAAGCTCTCAGCTGCTTCTTATTCTCTACCTTTTAAGTAACCAAAGGATTTAGTCATTCCACAGGCCTCTGAGATAAATGCTTGATTATCCTTTCAGGATTTCGAAGTTGTTCTCCGGGGACAGCCCAGATTGCTCAATTTTTGCAGGCAGAAACACAGATTAATCATCGGCATGTGAGTTCCTTTTTTATGCTATCTGAAGTTTCTTGGATGGTGTTTTAACTTATATAATAAAGTGGTAACCTATTTAATGTTCCCTTCTACAAATGGCATTTTCTAAGTGTATTTCAAATTCTGAATTTTTTTTTTTTTACTGATGAATATATATTTGAGTTTCTTAAAATTTTATGAAGCACTTCACAAAAGAAAAACAACCTAACTGCTGGTTATGAATAGCATTTGACACAGACTGGGATTGAGTGATTTGGTAAGGTGAAAACTTATGATCCATGGCATCTTATCACTCAAAAGTGCTCCATTTGGGGCAGCAGGAGGAAATGAGATGGGTCTAAGGAGAATCATGAGATCTGGTTGCCTTTGTAAGAGACAGGAACCACTGGGGGCCCACCAGCCAGGTGAAGGTGGAGTGAGAGCCACACATGCTGTTAAAATTTTTTAAAATATAGTTTTCTTATTACAAAAGGAGCACTTCCTCATATTTCAAACAGAAAATCTGTCTAAAGAGAGAGGGGAAGAGAATAAAAAGTACCTTAATACCACCACTCACTGACTACTAATTTCTGCACTGTCTTTCCCTAGCTTTGGGAATTAACTTCTAAATCTAGGGAGAAATGAGAATTATCCTTGAAAATACCTTCGATTACTCAGTGCCAGAAGAGAATATTGCTTCCTCAGTTGATCCCTTATGAAGCTGTTGTGTTAATAAGCCATGTTATTTAAGTCTCAAAAAGCAAATAAAAACAAGAGGATCTGTTAACACTAGAATAATATTCACTGTGGCCAGATACTACAAATATGAAAAGTACATGGGACAAGAAATGTATCAAATTTACATCAAAATTATCTCTTTTGGATTAACCTCCGGTTGAGTTCAAGCTCACAGGCAGGTCAGGCAGAAATCATCACAGCACTTAAAAGATCCATCCCCTCGTGCTCACCACCACCCTCCAACGGCGCTCCTCTCCTTCCCTTTCCCTCTTTCCTTTCTTCTTCCTCTTTTGCCTTCTTCCTTTACCAAATTTAGGTGAATCCTCTCGAAGCTAAATGCAGAATGGTGTGACGCTACTTATTAATACATTTGTGCCTATCCTGCAATCACTTTTATCTTTTTAATTAATTTTTTTTAGGTAAGAAGCGCACACCACTTTGGAAGTGGACTGATTTAGAAACACACTCTGCAGTCAGAGTGTGGGCCATCTCAGCCCTTCGAAAGGTACAAAAATACATGCATGCTAATTTAAAAATTCAAGTAGTACAGAAAGTATAAAATAAAAGGTAACAATCTTCCCTTTCCATTCTCTTGTCTCATTCCTCAGCTTTCTTCCCACTTGAAAAAAGGTAGGCAAGACCCAGAGTTGGGCTGAGGGTGAGAGCAGGGGGTGTTCCCTTTTGGACATTTACACCCTGTCTTTTGTGAGTGTGTCTGGTTTAAAATCATTTTAGTGGGATGTGGAGAGCAAGAGGAGATCGAATACATGTGTTCGGTCTACCATTTTGGGTCAGAAGCCCATTAAGGGCTTTTAAAACCACACTTATTTTCACATATTTATTCGTTGGAATAAATGGAATACAAAACTGGAATCTGTTGGTTGGTCACCTTTGTTTGCCCTTAATACACTTTAGAATCTTATGAGTAAATATTTACCTATGACATTACTTTAAATACAAATCAGATCAGATCAGATCAGTCGTTCAGTCGTGTCCTACTCTCCGCGACCCCATGAATCACAGCACGCCAGGCCTCCCTGTCCATCACCAACTCCCGGAGTTCACTCAAACTCATGTCCACAGAGTCGGTGATGCCATCCAGCCATCTCATCCTCCGTCGTCCCCTTCTCCTCCCGCCCCCAACCTTTCCCAGCATCAGAGTCTTTTCCAGTGAGTCAACTCGTCGCATGAGGTGGCCAAAGTATTGCAGCTTCAGCTTTAGCATCAGTCCCTCCAATGAACATCCAGGATTGATCTCCTCTAAAATGGACTGGTTGGATCTCCTTGCAGTGTAAGGGACTCTCAAGAGTCTTCTCCAACACCACAGTTCAAAATAGTACACTTTATATGGAGGTATTTATTTAACTAAACTCATTGTTGGCTGCTTAGGTTGTT
Organism: Moschus berezovskii; assembly: GCF_049115385.1. Taxonomy (NCBI): domain Eukaryota; kingdom Metazoa; phylum Chordata; class Mammalia; order Artiodactyla; family Moschidae; genus Moschus; species Moschus berezovskii. The sequence goes on from NC_142461.1 coordinate 119,653,876, forward strand.
TTTACTATTTCGGTATGATGAACATAGCTTGGATGATCTGCCCAGTAACTCCATCTTTGCATATATGCTTAATTACCTCCTAAGGATAGAATTCTAAAATTGAAATTGTTCACCAAAAGATATGTGCATTTTTGAGTGTATGGGACACTTGCTGTTCTTACATTTTAACTGTGTAGTCTAGGAATTAACAATGAATTTAGCTTGTTTTCTAGGGTGAGACACTACTTTAAACAGCTTTCATGTCAAGATCTGCCTCATCTTCCTACATGGGAGTTCCCAGCATCAGACTTATGGGGGTGGAAGCATAAGCCCCTCCTTCTGTAAACTGGAGTGAGTCACTATCAGCTTTCCTTTCTCCACCCTTACTGAGTCCATACATATCCCTGTCTTTTTTATTTTTTTAAGAAGTGGAATCCAGCCTAAGGGATACATTGGAGTGGAATTAGAAAAAAGCATCTGTTCTAGGTCATTCTGGCTTCCAGATTGGCTCCGTTAAACAGAGCCATCTTAAAATAAGCTATTATTAATATCTTAAGAGGTAACTTCAAAAATCTTAACTAGTGTAACAAAGTAAAAAATCTGCACAAGTCTTTGAAACTATTATCAATAAAAATGGTTATTATTTTTTGAAAAGTAATGACATGTACTTGCGATGGACAGTTACTTTGTCAGTAAGATTAAGGTGGATACTCTGACATTTGGGTAGATTTCCTAGCTGATTTGTGTTTCTTTCCATTTGAACACTAGATGGCTTTCATGGAGCTTTTTGGAACATGAAGAAAACTCAGCCTCTGGTCATGCACACACAAATATACCTCACTGCCTATCCACACTCCTCTTCCTTTCTGCGTGCTATTGCTATTATCATACCACCAAAGTCCAGCAATGGTTTTAAAATATGTAATGTGGTCATCATGACTGGTCAGGGCACTTTCTAGGTTAAAAAAAGGAAATATAAAAAAATGATTTTTCAGAATTTCTAGTGGCATATACTACTTTAAATACAAAGCACTTTCACACATCTGATATGATCTTATAATTCTCCTATTAAACAGTTTTTAAGGCCCCATCTTGGAGAAGGAAATGGCAACCCACTCCAGTGTTCTTGCCTGGAGAATCCCAGGGATGGGGGAGCCTGGTGGGCTTCCGTCTATGGGGTCACACAGAGTCGGACACGACTGAAGTGACTTAGCAGTAGCAGCAAGGCCCCATCTCACAAATAACAAAACTGAGATGGATGGAATTTTAAAAACGGCTCTAGATAAAGCTTGGGGTTATCACCCATGCAGTCCTCTCTCATTCTTCGCAGGTGTTATGCCCAGGGATTTCACCCTGCTGAAACTGCTCCTAATCTTAGGACTAAGCGATGAGATCACTCTCTGCACTAAGGATTTTATGCTTCTTATGCAGCCCTGACATTCTGCTTTCTCTATCAGGAATCTTGGACTGTTTGATCAGGCTCCTGTACCATGACTTCATGATGAGATGGAGAAAACCGTGCCAATTTACTTTTCTCTAGGACTAAAATCATGGTCACAGAAATCTAGGATGAAATGTACTAGTAAAACTAGCTTTCATGGTAGGTCATCTTACATTCAGCTAATTTGGGATTAATTTTCAGGAGACTCCAGATAAATAAAGGTAATTAGAACTTTGCAAAACACTGCTGTAAAGTCTTAAACGATCCCTATCAGAGAGATCTGTTTTCCAGAGGCACTAATTTGCTCAAGTTGAGAACTGGCATCAAAACAGAGACATCTACCTCAAAGAGTAAAGAACAGAGAAAATAAACACCAGAAGTTCCACTTAAAATAGTCAGGTTTACAAGTTAAAGTAGCCAAGAAATGGAAAGAATGCAAGATGGTTAATAGTCAAGGAGTGTAGCCAGATTAGTTTCCAAAATTGTTTTCTGGGGGACATGTACATATTTCCCCATAAAATCTTTCATTTAGTGATTAGGTATCAGGTTCATCCACAAAATCTATCAAAACTATATTGAGTCTAAAACGGCATTTCACTTTCCAAAAGATTCCATCCTTATCCTAATCCCCGTGGAAGCCTGAGTGAACACTGGGAAATTGCAACTTAAGATCCACTGAACCCTGAGAGACTGTGGGTGGAGGTGGGCCCTCAGGGTTCAGTAGTAAACTCAATGTATGTTACTTCCGGGAGAGGAAAAAGCCATCAAACACAACAATGGCTGTTCATATATTTTGCTCCAGATACATTTTGTTGTTCCAAGGATCATCCTGTAATTTCTTGAGCAGGATCTTATGGAGAGAAGTCTGGTTGTAGAGAGCCTGTTTCAAAACTTCCTTTGTATAATACCTTACATCAGGTTGAGACATCAATTGTTCCACCTGAAGAAAAAAATGCCAGCAGTGGTTGTTTCTGTAAGTAGGGAGAGAAAGCGTGATGAACCCCACTTGGAAGAACTCACTTTTTCCTCAAGCCTTTCATTTATTTTTTCTAGTTTTACTGAGATATAATGACATACATCTGCACAAGTTTAAGGTGTTTAGCATGATAGTTTGACTTACATATGTTGTGACATGATCACTGCAATAAGTTTAGTCAGCATCCTTCATCGCATATAGATACAATCAAAGGGAAAAAAAAATTTTTTTCCTCATGATGAAAACTCTTGGGATTTACTCTTATTAATGATTTCCCTATATATCATACAGCAATGTCAGCTGCAACCATCATGCTGTACATTACATCCCAAATACTTATTTATCTTATAACTGAAAGTTAGTTCTTTTTGACTAGTTTCCTTAAATTTCTTCCCCCCTAGCCCAACCCACTCTGAAAACCACATATCTGATTTCTTTTGCTATGAGATTTTTTTAAAGATTCTATATATAAGTCAGATCATATAGTTGTATCTCTCTCTCACATATATCACTCAGCACAGTGCCTTCAAGGTCCATCCGTGTTATTGATAATGGCAGGGTTTCTTCTTTTTTATGGCTGAATATATATAGTGGAGTATTATATATCTCACAATTTCTTTATCCATTCATCCACCGATGGACCCTGACATTGTTTCCAGGCCCTCAAGCCTTTTAGAACAATGTCTCATACTTAACTGCACTTTCTTAGATTGAGTAACAAAACTACAAATCTTTCAAAGTATTCTAACATTCACATTTACTCACCAAGTCTAACCTTGGATTTCTTTTCACTTGTTTGAAAGCAGATCAATTCTTGCTGTAAGTTTTGAAAAAGAACACAGTGCTCTTGCAACAACGATGACCTTCCAAGAGGCAAGGTAAGGAGAAGAAGCAAAGCAACTGCCCAAGATGGACTGTGGCCATTAGGGAGGTATGGAATCTGGAAAATCGCTATCACAGAAAGTCATACTGAAAAGAGGTTCAGGAAAATTCAGTTTGGCACTCCATGTTTTACAGTGTAAAAACTTGCCTAGGTTAACAGGTCTCTTGGCACTCAGCTTCATTTTCACCAACTTCTATAGATATCCCATCCCCCCTGCACAGTTTTATAGGAATTGGAAGGCTCAAAACTATATTTCCTACTTTTCATCATAAACAAAAATCAGTATCAAATGAATTATCAATTGCGATGTCAACAGTAAAGCAAGCTTTCACAAGAAGACATAGGGGAAACAAGCTTTCACAAGAAAACATAGGAGAAAATATTTATGACCTTGGAGTCAGCAGTCTTAAACAGGATGCTCACAAAATAAATGGACCATAAAGGAAAACCTCTGATAAACTGAACTACATCAAAATTATGAACATCTTCATCAGAAGACATTATTAAAGGATTGAAAAAAATAAGCCACAGAGAGGCAAAGGTGTTCCTGATACATACACCCAGCAAACAGTGGTAATGAATTCACCTGCCAATGCAGGGAACACAGGTTTGATCCCTGGGTCGGGAACATCCCCCGGAGAAGGAAATGGCAATCCATGCCAGTATTCTTGCCTGGAAAATCCCATGGACAGAGGAGTCTTGGTGGGCTACAATCCATAGGGTCACAAAAGTGTCGGACAAGACTTACCAACTCAACAATAACAACAATACCCAACAAAAGACTCATATTCAGAATGGTGGTGGTGGTGGTTTAGTTACTAAGTCATGTCTGACTCTTGTGACCCCATGGACTGAAGCCCTTCAGTTTATGGGATTTTCCAGATAAGAATGTTGGAGTAGGTTGCCATCTCCTTTTCCACATACTCAGAATAAAGAACCACAAGGAACAAGAAAAATCAGATAAGCTGATAGAAAATTGGGTAAAAGAGTTTGACAGGCACTTCATGGAAGAAAATATTCAGGTGGCCAACAAACATAAAAAAATGGCGCTTTACTTGTTAGATATCAAGGTAAATAAAAATTAAAATCACAATATGATTTCAATATATTACATTAGTCTTTCAACAGAATGGCTAAAATGTAAAAGATGGAAAATATAAATTTTGATAAGGATTCGGCACATTCATTACTTTGGAAAACTGGCAATATGTACTTGAGCTAAGCGTATGCATTTCCTATAACCCAGAAATTTTAAAAAATTATTTATTTTAATTGGAGGATAATTACTTTACAATATTGTGCTAGATTTTGCCATATACCAGCATAAATTGGCCACAGATATACACGTGCCTCTCCCATCCCGAACCCCGCTCCCACCTCCCTCCCCACCCTTTCCCTCTGGGTTGACCCTGGTTGTCTTTGGGTGCCCCGCTTCATGCATTGAACTTGCGCTGGACTTCTATTTTACATATGGTAGTATATGTGTTTCAATGCTATTCTCTCGAATCATCCCACCTTTGCCTTCTCCCACTGAGTCCACCTGTGTCTCCTTTGCTGCTCCGCATATAAGACTGTTGTTACCATCTTTCTGAATTCCCTATATATGCACTAATATACAGTATTTGTCTTTCTTTTTCTGACTTCACTCTGTATAATAGGCTCCAGTTTCATCCACCTCATTAGAGCTGACTCAAACGTTTTCCTTTTTATACCTGAGTGATATTCCATGGTGTATATGTACCACAACTTCCTTATCCATTCATCTGCCCATGGACATCTAGGTTGCTTCCATGTCCTAGATGTTGCAAATAGTGCTTCAGTGAACATTGGGGTACCTGTGTCTCTTTCAATTCTGGTTTCCTCGGGGTGTATGCAGAAACTCCATTCTTTTAAATCTAGCTGAAATGCATACATGTTATTTTCATAGCAGCACTATTTGTAATAACCAAACTGGAAACAATCCAAATGTCCATCTGCAGCAGAATACATAGATTTTGTTATATTCATCCAGTGCAATAACATACAGCAGTACATGGATAAATCTCACAAAATTACTGAGAAGATCCAGTCATATAAGAGTACATACTGTATCATTCCAGTCTGTATAAGTTCAAAAATAGGCAGAATTGTTTTATGATGTTAGAAACAATCCTTCAAGGGGAACAACGACTAGAAAAGAACATAAGGGGTACTTCTAGGTGCTAGAAATTTCCATCTCCCAATCTGGGTGCTGATTACATGAGTGAGTTCACTTAGGAAAGTTCAACAAGCTGACTGATTGTGATTTGTGCATTTTTCTATGTGTCTGTTATACTTCAATAAATACCGACTTACAGTTAAAAATCACGATAGTTTTATATAAACTAGATTTTGCCAATCAGACACAATGAAGGGAGATTTGGAAGGTAAAAGGAAGACGGATGCCATTTTCCCTACCTGTTAGTTTCCCCTCCTAGGTGTTAATGTTCATGTGATATTAGAAATAATTTTCAATGGCTAGACTTTTTCTGCCTCAGTACTGCCACCACCTCCACTGGTGAGAAGTGGCTGTGGGGCTGGCAATAGTCTCCATAGCTTTCTGACCTCTAGGCTGTTGGTATGTGGTCTGGCCTGAAGTTTGAGGACAGCCTTCCTGATAGTTTTGTGATCATATTTAATTCTTTGTATTCAATAAGTACACCAGTGTACCCCACAGAACCCCAATCAATATATCAGCTAGTGTCACAACGGATGGGCAATGTAGTTAGGATTGGTTTTAAGTCTTTGGAAATAAAAATTATCATTGGCAATCTTACTACCTAGGATCATCATTCTCGTGAGAAAGTTCTGCTTTAGAGCTACCTAAATCTATTCTATTACACTGCAAAGCCATTTACTTCAGAGGATTGCTGGTTTCAGGTGTTATTCAAAAATGATTCTTAAGGCATCCTTTGTTCTCTCTTCACAAGCTCCATAATGCCAGTTCTTTGAAATTTTCTTTCATGTTCCGCAGCTCTTCCTAGCTGTGGGTGTTTGCGTACAGTATTCGTATAAGGACGGCCTATACCGGCAGGATTAACTGCCCTGTTCTTTTCGTTACACTCCCTGGTTCACACTTGCTTATCTAACCAAAGCCATACACTGCTGACTCAAGTTTAGTTTATGGTCCAAGCCCGGAATTACGTTATTATTAGCCAAAATTCCCATGGATTGAGGCAGAATTGCACAAGATTGAAACACAAAACTTTTCAGCCATAAGTAAGAGTTTTTACCTGGCTCTCCAAAACACAACAATATCTAATACAAGAGCTTATAACAATGAGAATCAGAAGCCTAAAGAGAAATGAGCTACTAAGCATAGAGGAATTATTGAATAGTGGAATTGTACAGTTAGAAGGGACTTAGAAACAGTCTATGTAAGCCAGTAAATGAAGCCCAGATCTGCACCCAGGCTTCTGTTGCTGTTGCTGCTGCTGCTAAGTCACTTCAGTCGTGTCCGACTCTGTGTGACCCCATAGACGGCAGCCCACCAGGCTCCCTGGTCCCTGGGATTCTCCAGGCAAGAACACTAGAGCCAGGATTCTAGTCAGTGCTTATTCTGAGTACTCTTGTTCCTCAAGGTGTGGTACTCAGACCAGCAGCAACAGCACCTGGGAACCTGTGAGAAATGCATAATCTCCCGCCTCGAGACCCATAAAGCCAGAATCAGCATTTTTAACAACCCCTCCCCCGCCACCAAGTGCTCTGTATACATGTTAAAATTTGAGGCAGTATAGGCAAAGGCACCACAGGCTCTTGTGCTTCTATTTAAAATCTTGCCTAAACTATATTGCATAGAAAAACCTGATCTCTTTTGGGCAAGACCTGTGTTATTATAGGTCTTGGTCTAATAGATTATTTGAATAGCTGGATTAAATGAAAAGACAAGCTCTCTCTAATGATTTCTGGAAAAAATAGAGGGCATCTGTTTGAGCTGTGCTAGTTTTTAATGTACCCATGCAGATTTTAATCTGTTAGAAAAATTAATAGCCTATTTGGTAGTAGCATGTCCTGCAAAAATAAGTGCAATAAAATGGAAGTATTTAAATGGATATTTAAACTATGCAGTCCTTGGTGATTTAGTTTTCAATTACACAAAGGTAATTACACTAGAACCCACCTCATTCACCCTTCCGTGAGAAAATGCTGGAGTGTTGTAATAAGCAATGCTGTCGGGCAATGAGTGATCTCCACTCCTTGTTGGCTAGGGCCTGGATTCGTTCGTGTTCAGCAGTTTAGGGTGTATGCTAGGAACGTAAATGACGGAGACACCCTTTGTGACCCTTCTCACAAAGGAAGCCTCGTCACTTTTAAGGGTTCATGTGAGGCCAGCGCCCCAGCCTCTCAGACTGGGGAGGGCTCACACGGCCCACAGATTCGGCTCGTGAGACAAGAGCGGGGCTGTGGCAAAGGACAGCTCCACAGCTGGGCTCCTCCTATGACCCTGGTTCTCACAGTCCTCGTGCTTCCGGGGTGCCGGTCATGCTTTATTTCTTGATCTGGATGTTGGTTTCATGAGCGTTTTCGGTTTATGAGCTTTCACTCATAAAAAATATATACGTTCCTGTGTGTATGATACACTGCAATAAAGATTCAAAAGCAGAGAAAGCTGGAGCTGCATTAAGAGCAGACTTCTATCCTGTCTCTTTCCTATTCAGATGCAGATGATCTATGTCCCTTACTTTGAGAAACACTGCCCAGAGCAATCCAGGGGCTGCAATCAGGGAAAACTGATGACCAAGCTTCATTTATGCAACCTGTGCATAGTCATGGACAAGTAAAATCAAACAAGTTATAATACCCGGTTCAGGGTGTAATATAAACACATTCTTCTGGTCTTCATAACACCCTTGGGAGGACAATATTATCTCCACTGTACAGAGAGGGCAAACGTCACCCATAGACTAGGCTGAGCCTAAAGGCCATGTCAGGTCTATGAGACCAAAGTCTATCTTACCACTGCTGGGCAGCTTGAAAGGGTAAATAAGTCACAAGGACAGCCTGAGAGTGAGAGTGATAGACAAGGAGCACTGAATTCTTTGCCAAGGTAGCAGACAGTCATTAAGGGCAGACTGCAAATAGGAACCTCCGGTCTTTTCAGAATCTTCTGGTATTACAAATGGCATTTTCTCAGAGGTAACACCTTAAGGCCACACTCAAGGGATCTCTAATTACCTGGAGGAGGTCCTATACATGTCCCAAACTTGGCTGAACATCAGAAACACTTTGGGAAGATTTGAAACATACAGATTCCCTTCTCCACCCTAGAGACTCAGTTTCAGTGTATTTGGGGTAAGGCCTGAAAGCTCTTTAAACCAGTCCAGGTAATTCTGATGATCAGCTAGGCTTGGGAACCACTAGCGTAGTCATGTTGACCAGATAAAAAGTTGGGCTTGAACTGACCTTGGTAGCAGTTCATCCACAATTCAAACAGGGGAAAGCAAAGGGCCCATTATGGTTGTTCTCAAACTAAATAAATGAAACAAAATGTCAGGTCAAGAAACAAAGTGGAATAAGAGGAAACTTGCTTTCATGAGATGGGAAACTGTGGCTAGTTTTGGCCTGCAAATAACAGGTCTGCACTGCTGTGTTCCAGGTGTCAACACTCAACTAGAGTTCAGCCCCCTAGCCTGTTCACAAGGAGAGCATCTAAAGAGTCTAAACATTTCTTTATTCTTCCTCAAAAAGTTGAGGACTTCCCTGGTAGTCCATTGGTTAAGAATCCACATGCCAATGCAGTGGACACAGGTTCCACCCCTGCTCTGGGAAGATTTTCTATGCCTCTGGGCAGCTAAGCCTGTGCAGTACAACTACTAAACCCATGCACCACAATTGCTGAAGCCTGAGCACCAGAGCCCGTGCTCTGCAACGAGAGAGGCCACCACGGTGAGAAGCCAAGTACTGCAGCAATGATGCTTCACAACCAGAGAAAGCTCAAGTGCCGCAACAAAGACCTGGGGCAGTCAAAAATAAGTAAAATCATTAAAAAATTGAGGTCTAACTGGCATATAACACTACATTGGTTTTGAACATTGTCAGCTTTTTAAAAAGTATTGCACAAAGAGAGTATACAAACTTCCATTAGTTGGGGGATGTAAAATGTACAGCATGGTGACTACAGGTAATATTGGGAAAAAACATGAACCATAAAGCAGTTTAATATTTGACCTCAATATGAAATATTTGGTCTAGACTGTTTTTACTTTGGAAGTTTAAAAATTCTGAACAGAGCGAAATCAGACTTTCTTTGCAAAATTTCAGGAGACAGTGTTGCAAAGGTAACAAGATCCAAGGGCACCTTCCCCCATAAATATATATTTATTCTATATATATATATATTTATATAGAATACATATATTATATTATAATATTATATATTATATTATTATATATATTATATATTATAATATATATTATATTATATATATATTTATATAGAATAAATATATATTGTATATTTAAACTATGACCTTGAAGAACCTAGACTTCCATTTGACCCCAGTGCTCAGTGGTGAAAGTACAGAGGTGATTTTTCCCTATCTCATCTGTCAACAAGAATAAATAGCTAAAACTGATAAGTTGATAAAGAGCTTTTTTTTAATTGGAGAGTTAATAACTTACTATAAAGTAGAATTTAATCACTGGACCTTGCTAACAACCGACATATGAATTAATTACCTTAAATCACTGCCAAGTTTAATCCCCATTCAAGTTTAAAGGAACACTTCACAGCACTCAAACCTAGAGGAAATATTTATGATGTAAATGATAGAACACAATTAAATCTATTATTCACTTGTATAAATGGGAACAAAATACAGTAAACAATAAAATAAACCTAGATAGGATTTATGAAAACCATCTCAACTCAAAACATGTTCTCATCTTAAATCCTTGTCTCATTTGAGGAAACAACCCTTGTTCCTCATTTATGAGATTAGAGTCTCATGGTTTATTTCTTTTCATGTATGGAAGTGGCATGAAGGGATCTTTTAGCCAAGAAACACATTGTGGGCCCAAACATTAGACAGATGACTGATCGCATATATTTTATTAAAAAGTTAATATTACTCTTCCGGATAAACAAAAAAATGAGGACAGAAAGGGGGAAATTAGAACACATACTCACGATTAAGACGATCCTTTGTGTGATCTCCGTTCACCAGTTTATTTAGCTTTCTATTACCCTGATGCTGGGAAAGATTGAAGGGAAAAGGAGGAGGGGACAGCAGAGGATGAGACGGTTAGAAAGCATCACCCACTGAATAGACAGGAATTTGAGCGAACTCCAAGAGGTAGTGGCGGGCAGAGGAGCCTGGCGCACTGCAGCCCATGGGGTTGCAAAGAGTTGTGTACAACTGAACGACTGCGAGCTCAGTCACTTCAGTCGCGTCTGACTCTTTGTGACCCCATGGACTGTAGCCCACCAGGCCCCTCTGTCCATGGGATTTTCCAGGCAAGAATACTGGAGTGGATTGCCATACTCTTATCCAAGGGATCTTCCTGACCGAGGGATCGAACACTCCTCTCCTCTCTTAACTCTGCTGCATTGTGAAGTGGCATGTTCTTCACCACTAGCACCATCTGGGAAGCCCCACTTAGTGACCGAACAACAACAATTCCTGTCTGGGTCTAACAGGAAAGAATGCTTTCAGCTGCAAATATAATATTTTTTCAGTTTTTATTTATTTTGGGTGTGCTGGGTCTTTGTTTATATACCGAAGACATATTCTGATGTTTATGGTGAAAGTCGCTCAGTCATGTCCACCTCTTTGTGACCCTGTGGACTACACAGTCCATTGAATTCTCCCGGCCAGAATACTGCAGTGGGTAGCCGTTCCCTTCTCTGGGGGATCGTCCCAACCCAGGGATCAAACCCAGGTTTCCTGCATTACAGGCGGATTCTTTCTTTACCAGCTGAGCCGCAAGGGAAGCCCAACGTTTATTGGATGGGGATTATATTCAAGGCCGAGCTATGTACCTTGAATGATACAGTAGGATAGAAATGTCCACAGATTCTTTCAGGAAATTCAGCTTAAATACAGACATTAGTAAAACAGGGGAACACACTCTATCAAGTGACAAAAAATGATATCAAAAATTAGGGGAGAGCTTAGGTTGCCAAAACTTTTTAGAAATCCAGAGAGGATTTTAAATGGATGTCTATTTTTCACCATCTTGGGATAAAATTTGCAACTATATGCAATGGCAACCCACTCCAGTACTCTTGCCTGGAAAATCCCATGGATGGAGGAGCCTGGTGGGCTGCAGTCTATGGGGTCTCTACGAGTTGGGCACGACTGAGCGACTTCACTTTCAATTTTCATTTTCCTGCATTGGAGAAGGAAATGGCAATCACCTCCAGTGTTCTTGCCTGGAGAATCCCAGGGATGGGGGAGCCTGGTGGGCTGCCGTCTATGGGGTCGCACAGAGTCGAACACGACTGAAGTGACTTAGCAGCAGCATATATCAAATAAACTTAAAATAAGAATTCTGACGAGCTATTCTGCACAACCGGCAAATAAAACACTGCAGGAGCCAGGACTGCCCCTGACATTTGTGAAACCAAGGGAAAGTGCAAAACAAGTTAGCATCTTGTGTCTAAGGGCTTCCCAGGTGGCTCAGTGGTAAAGAGTCTGCCTGCCAATACAGGAGATGCAGGAGATGTGCTTTCTTTTCTTTTTTTTTTTTTTTAATACTTTATTAGTAGTAGATATAGTAGTACCTCTTCCAAATTTGGCACCCTTTTCTTCAGTAATACGGTAAACTGGGTACATAATTTAAGCTAGGCCTCTGCTTCTACCTGAATTAGTACAAAATTAAGACATTATCTTTTGAGAACTAAAATTATATGACATTTTTATTTTAGGCTGCAAAAACAAAAATGAGCAAACAAACAAACAACAAAAAACTTGAAATAGGCTTGTCAAATGATGTAAATTCATCCTTTCCAGGGAAGCAGAAGGTAGATCCTACCACAAAGAAAAGATGCTTAATTAATGGAGGTTAAATTTTAAAAGTACAATTAAAATAAAAATAATGAGGCATAACTTCTGAAAATACTAGGTTTTATTCACCTCCCTAAGATAACCAATAAGCATACTATTAGTTAATAAGCTTTTCTTATAGTAACTAATGTCACTTGACATTCAAAAACCTGTTAATCTAAATTATCAGGTGTAGTCTTACTGGAAATTCTTAACCATATACTTGTCTTGACAAGTTTTGCTTTTTAAACGATGAATTGTCTTAATGCAAGTCATTGTATTTCTGTAACAAAGTAATGAAAGGCACAGCTCTTGCAAGCAAACTTAAACCCATTCAACCAGCTAAAAAAATACTTTGGTTCTTCAGGAAAAAAACTTAGCAAGACAAAAAAATCTGGTTCATTTCACAGTTCTGTTCATTTTCATAGCTTTAATCTAACAGTTACACAATAAAAATACTCCAAGAAGAACCAAATTATATGGCAATGGACAAACATGCGTGAGAGATTCTGTGCATTCGATGCAGCTGGCAGAAAAACTAGTTAAAATGCTAAGTAGAACAAATTTGGTCTTTAAAATATCAGCTCCTTTCCTTTAAAAAAAACTTCTGAGTCTACCAAGAAAATACAAAAACATAAGGCTGTAAGTAAATAATAGCTGTGTTTAGGCTATTACAGTGCAGGTTTCCTCAAGGCCACACACATCCTGCTCACTGCTGCTTGCACTCTGCTGGATTTTGATCCTTCTTTGGGTCATAGTCTGGATCATTTTCCTCATCTCCTTCTTCTTCCCCTTCCTCATCCGCTTCTTCACCTTCTTCATCATAATCATCGTCATCATCTTCAATAGCTTCTCCAGTAAAGTATAACACTGATCTTGGGATTATACGCTCACGTAAAAAGTGACCGATTTCAAAGTCTGCAGCGAGGATAGCTTCAGAATCATCATCCAGATCTCCACTCTCAGGAACTTCAGGAGGGGCAAAAAAATTAAAGAAAGAGTCATTAGAAACTGTTTTGGTCACAGTACGAACTGTCCCACGTCCCTTGTGTTTCTGTTTCTTCTTAATCGTTTTCAAAGTGACATTCTTCCCTTTTTTCCAATCTATCTGGCACCCTGTGCAACCCATAATTTCTGGTCCATCAAAAGAAAAGGGATCAGAATCATCTGGTTCTGACCTCATCCTATATGTCTTTGTCAACACTTCATTTGTGAAATATTCATTGGGTTCAAAGTGAAATTCTAAGACAAAACTCATAGGTTGACCAGCATCTGAGAACTTCACTTTAATATCTTTCAAGTGCTTCAGAATAGGTTCATCATGTTCCTGAACCATATCACTGAGCAAGTCAACATTCTTAAAAACGGTCAACCAAAACTCAGGAATTCCCTTGGGATCTTCTTTTTCTTCATCCTTTTTCTCATCTTCAATCTTGGCCTTTTCTTTCAGCTCCTCCGAAATTTCATCTTCCTCATCTGGTTTCCATTCACATTCTTCTTCTGTAGGTTCATAAATGGCATTAATGATCTCAAATCGCTTATCAAACAGAGGCTGATAAAGAACAGCATACTTTCTTTCAAGATCATGAACTTCCTCATAGAATTTGGCTTCTATCTGTGCACATTTAACTTGAAGGTTTTTGAGAGCATTCACTCGTCTTTTAACTACCCTAGGCAAGCTTTCAATGTATCCTGTCGGTGTTTCTACCAGACCATCAAGTCTTTCTTGAAGGGCTGCAAGAATCTGAGGATTTTGCATCATCTGAACAGTCAGCTGACGCGCTTTGATTTTTGTTTCTTCACCAGTTTCTTCTTCTTCTACTTCTTCAACATCATCCAAATCTTGATCAAGTTCAGACTGTTCTTTGTTGTCAATGTCTGCCATGTTGTACAAATGCCAAATATTTTCAAAAATGGCAAATTTCGTTTTCCAGCTCAGCTCTCCGGTGGCGAGCGCGGGGAGCCGAGCGGCCCGAGCTGCGCAGGCAGTGACTCAGGGCGGCGGCGGGAGGAGCAGGAGGCGGCGCCGCGAGCAGATGGCGCTAAAAAAGACCAGATGTGCTTTCAATCCCTGAGTCAGGAGGATCCTCTGGAGACAGAAATGACAACCCACTTCAGTATTCTTGCCTGGAAAATCCTATGGACAGAGGAGCCTGGGACTATAGTCAATAGGGGTCACAGAAATTTAGACATGACTGAGCAATTGAACTTATACACATCCCATGTCTAACTGTGTAAATGTTACAAATAAAATATGTTTTTTTTAACTTAGTAACTTTATCTCCCTCATGATCTCAAGACCAAGTTTGAATGGTTGATTCTTGAACCCCTTGGAGTCCTGCGGTAGGACATGGAGGCATGGGGTGAGCTGGATCCCAGGCTGAGGCTGCCCCTCTTCTGTCCCATCCCTGGCTCTGACGGAGAAGGGCCTCTCCTGAAGGAGTGTGGAATCCACGCTGTGTGTATCTCCCCTGGGGACCTTCAGGCTGAGGAGTGAGTGTACTAGCAGTGTGGTCTGCCCTTGAGAGGATGGGACCGGGGAGGAAGTATAGGCTGGCCTGGAAAGTGAGCCTGAGGTTGTTTGGGCAGGGAATTCTGGGATGGTCCAAGGTACCCAGAGTCTGGTCTAGAGGCAGTGGTCCCCAATGTTTTTGGCACCAGGGATCGGATCGTGGAAGGCAGTTCACAGACTGGGGTGGGAAGGGATGGTTTGGGGATGATTCAAGTGCATTCCATTTATTGTGAACTTTATTTTGATTACTATTACGTCAGCTCCACCTCAGATCATCAGGCATTAGATCTTGGAGGCTGGGGATCCCTGGTCTAGAGGGGATCAATGTGGGTTCTGAGTGGGTGCATTCTCTTGGCCCCAGTCTCCTCATCCAGTGGTGAGGGGCACAGCCAGGGAGGGTTAGAGCAGGGCCCTTTAAAAGCTGAAAGGCTCTATCAGCAGGATCCCGGAACATTCTGGAATGTGAGTCTGAGACACAGAATCCAGCACATACTTCAGGCCTGCTTTAGCAGGAGGAGGGAGGCCAGATCAAGCTTGTCCAGACAGGGGAGATGGATCATGCGTCACTTGCCCTGGAGGGTTCACAGAAGTTTTGTTCCTGGCAAAGCAGAACAGCCCAGGCTGGGAGAGTCTGCCGGTTTAGTTAATGATTTAAAGGGGCATTCACCTTTTTAATTTACTGGGAGACTGGACTGGGAGACTCTGGTGTGATTTTTGTCAGGGCCATTGAACTTTCTGTTCGTCCTCTTCATTGGGAGCCCTGCTACCGCATCCACCACTGTTCTCGTGGCACCAAGTGCCCATCGGCCCTGCTGCCTTCCTCTCCGCTTGTTACCAGTGTTGATAATTTCAGGAATAATCTTCATAAGTGCCCTTTACCCTTCGGTCCTCCATTCAGTCCTATTTTTTGTACTCTCCACCCAAAGTGAAATCTACCATGTACTTTCTATTTCTTCTCTAAAACAGAAGATGCTGCTGGGGAAAACTGAGAAATCAAATCCAAGACAATGTCAACCGACTGTTTCCGCTGAGCCCTCGCTACCAACAGGCAGTTGTCTGATTTTTCAATCAAGATGGGTGCTTTCCCACCGTATTTTCTTGATCTTTCCTACAATACCACTTCCTGTGTATCACTCCCATCTTGCATGACGGACGAGATCAAGATTCTATAATGTCAGCCTCCTCTCTCTGCTGCTTCTCTGCTGAGAAACATTGAAACAAGGTATTTCCTTTTCTCCTTCCCTCTCATCTCAGAGGAAGAAGGTAACCCTCTCTTTTCTAGGTCTGTTTTCTTCTTGAGTCCCAGAGTCCACGGATTCACACAGGGTCTCTTCTCTGTTTTACATCTGTTTCTCAGTGTGCCAGTTTTCTTACTTACTTTTCACTACCTCAAAACATCCAATTCCTTGGCTCCTCTTCTGCCTCTTCTCCACCATCCCCCCTCCCCAGTCTATCAGTGCCTTCCTGGCTCACTTTTATCACTATTGAGCCATTGTTCATCACTTTGAACATTTTTTTTCATAGCATAATCAATCCCGTTGCCCCTTGGTTTTTCTGCCCCAGCAGATCATCCCAGAAAATTCCAAGTCTTGGATCAGTCTACCACCAATTTTTTCAGCTTTTACTATTAATAATCCAAACTGTTAAAGAAAATCATGCAGTTATGTGGACTAGCGCCAACTGGAACTTTGGTCTCTTACTTCAGTTATACGCTCAAGAGGTAGCAGTTCTTACAGTTGTCCTCCCTTATAAGCCTCTCTCCTACTTCTCTTGGTAATAAATCTAATCTTTGGTATTCTCATTTCTACCCTTTCACTCATTTTCCTATCATCTTCCTATTTTCCAATCATTTCCTTCCTTCCTTCTTTCTTTTATATTCATTAATACCTTGGATGTGCCTTATATTCTTCTTTCTTTTCTCTCCTACCCCAGTCTAACCACATCCGGTTGATCTTCCCTCTAAAACATTTCCTAAACTCATCCTCTCCTCTTCATTTTGTCATTTTCCTTAATTCAGGCTTTCCCTGTCTCTACCTGGCCTTTTCCAACTGTCTACCTAAATGGCATTCACTGATTCTAGACGCATATCTCTCCAGTTCCTACTGAATAGTCTTCTCAGAGGGATAGTTTCTTAGGGAAAAGAAGGGTGAGTTGGGGTGGGGGAGGAAGGAAGACTCAAAGGAGAGAGAAAGACCCAAAGTTTGGGAGCCAAAGAAGGACACTGAAGGGAGAATAGAAATGCTTGCATTTAAACCCTCTCTTCTGTCTCTTCAGAAAATTTTCAGTCAAACCTATGTTGCATACCTCTTCTTTGTGGAGTTGACTTGCTTTTAAAGAGGTACAGTCAAGTGCTGAGTCCTGATTAAGGCAAAGACTGCACACATGAAGCCAGCTAGCATCTGGCCTCTATACTCAACTATTCTTCGTTCAGTCACTTACTTCTTACCTAACAAAGATTTACTGCGCTCCCACCACATGTCAGGCACATGCTAGGTGCTGGAGGGTGATCCAGACAGACAATCTTGCCTTAAAAGAATTTATAGTCTAGTGGGAGAGCAGACAAATAAACTAAGATGTGGTAAGTGCAATGACATGAGAAGTTTATGGGAGTGCCTGGAAGGGACACATCAAAGTCAAGGGTGGGAGGGAGCCAAAGGGGACTTCCCGAGGGAGTTGGCATTTAACCTGAGATCATAGGAATGTGCAGGTATTAGCCAGGTGTAGGGAAAAGATGGAGAAAATC
The DNA here is from genome assembly GCF_049115385.1 of Moschus berezovskii. Classification (NCBI taxonomy): domain Eukaryota; kingdom Metazoa; phylum Chordata; class Mammalia; order Artiodactyla; family Moschidae; genus Moschus; species Moschus berezovskii. The sequence continues at coordinate 119,671,415 of NC_142461.1, forward strand.
TAGGAAGGTGAAGAAAGTTCAGAGGCAAAAGAGGGGATAGTGAGCCCAAGGAACTGAAAGAAGAGGGAAAATTGTGGGAAATAAGGTGATAGAGGTAAACAAGTTAAGAGGACAGATCTTAACTTGTAAGTCAAGTTTAAAAGTTTACACTTTATCCTAAAGGTAATGGGAAGCTACACATGGTCTTTTAGTGGGTGAATGACTTGATCAGATTTATGATTTTGAGACAACATGTGACAGGATGATATGTGAAGTATTAATGGAATGTACTTTGTCTGTTCATCTCTCTCTTTGGGCTCTGAGCTACCAACCTGCACCCTGCCAGCTCACCAAGACACACACAGACACACAGACACACGTGCACACACACTCCATCAGACTTCTTCGTTAGTAGACTGAAAAGCACATTGATTACTGAGGAGGCAGTCTACTGCAGAGAGAGACCCAGACTGCACTACATAATTCAAAGGGTTCTGCACTTTAACTCAGAGATTAAACTAATGAGATTAAACAATTCACACAAATGCATAAATGTGAATTGATTCTTTTCCCCCCTCTGTGCTGGAAGGGGAGAAGAAATGACCTGACGTGGAAAGGGGATATGATGGACAAAAGGAAGAAATGTTCCTGGATTGCTCTTTGGGGTTGCAGGAATGTGGCTGCCCCTTTGAGAGGTGAAGCTACATGGGAAGTGGATGTGCATGCCAACCTATCACCACCATCAGAGCCAGCAGGGTCCAAAACCTAGAGAAGACACTGGGCCCTGCTGTGTGAAGAGGTCAGAAAATGGCAGTGTTAGCAGCGGGCTGGTGCTAGCATGAGGATCAACCCCAGCGGAGATGAAATGAGTAGTTCTCACTCCATTGCCACACGGAGCAGGGCAGACATAAACCACCATCCCCTTCTCCACTTCCCTTGGGTAGTCAGCCCAAGCAGACTCCAGAGTAAGGGGCGGGAAGAAGGGAAAGAAAGCCTGAAATAATTCTAAACTGAAATACTTAAATAATAGATTCGGTCAAATCACTGAACCTACTTGAGAGAATCTAGATTAAGTAGTCTGCCAGGAAGAAGGCTGGAGGTTCAGATTCCGGTATTAAATTTACTCTAGGAAACCATGTTTGGTTTTTGCACACTTTGTATCTTTGAAATTCCTTGCTTATAACAATCACGTTTACTGTGTGGGGAATGATCTGGGAGGAAGAACAGAAACAGAGAGGCCTCCCTGGCCATCCAGTAGCTAAGACTTCGCCTTCCAATGCAAGGGGTGTGGGTTCAGTCCCTGCTCAGGGAGCTATGATTAAACATGCCTAGGCCAAAATATCAGAACATAAACAACAGAAGCAATACTGTAACAAATTCAATAAAGATTTTTTTAAATGGTCCACATCAAAAAAAGAAAAAAATAAAAGAGAGACCAGGGTTAAGTGAGGTGTGATGGTGGTAGAGAGGAAGGAGATAAGTAATATGATTAGAGAAACAGAATCAAGAGTTCATGGCAATGCAGATGGGTAAGAGAGAGGATGGAAAGAAAGCAGTCAGGAACCAAACACAAATTTCTGGCTGCATCAATGGGCACACATTAGTACTTGTCACTCAAAGGGGAAATCAAAGAGATATCAGTTTGAAGAGGAAATTAGTTCAGTTTAAGGTGTGGAAAATTCTTAAAGAGATGGGAATACCAGACCACTTTCCCTGCCTCTTGAGAAGTCTGTATGCAGCTCAAGAAACAACAGTTAGAACTGGACATGGAACAATAGACTGGTTCCAAATCGGGAAAGGAGTATGTCAAGGTGTATATTGTCACCCTGCTTATTTAACTTATATGCAGAGTACATCATGAGGAACGCTGGGCTGGAAGAAGCACAGGCTGGAATCAAGATTGCCGGGAGAAATATCAATAACCTCAGAGATGCAGATGACACCACCCTTATGGCAGAAAGTGAAGAACTAAAGAGCCTCTTGATGAAAGTGAAAGAAGAGAGTGAAAAGCTTGGCTTAAAGCTCAACATTCAGAAAACTAAAATCATGGCATCTGGTCCCATCACTTCACGGCAAATAGATGTGGAAACAATGGAAACAGTGTCAGACTTTATTTTGGGGGGCTCCAAAATCACTGCAGATGGTGATTGCAGCCATGAAATTAAAAGACGCTTGCTCCTTGGAAGAAAAGTTATGACCAACCTAGATAGCATATTAAAAAGCAGAGACATTACTTTGCCAACAAAAGTATTTCTAGTCAAAGCTTTGGTTTTTCCAGTAGTCATGTATGGATGTGAGAGTTGGACTGCAAAGAAAGCTGAGTGCCAAAGAATTGATGCTTTTGAACCATGGTGTTGGAGAAGACTCTTGAGAGTCCTTTGGCAGCAAGGAGATACAACCAGTCCATCTTAATTTGAAATCAGTTCGGAATATTCATTGGAAGGACTGATGCTGAAGCAGAAACTCCAATAGTTTGGTCACCTGATGCGAAGAACTAACTCATTTGAAAAGACCCTGATGCTGGAAAAGATTAAAGGCAGGAGGAGAAGGGCACGACAGAGGATGAGATGGTTGGATGGCATCAGCGACTCAATGGACATGAGTTTGAGTAAGCCCCAGGAGTTGGTGATGGACAGGGAAGCCCGGTGTGCTGCAGTCCATGGAGTTGCAAAGAATCGGACACGATTGAGCAACTAAACTGAACTGAACTGAAGATGCCTGAGGGGGTGTCTCTGGTGGTCCAATGGCTAAGAGTCTGCACTGCCCATGCGGGGTGTTGGGGGCCTGGCTTCGATCCCTGGAGAGGGAACTAGATCCCCCATGCTGCAACTAAGAGCTGGCTTGTGTAAAGCTCCCACTTGCCGTAATGAAGACTGAAGATCCTGCCTGCTGCAGCCAAGACCAGGTGCAACCAACCAGATAAATAAATATTAAAAAAAAAGGTGAGTAGACAATTTCTATAAAAGGTTTAGCTGGCAAGAGGAAGACAGGGCTGTGGCTGGAGATGAATGTGGCTTTGTATAACGTGAGAGATAAGGAGCCAGTACAGAGGAAGAGGTAGACTGTAAAGATAAGAGTGAGAAAGAGTAACTCAGAGTGAGGTCAATGAGATGTCAGGAGGAGACGGAATCCAGAGCACAGGTCAAGAGATTGGCCTTAAGATGGGTGAGGAGAACCTCTTTTATAGTAAGGGGCAAGATGGGTAACAATGCAAGTAATGTATAGGTTGCCATGGGAGACTGAGGCTGCTCACATCTCATAACTTTTATTTTCCCTTCCCGTAACGAGTGGGAAATAAAATCACAAACAGAGAAGGTAGAGAGGGCAGGCATGGAGGTTTGGAGAGAGAGGAGAATTCTTGAAATATCCCCTCTGGGGACTCAGAAAACTTATGCAGACAAGGGGAATGTGACAGGACGCAGGCCACAATGAAGTCCTTCTTAATGTTGCCGACCATGGGCGTCCATGTGACCACATGGCTTTCTCCAGCAGTGTCCAGCAGCTCAGGTAAAAGAATGGACAAAGCAGACAACTGGATTTGAGGTATGAGTTCTAAGTCTTGTTTGGCAGATGAAACAGAAGTGTAATGCTGCAATGGAGTTGAGGACTCTGGTCAAAGGCTTATGTATGCAGTATGGAATCCTTCCTGGGTGGGAACGAAAAGGAGACAGAAAGTAGATGATAAATAAGGAGATAGAAGAAAACAGAAAGATGATCACTTTGGACAACTGATAAAGTGAAAATGACCAAGTGAGAAGGATTGGAGGAATAGAAAGTTGTGGGTTCAGAGGTGCTATGGTTTCTTTTTTTTTCTTTTCTTTCTTTGTTTTGTTCACTCTGCCACATGGCTCAGGGGATCAAACTTAGGCCACAGCCGTGAAAGTTCAGGTCTTAACCACTGGATTGCCAGGGTATTCCCAGTGCTGTGGTTTCTTGATAATGAAGTCTGAAAGTGACCATGGGATTGAGAGACTGAAGCAGAATGGAAATGGTAATTGGAGATGGAATCAAGGAACTGAGAGGTTAAGAAAATCTCAGTCATACCAAACGGGCCAGCCTGTTGGCAGAATTTGGAATGAAAAGGAACACTCTGGGCCTGTTGCCAGTAACTTCCATAAATAAATGGCAAGAGCAGGCAGTCAGTAGATGACAGCTGGAGTACAGAGTGTGACACAATGGCTGTGGTGCCTGGGTCTCAGAAGGTACAGAACTAAGACCAAGGAAATGATAGTGTATGACACAAAGAACCTGGCCCTGAAGGGACCCTGCTGACTGGAAGTTGGTCCTTGCCAGCTGCCTCTACAAAGATTACATCATGACCATTGCAAGCTGCTGACCTTCAACACCCCCTGAAAGAAGTTCAGGGTGAAAATCAGGAATGAGGCACTCTGTGCTCTGAAAAAAACAAAAACAAAAACAAAAAACTGGCAGAACAGGCCTTCAGATAGTTAGATCTTTTCAGAAAAAGGTTTTATGAGTTCCAATTCTTGCATCTTCTCATACCTAGAAAAACACTGACGTCATTAATGGTGAAATCTGCTTTGGCTATTAAAAAAAAAAATTTTTTTTTTTTACAATTAAAAGTCAAAATAGAGTAGCTATGGTTCAGACATCCTGGGAAATAACTATTTCCCAGATATCCTGAAAAATGATATTATGGGTGTGATTTCAGATTAGACGCTGTGACCTAATGTAGAACTTAATGCTCCTGTAATGCATTTTTGCTTCTGTACTTTGCTTGCTGCTTGTAAAACCAAAGTTACTCCATTTTAAGATAAGGTTGTTTTTAAGTAAAGATTCCTAAAATTGTTTTTGAAAAAAAAAAAAGAACCAGGCCCGGCAGCTTCCACTTGCCAGGGCTGCAGAGGAAGCAGTGCCTCTGGGGAGAAACCCAGGTTTCTCCAGGGAGAGGCTGGGGGTGTCAGGGGTTTTGTTGACAATGGAATGGGATTCCTGGGGTCACAGAGGGAAAATGTAGGATAAGACGGAGAAGTGGGACACTGACTCAGGTATGAGGATGAGGGTTCCTAGAGGATAACTCATTGGAAGGGCCTCTCTCAGCACATATCAGGGATATCAGGGGTCTGAGGGATGGTGGTCCTGCAGCTGCCTTGAGGCAGGAGCATTAACAGTCAGGCCTCTCAGGATTCAGCTTTGTCCTGGATATGTTACATCTCAGGAAGAAATGAGTTGGGTGTTGACTCCAGGAAAAGGCTATAGTTGAGGGCTGCTGATTGGCAGGATGGTGTGAGACTGTATGACCCTTGTGACACATGTAAGCTGGTGGCTGGGTGATTCTCAGCATCCCAGCTTCCTTCATTCCCTCATATCCTGCACTATCTCAGTGCCTCTCTGCCTGTTCACTTTAGGGCTTGCTTTTGTTTCTAAACTTAGGGCCCAGGGAAAAGCATTCAGCAACCTTAGAGCACCAGGAGATGTTTTGGAAAAAATACCCTGAGTCATCACAGGATTAACTAATTTCAACCAAGGAATATCAAAGTGTCCTCCTTCAAGGAAAGATGCAGGGTTTAGTTTCCTACTACTTTTGTTTTCAGTTAAAAAGAGAGAGAGACAGAAAATTTATAAAGGACTCTGATCACTGCAAATTGATTTTTTCTTAAATATGAACCATGGTCCACTTGGCCTGAGGTTGGTTTACTTATACACCATATTTATTTTCACTCTCCATGGTGAGTTTTCTGTTTGCTTAAAAGTCACAGGTCACAATTTAGAGTCTGTCCAGTTCACAACAGATGAACAATTTAGTGTTCTTTGAAGTACTCTTGAGCCCTTGAAATGCCATAGGTGGAGGCCTTCATCTTCCTTACATTCCCTCTGTCAGCAGATTTTTTAGTGACCATCTTGTTGGTGGACCCAGTTTTATTGTTTAATACAGAGATTCAATGACCCTAGAAAAAGGGAGGTTTTAAAGAAAGTCCTAGTGGGGCTTTGATATAAAGATCTTCTAAGTCCATGCACTTCTTTCTCGCATTCTTAATGCATACCTTCCATGCTGTTAATAAAGCTTCCCTTCATGCTAACTTCCTGGGCTCTAACCTTCAGTGCAGCATCTGGCGACATGGTGACCACTTGACAAAACAGCCAGTAAACATCATTTCTATGTATCTTACATGAACCTAATATTTAAAGCAAACCAAGTGGCCGGATGGCATCACCGACTCGATGGACACGAGTTTGAGTGAACTCCGGGAGTTGGTGATGGACAGGGAGGCCTGGCGTGCTGTGATTCATGGGGTCGCAAAGAGTTGGACACAACTGAGCGACTGAACTGAACTGAAGTGGCTTGGATGAAGCACAAGCTAGAATCAAGATTACCGGGAGAAATATCAGTAACCTCACATATGCAGATGACACCACCCTTATGGCAGAAAGTGAAGAACTAAAGAGCCTCTTGATGACAGTGAATGAGGAGAGTGGAAAAGTTGGCTTAAAACTCAACATTCAGAAAACTAAGATCACGGCATCCGGTTCCATCACTTCATGGCAAATAGGTGAGGAAACAATGGAAACAGTGACTGACTTTATTTTGGGGGGTCCAAAATCACTGCAGATGGTGATTGCAGCCATGAAGTTAAAAGACACTTGCTCCTTGGAAGAAAAGCTATGACCAACCTCGTTCAGTTCAGTTCACTTCAGTCGCTCAGTCTTGTCCGACTCTTTGTGACCCCATGAACCGCAGCACACCAGGCCTCCCTGTCCATCACCAACTCCTGGAGTTTACACAGACTCATGTCCATTGAGTCGGTGATGCCATCTAACCATCTCATCCTCTGTTGTCCCTTTCTCCTCCTGCCTTCAATCTTTCCCAACATCAGGGTCTTTTCAAATGAGTCAACTCTTCGCATCAGGTGGCCAAAATATTGGAGTTTCAGCTTCAACATCAGTCCTTCCAACGAACACCCAGGACTGATTTCCTATAGGATGGCTGGTTGGATCTCCTTGCAGTCCAAGGGACTCTCAAGAGTCTTCTTCAGCACCACAGTTTAAAAGCATCAATTCTTCTGCACTCAGCTTTCTTTATAGTCCAACTCTCATATCCATACATGACTACTGGAAAAACCATAGCCTTTACTAGATGGAAAATTCAGCAGTGGCCACAGGACTGGAAAAGGTCAATTTTCATTCCAATCCCAAAGAAAGGCAATGCCAAAGAATGCTCAAAGTACCACACAATTGCACTCATCTCACACGCTAGTAAAGTCATGCTCAAAATTCTCCAAGCCAGGCTCAAGCAATACATGAACCATGAACTTCTAGATGTTCAAGCTGGTTTTAGAAAAGGCAGAGGAACCAGAGATCAAATTGCCAACATCCGCTGGATAATAAAGAAAGCAAGAGAGTTCCAGAAAAACATCTATGTCTGCTTCATTGACTATGCCAAAGCCTTTGACTGTGTGGATCACAATAAACTGTGGAAAATTCTGAAAGAGATGGGAATACCAGACTACCTGACCTGCTTCTTGAGAAACCTGTATGCAGGTCAGGAAGTAACAGTCAGAACTGGATATGGAACAACAGATTGGTTCCAAATAGGAAAAGGAGTACGTCAAGGCTGTATATTGTCACCCTGCTTATTTAACTTATATGCAGAGTACATCATGAGGAACGCTGGGCTGGAAGAAGCACAAGCTGGAATCAAGATTGCCGGGAGAAATATCAATAACCTCAGAGATGCAGATGACACCACCCTTATGGCAGAAAGTGAAGAGGAACTAAAAAGCTTCTTGATGAAAGTGAAAGAGGAGAGTGAAAAGGTTGGCTTGAAGCTCAACATTCAGAAAACAAAGATCATGGCATCTGGTCCCATCACTTCATGCCAATAGATGCGGAAACAGTGGAAACAGTGACTGAATTTATTTTTCTGGGCTCCAAAATCACTGCAGATGGTGATTGCAGCCATGAAATTAAAAGACACTTACTCCTTGGAAGGAAAGTTATGACCAACCTAGACAGCATATTGAAAAGCAGAGACATTACTTTGTCAACAAAGGTCCATCTAGTCAAGTCTATGGTTTTCCAGTGGTCATGTATGGATGTGAGAGTTGGACTGCGAAGAAAGCTGATCACTGAAGAATTGATGCTTTTGAAGTGTGGCATTGGAGAAGAATCTTGAGAGTCCCTTGACCTGCAAGGAGATCCAACCAGTCCATCCTAATGGAAATCAGTCCTGAATATGCATTGGAAGGACTGATGCTGAAGCTGAAACTCCAGTACTGTGGCCACTTGATGCGAAGAGCTTACTCATTTGAAATGACCCTGATGTGGGAAAGACTGAGGGCAGGAGGAGAAGGGGATGACAGAGGATGAGATGATTAGATGGCATCACCAACTCAATGGATATGAGTTTGTGTAAACTGCGGGCGTTGGTGATGGACAGGCAGGCCTGGTGTGCTGTGGTTCATGGGACTGCAAAGAGTTGGACACGATGAGCAACTGAACTGAACTGTACCAATGAAAAGATCCCTTAAACAATAATCATACTAGTTTTATTCATCATAACTCAAATAATAAGCTTTGCTCATGCGGAACAAGGCCGTGTTCACCCATAGAAGAAAATCGCCTTAAAGAAATGCTTTTGTAGTAGCATCCATTGTTGGAGGATTTTACCTTATTTTTTTAAAAAATTAAAATGTCAATGGTCATGAATATATTCTATATTAATTCTGGAAAATGACATTCTTTGTGAAACTGTGTGAATGATAGAGATGTTTCTCTTTTGAGTTTCTAATCTGCACTTTAGGAAAAAGAATATATAATTCATGGTTTTGACTCAAGAAGTAATGTCTCTATTTATAAATTAATAACGATAATGATAAAACATCATCCTTCACAAAGGATACATACTATTTTCATTTTATAGAAGCAACTGGGGCCTAGAGAAGTGAATCAGTTTGTCTAGTAGTTATAAATGTTGGAACTGGGTTTCAATTCCAGTTCTGTCTGATTCCAGACCTTTATTATCCATTTCCCTTACGGTGCTGACAGAGTAATCTTAGAAAATGTTTGCATACTACCTGATTTACATAGTGTCAAGACTTTCAAAGTGAAAGGGGGAAAATGGTTTTCCTGGGATTTAGACAATTACCCATGCACACACACACAGAGGTGACTGTGAGCTTTATGAGAGCAGAAACCATGGGACCATATCTGCTTTCTTTATTATACTAATCCCAGTGTTTAGTATATGCCCTGCATGTAGGTCCTCAATAAGGATATGTTCAATCGAGTATATTCAAATGATCATGTTTGTGATCAGGTGGTAGGCACACTTAAACATCTTCAATAGTCTATTGCCATTTTTTTTTTTTTGCAATAGAATTCAATTATAAATCTGTAAAGTCTTCTCTCTTAATGAAATGGTCTGAACCTAGTTAAGGTCATTTTCGACATTTGCAAATGTATTTTCCAGGACAGGTTCAAGAATTAATCACATTGTGAGTCAACTTGTGGATGATTGAGAACCTTTGCTTACACAGTTGTTTGGTCATTCTGCAAATTCATTCCCTGAAATGTGTTAGAAGAAATTAGGCTTGAAAGAAAACGTGAAGGCAAAGACTGTTTTGTATGTTTGTATTCTTAGCACTCTGCTTCATAATAGGTGCATGGTACATGTTGAAAAAGAAGCAGGAAACAAAAAAAGGGAGGGACAAGGAAGAGAAATGAGAGTAAAGAATCATGGACTTTAGCCTTAGGTTGGTTATGTAAACTTGGACCAATCATTTATTTTTTGTTCCTCAGTTTCCTTATCTGGAGCTAGGGATGTTGACCTACTTGATCACAAAGGCCCCTCCAGATTCTAAAAGCCTGTGGAAGAGACTGGGGTCATTCTTGGTAGAAACGAGACCATGTTTTTTTGTGTCCACTAGGGGGTACTGTAGTATTAGTACAGTGGCCACTGTCTTCAAATTTATCCAACTCTGATTTTGTTTTCCTTAATTTAGTCCTCTGAAAAGCATTCCTTACTTTTAACTTTCAAACTCAAAGTTATACTACAAAGTATAAGATTTAATTCTATAGTGGAAGCTGGATAAACATAACAAGAATTTAGCTCAATGATTAATACAGCTTAGTAGAGAATCAATCATAGAACTATTTGCATAATACAGTTATAAGATGTTAAGATTTTAGTTGGGCAAAAAGAGAGATTTGACATTCTTTTAAAGGAAAACAAGATGGAACAAATTCCATCTACCCTAACAACAAAGACATAAACCTAAGAAATGTGTCAAATCTATATGAAGACAACTGTATAACTAACCAAGAGAATAAAAGAAGGCTTCAATAGAGAGGTATACCATGTTCTTGGATAAGAAGAATCAACATGGTAAACTTTAAAATTATTCCCTCAAAGTATTAATAAATACAGTAAAATTCCAATCAAAATTCTAATTACATATTCTTAGAATCTTGACAAAAGAGTCCTGAAATTCACCAAGAAAAATGAAGCTAAGAACCAACCAAAAAAACTTTAATCTTTTCAGAGGGAAGGGAATTTGAGTTATCAGACTTTAAAAGAAATATAAAATGACTGAAATTGAAACAATATCATAGTAGCAACAGACCAATAACAGACCAGTAAAATAAAATATGAAGTCCAGAAATAAATGTAAGTATGGTGGCCTCGATGTGTGTATGCACGCGCGTGTGTTTGGGTATGTGTGCGTATTACCTCGGAGAAGGCAATGGCACCCCACTCCAGTACTCTTGCCTGGAAAATCCCATGGGTGAAGGAGACTGGTGGGCTGCAGTCCATTGGGTTGCGAAGAGTCAGACACGACTGAGCGACTTCACTTTCACTCTTCACTTTCATGCATTGGAGAAGGAAATGGCAACCCACTCCAGTGTTCTTGCCGAGAGAATCCCAGGGACAGGGGAACCTGGTGGGCTGCTGTCTATAGGGTCGCACAGAGTTGGACACGACTGAAGCGACTTAGCAGCAGCAGCAGCGTATTACCTAGCATAGGAATGATGAAGGGCAGATCTTCCTTCTTCTAAATGTCAAGGGCATCAGCATTTAACTGAAATTTATCCAGTGAGATTCTGCCATTGAATTCAGAGGGAGTGATACAGAGACTGTGGTGATGTCAGTAACCCAGGAGAAGAGAATACCTGGTGGTATCAGTGTCACTAGCTACCTTGGCTGAGTTATCTGTTGCTTGAGTTCGGTTTTTAACCTTATCTTGGGAGCTACCTGGCATCCTTCCAACAAATTTCAGTCGTTTAAGCTACCTAGCATTGGCAGCTTGCACTTGTGGCTCCTGACATGTACAGAAGTTGTTAATGAGGAGTTGATTATAGACAATAGTCTTATGGAAATGAGGAAGCTATAATTATCCAGATTCACTATGTTTTTTCAAAGTCTTAATTGAATCTGTTACAATATTGCTTCTGTTGTTTATGTTTGGATTGTCTGGGTGTGAGGCGTGTAGGATCACAGCTCCCTGACCAGGGACTGAAACTGCTTGGAAGGCAAAGTCTTAATCACTGGACCACCAGGGAAGTCCTGGAGACTCATTATCTTTGAAGATCATAAAAACCCAATTAATATTCAAAGATGGGATACTGGAATCCCATGGCCTGTTACAGTGAAACAGCTAAAGAAATAAATACCTCTGAACATTTGGACTATGGTGGGCATTGAGGACCCTGGAGGACCTAACTGTCATTGCCATAGAACAATATGAAGGGTATGAGAAATCAAGAGCTGTGTGCCGAGGTTGGCTGCTTCAGTTGATGAGATCATCAAGAAGAAATCTCTAGATTCTCATTTTAAAACATGAACTGAAACCAAACTGTGAAATTGTTAAAAGAAACTCTTTTAGCCCTAGGATTGAGATAGCTATAAACCAGCGTTTGTTTTTGTTGATTGCTGACTTGCAAACCAGTTAAATTCACCTCCTTATATGCACGAACATATGTTGAGATGCTAATCCAAACAGAGTTAGTTACAGAGATCAAGATGGTGGAGAAGGAGGACGTGGCCCTCACCTCCCATCAATGAACACATCAAAAATACACCCATGTGTGGAGTAATTCTCACTAAAAACCAACTGGAGACTGGCAGAAAGACTTATATAACCACAGCTGTAAAAAAATATCCACACGAGTCAGGTAGGAAAGGAAGAGAAGTGATCAGGCCAGGATCTGTAACACTAGGAGGGGACTCGGAAGAGGACACAGATCCTTCTAGAAGAGTGAGTGGTTTGAACCACATATTAAGCACCCTAGCTCTGAAGCCCAGCACTGGGAAGATGAGTCTCCTTAGCTGGTTTGAAACAGGGGGACTAACAGGAGGGTAGTAAGAAACCTAGACTCCACTAGGGAGGAGCCACACAAACTTGCTTACTCTTGGGAACAAGGTGGAGGAAACTTTCTGGAATTCTGGCTGATTTCCCGTGACTGCCCCAGCATATGCCCAAGCCCACACGCCAAGCATGCAACCTGGGTCCTCTAGCTCCAGTGCAGCTCCCCACTAGGCAAAGATTGCCACTGCCAAGGAGCCTGTGCAGCTGTGGGGAACAGAGCCAGCTCGGACCTGGCACTGCATCTGAATCAGACGATGGCTGCCATTACTGTCACTCACAAAGTCAGCTGACTGGCAGCCATCTGAAATTCTTGACTGGTGTGTCAAGACGGTCCCAGTTCACATTCTGGCCCACATCAAGCACCCACACTGTCCCCTCTTGTTCTGGGGCATCTCCCCTCTTGCCATTGCCAAGGAGAGGGTACACTGGTGGGGACAGAGTCAACTTAAGCCTGGTACTGCATCCGAACAGAGCACGGAAAGCCATTGCTGGCACTCACAGAGACAGCATTTTAGGAGTAGTATGGACCTCAATGACTGGCGACTGGCATCACCCAACAAGCACCTCAGCCTATACTGGGCACCAGCTCCAGCTCCTCTTGCTTCAGTGCTGCTCTCCTTTGGGGCCAAGGTGACAATGCTGGAAGGGGTGAGAGGTCACACTTAGAGTGAACAGAGCCAGTTCAGACGTTAACCTCAGGGCTTCTGCACAGCACCTTGGGACATGCTATGAACAGCTATATGCCCGTAAACTGGACAACCTAGAAGAAACAATAGATTTGTAAAGAAATACAGTCTTCAAATACTGAATCAGGAGAAAATAGATAATCTGAACTGTCCAATCACTAGTATTGAAATTGAATCAGTAACCAAAAATTTCCATCAAACAAAAGTCCAGGACTGGGTGGCTTCACCAGGGAATTCTACTAAATATATAATGAAGAGCTAATATTTATTCTTCTCAAACTCCAAAAAAATTGAAAAGGAAGGAACATTCCTAAATTTATTCCATGAGGCCACCATTATTACCCTGATACCAAAACCAAAGACAATGCAGAAAAAGAAAGTTACAGGACAATATCTTTGATGAATATAGATGCAAAATCCTCAACAAAATAATAGCAAACCAAATTCAACAATATATTAAAAAGGACTATACACTATGATCAAGGGGGATTTATTCCAGGGAAGCAAGGATGCTTCAGTATCTGCAAATCAATCAAATGTGATACACCACATTAACAAAAGGAAGGATACAAATTATACTATCATTTCAGTTCAGTTCAGTTCAGTCGCTCAGTCGTGTCCGACTCTCCGCGACCCCATGAATCACAGCACGCCAGGCCTCCCTGTCCATCACCAACTCCCGGAGTTCACTCAAACTCATGTCCACAGAGTTGGTGATGCCATCCAGCCATCTCATTCTCCGTCGTCCCCTTCTCCTCCCGCCCCCAACCTTTCCCAGCATCAGAGTCTTTTCCAGTGAGTCAACTCGTCGCATGAGGTGGCCAAAGTATTGCAGTTTCAGCTTTAGCATCAGTCTCTCCAATGAACATCCAGGATTGATCTTCTCTAGAATGGACTGGTTGGATCTCCTTGCAGTATAAGGGACTCTCAAGAGTCTTCTCCAACACCACAGTTCAAAAGCATCGATTCTTCGGCGGTCAGCCTTCTTCACAGTCCAACTCTCACATCCATACATAACCACGGGAAAAACCATTGCCTTGACTAGACAGACCTTGGTTGGCAAAGTAATGTCTCTGCTTTTTAATATACTATCAAGGTTGGTCATAACTTTCCTTCCAAGGAGCAAGCGTCTTTTAATTTCCTGGCTGCAATCAGCATCTGCAGTGATTTTGGAGCCCAAAAAAACAAAGTCTGACACTGTTTCCACTGTTTTTCCATCTATTTCCCATGAAGTGATGGGACCAGATGCCATGATCTTAGTTTTCTGAATGTTGAGCTTCAAGCCAACCTTTTCACTCTCCTCTTTCAGTAGATGCAGAAAAATCATCTGACAAAATTTAACATCCATTCATGATAAAAAAAAAACTCTCATCAAAGTTGGTATAGAGGGAACATATCTTAATATAATTAAGACCATACAAGAGAAACTCATAGCTAACATCATACTTAACAGTGAAAAGCTGAAGCTTTTTCTCTAAAATCAGGAACAAGACAAGAATGCCTACTTTTACCACTTCTATTTAATATATTATTAGAAGTACTAATCACAGGAATCAAACAAGAAACAAATAAAAGGCATCCAAATTGGAAGAGGGGAAGTAAAACTGTCACTATTTGCAGATGACATGATACTGTATACAGAAAAGCCTAATATCTCCACCAAAAAACTATTGGAACCAATAAATGAATTGCAGGACACAAGATCCATATACAGAAATCTTGACTTTTCTATACACTAATAATGAATTATCACAAACAGAAAGAAAGAAATCTCATTCAAAACCACATCAAGAAAGATAAAATACCTCGGTATGTGAAAGGACCTTTAGGTATGGGCCAGAAGATGCAAATACCATATCACATTTTATATATTGTTGAAGAGTGGAGATGATTAAATTCCCTGGTTATAATATCTAATCAGTTTGGGGGTTTACACCAAAGATTAATTTATAAGACAAACAAACCTGATCCTGCAGTGGTTGATTCTGGTGGAGTGTGTGTATGTGTGGCAAAAATTCCACCTATTTCCATCTCACTCTTCCCTTACAAACCCCTATGTGGCTCAGAGTATGATTAAAGCTACTAATGTAGCCCAACCTCATTTTAGAGATGAGGCAATGTTCAAAGAACTGACTTGACCTGTTGCAAGCCATCCTGTTAATGGCATAGCCAGGATGAAAACTCATGTCAGTCTCTTAAGCTAGCACCCTGCCCAGAATAGCATATTACTTCTGAAAGTGGGAACAAATGCCATTTAATGGCAATTCCACTCTTCCTTGTTATCTAATCCAAAACTCATAATGCCACAAAAGTGACACCATTTTCTATTCTTCAAAACATGGGAAAGAGAGTTGAAAGATAGACACTAGAAAAAAATTTTAAATATTTGAATGCATCTTTATAATCTGCATCATACAACATTTTCCCCTCAGACTTGGAATGGCCTTCTAGTTACAGGTGGTAAACATTGTGTTAAGAACGTTGTATTCATCGTGTAATTTAAGGGGAAGGCAGTGTAAGTCTCTAAAAATTGTTACTATCTCCATCTGTGACTTCTATCTAAGGCTGCATTGTCCACATGAGGCTTTTAAGCACTTGAAATCTGGCTGTTCTAAATTAAGATGTGTTGTAAGTATAATATATACATTAGACTTTGAAGACAGTATGAAAAAATAATGTAATATATTTCATCAGAAATTTAAAAATATTGACTGTATGTTAAAGTGATATAACATTCTGGAAAATCTTAGTTAAATAAAACATTCTTAAAATTAATTTCACATTTTTTTAAAAACTCTTTTCTTAGTGTGGCTAACAGAAAGTGTAAAATTACATTTGTAGTTTGCTTTCTATTTTCCTGAATCAGTGCTGATGTAAGAAAACTTAATCAAATTGAAAGGAATTTAGCCAAAGTTCCCTGCAGCTCATTACAATGGTCAAAATTTTAAAGACATCAATTATTTCACAAGTCTATAAGCTGCTGAAGTTTTACTTTTGACAAAATCACCATCCATAAATTGGAATTTTGCATTTTTCAGAAAACATTGGAATGGCAGTGAGCAAGTCAGGACTGTCTAATTTTGCTTTTAACACAGAACAAGTTACATTGATAGCATTTGGTAATTTTGCTTTGGAAATCAGGTGGACAAGAGCAATTTAAATCCTTAGGGAAAGTACAGTAAAAAGGGGCCTATAGTTAGTTGCTTCGAACTTGGAAGGCTTTGTTTTGAAAATATGAGGCTTATATCACTTTATCATACTCTTTTCAATTTTATTTCATCATAAAATTTTAATTTCTCTACAATGACATTGAGCTGATGATATTCTTTTTGATACATAAAATTTTAGGTTGGTTATAATTACTCTTCTAACAATATTCATGAAATCAAACCAATAAAGAAATAAAATATATATATTAGCTATCTGGTATTTACAACATATTATATTAGACCAATACACACCAGCATGACAAAACCACAATTTGAATTAGCTTTGGCAAAATTAGAAATTATTGGCTTATGGTTCCAAGAAAGTGTTAAAAAAAACCAACCTAACAGATGGGCAGGGCTGTAGCTGGGCCTTAGGCACAGACTGCAGGAACTCTGCTACTATAATTCCTTTTGACAGATGGCTCAGCTTCCCTCTGCAAGTCACCTACATCCGTTCTCACTGCAGAGAGGATTTCCCCACAAAGTATAACACAAGGATAACAACAGTTCTTTGGGTCAGTGTTCTTTAACAACCATGTAGCTTACTTTATTTCTTGATTCCTGCTTGAAAAATTCAGAGGAAAGCCTCTGATAGTACTGTGTTAGGACAGATGCCTACCCCTGAAGACCGCAGGTGTGACCAGGGGAGTGGAGTCATGCAAGCAAGAAAAGCTCTGCCTGCAACCACATGGATGGTAGTGGGGAGGGGAGCACCCGTTCTTAGGAAAGAGAGCTGTTGGGGAAGGCAGTATCA
Organism: Moschus berezovskii; assembly: GCF_049115385.1. Classification (NCBI taxonomy): domain Eukaryota; kingdom Metazoa; phylum Chordata; class Mammalia; order Artiodactyla; family Moschidae; genus Moschus; species Moschus berezovskii. Next base: position 119,688,369 of record NC_142461.1, read on the forward strand.
CAGACAATCACTCTAGTGATTATTAAAAATAATTTTAGAGGAGGGAGGAAGATGGTGGAGGAATAGGACGGGGAGACCACTTTCTCCCCCACAAATTCATCAAAAGAACATTTGAACACTGAGTAAATTCCACAAAACAACTTCTGAATGCCGGCAGAGGACAACAGGCACCCAGAAAAGCAGCCCAATGTCTTCGAAAGGAGGTAGGAAAAACATAAAAGATAAAAAGAGAGACAAAAGAGGTAGGGATGGAGCTCCATCCCGGGAAGGGAGGCTTAAAAAAGAGAGAAGTTTCCAAACACCAGGAAACACTCACTGGCGAGTCTGTGGCAAGCCTTGGAACATCAGAGGGCAACATAACTGGGAGGAAAAATAAATAAATAATTAAAACCCACAGATTACACACCCAACGGTAACTCCCAGCAGAGAAGCAGCGCAGATGCCCGCATTGGCCACTAGCAAGCGGGGGCTGGGCAGGGAGGCATGGGCTGCATTGCTTAGAGTGAGGACCGGGCCCGAATGCCCCGAGAGCAATCTGAGGGAGCTAACTTGAGATAGCAAAGCAGACTGTGGGATAGCTATCCCGCAAAAAGGTGAAAAGCCCTAACCTAAGACTCCGCCAGACCCACTCACAGAACAAAGGACTGAGCAGAGCTAGCCGGCTGCAGACTGGCCCGTTCCCCAGCCCCCACTGGAGATAGGCATGGGAGGGCAGCCAAAGACGGAAGGGGGCAATCGCGGCCCCAGAGAGGCATCCAATACCAAACTGCAAGCAGGCTTCGTTGCTAACCAAGACTTCTTGGGATTCTGGCCAGTTGACATCCCCCTGAGAAGGTGCGCCGGTTGTACACCCAGAAAACCGAGTGGCAGGGACCGGGGAGGTGATAAGTCGCAGCGACTTCACTCACCAAACACCTGGTCGGTCCCCTGAGCTGCTCAGACTGGGGAAGGGGACAAAACGCAGGCCCAGCCAGGTCTGCGCCTTTGTGGAGTACCTGAGTACCTGAACCTGAGCGGCTTAGACCTGGGGTGTGCATGCAACCCAGTGCTGGCTTCAGACAGTTCCCGGCAGAGCAACCTAGAACCTGTGCAGGGTAGACGGGGATAGCACACATGCTGTGAGTCTGTGAGTGGGGCCAAACCCAGTGTGGCCAAGACACTGTGAGCACTCCCCACAGACACCAGTGATATTTGTTTGCAGTGTTCCTCCCTCCCCACAGCACTACCGAACAAGTGAGCCTTAAAGAGTGTCCACCACCGCCCCCTAGTGTCAGGGTGGAAATTAGACACTGAAGAGCCCAGCAAACAGAAGAAGCTAAAACAGAGGGAACCACCTTGGAAGTGACAGATGGAGAAGTCTTGAGGCTACTGCAAGAATAAGACTGAAAACCAGAGGCAGGAGGCTTAAGTCCAGATCCTGAGAACACCAGAGAACTCCTGAATCCAGGGAACATTAATCGACAGAAGATCATCAAACGCCCCCATACCTATACTGAAACCAAGCACCACCCAAGGGTCAACAAGTTCCAGAGCAAGACATACCATGCAAATTATCCAGCAACACAGGAAAATAGCCCTGAGCTTCAACATACAGGATGCCCAAAGTCACTCCAAACCCACCGACATCTCATAACTCATTACTGGACACTTCATTGCACTCCAGAGAGAAGAAATCCAGCTCCACCAGACTCCGACAGAAACTTCCCTAACCAGGGAACCTTGACAAGCCACCTGTCCAACCTCACCCACAGCAAGGAAACTCCACAATAAAGAGAACTCCACAAACTGCCAGAAGACATAAAGACCACTCCAAACACAGCAATATAAGCAAGATGAAGAGGCAGAGAAATACCCAGCAAGTAAAGGAACAGGATAAATGCCCACCAACCCAAACAAAAGAGGAAGAGATAGGGAACCTACCTGATAAAGAATTCCAAATAATGATAGTGAAAATGATCCAAAATCTTGAAAACAAATTGGAGTTACAGATAAATAACCTGAAGATGCAAGAAAGGTTTAATAAGGATCTAGAAGAAATAAAAAAGAGTCAATATACAATGAATAATGCAATAGATGGGATCAAAAACACTCTGGAGGGAACCAACAGTAGAATAACGGAGGCAGAAGATGGAATAAGTGAGTTAGAAAATAGAATGGTAGAAATAAATGAAACAGAGAGGGAAATAGAAAAACGAATTAAAAGAAATGAGGACAATCTCAGAGACTTCTTGGACAATGTTAAACGCCCCAACATCCTAATCATAGGAGTCCCAGAAGAAGAAGACAAGAAGAAAGACCATGAGAAAATACTTGAGGAGATAATCGGTGAAAATTTCCTTAAAATGGGGAAGGAAATAATCACCCAAGTCCAAGAAACCCAGAGAGTCCCAAACAGGACAAACCCAAGGCGAAATACCCCAAGACACATATTAATCAAATTAACAAAGATCAAACACAAAGAACAAATATTAAAAGCAGCAAGGGAAAAGCAACAAATAACACACAAGGGGATCCCCATAAGGATAACAGCTGATCTTTCAATAGAAACTCTTCAGGCCAGGAGGGAATGGCAGGGCATACTTAAAGTGTTGAAAGAAAATAACCTACCGCCCAGATTACTGTAGTCAGCAAGGATCTCATTCAAATATGAAGGAGAAATCAAAAGCTTTACAGACAAGCAAAAGCTGAGAGAATTCAGCATCACCAAACCAGCTCTCCAAGAAATGCTAAAGGACCTTCTTTAGACAGGAAACACAGAAAGGGTGTATAAACTCGAACCCAAAACAATAAAGTAAATGGCAACGGGATCATACTTATCAATAATCACCTTAAATGTAAATGGGTTGAATGCCCCAACCAAAAGACAAAGGGTGGCTGAATGGATACAAAAACAAGACCCCCATATATGTTGTCTACAAAAGACCCACATCAAAACGAGGAACACATACAGACTGAAAGTGAAGGGTTGGAAACAGATATTCCATGCAAATAGAGACCAAAAGAAAGCAGGAGTAGCAATACTCATATCAGATAAAATAGACTTTAAAACAAAGGCTGTGAAAAGAGACAAAGAAGGAAACTACATAATGATCAAAAGATCAATCCAAGAAGAAGATATAACAATTATAAATATATAAGCACCCAACATAGGAGCACCGCAATATGTAAGACAAATAGTAACAAGTATGAAAGGGGAAATTAACAATAACACAATAATAGTGGGAGACTTTAATACCCCACTCACACCTATGGATAGATCAACTAAACAGAAAATTAACAAGGAAACACAAACGTTAAATGATACAATAGACCAGTTAGATCTAATTGATATCTATAGGACATTTCACCCCAAAACAATGAATTTCACCTTCTTCTCAAGCGCACATGGAACCTTCTCCAGGATAGATTACATCCTGGGCCATAAATCTAGCCTTGGTAAATTCAAAAACATTGAAATCATTCCAAGCATCTTTTCTGACCACAATGCAGTAAGACTAGATCTCAATTACAGGAGAAAAACTATTAAAAATTCCAACATATGGAGGCTGAACAACACACTGCTGAATAACCAACAAATCATAGAAGACATCAAAAAAGAAATCAAAATATGCATAGAAATGAATGAAAATGAAAACACAACAACCCAAAACGTCCAGGACACTGAAAAAGCAATGCTAAGGGGAAGGTTCATAGCAATACAGGCATACCTCAAGAAACAAGAAAAAAGTCAACTAAATAATCTAACTCTACACCTAAAGCAACTAGAAAAGGAAGAAATGAAGAACCGCAGGGTTAGTAGAAGGAAAGAAATCTTAAAAATTAGGGCAGAAATAAATGCAAAAGAAACAAAAGAGACCATAGCAAAAATCAACAAAACCAAAAGCTGGTTCTTTGAGAGGGTAAATAAAATTGACAAACCACTAGCCAGACTCATCAAGAAACAAAGGGAGAAAAACCAAATCAATAAAATTAGAAATGAAAATGGAGAGATCACAACAGACAACACAGAAATACAAAGGATCATAAGAGACTACTATCAGCAGTTATATGCCAATAAAATGGACAACTTGGAAGAAATAGACAAATTTTTAGAAAAGTACAACTTTCCAAAACTGAACCAGGAAGAAATAGAAAATCTTAACAGACCCATCACAAGCATGGAAATTGAAACTGTAATCAGAAATCTTCCAGCAAACCAAAGCCCAGGTCCAGAGAGCTTCACAGCTGAATTCTACCAAAAATTTAGAGAAGAGCTAACACCTCTCCTACTCAAACTCTTCCAGAAAATTGCAGAGGAAGGTAAACTTCCAAACTCATTCTATGAGGCCACCATCACCCTAATACCAAAACCTGACAAAGATGCCACAAAAAAAGAGAACTACCGGCCAATATCACTGATGAACATAGATGCAAAAATCCTTAACAAAATTCTAGCAATCAGAATCCAACAACACATTAAGAAGATCATACATCATGACCAAGTGGACTTTATCCCAGGGATGCAAGGATTCTTCAATATCCATAAATCAATCAATGTAATACACCACATTCAGTTCAGTTCAGTTCAGTTGCTCAGTTGTGTCCGACTCTCTGCGACCCCATGAATCACAGCACGCCAGGCCTCCCTATCCATCACCAACTCCTGGAGTTCACTCAAACTCATGTCCACAGAGTCGGTGATGCTATCCAGCCATCTCATTCTCTGTCGTCCCCTTCTCCTCCCGCCCCCAATCCCTCCCAGCATCAGAGTCTTTTCCAGTGAGTCAACTCGTCGCATGAGGTGGCCAAAGTATTGCAGTTTCAGCTTTAGCATCACTCCTTCCAATGAACACCCAGGATCGATCTCCCTTAGAATGGACTGGTTGGATCTCCTTGCGGTACAAGGGACTCTCAAGAATCTTCTCCAGCACCACAGTTCAAAAGCATCAATTCTTCAGTGATCAGCTTTCTTCACAGTCCAACTCTCACATCCATACATGACCACGGGAAAAACCATTGCCTTGACTAGATGGACCTTTGTTGGCAAAGTAATGTCTCTGCTTTTTAATATATTATCAAGGTTGGTCATAACTTTACTTCCAAGGAGTAAGCGTCTTTTAATTTCATGGCTGCAATCAGCATCTGCAGTGATTTTGGAGCCAAAAAAAATAAAGTCTGACACTGTTTCCACTGTTTTTCCATCTATTTCCCATGAAGTGATGGGACCAGATGCCATGATCTTTGTTTTCTGAATGTTGAGCTTCAAGCCAACCTTTTCACTCTCCTCCTTCACTTTCATCAAGAGGCTTTTGAGTTCCTCTTCACTTTCTGCCATAAGGGTGCTGTCATCTGCATATCTGAGGTTATTGATATTTCTCCCAGCAATCTTGATTCCAGCTTGTGCTTCTTCCAGCCCAACGTTCCTCATGATGTACTCTGCATATAAGTTAAATAAGCAAGGTGACAATATACAGCCTTGATGTACTCCTTTTCCTATTTGGAACCAGTCGGTTGTTCCATGTCCAGTTCTGACTGTAGCTTCCTGACCTGCATACAGGTTTCTCAAGAGGCAGGTCAGGTGGTCTGGTATTCCCATCTCTTTCAGAATGTTCCACAGTTTCTTGTGATCCACACAGTCAAAGGCTTTGGCATAGTCTGAAGCAGAAATAGATGTTTTTCTGGAACTCTCTTGCTTTCTCCATGATCCAGCGGATGTTGGCAATTTGATCTCTGGTGCCTCTGCCTTTTCTAAAACCTGCTTGAACATCTGGGAGTTCACGGTTCACATATTGCTGAAGCCTGGCTTGGAGAATTTTGAGCATGACTTTACTAGCGTGTGAGATGAGTGCAATTGTGCGGTAGTTAACAAATTGAAAAATAAAAACCATACGATTATCTCAATAGATGCAGACAAAGCCTTTGACAAAATTCAACATCCATTTATGATAAAAACCCTCCAGAAGGCAGTAATAGAAGGAACAGTCCTCAACATAATAAAATCTATATATGACAAACCCACAGTAAACATTATCCTCAATGGTGAAAAATTGAAAGCGTTTCCCCTAAAGTCAGGAACAAGATACAGGTGCCCACTCTCACCACTACTATTCAACATAGTTCTGGAAGTTTTGGCTACAGCAATCAGAGCAGAAAAAGACATAAATGGAATACAAATTGGAAAAGAAGAAGTAAAACTCTCACTGTTTGGGATGACATGATCCTCTACACAGAAAACCCTAAAGACTCTACCAGAAAATTACTAGAGCTAATCAGTGAATATAGTAAAGTTTCAGGATATAAAATCAACACACAGAAATCCCTTGTATTCCTATACACTAATGAGAAAATAGAAAGAGAAATTAAGGAAACAATTCCATTCACCATTGCAACAAAAAGAATAAATACTTAGGAATATATCTATCTAAAGAAACAAAAGACCTATATATAGAAAACTATAAAACACTGGTGAAAAAAATCAGAGAGGACACTAATAGATGGAGAAATATACCGTGTTCATGGATTGAAAAATAAATATTGTGAAAATGAATATATTACCCAAAGTAATTTATAGGTTCAATGCAATCCCTATCAAGCTACCAACGGTATTTTTCACACAGCTAGAACAAATAATTTCACAATTTGTATGGAAATACAAAAAACCTCGAATAGCCAAAGCAATCTTGAGAAAGAAGAATGGAAATGGGGGAATCAACCTGCTGGACTTCAGGCTCTACTACAAAGCCACAGTCATCAAGACAGTATGGTACTGGCATAAAGACAGAAATATAGATCAATGGAGAAAAATGGAAAGCCCAGAGATAAATCCATGCACCTATGGACACCTTATCTTTGACAAAGGAGGAAGAATATTCAATGGAGAAAAGACAATCTCTTTAACAAGTGGTGCTGGGAAAACTGGTCAACCACTTGTAAAAGAATGAAACCAGAACACTCCCTAACACCATACACAAAAATAAACTCAAAATGGATTAAAGATCTAAATGTAAGACCAGAAACTATAAAACTCCTTGAGGAGAACATAGGCAAAACATTCTCCAACATAAATCACAGCAGGATCCTCCATGACCCACCTCCCAGAATATTGGAAATAAAAGCAAAAATAAACAAATGGGACCTAATTAAAATTAAAAGCTTCTGCACAGCAAAGGAAACTATAAGCAAGGTGAAAAGACAGCCTTCAGAATGGGAGAAAATAATAGCAAATGAAGCAACTGACAAAGAATTAATCTCAAAAATATACAAGCAACTCCTGTAGCTCAATTCCAGAAAAATAAACGACCCCAATCAAACAATGGGCCAAAAAACTAAACAGACATTTCTTCAAAGACATACAGATTGCTAACAAACACATGAAAAGATGCTCAACATCACTCATAATCAGAGAAATGCAAATCAAAACCACAATGAGGTACCATTTCATGCCAGTCAGAATGGCTGCTATCCAAAAGTCTAGAAACAATAAATTCTGGAGAGGGTGTGGAGAAAAGGGAACCTCTTACACTGTTGGTGGGAATGCAAACTAGTACAACCACTCTGGAGATCAGTGTAGAGATTCCTTAAAAAACTGGAAATAGAACTGCATACGATCCAGCAATCGCACTCCTGGGCATACACACTGAGGAAACCAGAATTGAAAGAGACACATGTACTCCAATGTTCATCGCAGCACTGTTTATAATAGCCAGGACATGGAAGCAACCTAGATGTCCATCTGCAGACGAATGGATAAGAAAGCTTTGGTACATATACACAATGGAATATTACTCAGCTATTAAAAAGAATACATTTGAATCAGTTCTAATGAGGTGGATGAAACTGGAGCCTATGATAAAGAGTGAAGTAAGCCAGAAAGAAAAACACCAATACAGTATACTAACACATATATATGGAATTTAGAAAGATGATAACGATAACCCTGTATATGAGACAGCAAAAGGGACACAGATGTATAAAACGGTCTTTTGGACTCTGTGGGAGAGGGTGAGGGTGGGATGATTTGGGAGAATAGCATTGAAACATGTATATTATCATATGTGAAACGAATTGCCAGTCCAGGTTCGATGCATGATACAGGATGCTCGGGGCTGGTGTACTGGGATGAACCAGAGGGATGGGATGCAGAGGGAGGTGGGAGGGGGATTCAAGATGGGGAACACATGTATACCTGGGGCAGATTCATGTCAATGTGTGGTAAAACCAATACAATAATGTAAAGTAAAAATGAATAAATAAATGGTTCAATTTTTCAAAAAAAAATAAATAAAAATAACTTTAGTGATATTAAATAAAAACATCAGAAAACTGTGTAATTAATTACATTCAACTTCAATTTTAATTACTAATTGATCCAGGCCTGCTAACACGATAGCTGGTGCCACTATAACAGGTTTTTAGCCTTGTGTGGCCTAGAAATTTCTGCTTGTACTTCGCTTATTCTACATAAGTTTTTCTTGCTCATTTTGTTTTGTCTAATGATAATTAGTTCCAAATATTGTTAATTAAATTTCCTAATAGTCATAACTCATATTTCTGTATTTGCTTAATTTATTGGCCAGAATTTCAAGAATCATATAAAATAATCATTTGTATTATTGTGAAATTTTTGAATAACTGTATAAATAAAACCTAGCAGGGAAAGGAAGTAGGAAAAGGGTATCTGTCTAAGTTCCTGTTGAAGCTAGATGAGAACTCAACAAAAGAAAGACTTCTAACAAGCTTATAACAGAGGCTTATAATAGAGTATGGCATTCCAGTTTTTAAAATATTGGAAATATTTATCACTTTAACATACAGTCAATATTTTTAAATTTCTGATGAAATATATTACATTATTTTTTCATACTGTCTTCAAAGTCTAATGTGTATTTTATACTTACAACACATCTTAATTTAGAATAGCCAGATTTCAAGTGCTCAAAAGCCTCATGTGGACAATGCAGCCTTAGATAAAAGTCACAGCTGGAGACAATAACATTTTTTAGGGACTTACACTGTCTTCCCCTTAAATTACACGATGAATACAGCATTCTTAACACAATGTTTACCACCTGTAGCTAGAAGGCCATTCCAAGTGTGACGGGAAAATGTTGTATGATACAGATTATAAAGATGCATTCAAATATTTAAAATTTTTATTCTAGTGTCTATCCTTCAACTCTCTTTCCCACATTTTGAAGAACAGAAAATGGTGTCACTTTTATGGCATTATGAGTTTTGCATTAGATAACAAGCCCGCAAAAAACAGAACAAAGGAAAGCCCAAGGACCAGAGTGAGAACCTCAGGTAAAATCAACAGCCCTCCTGGCTAGCCCAATTTATACAGGTGAGGCTCAGGGGGAGGGGAAAAAATGTATAAAAAGAGGAGCAAAATTGGGCCTCTGGCTTCTCTTCTCTTTGCTTCTTTTGGGTCTGACTGTCCTCACGCCTTTCCTTTGCTTGCCAAATAAAACTGAGCTGTAACACCAATCTGTCTGTCACTTCAAATTTTTGTTGTGGTGAGACAGAATAGAGGAAATTACCGTTCCGACTGGTTAATATTTTGAGTATCAGTGACATTAAAACAACAATTTATGTAATTTCATTCCTAGTGGGATATACCCTCAGGACAAAAAAAAAAAAAAACCTGCAAAAAGTCTTATACCATCTTTGATCACTGAATTGTCAGTAAATATTTTGTAAGTATTATTCTAAAAGAAGGAACCAAGATTTTTAGCAAAAAGAAAAGAAATACAACTACAAAACCAAAGAAGTAAAACTCTGTACTTTTAAGTTTCTATTGAAAATGTGACTGCGAACTTGTAATGCATTTTTATCTTTAAACTTCTATTTCATAGTTCTAGTCACTGAAAAGGCCCAGAAACAGTGAAAAACCTCAGAGAAATAAATAATATGCCAGCCTAGATTGTGGGAAAAGACTGAGGAACCAGCTTGCAAATATTCCCACAGTTTGAGCATCAGTAAGAGTAACTGCAATTGATTAAACACATCAGGTGTGCTAAAATCCATGAAACCACAATAACATTTTTAAAAGAATTTCATTGGTCACCTTTGGAGGATGATGGTAAACCAACTCATTATTCTGAAAATTGGTAAGTAAAGGGTAAGAATCAAGCATTTAGCCTGCCTTTCTCTTATGAGCTGTACCTTCTGGGAGTTAAATAATTGAGGTCAGGGAAATTATTGAAATAGATATTATAGAAATAGTGAAGATAATAAATTAAGAAGAAAAAATATAATTAGAATATCACCATTTTGCAAACCCCTAATGGAAATAGCAATTACCATTGAGGACTGTTAACATAAAAAAAGAGACACTAGACAGAAATGGTATGGACCTAACAGAAGCAGAAGATATTAAGAAGAGGTGGCAAGAATACACAGAAGAACTGTACAAAAAAGATCTTCACGACCAAGATAATCATGATGGCGTGATCACTCACTGCAGCCAGACATCTTGGAATGTGAAGTCAAGTGGGCCTTTGGAAGCATCACTATGAACAAAGCTAGTGGAGGTGATAGAATTCCAGTTGAGCTCTTTCAAATCCTGAAAGATGATGCTGTGAAAGTGCTGCACTCAATATGCCAGCAAATTTGGAAAACTCAGCAGTGGCCACAGGACTGGAAAAGGTCAGTCTTCATTTCAATCCCAAAGAAAGGCAATGCCAAAGAATGCTCAAACTACCGCACAGTTGTACTCACCTCACACGCTAGTAAAGTCATGCTCAAAATTCTCCAAGGCAGGCTTCAGCAATACGTGAACGGTGAACTTCCAGATGTTCAAGCTGGTTTTAGAAAAGGCAGAGGCACCAGAGATCAAATTGCCAACATCCGCTGGATCATGGAGAAAGCAAGAGAGTTCCAGAAAAACATCTATTTCTGCTTCATTGACTATGCCAAAGCCTTTGACTGTGTGGATCACAATAAACTGGAAAATTCTGAAAGAGATGGGCATACCAGACCACCTGACCTGCCTCTTGAGAAACCTATACGCAGATCAGGAAGCAACAGTTAGAACTGGACATGGAACAACAGACTGGTTCCAAATAGGAAAAGGAGTACATCAAGGCTGTATATTGTCACCCTGCTTATTTAACTCATATGCAGAGTACATCATGAGGAACGCTGGGCTGGATGAAGCACAGGCTGGAATCAAGATTGCTGGGAGAAATATCAATAATCTCAGATATGCAGATGACACAACTCTTAGGGCAGAAAGTGAAGAGGAACTCAAAAGCCTCTTGATGAAAGTGAAAGAGGAGAGTGAAAAGGTTGGCTTGAAGCTCAACATTCAGAAAACAAAGATCATGGCATCTGGTCCCATCACTTCATGGGAAATAGATGGGGAAACAGTGGAAACAGTGTCAGACTTTATTTTTTTGGGCTCCAAAATCACTGCGGATGCTGATTGCAGCCATGAAATTAAAAGATGCTTACTCCTTGGAAGGAAAGTTATGACCAACCTAGATAGTATATTAAAAAGCAGAGACATTACTTTGCCAACTAAGGTCCATCTAGTCAAGGCTATGGTTTTTCCAGTGGTCATGTATGGATGAGAGAGTTGGACTGTGAAGAAAGCTGATCACCAAAGAACTGATGCTTTTGACCTGTGGTGCTGGAGAAGACTCTTGAGAGTCCCTTGGACTGCAAGGAGATCCAGCCAGTCCATTCTAAAGGAGATCAATCCTGGGTGTTCATTGTAAGGACTGATCCTAAAGCTGAAACTCCAATACTCTGACCACCTCATGCGATGAGTTGACTCACTGGAAAAGACTCTGATGCTGGGAGGGATTGGGGGCGGGAGGAGAAGGGGATGACAGAGAATGAGATGGCTGTATGGCATCACCGACTCTATGGACATGAGTTTGTGTGAACTCCGGGAGTTGGTGATGGACAGGGAGGCCTGGAGTGCTGTGATTCATGGGGTCGCAAAGAGTCAGACACGACTGAGCGACTGAACTGAACTGAACTGAAGACATCACTATCTCCTGATGGAATAGCTTATTACAACTTATGAAATATTTTTGTAAAAAGAAAAAGAATCAAACCCGAATCAGATCAAATCTCTAGATCTAACTAGAAGCTTGTATGTGATTAAAATGAACAGAAAAACATGTTAACTGATGCCATAGGAATGCAATCAAATCCAGATGTGGAAAATACTTTAGTATGAATGACCACAGCTGACACTCATAGTCTGATGGGAATAATTTATAGGCTTTCTCCCCTAAGCTAAAGTGAAACTATGTACTTTAGAGGAAAGTACAGAGGAAAGAAGCAAATTGGAAAAAATATAGTCAGAAGGGCAGGTCAATCTCTATCATTCAGGATGAGACCCAGTTCTTTGGAAAACCAGAAACAACTGTTTTTGCCTTGGACATCGCTACAGGGTCAGAGGTGTGTCTCCAGAAAGTGGTTCGAAGTTCACTTGTCCTTTTGGCAAACCCCAAACCTCCCTTTGAGTCCCTTTGGTGGCTCAGGCAGTAAAGAATCTACTTGCAATACAGGAGATCTGTGTACCATCCCTGGATCAGGAAGACTGAGAGACTAACAGTTTCACTTTCAAACCTCCCTTATTCATCTCAAACTGTTTATAGTTACTAGGACACAAAATTGTGCATTTGTGATATAGATTTTCTACCTGTATCAACTTTAGGGCCTAAGAGCCATTCTTTGAAATGCAAACTTTAGGGAGTCGTTTCAAAACAAAATTTGAATCCAACCATTCTTTTATAAACTAGTGAGTTTTGTACTACTGTACCTCTCTCACAAATTTTCTAAAAATGAAAGATATAAGATCTCTGCATCAGTGCATCTGTGTGTATCTGCTGCTGCTAAGTCACTTCAGTTGTATCCGACTCTGTGTGACCCCATAGACGGAAGCCCACCTGGCTCCTCTGTCCCTGGGATTCTCCAGGCAAGAACACTGGAGTGGGTTGCCATTTCCTTCAAGGTATGAAAGTGAAAAGTGAAAGTGAAGCCGCTCAGTCGTGCCGACTCTTAGCGACCCCATGGACTGCAGCCTACCAGGCTCCTCTGTCCATGGAATTTTCCAGGCAAGAGTACTGGAGTGGGTTGCCAGTGTATCTGTATATATATGCTGTAGATGTGTGATATTTTCCTACCTTCAGATGGCACTGTAAACAGATAGGGTATGAGATCCCCAGAGAAAAAGAGAACCAAGCATGGATATCTTGACATAAAAGAAACCATTTTGTGGCTTAAAGACTTAAACATAAGGCATGACCCCATAATACTCCTAGAAGCAAGCATAGGAAAAACATTCTCTGACATAAATTATACCAGTGTTTCCTTAGGTCAGTCTCTCAACCCAATACAGATAAAAGCAAAAATAAACAAATGGAACCTAATCAAGCTTACAAGTTTTTACATAGCAAAGGAAACCATAAACAAACAAAAATACAACTTATGGAATGGCAGAAAACATTTGCAAGTGATACAACCTACAAGGGTTTAACTTCCAAAATATACAAACAGCTTATATAACTCAACAATAAAAAAACCCAAACAACCCTATCAAAAAATGGGCAGAAGAACTAAGTAGACATTTCTCCAGAGAAAACAGACAGATGGCAAACGGGCACATGAAAAGATGCTTAACATCACTATTAGAGAAATGCAAATCAAAAGTACACTAAGGTACCACTTCACACAGGCCAGAATGGCCATCATTAAGAAAAAGTTTACAAAATAACAAATGCTGCAGAGGGTGTCGAGAAAAGGGAACCTTCCAATACTGTTGGTGGGAATATAAATTGGTGCAGTCACTATGGAAAGCAGTATGGAGGTTTATCAAAAAAACTAAAACTAGAGTTGCCATATTACTCAGCAATCCCACTCCTGGGCATGTATCCAGACAAAACTGTAATTCAAAAGAAACATGTACTCCCACGTTCACAGCAGCACTATTCACAGTAACCAAGACATGAAAACCTAAAAGGCCATCAGCAGATGAATGGATAAAGAAGATGTGGTGCATATATACAATGGAATACTATTCTGCCATAAAAAGAATGAAATAATGCAATTTGCAACAACATAGATGGAAGTAGAGATTACCATACTAAGTGAAGTAATTCAGAGAGAAAAAAACAAACACCATATAATATCACATCAGTTCAGTTCAGTCGCTCAGTCGTGTCCGACTCTCCGCGACCCCATGAATCACAGCATGCCAGGCCTCCCTGTCCATCACCAACTCCCGGAGTACACTCAAACCCATGTCCACAGAGTTGGTGATGCCATCCAGCCATCTCATTCTCCGTCGTCCCCTTCTCCTCCCGCCCCCAACCTTTCCCAGCATCAGAGTCTTTTCCAGTGAGTCAACCAGTCACATGAGGTGGCCAAAGTATTGGAGTTTCAGCTTTAGCATCAGTCCCTCCAATGAACATCCAGGATTGATCTCCTTTAGAACGTACTGGTTGGATCTTCTTGCAGTATAAGGGACTCTCAAGAGTCTTCTCCAACATGTGAGACCTAAAACACAGTGATACAAACGAACTCATCTATGGAAAAGAAATAGACTCACAGACATGGAGAACAGACTTGTGGTTGCCAAGGGAGAGGGCAGGCGGGGGAGGGATGGAGTGAGAGTCTTGGGTTAGTAGATACAAACTATTATACAGAGAATGGGTGAACAACAAGGTTCTACTGTATAGCACAGGGACCTATATTCAGTATCCTGTGATAAACCATAATGAGAAAGAACATAAAAAAAGAATGTGGAGATACATGTATAATTGAATCACTTTCCTGTACAGCATCAACTATACTTCACTTAAAAACGTGGGGCGGGAGCACCTCCCTGGTGGCTCAGTGGGAAAGAATCTACCTGCTAATCTAATGCTCTGGAGCCCGGAAACCACAACTACTGAGACCACACACCCTAGAGCTTGTGCTTCAAGACAAGAAAAACTACTGCAGTGAGAAGCCTGTGCACTGCAACTAGGGAATAGCCCATGCAGCAAGTCAAGACGCAGCACTGATAAATAAATAAACAAATAATTAAAATTATATATATATATATATATATGGCTTAAAAATCTCGTCTACAAATATTAGTAAAAAAGGCTTTTTGGTATTGTTAGTTACTCAGTCACATCTGACTTTTTGCAACCCCACAGACTGTAGCCCGCCAGGCTCCTCTGTCCATGGGATTTCCCAGGCAAGAATACTGGAGTGGGTTGCCAATTTCTCCTCCAGGGGATCTCAACCCAGGGGATTGAACCTGCATCTCCTGCTACGTTCCCAGCAGCACTATTCACAGTAACCAAGACATGAAAACAACCTAAAAGTCTATCAGCAGATGAATGGATAAAGAAGATGTGGTACACATATACAATGGAATACTATTCAGCCATAAAAAGAATGAAATTATAGATATATATATATATAGGTAAAGGAAGCCATTTTGGCTTATGCCATTTTGTGATCTAAGCCTGGCCACAATGTTTGCAGTTGAAGTAGGTCTCAGCAATTAATGATCTTATGGGAAATGAGGGAACGCAGGAACAAAGGAAAAGCACTCAAGAAACAATAGTACAGTGATAAAACAGAGTTCTAGTTCCTCCACAAGGGATATAGGTAACAATCTGATACGCATCTTTGAGTTCTGTAGGAACTAAGAGTACAATCCAGGTGGAAGACAGAATGAAGATGTCGAACTTTTTTTAACATTCATGACTTCAATCAACTAAAACTGGGGCTCTGTCAACCTTTGCCTCAATTCTATGCTGAATTATCCTCTGTTTCAGCCTCTTCATGAATATGCATATACCTTTCACTTCAAACTTCCCCAATTTTGCTCTTTGGGGAGATGCCACTTTGGGAAAGGTCCCAGTCTTCCCTTTACTTGTTGCCAGTAATAGATTCTTCATTCTTCTGATCTTTGACTTGGTTATCTTTTAGTTCAACACCCACCAAGGGGCAAATTCAGTTTTTGGGTAACAAAATTTTACCCAATTAATTTTGTTGCCAAAATTAATTTTAAAAGAGCTCTGTTAAATTGATTTAGAATAAACACATAAATTAAGTATTTCTGCACACATTTTAATCTTATCAGCAACCCATCCTTGAACTGTTACTATAAAAACTCCTCACCAGTTCCTCCCAGGTTGGGACCCACAGTTGTTTGGGGCAGGAGGCCACTGTGTCCCTCTTTGATTGACAAAGAAATAAAGCTATTCTTTTCTGCTTCACCCAAAACTCTATCTCCGAGATTCAATTCAGCACTGGTCACAGAGGCTGAGTTTTCAGCATCAAATTTATCCTTACTACAAAATTTGCTAGCAAAAAAAATGTGGCATGACAAAATTATCATATCACAGTTGTTGAAAACAAATACATTAAATAAATATAATAATTTTGTTTTATTGTAGGTACACTTAAAAAGAGCTTCCAAAATCATTTGGTAACTTGAAACTTTAGAATTTTGCTAAGTTAAATTAAACGATGTAAATGTATTGAATAACTAGATCATTTCCAAATAAGAAAATATTTTTCATTAATTATTGAACATAGGTTTATTTCCTTCTGACTTATTACAAAGGAACTAAAAGATAAATTTGTGTTTGTTAGTAAGCAAGTCTTATGCTTGGAAGAACAGGATAAGAAACACATGTTATAGAAATTATAAAAAATATTTATTAGCTTGACAATTCACAAAAATGCTAATGTAAAAGTTCATAATTGCTTACTAAGTTTTCATTAAAAATTAAAGTTTCTAAGATTAAAAATTCTAGTTACTATATGTAATTAAAGTTACTAAATATAATAAGGGAAACAATTCTTCATGCAAGGAAAATGAAATGCACTTTTGGGGAAGAAAAGTTATGAAGTAAGGAGATGCATTTTTATTAAGGGAAAACAAAAGTGTCCTAAAATATAGCCAGTATTTCAGAATGAAAAAGAGGAAAATAAGGGACAAGTTCTGGACATAGAAAATTGTAAAAGTTTTACAAAAAAGAAATCTTGGGAAAGGAATTTTGTGTATGTTTGTGCTGGATAAGATTGAATGGATTTATTATAAGGATTTCAGAAATAAGGTTTAACATCAATAGTGTATTTATGTAAAACTAAAACCTAATTTCTTTTTTTAAAAAAATTTATTCATTTATTTTAATTGGAGGCTAATTACAATTTTGTGGTGGGTTTTGCCATACATTGACATGAATCAGGCATGGGTGTGCATGTGTCCCCTGGTCCCAAACCCCCCTCCCACTTCCCTCCCCATCCCATCCCTCTGGGTTGTCCCGTGCATAGCTTTGAGTGCCGTGCTTCATGCATCGAACTTGGACTGGTCATCTGCTCCACATACGGTAATATACATGTTTCAGTGCTATTCTCTCACGTCATCCCACCCATTCTCCCAAAGAGTCCAAAAGTCTGTTCTTTATATTCTATGTCTCTTTTGCTGTCTCATGAATGGGGTTGTTACCATCTTTCTAAATTCCATATACATGTGTTAATATACTGTATTGGTGTTTTTCTTTCTGATTTACTTCACTCTGTATAATAGGCTCCAAATTCATCCATCTCACTAAAACTGATTCAAATGCATTCTTTTTAATAGCTGAGTATGACGAATTGACTCACTGGAAAAGACTCTGATGCTGGGAGGGATTGAGGGCGGGAGGAGACGGGGACGACAGAGAATGAGATGGATGGATGGCATCACCAACTCGATGGACACGAGTTTGAGTGAACTCTAGGAGTTGGTGATGGACAGGGAGGCCTGTCATGCTGTGATTCATGGGGTTGCGAAGAGTCGGACACGACTGAGCAACTGAACTGAACTGAACTGAATATTCCATTTTGTATATGCACCACGGCTTTCTTATCCATTTGTCTACTGATGGACATCTAGGTTGCTTCCATGTTCTAGCTATTGTAAACAGTGCCAAGATGAACATTGGGGTACGTGTGTCTCTTTCAATTCTGGTTTCCTCAGTGTGTATGCCCAGCAGTGGGATTGCTGGGTCATATGATAGTTCTATTTCCAGTTTTTTAAGGAATCTTCACACTGTTCTCCATAGTGACTGTACTAGTTTGCATTCTGACCAAAAGTGGAAGAGGATTCCCTTGTTTGCTGACTTTTTGATAGCAGCCATTCTGACCAGTGTGAGATGGTACCTCACTGTGGCTTTGATTTGCATTTCTCTGATAAATGAGTCATGTTGAGTAAAACCTAATTTATTTCTGCAAAAAAATGAAAAATTTTTTGTCTACTGGTCTGCTCTTGGTAAGATTTTATGAAAATTTTTTGCCTAGAAAGCAGAGATTTTAGGTCTTATCAACTGTGTTTTACACTATCTCCATCAGGTCTTTGATTGCTTAAAATTGAATCTTATTAATATTACAAGAATTGAGTTTTACTTACAACTATCTAACTTTCTGTATTTACTGACAATTGAGACTTCACTCGTGGATCAGTAGTAAAGAATCCGTCTGCCAGTGGAGGAGATGCAGTTTCAATCCCTGGGTCAAGAAGATCACTTGGAGAAGGAAATGGCAACCCACTCCAGTATTCTTAGTTTCCTGGTGGCTCAGACAGTAAAGCATCTGCCTACCATGTGGGAGACCTGTTCTATTCCTGGGTCAGGAAGATCTCCTGGAGAAGGAAATGACAACCTACTCCAGTACTCTTGCCTGGAAAACCCCATGGACAGAGGAGCCTGGTAGGCTACAGTCCATGGGGTTGCAAAGAGTCGGACATGACTGAGAGACTTCACTTTCTCTTTCCCTTTCCAGTATTCTTGCCTGGGAAATCCCATGAACAGAGGAGCCTGACCAGGATACAGTCCATGGGGTCACAAAAGAGTCGGAAATGAAGAGTCTTATACAAGAATTTACAGAACCCTAATGCAGAGACTGATGGCTTCATAAACGAACAAAAGATGAAGAGTCACAAGAATTAATTACACGGGAATGAATAACCTGATGAAGATGATTATAATTCTTTATGACTTTTTTGTTTGAACCATTAATGATTTTTTAAAAAATGTTTTGACTTTTCAGATATAAGGAAATCATTGTCTTTTTTCTCTAAATCTATCAACAATTTGTAAGATGCGTTTGTGAACAAAGATGAGACTTTTTTTTTTTCTCTCAACTTGAGCCCTTGAAGATTCAGAAACTCTCAGTAAGTATTATTATTTTCATGGCAATTTAGCTATCTGCACAGGTTCAATGGGAATCTATTCTCCTTGCAGCAGAATACATTTGGAAACTGGTTATATTACCAAGGGCTTCCCAGGTGGCTCAGACAGTAAAGAATCTGCCTGAAATTCTCTGCCTGGAGACCCAGGTTTGATCCCTGGGTGGGTAAGATACACTGGAGAAGGAAATGGCAACCCACTCCAGTATTCTTGCCTGGAGAATCCCACGGACAGAAGACCCTGGTGGGCTACAGTCCATGGGCTCGCAAAGAGTCAGACACGACTGAGCGACTATATTACCAAGGCTCTGGAATGGAACAACATATTGGAGAAAGTCATGCATAGTCTCACATTTGATCAGATGGCTTTAAGGAACTAGAGGCTGACTTTATTGAGTCAATAAAGCCCCTTAAACAACAACAGCAACAACAAACACCTGATATGTTGCTTACAGGGTCCCAACAACCTTAATGAAGTAATGAAGGTCACTTCCTAGCAGGTCTAAGAAACCTCAGGGTTATTTGGGTGACCTTGAGCAGAAAGAAATTACTCAAATCTATAGGTATTGCAAACAAGCCTGATGACATGTTCTTGGTTTGGTTTTTAGCCTTAGGAGGCCTTTACAAGTTCAATCTGAGACTCATTAAAAATTTCCAACAACGGAGATGAAAAAAGCCTATATGGGCAATTGTTTACCAAATGTTTGTTTTTCTATTTCTCTGTGAATTTTCTTCCTCCCCTCTGAAGTCCCAAACCCCTACCTACCCTCTTCTCCTTTTCTTAGATGGCATATAAGCCTCAACTGTCTAACTTGTCCCAGGGTCTCATTTTTCTCATGGGGCCCCCATACGTATGTAATTGCATTTGATTTCCCCTTGTTAATCTGTCTCATTTCAATTTAATTCTTAGAACAGTCAGAAAAACCTAGAAAGGGCTGAGGGAATTTTTTTCTTTCCCCAACAGAATCAACAATTCAACATGTTTATCAGCAGACTGTTTATTTTTTTCCTTTTTTTTTTTTTTTTTGAGATATCAGTTTCATGCCCCTGGCATTTTAAACTTCTTATGTGAATCACTGATTGAGGAAGGGCAGTGAGGTTTTAAACATACACTATACCCTTATATATGAAGCTGAAACTCCAATACTTTGGGCACCTGATTCGAAGAACTGACGCACTGGAAAAGATCCTGATGCTGGGAAAGATTGAAGGCAGGAGGAGAAGGGGATGACAGAGGATGATATGGTTGGATGGCATCACCAACTCGATGGACATGAATTGGAGCAAGCTCTGGGAGTTGGTGATGGACAGGGAAGCCTGGTGTGCTGTAGTCCATAGGGGCGCAGAGTCGGACAGGATTGAATGACTGAACTGACACCCTTATACGGATTTACTGGCATTACTTAAGTTTGTGTAGATATATATTTCAAATTATTTATTTATTCCTTCTCTGTGCTGGGTTTTGGTTGCTGTACAAGCTTTTCTCTAGTTGTGGTGAGTGGCGGCTACTCTCTAGTTGAGGTGTGCATGTTTCTTAGCAGTGGCTTCTCTTGTTGCACAGCACGGGCTCCAGGGATGCGGGCTCAGTAGCTGTGGCTCCTGGGCTCCAGAGCACAGGCTCAACAGCTGTGGTGCGTGGGCTTAGTTGCTCCACAGCATGTGGGATCTTCCCAGATCAGGACTGAACCCATGTCTTCTGCATTGGCCACCAGGGAAGTCCTGTATATATTTTTATAAGCCTCTCCATTCTTCTTCTTCTGGAATTTTGGAAAACTTTCACAGGAAGGGAGAAGAGGCCAGGGTGTTTCTATTCTCTGTACTTCTTCATGGAAGTAGGAGACAATACATGCATGCATGCTAAGTCACTTCAGTCGTGTTCATCTCTTTGTGAACCCCTGGACTGTAACCTACCACATTCCTCTGTCCATGGGATTTTCCAGGCAAGAAGACTGGAGTGGGTTACCATGCCTTCCTCCAGGGGATCTTCCCGACCCAGGGATCAAACCCTGGATCTGATAGGACTAAAGGACTGTACTCTAGTCACTCTGGCACTATATCTATGGGGGAAAAAATCTAATTTAATGAGTGTTTAACATTGTGTTAGATGCTGAGATATAAAGATGATTCAGATAATATATCAGTGCAGTCTGTGTCTTGAGAGAGTTTAGGTTAGATAGCTGAGTATCAACAACTATTATAGAAAACCAAAACAAACGCCAAATGGATAAAAGGAAAATGCTTTGGCAAGAGGAGAGAAACTCTAAGAACAGGTAGGCTTTCAGAGGGAAAGTGGCATGCGATTAGGCCCTGAAGGACATTACTTCAGCTAACGAGAATAAGAACTGAAGACATGTCACACAAAACTGTTGGTGGTTTCAGTTTATAAAGGAAATGGGTAAGGATATCATGTATTCTGAAAACACTGGTGTGCCGGTAACTGCCAGCTGCAATTCTACCTAAGAATTCCTTCTCATCTTTTGGAAATAAAGTGTAAAAGCATAGAGGACAAAAATAATCAAGCCAGATCAAAGTGAAAAGAATAACAGTACAGGATACAATAAGAACAGGATGGCTTCTCTATGCTGCAGACACTAATGTGTCAGGGAAGTGGCTGTGTGGTCTTTAGAAGACAGGTATTGCCACTCAACAAATATTTAACAGCTCCCACCCCCTACCGCCACTGCTTTGTGCTGGGCATGGTGATAGATGCTGGGGGATAAAACAGCAGACAAGGCAGCCTTGGTCCTTTAAACAATACCTAACTATATAATCGCAATGGTAATAAGCATTGTGAAAAAGAAGTGTGACATGTTAGGGGAACTTCTGACAGGGACCCTGGCTTAGCCTGGCACATTAGGTAAACTGGCCCTAAACAAGTGATATTTGAGTTGAGTTTTGAAGGAAAAGCAGGGGTGCAGGGTCTGGGGTTAGGACTGAAGGCAGAGGTAACAAGGCTGGGGGTACCACCAGTGTAGGTGGCTCACAAAGAGTGGAAAGGCTGAGCGAAAGCCTCTTCATGCGTGGCCTTGTAGGCCTTATTCATAATTTGGGTCATTACCCTTGCATGCCAGGAAGTTACATGCTGTTGAAGAGTCATTCTGAGGGCACAGTGGAGAAGGGATCAAAGTGAGACAAATATAGGTATGGAAAGGCCAGTCAGCAGGCTACAGGCCTGCCTAGAGTCTGGGCAAAGAAATGAGGGTGACTTGCACTAGGGTGGAGACGTGGAGTTCAGAAGAAAGGCTGGGAGGAGGAGGGCACACTTTGAAGAGACCATGGGTTCACAAGATCACACGTGTGGTGTGCTCCATAGCAGTGAGAGGGATCAGGTTCTTTCTGTAAGCAGGAACTGGATGTTATATTAACAATTCTGCACAGTTTTTAGTTATGCTCTCTTTTCCTTCATGCCAGAATCCACACATTTCCAAGCCGGGCCCAAAGTCAGACCAGAACTTCAAGAATCATTCTTTTCCTAATCCCCATTCACAGAAACTTGTCAAGCTTTGGCTTGTGGGATTACACCCTCAGCCTCCACACTCCCTTTCTAGAACATTGTACTCAACTCTAAACAAAGACTACAGGGAAGGATGCTAGGACGCTCTAAGGGGAAAGAGGAAATCGGTAATCAGCTACAAAGAAAAGGAAGATGAGTAAATATGAGTTAACTGTACTGAGTCAGAAAAATATATTAGACAAGTTCCCCAGACCTTCCTGTTTTGGGTGACAATAAAATCACTCTTTAGTTTGAAGGTCTTAACTGCTGTAACAACACTTATTACTAGGGCTTGAGGCTTTCAGTCACTAGTTAATATTCGTTGAAGCGTAACAAAGTTAAAATAGGTTGTCCCAAGATCCCGAGGGCTATATATTCTCAGCATAATTTAGTCTCCAACTCCTGTTATGGAAAGGAGAAGGAAATAGGGAACAGATAGGGACTTGGTTACTGCTGTGGAAACAGGAACTTTGTGGCATATGAAGTAAGTTCTGGGCCAAGAGTTCTAGTAGTAACTGGTTGACCCTTGATACATCTGTCTTGGTTTTGTTTTAAAGTAAGGGGCTGTATATTGTCACCTTGCTTATTTAACTTATATGCATAGCACATCATGAGGAACGCCGGGCTGGAAGAAGCACAAGCTGGAATCAAGATTGCTGGGAGAAATATCAATAACCTCAGATATGCAGATGACACCACCCTTATGGCAGAAAGTGAAGAGGAACTCAAAAGTCTCTTGATGAAAGTGAAAGAGGAGAGTGAAAAGGTTGGCTTGAAGCTCAACATTCAGAAAATGAAGACCACGGCATCTGGTCCCATCACTTCATGGGAAATAGATGGGGAAACAGTGCAAACAGTGTCAGACTTTATTTTTGGGGGCTCCAAAATCACTGCAGATGCTGATTGCAGCCATGAAATTAAAGGACGCTTACTACTTGGAAGGAAAGTTATGGCCAACCTACACAGCATATTAAAAAGCAGAGATATTATTTTGCCAACCAAGGTCCGTCTAGTCAAGGCTATGGTTTTTCCCGTGGTCACGTATGGATGTGAGAGTTGGACTGTGAAGAAAGCTGATCGCTGAAGAATTGATGTTTTTGAACTGTGGTGCTGGAGAAGACTCTTGAGAGTCCCTTGGACTGCAAGGAGGTCCAACCAGTCCATTGTAAAGGAGATCAGTCCTGGGTGTTCATTGGAAGGACTGATGCTGAAGCTGAAACTCCAATACTTTGGCCACCTCATGCGAAGAGTTGACTCACTGGAAAAGACTCTGATGCTGGGAAGGATTGGGAGCGGGAGGAGAAGGGGACGACAGAGAATGAGATGGCTGGATGGCATCACCGACTCGATGGACATGAGTTTGAGTGAACTCCGGGAGTTGGTGATGGACAGGGAGGCCTGGCCTGCTGTGATTCATGGGGTCGCAAAGAGTCAGACACAACTGAGCGACTGAACTGAACTGAAGGGGATAATTTAACATGGGCTCCAAGTGTAATTTTTAGTCTGATGTTGTATGGGCAATAAAGCCCAGAATCTTATATAGATCTGGATAGAGAAAGAAAAGAGAGCAAGTCAATTACTGAAGGCAACTATGGAAGCTTCTCTGCTCCATTTCAATTTTAAATTAAGACAGGATCCAAATGTGTATTCTTCTCTCTGGGCTTCTGAGTAGGAACTGATTCCTGTCATCTGTTTTTATTCACACCAGCAGCTATTATTGTCTAAAACAAGTATTCTCCATTCACTAAGGTCCTTAGTTTCCCCGTAACTTTCTTTACAACATAGGAAGCCCCACAGATTTGCCAAAGACTTGGTTTATTCTAAGATTCTTTAGCCCAGCCTCCTAGGACCCTTACCTAGGGTGGCTAAGCCTCAGGTTTCCTTTCCAGGACCCTTAACCTTTCATAGCTAAGGACAGTTATTTTTTAAACCCTAGAAATAAATATAACTTTATAACTTCTAATTAATTCAATTCTCTCCCTGTGGCTATGGTGAGGCTTCCTGGGATCTCCACACCTATTTACTCTTTGCAAACAGTGACCTCTGCAGCTTGTGGAGCTCCCTGTCTTTGGTGCTACAAGTCACAGTTAACTGAGACCCTGCCAAGCTTAATTGTTCCAAAAGGTGTAGGGGCAATGGCTGCTGCTGCTGCTGCTGTGTCACTTCAGTCATGTCCGACTCTGTGTGACCCCATAGACGGAAGCCCACCAGGCTCCCCCGTCCCTGGGATTCTCCAGGCAAGAACACTGGAGTGGGTTGCCATTTCCTTCTCCAATGTGTGAAAGTGAAAAGTGAAAGTGAAGTCGCTCAGTCGTGTCTGACCCTTAGCGACCCCACAGACTGCAGCCTACCAGGCTCCTCCATCCATGGGATTTTCTAGGCAAGAGTACTGGAGTGGCTTGCCATTGCCTTCTCCGAGGGGCAATGGCTAGACTCCCTTAATGTTTTAATCAGGATAGAAATTAAAGACTGGTGGTAACATCCTATCAAAATTTATTTGAAACACTGATGGGCAAGCTTTTTCTTTATCTTGTGCAAATAGAAACTCATATCACAGCAATGAGCAAGCATATTCTCAAAAAGGAATTTTTGACAAAGAGCCTTTAGATACAACATAATTATCAATGAACAAAATGTCAACAAAGAGCCTTTAGACACTATAATTCTCCTTCCTTATAACAGATATTCAAGCTACTTCCTCAAAGGGCCACAAAGTTCATGCTTAAGAACAGACAGCAGTCACAGTCTCTTAATTCCATTGGTCAGAAAAAATTGTGATTTAAGGCAATCTTTGGTGATAGATCTTTTCAAGGTATATTGTTACAAGGGTCAACAGAGAAATATAAAAAACTTTCAGTAGACACAAATTTAAGAAAACTTAAAAAAAGCATTGCTGCTGCTGCTGCTAAGTCACTTCAGTCGTGTCCGACTCTGTGTGACCCCATAGACAGAAGTCCACCAGGGTCCCCCGTCCCTGGGATTCTCCAGGCAAGAACACTGGAGTGGGTTGCCATTTCCTTCTCCAATAAAAAAAAAGCATTGGGTTGGCATTATTTGGATCACCCTTAGGGACTGGTTCAGGACTATCTGGGTCTAGCTAAACTGCGATATACTAGCTTGTCCTGTGTTCTCTAATAGGGTTTCCATGGCAGGTCCTGTAGATGTTCTTGCTTCTCATTTACCACTGCCTTTGCCTTGGCAACCAATGTAATTAGAATAAACCTGAAGTTCTAAAGACATTCACTTTATTTGGATGAAGTTCCCTTGTCAGGTTCAGAATAGGGTATTTGGCACCAAACAGCTTCCATAAAGAATCATTTAGAGCTGTTCTGCCTAAAATGATACCCACTAGCTACATGAGGCTATTTAAATTTAAATTAATAAAAATTAAAAATTCAGTTTCTGAATCTCAAGTGCCATATTTCAAGCATTCAATAACCACACTGGGCCAATGACTACCTATTAGACAGTACAATTATACAGCATTTCCATCATCACAGACGTTCTGATGGAAAACACTGATTTAGAAGAGTTATTTATTTATAAATATATTAATTACTAATTCAATTTCTAATTCATTTAAATTGAGACACCTCCCTAAATTCTTTCAGCCTCACTGCAAAAGGAGAAAAAAAGTGACCAGTCTTCTTTCTACCTCTTGAAAAAAATATTTGATATTATATTTCTTTTAAGGCTTATCATAATTGGGAAGTCTTTCTATAAGTTGTTAAAAAGTTAACACTACGTTTAAATTCAGATTAAAGTGGGGATGGGTGAAGAAAAGGTCCTTATTAGTGAATTTGGAGGACTGATCATATGAAAGACATAATCCACATTGTTCCCGAATTTGGAAGACTCTTGGACAAAGCCTTCCCATATTTGGTATGAATTTAGAGAACTGAAGAAGGTCCTTCTGTCTTGCCTCTAAATATACCTTCTCCACCTACTCATTGATAAATGAAATTCCTTCAACAGAAAGAAAAACCTTTTATTAAGCAATTACATACAAAGATTTAGTACAAATATCCTTGGAAGAAACATGCTAAGCTGTAAATGACTCGTATTTACCACTTTCCAATAAGTTTTCATAGGAAATGAAAATTTCAGGTTGCTGAGTTCCTGGACTGAGGTGGAACTGATTGAGGAGAGAAGGATCAGAGGAGACAGGTTTGGAATAGAGGTAGAGTTTTAGTACCCTATTTTGTGAAAGCTTGGCCTTTGATATTTAGGGAATATATAATAACAATTAAATTGACAAAATATTCAGCTCTGGTTTCCGTTTGCTTAGAAAGTAGGGTTCCTCTAGACTCTCAATAAATTTACTGATTGTTCTTAGTGCAAGAATGGTCAGAATTGGGTTAGGCTGGGATTTTAAAGATGTGCTTGACTTTTGGTGATGCCATATTACAGAATTTCAGAGCCTTGAGGAACTTTGAGGAGCATCTGGTCCATTCCACTAAATTGAGAATCTGCAAACTATTTTCCTTTAAATTTCAGGGGTGCATGCCAGGGATATAGTGAAAATTTACCTGAATTTCGTTCAAAGTTGCAAACTGCAATAGATTAGATTAAAAGCTTCCTGCCTGCTGTCTCCGGTCGGCGGCATAGGGCAAAACACCTTACAAAGTTTCCAGAACTGCTGAGCTACAAGGCCTGACTTTAAAGACGAAGGGAATAAAGGCTAGAGAAGGAAAATGCTATTGCCAGGGCCACAGAGTGAGGGCGCAGACAGGCCTAGGACAGGACTTCCGTGCTCTTCCCACTCACTCTGCTGACTGCTCACAGCTGCCTTCTTTCTGGAATACTTAGTTCTGGAGGCTGGTGCCGCTTCCCACAGTTCAACTAGATGCCATTATTGTTTCTCCTCTACTTTTGTGTTTTTTATTCATTTCCTGTCCACCAGTGCTGAAAGCATCAAATGGAAGTATTCTTCTCGTACAATCAAAGATAGTCTAGCATTAAAGAAAAACAAAAAACACACTAGGAAGAAATTACATAAGAAAAAACTATCAGCACATTTTTCTGGATGTGGAGTTAGAAACTACTACTTATTTTTGCCTTAGCTTTCTTGGTACATTTCAAATTTTCTACAATAAACATTAATTACATTTTTTAATTAAAGATTTCTCATAATTACTTTATAATCAGAAAAGAACACTATACACACACACACACACACATATAAATGGGTTTCCCAGGTGGCTCAGTGGTAAAGAATCTATCTGCCAATGCAGGAGCTGCAGGAGCTGCAGGTTCAATTCCTGGAAGATCCTTTGGAGGAGGAAATGGTAACCCACTCCAGTGTTCTTGCCTGGAGAATCCCATGGACAGAGGAGCCTGGAGGGCTGCAGTGCATGGTGTTGCAAAGAACTGGACACAAGTGAGCATCTGAGCATGCACAAACATATATATATATATATATATATATATATAAAACCATCTCTTTCTCACCCTATTTCCATTGTATGAAAGGATCCTGCCTTCAGTTAAATAGAGTGGAGCAGTGGGCTCCTATGAAGCAAGGTGAGGGGCACATTAATCATTCTCCGGATATTTGGGACAAGCAAGGAGGACACTTATCTGTGCCACTTCATTTTCCATATTTTCAGCTGCTATCTGAAATGACTGCTAATCTTTCAGCTGAAACCAGCTTAGTCCCCTTTTTATTTTTTTCCAAGTGTCTTAGTTCTCTATAAAGGGTAGCCTTGCTTCATTCTTACCAATCTACTAATTCTCATATATAGTGTTTTTTTGCTCACTTACATAACTTAAGCTAAGAAAAATGTGTAAATTATTAATCCTAGGGGTAGATTTTTTACTTTGACAGATAAAAGGTTATTAACTTTCTTAATATTGTACCTAATCCTTTTTTCATAACACACAAAAAAGGAGAAGTATAAGCCTTTTGTATGTGAGAAACAAGAAAAATGCAACCGTAAACATTTTTCCCCCAAGCTGGGTCTCATGCAAGATAGGGGCTCACACTCAGCCAGATTATTTCCTTGTTTCAGAAACTATTAATGATGTGAGAGTGTGAGTGTGTGTGTGTTTGTGTGAGAGAGAGAGAAGGGATGGGATCTTTTTCCTCTATGAGTCAGCCTGGATATATATATTTTAAGGTGTTTTTCAGATCCACCACCACCACAAAAAAACCTATGAAATCTCAGAAAACTTAAACTCTGAGTTTCTTCCAAACAGAGGAAATATGGAAAATTTTAATCTTTCAATACCTGTTTGATGCATATCTTTCCCCTCTTGCCCTTTGCTGAACCCCAACCACCCTCACCATATCAGTTCTATGCTGCTAATCAAAATAAGAAATCAACAACAGCATCTGCTTTGTTACTTTTCAGCTTTGCCCAGATATTAGCAATTAAAGTCCCAAGAAGCTGTGCCAGTTTGCTCATTGACATTTTAAAATTTAATAGATAGGTAATACATATTTTAAAACACACATTTGCCCCATGAGTTTGAGCAAGCTTCAGGAGTTGGTGATGGACAGGGAAGCCTGCCGTGCTGCGGTCCATGGGGTCACAAAGAGTTGGGACACAATTGGACGACTGAACTGATTTCATTTTAGAGTCTGAAAAAAATGCAACCATAAATATTTGCCCCCAAACTGGGTCTCGGGCAAGATAGGGACTCACACTGAGCCAGATTATTTCTTTGCTTATTTAAAAATTTTTATTTCTTGCCATCAAAACTGCCCTCTGTGGTAATTCTTTCTCCAGGGGCCGTGTGGAAGACCAGAACGTATCCAAAACACAACAGATTAGTAGGTCATGACTTCAAAGACCTCTTATGGAAAAATCCCTTCTGAAAACCACCTCTAAGTAACTGATTACTAAGAGGCCAAAGGAAGGCCCTCCTCGTTCTCCCTATTTCTGGCTTCCCGTTGCCCTTTCTCTCCAGCTGCTCTGTCTTCCACCTTTCTTCTCCCTCTTCTCCCTCCTCACCCTTTCCCTCCCCAGTCCCTCCTTTTCTTTTTACCACTTTTTCTCCCTGTCTCTCTCCTTGCCCATTACTGAACTTAGGGATGTGCCAGAGGGATGGGCCTTTTAATACTCATTAAGATCCTAGTTCATAACCCTTGGGGATTATGCCATGAGACTGTGTGAAAATAAACTCTTTCTCATATTTCCTACTGTTATTAATATTAACAAGTATTGTTACTACAATAAATTATAACTGTAATTATACCTTATTTTTGTATCATGATAGTCATCTTATAAAATAATGTTTCCATCTGATACTGATCTGGTTTGATTCTCAGTGTTACCACGTGAAGAAGGGGAGCAGGTATATTACTTCTATTTTTTTAGGTGAAGAAATAAGGCTCCAACAGCCTGACCTGCCTTTGATAGCGTAAGTAGCTAGTAGTGAGTTTGAGACTAGAATTTACAAATTCTGGGGTCTCTGTTCTTTTAGATGGAGTTGAAATTGGATTATGGTAGCTAATTTTAAGTTACAGCAAGCAGTGTCCAAGAAAAAAGGTTTGTGCTCAAGGATAAGTGCAAATGTAAGATAAAGGCGCCTAACCAGCAAAAGATGGCATCACCGACTTGACGGACATGAGTTTGAGCAAGCTCCAGGAGTTGGTGATGGACAGGGAAGCCTGGCGTGCTGCAGTCCGTGGGGTTGCAAAGAGTCGGACACGACTGACTGACTGAACTGAACTGAACCAGCGATGTGTTAATAGTGCACATCCGGCAGATGTGACTGAGGGGGCTTTTATCTAGTTTGACTTCCAGGGACTATTCCTAAAGCATTCTTAGTGGTTGCTGCCACACATCTGAATTTAAAGTTGCAAGTTCAAGATTTGGTCAGAACAAACTGGTTTGGAACTTATTACAAAACAGTGAAATTATTTTCTTTTACAGATTTGTTACTTTTAGGTTTCTTCACATTTAAAATAGACTTTCAGGGTCAAGAGGGATATGTGAGGCGGTGTGTCAATGAGACTGGGACAGCATTGTATGTCAAATACAAAGACAGACGTAGAAGACATCATGAGAAAAAGAAAAGAGCATTGGTGCTGCGGGGGCTTGCCCAATCATCTTGACCTAGCCATCTAACGCAGAAAACGTTTGCCCTAATTTCCTGCAAGGCTGGATCCAGGCAAACTTGAGAAAGACGTGAACTTTGCTTCTGCAGTTGCTTTTGCAATCACTCCAGGTGCTACTTCCCTCTGCATAACTTTAAACCTTTCATATACCCCTTATGCAATCTCGTATTCACTTTAAAGGGATATGTCAGTGACTCTACCCAACTCCATGTCCTACAAGTAACCAAGGTTTTTTATTTCCTCTTCCATCTTGGTCTCATTGCCAGAGAACTCTGCTCTGGTGCTCGGCAGTATCATTCTGTTACTCTGATCATAATCAGGAGGCCACATTGTCTTTCTGTCCTTTTTTATGATGAAATTGGGATGCCTTTGTGATACCTTTTCACTGTCTCGGTGAGTCAGCAACTTGGTGTGTGAAATCTTGAACTGTTACCTTTAGGTGATAACACCCAAGTCCAGATATTCCCATGTGGTGAAACTCTAGGCATCTCAAAATAACACGTCTGAAAACTGAATGTACAGTTTTCCCCCAAGCTTGCTCTTCTTTTTGTGCTATGTCAATTCATTTCTTGACGGACTAGGCTTGAAATTTGCTCAGTTTTATACAGCAAGATCCAGTTTAAATTTTCCCCATGTCCTCAGATATCTCTAGTTTCCTCCATCAGAGCAAATCCTTCTGTACCCTCCCAGCCTTTGGCTCCTATCTATAGGAGAGAAACCACCTCCGTGGCATAGCAGGTGGGGGTGGGGTGTCACAAGCCACAGGACCTGAAGTCTAACACAGCACGCGCCTCAGCTTTAGCGTCACTCGCTGACATGTCCCTAATCGGCTCTCCTTCCCATTCTCCTCCACAGCTATTTCAATGGGTGTCCCATTCCTTATCTCCTTTACCTTGCCACTACTCTGGCTCACTCTCAGGAAATAGCCATGTCTTCTGCTTAATTCTGAAAAGTTGAGAACATTTAAGGGAGAATTTCCTTCCTAGAAAGTTTTCATTAGGCAAGAGACCCCCCCCCCCCTTTTTTGTTAACCTGACTGCATCCTGACTCCACTACATGACAAGACATTACTCTCTTTCCACACTGCAGTTTCTTCATCTGCAAAGTTGGGATAACACTGGTGTTTATGCTGAAGGGTTATTGCAAGAATTAAATGTGGCGACTTATATAAGCTACTTACACCTGGCACAGAGCAGGTCCTCAAAGAATGTTAATGTTACGAGTAACTTTCTCCTTCAGCCTGTCTTTCCTGCAGAGAAGGTAGCACTTTTCTGTAGTGGCTAATTCTGCGTCACCTGTCATTCGCCCCCTTCTCCATTTCTCAGCTATCTAGCCTTACCAAGCACCTTTCACTCCAATTCCTCTCTACCTTAACCTTTCCTACTTGGCTCTTTTCCCTTAGCATATAAAAGGGTTCAAACTTCCTCACTGTAAAATAACCCTCCTTCAATATTCTTATTCTCTTCCTGTATTAATCCCAACCCTTTACAGCCAAATTTCTCTGAAGTCTAATCTACACTTACTGTCTCTCTTTCCGCACAGCCCCAGTCCACTGCAATCCCCTTCTGTCCAACATTCCCTTGATGACATTCTTGCCAAGGTCACTAATAAACACTTGATTGCTAAACCCAGGGGACACTCTAATGTCTTCACGTAGGGCTCTGATGTTTCTGGTCAACTCTTCCTTGGAATTCTCTCCTCTCCCTGTTCCCCTGGTTTTCCACTTTGCTTTGGGATCTCTCCACACCCCTGGCCAGTGCATCCTAACCTCCCTGTGGGCCACGCTGCACTTCAGTGTTGGTATTCTCCTGATCCTTGGCCCCAGTCCTCTGTCTTCAGTCCCTGCGTGACCTTACCCACTCAGAAAGTTTCAGTCACTGCTTCTCTCTCAGTAACTGGGGAATCTGTATTTCATGCCTGGGGTTTCCCACAGGTTTCTTTAGACAGCTAGGGTGCTAATGGGCTTTGTGACTGACTCTTCGGGAAAGAAAGTGACAGTGGCCAGGGTTTCCCACATTTATTTGACCATAGCATCTTGTTTGTTTTTTCATGGAGAGTTTTTCAGGACTAGTGATCTGGGAAACAATTTGGACAATGATGTTCCACTCATTATTCCCAGTCTAATTTAGTATTGTTTCCTCTGGCTGCCCCAAAGCACCCACCAACACATACTTCAATTCCAAGTCCTCAGCACACTGTTTGACTCTCCTACAAGTTCCTTCAAGGCAAAGATTACATCTCTTGCAATTGCATGGTACTTGGTATACAGAGATTGCCTGATAATATCTGATGAGTGAATGACTACAGAAAGGTATGGGAACCAACCTCTTCCTAGAACAGCACAGAATATTCTATGGCACATTTAAAGTATTAATAACTAGCTAGGATTTGACTGTGAGGGTTGATCTTCAACAAGTCTTATGTTAGGGCTACAGCAGTTAGGGCTACAGCAGCTGAATGAAAAAAAAAAAAAAAGAAACACACTGTCCTGAAGGAAGATCAGTTCAGTTCAGTTCAGTCGCTCAGTCATGTCTGACTCTCCACGACCCCATGAATCACAGCACGCCAGGCCTCCCTGTCCATCACCAACTCCCGGAGTTCACTCAAACTCATGTCCACAGAGTCGGTGATGCCATCCAGCCATCTCATTCTCTGTCGTCCCCTTCTCCTCCCACCCCCAATCCTGAAGGAAGATAAAATGAAGTCAAATGAAATCACCTGGAAATATTTAATTAAGCATTGAGTTATATGTAAGTACTATGGGTACTCTGAGGTTACCATGGTCTGGAGTAGTCAGATTTACTACAGGGTAGTGAAGAGGAACTCAAAAGCCTCTTGATGAAAGTGAAAGAGGAGAGTGAAAAGGTTGGCTTGAAGCTCAACATTCAGAAAACAAAGATCATGGCATCTGGTCCCATCACTTCATGGGAAATAGATGGAAAAACAGTGAAAACAGTGTCAGACTTTATTTTTTTGGGCTCCAAAATCACTGCAGATGCTGATTGCAGCCATGAAATTAAAAGACGCTTGCTCCTTGGAAGGAAAGTTATGACAAACCTTGATAGTATATTAAAAAGCAGAGACATTCCTTTGCCAACCAAGGTCCGTCTAGTCAAGGCAATGGTTTTTCCTGTGGTCATGTTATGGATGTGAGAGTTGGACTGTGAAGAAGGCTGATCGCCGAAGAATTGATGCTTTGGAACTGTGGTGTTGGAGAAGACTCTTGAGAGTCCCTTATATTGCAAGGAGATCCAGCCAGTCCATTCTAAAGGAGATCAATCCTGAGTGTTCATTGGAGGGAATGATGCTAAAGCTGAGGCTGCAATACTTTGGCCACCTCATGCGACGAGTTGACTCACTGGAAAAGACTCTGATGCTGGGAAAGGTTGGGGGCGGGAGGAGAAGGGGACGACGGAGGATGAGATGGCTGGATGGCATCACCGACTCTGTGGACATGAGTTTGAGTGTACTCCGGGAGTTGGTTTTGGACAGGGAGGCCTGGCGTGCTGTGATTCATGGGGTCGCGGAGAGTCGGACACGACTGAGCGACTGAACTGAACTGAACTGAATATAAATGGTACTTTACTAAGACTGTTCTGGCAGAAATGTATGTAAGAAAAATTCAAAAGTGGGAACCTGGAGAAGTTAGATTGGTCAGGAGTCAGGAGATGTGGCTTGGCATAGGCTATGGTAGTAAGAATAGTGAGGAAAAGACAATTCCTATTCTGGTGGAACTTAAATTGGTGATGGTTGGGATAGAAGGGGAAGGACAGCAGACAAGTCAGGTAGAGCTTTCGGGTTTCTTTAGAGATTAAAACAGTGGTGGCACCAGTCAATTTGAAAAAATTAGTTATTAATGGGCTTCTCTGGTGGCTTAGTGGTAAAGAACCCACATTGCCAATGCAGGAGACTCAGGTTCTATCCCTGGGTCAGGAAGATCCCCTGGGGAAGGAAATGGCGACCCACTCCAGTATTCTTGCCTGGGAAATGATATGGACAGAGGAGCCCACTGGGCTACAGTCCACAGGGCTGTAAAAGAGTCAGACATGACTTGGTGACAAAACGACAATAACAGTTATTAGTGGTGCCACCAATATAAGCTCTTGGAAGCTGCAACTCTAAAATATATTGGGAAGACTGTGAACTAATCACCTTGTGAGTTATAGGCTATACAGACACCTTGATTGGAAATTTAAAGAATATATCCAACAAGAGGGCTGATATCATTGACTTGAGAAGGCCTGTATTGTAGGTGATAATGACTAATAACTTGCATAAATTTCAGGCTAGGTTTGGTGAAAATGTTATGCATGACAGACTATGAAAACAGTAACTAGAAGTTCATGATTTCACATGAATGAGGAGTAATTCATTTTGCAATCCACTAATCCTGCTATTCTATAGCAAGTCCTCTTTTTCCCCACCAAGGGAAAGATAATAGAACAAATCATGTCTTTGACTGTACATGTCTTCAAAATATTTGGTATTTCCATGATAATGCAGCATGAGATTTCCTGGCATTGCAAATCAACACTTAACAGAATTACTTGAGTAAATTACCTTAAGGAAACAAAATCAATATGCTTTAAAACCCAGACACAGTTTAAAAGTGATGTAAGTGAGAGTTGATTTTGCTAGAAACTTGGGCATTAAGAACCCTGAATTGGGCCTTATTAACTCTCTGACTTTGTGCTCTTCATCTAAACTTCTTTATCATCATTTGTTGAACACCCCCAGGATGCTTACACCCACCCAAAACATGCCAAAGATGCAGTCCTAGAAGGTCACTTTCTAAACAAATGGATAAATGCACAAAGATGATTCTTTTCTTTTTCTGGATAAAAAAGCTGAAAGAGGATAATGAGGATTATTCATGGGATTTAGGGTAGGAGATAATCTGTCCATTTCATACAAACATGAAACTTTTTCTGAACCCCCTTCTGTTTATAATGCTGTTGTTAATTCAACTTGAATATCAAAGATAGACCTGCTAATCCCATCCCGCCCATATATAACTCTATCACAGCAAACATCATCCTCTCAAGTAAGAAACACAGGAATACATTTGGAAGGCTTATGATTCTGTATTGAGATACTTTTAAATCCCTTTTTCTTTTTAGAATATTTTCCTAAACCTGCACCTCTCCCTTCATTGTAACTAAGAAATAGACTCCTTGTTTCTTCTACACTACCATTTGTTGAATGTTTCAATGTTATCTTGAATTCTTGTTCTTTCACCCAGGAAATTAGCAATCTCACAGACCCTGGTCACCCATTTTGATTATGGCTTCCATGTACAAAAACATTGCATTTATATGCGTACATGTGAGTATCTGTGTGTGCAATAACTTTTCAGGTTTGTCTAAAAGGCTCAGTTCTGCCCTATTGGCTGAACTTAACGTTATAGCTAAGAAAAAAATTTTCATCACATAGATTTAGACTTTAATATCATCTTCAAATGTTAAAAATAAGCTTCCATGACTATCATTCAGGACATCTGTAATTTAAATTTTGAACTGATAGCTTTGGCCCACCATTCACAAAATGACTGATCAATGATCACAGTCCTTTGGACACTGGCCTTGGCTATTCATATCTTGAGCACTTGCTCAGTAGGACCTTATAATTTAAGCCAATGCATCCCAAAGAGATATAAATAGGTGTTAGGGGGAAAACCATTCTGTGGGTAAACATACTATTACAAAGAATTTTCAGATCCTTTATAAGCTAATAGGTAAAGTGACTTCAGTGGGGCAGAGTTATAGTGGGAAATGTTTTCCAAATTTATGATGGAAGAACCACAGGAATGTGCCTTGTACCCAGAAGAACTAGCACCATACAGAATTTACCTTGGAGAACCCTGGACTAGTTAATTTTCAAAGTGGCAGATTCCTGCAATCCATAGTCTTCTTTTCTCTCCTTTCCAAGGGAAAATTGCAGAATGTCCCATTTTCTGGGAAGTGCCCAATCAACCGGAATTCCATCACCTCTGCTAGTTTTGTCAGTGATGCTTCCTAAGGCCCTTGACTTTGCACTCCAAGATCATGGTGTGAGTGATCCACCATGATCCACCATGAACGTATGGTAGAAAACCCTGAAACTACTATTTTTAAAAACTACTGGTGCTAGAAATCAATATGTAAGTGTGAATTTAGAGATGAATACAGAGAAAGAAACTGAAGTATAACTTTAATTTGGTATATATAAACTGAGGCGTAAGGATAGTTAGGACGGTCAGTTTATAAAGTTTCCCATGTTTTCTTCAAGACTTCTAGTTGTGAATATGGTGATTATTTTCTTCTCTTGTTGAGATTTTAAGTTAAGGGCAAAACCCACTGCTGTATTTTCTCTCCCTTCCATCATGATTCTTTGGTTGGGATTGTTAAGGCTAAGAACAAAAAGCCAGGCTAGAACACTTGTGCCAAGTCAGACTGAAGTCTACCAGGAATGCAGCTAGAAACTAGGAATTGACCTTTGGCAGAGGCATGCATAATCCAATTTGGGAATGTATATATGTGAAAGTCGCTCAGTTGTGTCCAACTCTTTGCAACCCCATCGACTATACAGTCCATGGAATTTTCCAGGCCAGAATACTGGAGTGGATAGTCTTTTCCTTTTCCAGGGGATCTTCCCAACCCAGGGATCGAACCCAGGTCTCCCGCATTGCAGGTGGATTCTTTACCAGCTGAGCCACAAGGAAAGGTGGCAATAAAAAGACCTTAACAGAACTTGCCATTGGTGTTCCATTCAGTTTTGAAGGAAGATAAAATCAGCAATCCTCTAGATTTCTTCATAGGGTAGTTGGCTTTTGTACATGGGGATTTATAGCATTAGGTATCTTGAAAGTTTTAAATAACCAGAAGTTATTGTTTGGCTCCCTCTTTGGTAATATAACCATCCCAGATGGACTGGGGTCCAAATATATTTCACTTAAAGACAACCCCTGCAAGTCCATTTTTCTATATCTTGTCTCTAATATTTAAGGGTATTTCTGTCTTCCATGTAGTAGCCAGCCTCCAAAATGGTCCTCAGTGATCCTTGTCTCCTATGTTTCCTTTCCTACTTAGTACTAGGGGTGGTCTGTCTGACCAACTGAAGGAGGCAGAAATGATGTTGTGTTACTTGCAACAGTTAGAACCGGACATGGAACCACAGACTGGTTTCAAATCAGGAAAGGAGTACATCAAGGCTGTATATTGTCACCTTGCGTATTTAACTTATATACAGAATAAACCTTGAGAAATCTGGGCTGGATGAAGCACAAGCTGGAATCAAGATTGCTGGGAGAAACAATAACCTCAGATATGCAGATGACACCATCGTTATGGCAGAAAGCGAAGAGGAACTAAAGAGCCTCTTGATGAAAGTGAAAGAGGAGAGTGAAAGGCTGGCTTAAAACTCAACCTTCAAAAAATGAAGATCATAGCATCTGTTCTCATCACTTCATGACAAACAGATGGGGAAACAGTGACAGACTTCATTCTCTTGTGCTCCAAAATCACTGCAGATGGTGACTGCAGCCATGAAATTAAAAGACACTTGCTCCTTGGAAGAAGAGCTATGACAAACCTAGACAGCATATTAAAAAGCAGAGATATTACTTTGCTGACAAAGGTCTGTATAGTCAAGAGTTATGGTTTTTCCAGTATGGATGTGAGAGCTGGACCATAAAGAAGGCTGAGAGCAGAAGAATAGATGCTTTTGAACTGTGGTGTTGGAGAAGACTCTTGAGAGCCCCCTGGACTGCAAGATCAAACCAGTCAATCCTAAAGGAAATCAATCCTGAATATTCATTGGAAGGACTGATGCTGAAGCTAAAGCTCCAATACTTTGGCCACCTGATGTGAAGGGCCGACTCATTAGAAAAGACCCTGATGCTGGGAAAGGCTGACGGCAGGAGGAGAAGGGAATGACAGAGGATGAGCTGGTTGGATGGCATCATTGACTCAACGGATATGAGTTTGAGCAAGCTCCAGGAGATGGTGGACAGGAAAGCCGGGCGTGCTACAGTTCATAGGGTCGCAAAAAAGTCAGACCTGACTGAGCAACTGAACAATTCTCATCTTCTTTGATATTTGAATACTGGGAAAGGTTATGCATGATAAAATATTTTCCCCCTTTTCCTTTACACTACTGTCCTGTCTAGATATTTTGCAATCAGCATTGACTATATTTGAAATAGTAATTTAAAAGATAAAAATTTTAAAGTTTTAATTATGGAAAATTTGAAACATATACAAAAGTAGGGAGTATATATGTGCCATCACCCAGCTTTAACATGACCAATTTTGTTTGACCTATTCTCCAAACACCTTAATGTCTCCTTTGCTTATCATCTGCATTGGGTTATTTGGATACAAACTGAAATGATTGTCTTCTCCCATTGATGCCTTCTCCCATAAGACAAGGTAATTTTAATAATCTTATTTCAAATCTGGGAAGCAGAAGTTTACCTGTTGTTCTCACTGATTGGTCTTAAAGAAAACGTTATTTAGCAGAAATATGTTTTTATTGTAGGAAAGTTGCATAACTGGTAATCATCCTGCACTGTATTATTTATTCAAAGGTATTAATAAAACTTAATTTTTACACATTTTTGTGGGGATTTCACATATTCATATGCTGAATTCTGAATTTATGCAATTTTTTCTTTGATATTTTAAGATCTGCTGGGAAGCTGGTACATCTGTAGTTTAGTTATAATAAACAAACTCGTTCAGTGATGGAGTTTTAGAAAACTATAGTTAGAACTTGGGATGGTACTTATCATGAATTCAAATGTACTTGTAGTTAAGGCACAAAGGGTAGGTCAGTGCATAGTCAATGAAGGATGATTTTCCTGACCCCTAGTGCTTTACAAGGAACACTCAGAACTAGCAGGAAAAGTGGCTCATTCACTCAGATATCTTCCCCTTCCTTTTGTAGAACCCCTGGCTGCAGTGGGGCCTAGATCTCTTCATGATTATTATTGCATCTAGTGTCATGTTTTTCCAGCTGGTGCACTGCTTCCCTGTGGGAGGCTTCTTGATGTTCACCCCTCTACAAGCCTCCTGCCTGCTCTCTGGGGAATCATCCTATGACCCTACTCTATATAGACAATGTCTGCTTCTAACCTGAATTGTGATTAAATGGATGGGTTTAAAAATTGATTATGGCTCACCACAAAAATAGTGTTAGAACTGACTATAACTAAAATTCCAGTTACGTAAATTTCAACTCTGTCCTCCTCCTACCACATACAAGCAAATCACAATGTTACTTTATTTTTTAATTCATTTTATTGGAGGCAAATTATCTCACATTAATATATTGGTTGGTTTTGCCATACATTGACATGAATCCGCCCCGGGTGTACATGTGTTCCCTTTCTTGAACCCCCCTCCCACCTCCCTCTTCCCCGGATATCCTCCCTCCAGGTCATCCCCGTGCACCAGCCCCAAGCATCCTATATCATGCGTTGAACCTGGACTGGTCACTTATGATAATATACATGCTACAATGCCGTTCTCCCCAATCATCCCACCTTCACCCTCTCCCACAGAGTCCCAAAGACTGTTCTATATGCCTATGTCTCTTTTGCAGTCTCGTATACAGGGTTCAGGTTACTATCTTTCTAAATTCCATATATATGCATTAGTATACTGTATTGATGTTTTTCTTTCTGGCTTACTTCACTCTGTTTGGATCCAGTAGCTTTGGCATTTTTTAAAAGAAATGAATGTGCTGTTAGTACCTGG
Organism: Moschus berezovskii; assembly: GCF_049115385.1. Classification (NCBI taxonomy): domain Eukaryota; kingdom Metazoa; phylum Chordata; class Mammalia; order Artiodactyla; family Moschidae; genus Moschus; species Moschus berezovskii. Next base: position 119,728,835 of record NC_142461.1, read on the forward strand.
TATTTGAATGCTTTTAAAACAGAAATGAAAAATTATCTAACACTTTAAACACACAACTATTTTGCACACAAGTTTAAAGTAAGCTGGATCAAGGATCTATTTTGAAGACTGTCTTTAAAGAGGGTCAGACAATGTCTTTAAAGAGCATGTTTTAGAAAAGGACCCCTTTAACAGAATTAGTTGGCTTCCATTTAGACCATCCTTGCATTCCTGCCTGGCAGTCTGGCTTTCAGTTGTTCTATACAGGCCTCTACTTTGGGATGTGTTTCCTGCTTTGTCTTCCTCTATGGGGACCTCCTGGCATTAGCCTTGGCTGTCTTCCCGTGACTTTGTCTCTTGGCTCATGGAGCGATTTTATTGCTCATTTTAGAACCCTGAATACTTTATTTCTTCATCTTTCTCTAGTCCTGCATTATACTGACCCATGTAGAAAAAACAGAAGAGAAAGAGGCTTAAAAGAAAGAAAAAATAAGGAGGGGTGTTAAAAATAAGGAAAAAGAATAAGAAGAACATGAAAAAGCTACCATATATCTTGCATGAAAAAGTCATTTAATATGTCAACATTTAAAAAGTAGATTGCAAAAACAGATATTGCTACTTTAAATGGTAGCTATAGGGCTGCAGTAGAAACACTGCTTTGGTGGTTAATGTTGTTTAGTTGCTAAGTCGTGTCTGCCTCTTTGCGATCCCATGAACTGTGGCTTAACAGGCTCCTCTGTCCATTTAATTTCCCAGGCAGGAATACTGGAGTGGGTTGCCATTTCCTTCTCTAGGGGATCAAACCTGCGTCTCCTGCTTGACAGGTGGATTCTCTACTACTGCTCTACCCAGGTAGCTTGTTGGTGGCTAATAGATGATTTTAAAAACCTAATTCAGGGACTTTCCTGGTGGTTCAGTGGGTGAGATTCTGCACCTCCACTTCAGGGGATCACGGGTTTGATCCCCGGTCTGGGAACTAAGATCATATGCCACATGGCATGAATAAAACAAAACAAACACAAATCACCTAGTTCAAAGTAGCTTATATACTTCCTCAGGCTTCAAGATGTGATTGTTGGGGTAGTGAGAGCAGTGCCATGGTTCAGTTAGACTAAGGAGAAAATTTGATTCTCGGTAAAAGCATAATGACAGAGCGACCATCAGAGGTGTGTGTACTCCAAATACACTCACAGTAGCTTCTCATACTATAATCCTATAACCCAAATCAGTAGCGTCCCCTTTCAGAAGTCAATTCTTTAAAAAAAAAAAAAAATAATGGTAAATGATGAGTAGAGATTATGCCACCTGGGAGGGTTAAGCAGCAAATTACTTCCTCAGTAAGTTCTCCTGAATATGGAGTAGGAATTCCTAAAAGTGTCTGTTGTCCTAAAGCAGATTTGCCAGCGCTGAGTCTAGGCCCCTGGAGATTTATGCTACAATATCCTCAAACTTGGCTCTCTCTGGTGCTCTGGAAGAGTCTCAGTGCATCAAAGACACTCCTTTCCCTACCCCGCAAAGAATACTTTTGATCTATGGGGAAAAAAAAGGAAAACAATTCTGATGGGAATGAATTCGCACAGAAAAGACTTGCCTTTGAGAATATCACTTGCTCCTGGCTGCTCCGTCATTGCTGGCCACACACATGAGAGCACTGATGAGGAGGGCTAAGAAACCTGGAGACATGAAAAGTTCAAATGCTAGGATTTGTGAATAAAGAATTTTGCTAAGCTATCACCTCCACAGCATTAAAAAATGAACTTGGGAACATCCTTTTAACTCTTTACCACTGATTTAAATGCACAGATATAAATAGTATTGTAAGACTAACACAGGAGTGAGCCTGATTTTATAAGATAGCTTAAGCTATCATGTTACAACACAAAAGTCATACTAAATTTAGCTACCCCATTTATAAGAATTAAGTTTCTATTCATATGTGAATTGGATTTGGAAATCTGATTTTAAAGTGCAGGAATCACTTTAAAAATGTGATTGTATGAGATTTAAAAATATGTATTTCATATAGAATGTATCAAAATGTGAAATTATTCTTTAAATATTTTTAACACCTTTGGTTTATGAATAGTGGGCATTTCATACTACTTTGTGGCAAGAGTGTTAACTACTTTTAGCGTTCAGTTGTTTAGAGCTTACCCAGCAAAAGTTTTAGTATACATCTATAGAAATACTTTAGAGTAGCAGTTCTTAAATGTGATCTGGGAATCTTTGTTGGGTCTTCCAAACCCTTTCAGGGAGTAATCATGGTCAAAACTGTTTTCAAAACAGACTAAGGCATTATTTATCTTTTTCACTCTGAGTCTCTCATAGGTGTAACATGGAGATTTTTGGTAGTTACATGGCATGTGGTATTTCAACTGATTGAATTCAGAAGCAGATAGAATTAAACTGTCTTCTATTAAGCAAAGCATCAGTTTGAAAAAATGTAAAGGAAAGCCATTTTTCTCATGTCCCCCCCCAAATATAGTTATTTTTAGTAAAATATTTATTTATATAAATATGTATTGGCTGATCATCATTATTTTACAATAAATTGATAAAGAAGTATTTTAAATATCTAAAAATTTTAATTTCTTGTACGGTACAGGTAGATATGTAGGTAGATATAAATATAAACAAAAGCTTTTGGGGGGGGTCTTGATTTTTAAGATTTATAAAGAAGTCTTAGAGTCCAAAGAGCTTAAGTTTACCTAAAAGCAAAACTTTAAATGTTTACTGGCTTAAAGTACTAACTGATAAATAACAAATCTTGATTTTAATCTGTTCTAAAGAAAATAATTATTTTAAAGTAATTTTTGACTTTGGTTTCTAAAGTCCTTGCATATTTATCATTTTGCAATAAATCTGACAGGTAGGCAGGTCAGAAATTATTCTTAATACAAAACATGAAGAAATCAAGAAACGGAGTTTTAGATTGCATAGTAAGTTAGTAGCAGAGCAGCTATAGAACATAAAGGACTTTCAACTCTAACCGAATAATTTGGCTAATTAATGCAGTTCCTCCTCTTTTCCCTATATAGGGTGATTATGACATATAAAATATTAAAATGGTATTGCGACAGAACATAGAACCACCTGTAGCTACTCTCCCATTAAACATCACTTCTCGAGTTAACTCAGTGCCCTTTACTGGAGCAGACAGCTAAGCACGGTTAAATGCTTTCCTGTCATTCAAAAACATTGCTAACTCCTACAAACTTTTTTGTCGGAGTTTTTTTTTATGTCTTCACCGTTTGCTGGTAGAGCTTCTTTTTACAACTACGGACAGCTTCGCAGGTATACCTGATAGGCGACTTCCACTTGAGAATGAATTCCAGAGTAATGGTCTTTCCTGGATTGTCATGCTAATTCTCTTCTCAAGAATTTAAAATAACTTCCACCAGATCAATGTTTACTCTTCTGCTAAGTTTTCAATGCTCCTCAGATTTGGTTTCACAATTCTCATTCAACCTCATTTCTTTTCCCTCTAGTGTGCATTATCTTATGTAGAAGGGCTGTCATCCTTATACCAACCTCACTCTCACTTCCATAACAGCAGTTAGAATTTACTATATTCTTGCTCATTAATCCTTTAATACCCCTGGGAAGTTGTTATTACTATCCCAACTTTATAGAAAAGGAGCTGAGCCCAAAGATATTAATGTCACAAGCTTGAGACAACACATCTTTCTGATCAATGGTGGGGCCAATATTCCAACCTATGTCTGTCTGGGAATGAGGCTAATACTGTTTACACCGTATATATCAGAAAATGAATTAAATTTAAATAGGTTAAATGATCCAAGATTTTGTGCTGATACTTCCTAAAGAAAACAACTAAATGCTATTTACAAGAAACACATCTAAAACATATGAACACAAAAAGATTGTAAGTCGTAGGATAAGGCCACCTCTTTACTCTCCACACTCACACACAAGCTGCCATAGTTAAACTTTAAGACAAAAATCATTATTAGAAAGCAAGAGGGATATTTCAAAATTATAAAAGGTTCAAATCATCAAGAAAATATAATAATTTTGACATTTAATATACAGGTTCAAAGTATTGAAAGCAAAGATTTCAATAAAAGGAAAAAGAGAGAAATCCATCATGATAGTGGGAGATCTTAACATACTTCAATAACTGATAACATAAGTAAACAAAATATAAGTTGGGATATAAAACAATACAATATATAAAACAATACTTGAACAATACAATCATTAGATCAAATTTGTATCTAGGGAATACTCCTAAACAAGAGAATACAAACCATTCTTTTCAAATACAAGTGGAAACCATTTGGAATTGAATAATCATGAAAATAATGTTATCAAAACTTGAAGTTAATTGTGTATAGAGAAATGTATAGCCCTAAATGTAAATATCAGGAAAGAAACACAACAGAGGCTGAGAAACCAATGAGCTAAGCATTCATTTAAAAAAATTAGGAAAAAACTGGAAGATAGGAAATAATATTAGTCAAATTAATTTAAAAAATACATATAATTGGATCAACAAAGTCAAAAGTTGGTCTTTTAAAAAGTAATAAAATTGCTAAATGCCTAGTAAATTGATTTTAAAAAAGAGAGATAGCAAAATAACCAGTATTGGGAATAAAAGAGTAGGACATTACCAAAGATTCTATAGCCATTAAGTGATAACAGAGGATACTATGAATAAGTTTATATCATTAAATTTGAAAATGTAAATGAAGCAGACAATGTGCTAAAAAGACTTAAAAACTGAAACAAGCAGATACAAAAAATGTGAGTAGCATTAAACTATTTAATCTTTTAACAAAAAGACCTTCCCATAAAGAAAACACTAGGTTCAGATGGTTTCTTTGGTGAATTGTAGCAAACATTTAAGGAAGAAATAATGATCAATCTTACACAAACTCTTCTTGAGCCTAGAAAACAAAGAAGTACTCACTAGCTTGTTTCATGAGACCAGCAAAATCTGACATGTTTCTATTAAAAGAAGGAAAATAACAGACCAACCTTACTTGTAAACATAACACAAAATATTAAACAAAAATTTAATACTACTCTATATTCAGTGATATATAAAAAGGCCAGTATGTCATGATCAGGTTGGGTTCTTGCCAGCATTGCAAGGTTGGCTGAAGAGTGGAAAACCAATCCATGTAATTTACTATATGAACAGAATAAAAGAGAAAAATCCGATGATCATCTCAACAGGTACAGAAAAAAATCTGATAAAACTCATTTCCAATCACAATAAAAACTCTCAGCAAGCTAGGATTAGAAGGGGAATTCCTTAATCTGCTAAAAGGTTTGTTGAAAAACAAAATGAAACAAAAACTCAGCAACCCTGTTGAAACACTAGTGAAGTGTTGAAAGATTTCCCTTTGAAATCAGGAAAAAGATAAAGGTGCCACTACTACAACTTCTCTTCAACATTGTATTGGAGGTTCTAGCCAGTTGACTAAAACAAGAAAAAGAAGGATGGAAAAGAAAAATCAACTGTTACTATTCACAAATGATATAATTCTATGGAGAAGATGGAAAAGAAAATAAAGAGTAGTTAAGCCAGTGTGATAGTGGCATAGATAAACAGACCAATGGAATATAATATAGAGCCTAGAAACAGATTAATGCTGTGTCAACAGTTGATTTATGACAAAGGTGGTAATGTAGAACAAGGTATTTTCAACAAGTAGTGCTGAAACAACTGAATACTCATACTGGGGGAAAAAAAAGAAACCTGATCTCCACACCATAGGTAAAAATCAATTCCAGGTAACCTGTAGTTATGAATGTGAATGGAAAAACTCTAAGGCTTCTAGACGGTAATACAGGAGATCTATCTTTATTGTTGTTTTTAGTCACTAAGTCATGTCTGACTCTTATGACCCCATGGATTGTAGCCCACCAGGCTTCTCTGTCCATGGGATTTCCCAGGTAGGAGTACTGGAGTGGGTTGCCGTTTCCTTCTCCAGGGGATCTTTCCGACCCAGGAACTGAACCTGCGTCTTCTACGCTGCAGGTGGATTCTTTACCACTGAGTCACCAGGTAAGCCAAACAGTATATAATTGTATCAGTTCAGTTCAGTCACTCAGTCGTGTCCGACTCTTTGTGACCCCATGAATCACAGCACGCCAGACCTCCCTGTCCATCACCAACTCCCGGAGTTCACTCAAACTCATGTCTATTGAGTTGGTGATGCCATCCAGCCATCTCATTCTCTGTCGTCCCCTTCTCCTCCCGCCCCCAATCCCTCCCAGCATCAGAATCTTTTCCAGTGAGTCAACACTTCGCATGAGGTGGCAAAAGTATTGGAGTTTCAGCTTTATCATCAGTCCTTCCAATGAACACCCAGGACTGATCTCCTTTAGAATGGACTGGTTGGATCTCCTTACAGTCCAAGGGACTCTCAAGAGTCTTCTCCAACACCACAGTTCAAAAGCATCAATTCTTCGGTGATCAGCTTTCTTCACAGTCCAACTCTCACATCCATACATGACCACTGGAAAAACCATAGCCTTGACTAGACGGATCTTTGTTGGCAAAGTAATGTCTCTGTTTTTTAATATGCTATCTAGGTTGGCCATAACTTTCCTTCCAAGTAGTAAGCGCCTTTTAATTTCATGGCTGCAATCAGCATCCACAGTGATTTTGGAGCCCCCCAAAATAAAGTTTGACACTGTTTCCCCATCCAGAGTTTATTCTACAATTAGTACAGTTGTTTCCAGTTTGGGACTGTTTTGGGTAAGATTGGTATAAAATGTCTTTAGGTGGACATGTAGATGAATTTCTGTAATGTACTCATCTAAGAGTGGAATTTCTAAGTCCTCAAGTATGCATATATTTAACAGATAATGAAACGCCAGGCTTTTCCAAAGGTATTATGAAAAGTGGAAGTGTTCATTGCTCATTCGTGTCCTACTCTTTGTGACACCATGGACTGCAGCCCTGCCAGATTCCTCTGTCTGTGGATTTTCCAGGCAAGAATACTGGAGTAGGTAGCCATTCCCTTCTCCAGGGGATATTCCCAACCTAGGATCAAACCTGGGTCTTCTGCATTGCAGGCAGATTCTTCACCACTGTTCCACCAGGGAAACCAAAGGAATTGTACAAAATCTATTCCAGCAGCTTAGGAGAGTTCCCATATGAGAGTTCTGACATGTTACTGTCAGTCTGCTGCTGCTAAGTCGCTTCAGTCGTGTATGACTGTGCGACCCCATAGACGGCAGCCCACCAGGCTCCGCCGTCCCTGGGATTCTCCAGGCAAGAACACTGGAGTGGGTTGCCATTTCCTTCTCCAATGCATGAAAGTGAAAAGTGAAAGTGAAGTCGCTCAGTCGTGTCCAACTCTTCGCGACCCCATGGACTGCAGCCCACCAGGCTTCTCCACCCATGGGATTTTCCAGGCAGGAGTACTGGAGTGGGGTGCCATTGCCTTCTCCTGTCAGTCTATTTAGTTTTAAATAAATAAATATGGGAAGTATCCTATGAAGCTGGAATAGATTTTGTACAATCCCTTTGGAAAAGTCTGGTATTTCATTATCTATTAAACCTATGCATATATGATGACCTAGAAATTCCACTCTTAGATGTGTATGTTACAGAAATTCACCTATATGTCCACCTAGAGACATATGCAAGAATATCTTATAGCAACCATATCCATAAAAAAAACAAACTGGAAACAACTCCATTAATTGTAGAAAAAACCCTGGTATACACATTCAATGGAATACTATACAGCAAAGAAAATGAACGTACTGCAACTACATGTAACAATATGAATGAATCTCATAATGTTGAGTGAATGAAAGCAGAAACAAAAGAACATACTATATCATACTATTCATATAAATGCAAAAAAACAGGAAACATATGCATGCTTTATTGATAAACATAAAAACCCAAGGAAATGTGTATCATAAAACTCAGGACAGTGGTTACCCATGACAGGTACAGAGGGTGAACTGATTGGGAGAGGGCACAAGAGGGACTTCTGGGGTGCTGGCAACCCTCTATTTTTCAATCTAGATGGAAGTTACGTGGGTTTTTGATCTATAATAAATTATACTTTGGTTTACTTTTTCTCATTTCCTAATAAAAATGTATAAAATTCAAGAACTCCTTCACTCAAGAATCACTAATCAACTCTGAAGATAAGCAATGAAAGTCAGTGCAATAAAGAAATTTGGTGCATGTTTCAGGAGTTAATTTCACTTTTTTGTGCTTCATATTAGAAGAGATGCTGTAAATGCAAATAAAGCGCACTCTCCATGTGGATCTAGGGTATTAAGGGCCAAGTGTTCCAGAACTCCGGAGAAGGCAATGGCAAGCCACTCCAGTACTATTGCCTAGAAAATCCCATGGATGGAGGAGCCTGGTAGGCTGCAGTCCGTGGGGTCGCTAAGGGTTGGACACGACTGAGCGACTTCACTTTCACTTTTCACTTTCACACATTGGAGAAGGAAATGGCAACCCACTCCAGTGTTCTTGCCTGGAGAATCCCAGGGACGGGGAAGCCTGGTGGGCTTCCGTCTATGGGGTCACACAGAGTCGGACACGACTGAAGTGACTTAGCAGCAGCAGCAGTTCCAGGACTCAGAAGGAATAACTTTGTGGAGATGGCCCTGCTGAATGTGATTATCACTGAGGTTTTGCCTTTGGAGGGAATCTCAATGGACCATTGTTGTTTAGTTGCTCAGTCGTTTCCGATTCTTTGTGACCCCATGGAATGCAACATGCCATGCTTTCCTGTCCTTCACTCTTTCTCAGAGTTTGCTCAAACTCAATGGACCATGCCTCATGTGAAATACCTGTTTCTCTTAGGAAGGATGAAATAAGTAACAAGGCACTCTGCTTGAGCTTTGCTCTTGTAAGGAGAGGGGTTAGGAAATCCTTCACTAATGTAGCCTACATCACACATATTTCACTTAATAGTATCACAGTTTCTTCCCCACATATATCCCAATTCCTAACTAGCTAATTTTACCATGCAGAGGAAGCATAGGCTTAAACGCTTTTGCATCTCATAGCACATGAATGAGTTATGTAATAGGCTCTCACCAAGTGTTTTTACTGCCTACATGTGTTTCATTACTGTGCACATATTTGAAATATATATAGTCAGTTTTTCTAATGCTATAATAGTTTACACCAAAACTATAATTTTGGTTTATATCAAATTTTCCATCACCCAGGAGGTAAGGTTTTTTATTATTGTTGACATTGGCAAAATTTATAAATTTTGTCTCCTGAGAGTTGTCAAGAAGCATGTTCAACCTCAATATGGAAAAGACTGGGGGAGTCAGTTAATTACATTTACATTTAAGGCATGACAGTTAGTATTGGATTGAGCTCTCTGGGACTCAAGCAAAAATTAATAGACCTGTCCTATTCCAAAAAGATTCTGAGGCAGTTGTTGCTTATACAGCATTCTGGCAAGAAATCTAAGACTTTTGGAGAAGGAAATGGCAACCCACTCCAGCCTGGAAAATCCCACGGACAGACGAGCCTGGCCAGCTACTGTCCACAGGGTCACAAAGAGTCAGACTCGACTGAGCGACTTTAACTTTCACTTTAAGACTTTTACGTGATTGCAAGCAAACATGCTACGTGGTGTTTCAATACTGTTCTAGAAACATCTAGAAGGGTGTGAGAAGATCAAAGACTAGAGTCGCTGAATTCTCAAAATTTAAGGAGTCTTTTTCCTTAGAGCATTCACAGCAATTTACTCCTGCTGCTCCCTTTTCCCACCCCTAGTCTATCTCAAGAAGACAGTGGTTAGAAGCAGCAGCTAAACAGGAGTGGGTCTCTGATTCTGTAGCTAGACTGGATGTTTAATGCTGAACTCTCTCTTTTAGATTTGGTGATCAGGCATACAAATCAAGTCCTCTTCACTGTTTACCTGAATTTTCTCCAAATTATTAAATGGTTCTTTTGTATTGGTCGAATAACTTCTGGAATATCTTAACTCTTTTGCAGAAGACTGTGTTAGCAAGCAGGTGGCTATTCAGAAAGGAGGTGAACTCAATGGGCTCAGAAAGCTTATGGCAACGCCTTCTCTTACCATTCCCAAGACTTACTTTTAAATTGCACCTTAGGCAAAAGGGAACTCTACTTCTGATGGTTGAGGCCTTCAAGGTGGCTTATAAAAGTCTATCTGATTAACTGGCTGAAAACGGTTGTGGAGCACAGTCCAACTGACACACCTCCAATTTCAGTAAGTGCCATTCTCCAGAAATGAAGTCAATTTGTAGATGACTGAGATGTCTTAATAATAGTTGTTGGGTTTCCCAGGTGGCTTAGTGGTAAAGAACCCGCCTGCAAATGCAGGAGACGCAGGGTTGATCCCTGGGTCAGGAAGATCCTCTGGAGAAGGAAACGGCAATTCACTAAGTATTTTTACCTGGGAAATCCCATGGACAGCGGAGCCTGGAGGGCTACAGTCCATGGAGCTGCAAAAGAGCTGGACAGGAGTTAGCGACCAAACAATAACAGTTTTATCTCTGGCAACAGAAAACTTTGGCACTATTAGGAAAAGGAAGAAAAAGAAGGCCGCAACACCCAGTAACCACAGAAAGAGAACCTAGGTTGCAACTCAGCATTAGTGTTTACTAGGTTCACGCCTTTGGGCAACGTAACTCTGTCCGAGTCTGTTTCCTTATTTCAGGTTTTTCAAAGCTTACTTACTTGAGGTCTAGCATTGAGCACAGTGCCAGGCTCGAAGTAGGTGATGAGAAAATGACTGGAATTTGCTTTGATGGTTATAGGCAACCAATCAGCTTTGAATTACTTTTTTAGTGACCCCCGCCGGGAGGGAGAGCAGCGGTGGAGCCCAGGGAATGATGGTCCGAGGCGTCTGCTCCTGAGGGCTACGCCGGAGGCTCAGGCCACACCCGAGAAGACCACCCGGCGCGCTAGATCGCCTCGGGGAGCGCTTGCGGTTTGGCTCCAGATCTAGCCTGACTCGGGCCGGGCCAATCTCGGGAAGGCTGGAACTCACCTGCTGGACAGGTGTCAGCGGTCTGGGGCGTGACCGTGGGGGCGGGCGGCCGCGGTGGGCGGGAGCTGAGGATAAGAAGCTGCAGGCGCATGGCACCCGCCGCCCAGTCGCCGCGGTGGCTGCCGGGATGTGCCGCAGCGAATGGTCGCGCCGGGCGCCGCTCTGAGTGACCTTTCACCCGCGCCCAGCGGCCCCGGGCAGCGGCACAAGGCGGAAGCCATGGCGGAGGCGGTGGCTGCTGCGGGCGGGACGGCCGCGGGCGCCGGCGCGGGCTCCGGGTCTGCAGCGGACCGGGACCGGGACCCGGAGCGGGACCGCGCCGGGCGGAGGCTGCGGGTTCTTTCGGGCCATCTGCTGGGCCGGCCGCAGGAAGCTCTGAGTACCAATGATTGCAAAGCGCGGAGAACCGCGGCGACCGCCACGGCGGCGCCCACTGCCACTCCCGCCGCGCAGGAGTCGGGCCCCATCCCCAAGAAGCGGTGAGTGACGTCTCTGTTGAGCCAGCCGCTGGAGAGGGACCAGGCCGGGCCTGTGCTGCGGGAGGGCACGGGCGCGGTGGGAAGGGAGGTGACACGGGAGGGGGGAAGGCATTCCGGTCCCTGAAAGTGCGGACCATCTCTGTTAAGAGAGCGTAGATGACAAGCAGGATGAGACGGGTTTTGGTCACTATTTGAGAGTGATAAACCTGAAGAACTCTTATTGGGGAAGGCTTTCAGGGGACCTTTTTTCTTGGATTCATAGTGCCAGAAATTCATTGTCTGTCTTGAATTAATACTTAGGAAGCCACCGTCTTCGAATAAATAGAAGGGGTTTAATTATGATCCTCGAAGGAAATTTAAGTTTGTACCAAATGATGAATCTCTTAAAATTCGCTCTAGCTTGGGTGTGAGGTGGCGGTTCCTGGAAGAAGGTGCTGCTGCTGGTTTCTGGGGTGGATTTCTGCTTGCTTAGGGGCATGATATTTGAGGGAGGAGGAAATCGTGGGATGGGAAGAAGCAATAATTAGATGACACTGCTAGTGACTTAGGGTGTGGTGGTAGTTACTGAGCTGTGGTGTAACCAAAAGCTGAAAGATCCTTGTTTGTGGGTGAGGTTGTTTGTAAGATATCTTAAGACTTTTTGGAGAACTGTTAAAGCTCTGATGCAAGCCACTAGGAAAAGTTGGTATTTGAGATGTGGCTTTGTCAGCACGGATAAACTTTGAAAAACTCCAATACTTTGGCCACCTCATCCGACGAGTTGACTCACTGGAAAAGACTCTGAGGCTGGGAGGGATTGCGGGCGGGAGGAGATGGGGCGACAGAGAATGAGATGGCTGGATGGCAGCACCGACTCGATGGACATGAGTTTGAGTGAACTCCGGGAGCTGGTGATGGACAGGGAGGCCTGGCGTGCTGTGATTCATGGGGTTGCAAAGAGTCGGACACGACTGAACGACTGAACTGAACTGAATGTTTAGTGTGTACTTTCAATGTCAGAGATTGTGCTAAATCGAATTTCTTTTACTCCTCTCCAAACTGTGAGATAGGTACAGTTATCTTTCATTTTATAGATGAAGAGATAAACAAGATTTAGAAACCTGCTCTAGGCTTGGCGGGTTCACTGTGTGGCAGGTTAGTTTTCGAAATCTCACCAAGTTGACTTTAGGGCCAAATTCTTAAACTGTACTGTTTCTGATGAATTCATTCATTAATTCAGTATTCATGAGTCCTACTACATACTCACTGTACTAAGAATGTAGAGATTTTAAAATGCAGTATTTACTCCTAAGGAACTGATAACCTTAGGAAGAAGAAGGTTATCAGTTAAGAAGAAGATAAAGTTATAATACAGTATAATAAGAAAGTTAGCTAATAACAGTAGCAAAGTCACTTACCCCAGTTTTGGGTATTTATTTATTAGGACGAAGGCTTTCCAGGGTAGGGATTGCCTGAGTAAATCTCGAAGGTTGTTCTGGAAGTAGCTTGTCAAAGGAGAAAAACATTCTTAGTGGAAAAGCTGTGTTCACAGGTAAAGCAGTGAGAGGTTGAACTGCTAAGAGTTAAGTGTTGCAGGAAGAGGTGAGAATAGCTTGGAATGAGGAGCGGATAGGCTGGTCTTGTTTACAAGATTTTATGTACAGTAAAATATGATTACATTTACCTTTAGAAAGGTCACACTGGGGATTGAGTTGAAGGTTTAAGCAGTTGAGCATATGGTTTTGGGGAACATAGATTTGAGTTTGAATTTCCACTCCACAATTCCAGCTGCATGACCTTGGGCAAGTGACTTAGTCTCTCTCAGAGCTTTAGACCCCTCATGTGTGAAAATGAGGACAGTAAGTCCTGCTTTGCATTGTTGCTGTGAGAATTGAAAAATCTAAAGTGATCAAGTGCTTAGTGTAATGCTGATTTCATAAAGTGAAGTCACTCAGTCGTGTCCGACTCTTTGCAACCCCGTGGACTGTAGCCTACCAGGCTCCTCTGCCCATGGGATTTTCCAGGCAGTAGTACTGGAGTGGATTGCCATTTCCTACTCCAGGGGACCTTCCCTACCCAGGGATCGAACCTGGGTCTCCCGCATTGTAGACAGACGCTTTACCGTCTGAGCCGATAACCCCTCAACAAATGGGAGATGCAGTTTTGATTGAGTCCTGGAGATTTAAAAGAATAAACCATTTATTTAGAAGACTAATATCCCAAAGGGAAATGCAGTGGTTCTGAACTCGGGCATAATGCTGGGAGTGGGCAATCTATTTGAAAAAGTATTAGGCAAATTTTCCATAACTTGATTATTGAGTGGTGGGGGCAGAAAGAATCAAGGGTCACATTCTGGTCTCTGGCTTCATTTGAAGTTATATTAGCTGTGATTGGATTTAAAACTTTGAAGTTTTCTAATGGTTTAATGTGCATTTGTATCCATTCTTTTGTGTGATTGTACATTTATGTGCAGGTTCACACTCTTGAACTAAGTAGAGAGGACAAGTGTTCCTTAAAGTTGGACCTAGGGCCTTTATTTGCGGCATTTAGAGAAAAAGTAATGTTTGGAAGGCACAATGGGGTAATGGATGAGGCTTCCCACAGCTGAGGGTGACTGGTCTGGGAGGCCTTCTGTAGCTGCTCCGTGGACTGAAGGCCCAACTGCATGCAATCTATGCCATTAACGGCCCTGGTATTTCTTTTAGGATTAGATGTGGTAAAATCTAATCCTGTACAAATATGTTAAAGTTTGAATAATAGTATGAGGGAACACAAAACTTGTATTACATGAAGCATCAAAATGTCCTTCACAAGAGTGATCTGCTTAATGAGCTTTTCATGGGGACCCAGGTGTCCCTTCTACTTCCTACTGCTTAGCTGGATCTCAGTTTACCAGCCCCAGAGCAGAGCCAAAAGGGAAGGCAAGTGATGGAGCAGGAAGGAGCCAGTGTGTATTTCTAGTGAAGTGTGAATGTGACTGTATATCGTTATTTTGGAAGGATTTGGTCATGTATGTTATTTGTATAACTCCCTTTCTTTTATTACCTGGGATGATGTCATTGGTTGAAATGCTTTTATCTCATGGCTGCTTATCATCTTGGAATTGGAAGAGTAACTTCTTGAAACTTCATGCTTTCATTCCTCTTATAGGGTAGTCCTGTATATGTCAATTTACTTAACATTTATTGAGTAGTTGCTTTATGATAGATGTTGTCTTAGGTACTGGAAGTAAAGAGATAATAGTCCTTGGCCTCAAAAAATTCAATCTAGCAAGGGAGGTGCACATACCAGCACATTTTGAGTAGAGCCAGTGTAGATACAGATATAGCACAGAGAAAAGAAAGAGTGATATATTCTGTCTAGGGCCTCAGAAGAAGCTTTCTGAAGACGGTTTTAAAATATGGACGATAGTGTGGCAGGTTGATTTGGTGGTGAGGAGCGTTGGTATTCCAGACGGAAGTCATAGCATGTGGCAAAGCAGGAGGGTGGGAAAGTGCACCTTGTATTTAGGTAACTAGACAATTCAGTATTGGTAGAGGTGGGAGTAAGTTAGAAGAGGAGGGCGTGAGCAGGTCATGGAGGCCTTTGGCCTGTAGGTCATCAGTCCTTTCATTCTCTCACTCATATATGTGTGAATGTTTGAGTGCTTACTATGCAGCATATAACAGTGAACAAAAACTCTACCCTTGTAGACTTACATTCTATTTGGAATGGAGATAGTGTAACAGACAAGCAATGCAGTATGTCAGATCATCATATGACATATAATGAAAAGAAACAAAGCAACGTAGGAGGCGTAGTGATGGAGAGCCCTTAAAGGAATTAAGTTGAGAAGGGATGTGATCAGATTGGATTTGGGTTGAAGAGCAATCACTGCAGCTGCAAGGTTAAGAGTGGATTGGAGAAAGATGAGGATGGATATGGGAAGATCCATTCAGGGAGATTGTTAAAGCAGAATAAGGGAGAAATAATGAAGGATTAATTCAAAATGATGGCAGTGAGAATAGAGATGAGGATGGATTTGCATTTTGAAAGTTAGTGCATTAGTTGATATTTAAAACCTGTTACACTTGTCACATGATCTCTTATGAGTAGATTTTACTTCTATCCAAGAACATATATTTTCTTTATTTGAAGTTGTGGAGTAGAGTTTTGAGGATGATGGTTTACTTTTGGACTTCTGTTTTCCTATAATTGCCTATTACTCCATGAGCAATTTCTTTCTGCTCTTGGTTCTGAATGCAGTTTTAGATTCCTAAAAATCATAGTAAATGTCAGCCAAATATGTGACATTTTTATGCCTTGGTTTTGAATTTTTTTCAATTTTTAAAAAGTTATTATAATGTTATGAAAAAGAAGGAAAAGAACCCTTGTTCACATCTGTTCTTCCATTACCAATAACCATTTCCCCAGTTGTAATTTTGACTCCAACCTCTTTGCGGTTTGCATTAGTCAAAATGGTTCTGTGGCAATTTTTATAGCAGTTGTAAACTCTTATAGTTCAGATCAAAAAAATATCTGATTAAGAAAGCTGTTAGTTACATAATTTACTTGCTCATAGTGTCATTTATATACACCATTCTTTAATAAATAGTGTATTAATTAACATCTACAAGAACCTTGGTAGATATTTTCCAGAAAGAAAAATGTGAGTTAACCTCTTGTAAATATTTCCCAGAAGGGCATCCTAAAGCTTGTAAGAGCTGATGCATTTCTGCAACAAGGTTATTTGCACAAGTGACCTGACTTACAATTTACTGTCATTTGACAAACTTAGAGCTTATTTTAGTAGTCATGCTGAATGAAATACTTAGCCTACTTTGCGGAGAAGGCAATGGCAAGCCACTCCAGTACTCTTGCCTAGAAAATCCCATGGATGGAGGAGCCTGGTAGGCTGCAGTCTGTGGGGTCGCTAAGGGTCAGATGTGACTGACTGAACTCACTTTCACTTTTCACTTTCACACATTGGAGAAGGAAATGGCAACCCACTCCAGTGTTCTTGCCTGGAGAATCCCAAGGACGGGGGAGCCTGGTGGGCTTCCGTCTATGGGGTCACACAGAGTCGGACACGACTGAAGTGACTTAGCAGCAGCAGCAGCAGCAGCCTACTTTGAGTTCTTAACTAGGAATTCTAGTAATAGTAGTAATAGAAGTTTTAATTTGCTTAAGTCCTAATGTACCAAGGTACACGCCAATGCTGAGGCGTGTACATTATCTCATTTAATTTTCACAATAGCTCTGAAACGGAGGTGATACTATATGTATGTTACAAATGGAGAAGTAAAGACTTAGAGTAGTTGACTTGTCTAAAGTCACACAACTACAAAATAAAAGAGACAGCAATTCAACTCTGATCTGTCTTACTCCATAGGCTGTATTTCTCACCTATGCAGTGTTACTGCACTTGACGTTGTTCTCTCGGGGGAAGCTACCTACTTGGTAATCATCAAGTTATTTTCTTTGTCATCTAAGTTTCAAATCTTTTGTGAGTGAATAGATCATGATCATATACAGTGTGATAATTAAAAGAGCATTAGTTTATATTGTGCTTGTGTATTATAAAATATGTTTTATATATTTTTATATATGATAAAATAGAAGTTTCATTTTGATCCTGTCAAAGTGAAATTCATAATTTAAGAAAATGTAATACATTGTTTAAAAACGTAGACCAACCTGTTTCCTTTTGCAAGTGAATCTTGTTTGACGTGTGAAAGAAGATGGTGCTGAGGACAGAAGGGAAAGGAGGGCTGTGGATGACCCCAGATCGGAGGAGAAAGGAGAAGTAATGGGGGATTTACTGCCTGGGTGTAAATTAACTGTCTTTGGACTGTAAGTGACTGTGTGTGTTTGTTTGTTAGTCACTCAGTCATGTCCGACTCTTTGCGACTCCATGGACTGTGGCCCTTCAGCCTCTTCTGTCCATGGGATTCTCCAGGCAAGGATACTGGAGTGGGTTGCCATTTCCTTCTCCACTATAAGTGAATAAGAAATGCTGAATATTTAACCTCCATGGTTATTTGATATGATACTTCTTTTAGATTGGAAGTATCATTTTAAGATAGACAACATTTTCTGTAAATAGACTTCCTCTTGATTCAGGAATAAGAGAGATCCCTTCAAGAAAATTAGAGATACCAAGGGAACATTTCATGCAAAGATGGGCTCGATAAAGGACAGAAATGGTATGGACCTAACAGAAGCAGAAGATATTAAGAAGAGGTGGCAAGAATACACAGGAGAACTGTCCAAAAAAGAGCTTCACGACCCAGATAATGACGATGGTGTGATCACTCACCTAGAGCCAGACATCCTGGAATGTGAAGTCAAGTGGGCCTTAGGAAGCATCACTACAAAGCTAGTGGAGGTGATGGAATTCCAGTTGAGCTATTTCAGATCCTGAAAGATGATGCTGTGAAAGTGCTGCACTCAATATGCCAGCAAATTTGGAACACTCAGCAGTGGCCACAGGACTGGAAAAGGTCAGTTTTCATTCCAATCCCAAAGAAAGGCAATGCCAAAGAATGCTCAAACTACTGCACAATTGCATTCATCTCACATGCTAGTAAAGTCATGCATCAAAATTCTCCAAGCCAGGCTTCAGCAATATGTGAACCATGAACTTCCAGATGTTCAAGCAGGTTTTAGAAAAGGCAGAGGCACCAGAGATCAAATTGCCAACATCCGCTGGATCATGGAGAAAGCAAGAGAGTTCCAGAAAAACGTCTATTTCTGCTTCGTTGACTATGCCAAAGCCTTTGACTGTGTGGGTCACAATAAACTGTGGAAAATTCTGAAAGAGATGGGAATACCAGACCACCTGACCTGCCTCTTGAGAAACCTGTATGCAGGTCAGGAAGCAACAGTTAGAACTGGACATGGAACAACAGACTGATTCCAAATAGGAAAAGGAGTGCGTCAAGGCTGTATATTGTCACCCTGCTTATTTAACTTATACGCAGAGTACATCATGAGAAACACTGGGCTGGAAGAAGCACAAGCTGGAATCAAGATTGCTGGGAGAAATATCAGTAACCTCAGATATGCAGATGACAGCACCCTTATGGCAGAAAGTGAAGAGGAACTAAAAAGCCTCTTGATCAAAGTGAAGGAGGATAGTGAAAAAGTTGGCTTAAAGCTCAACATTCAGAAAACTGAATTTCTGGCATCTGGCCCCATTACTTCATGGGAAATAGATGGGGAAACAGTGGAAACAGTGTCAGATTTTATTTTTTTGGGCTCCAAAATCACTGCAGATGGTGATTGCAGGCATGAGATTAAATGATGCTTACTCCTTGGAAGGAAAGTTATGACCAACCTAGATAGCAAATTAAAAAGCAGAGACATTACTTTGCCAACAAAGGTCCATCTAGTCAAGGCTATGGTTTTTCCAGTGGTTATGTATGGATGTGAGTGTTGGATTGTGTAAAAAGCTGGTCGCCGAAGAATTGATGCTTTTGAACTGTGGTGTTGGAGAAGACTCTTGAGAGTCCCTTGGACTGCAAGGAGATCCAACCAGTCCATCCTAAAGGAGATCAGTCCTGGGTGTTCATTGGAAGGACTGATGTTGAAGCTGAAACTCCAATACTTTGGCCATCTGATGTGAAAAGCTGACTCATTGGAAAGGACCCTGATGCTGGGAAAGATTGAGGGCCGGAGGAGAAGGGGACGACAGAGGATGAGATGGCTGGATGGCATCACCGACTCGATGGAGGTGAGTTTGAGTGAACTCCGGGAGTTGGTGATGGACAGGGAGGCCTGGCGTGCTGTGATTCATAGGGTTGCAAAGAGTCAGACACGACTGAGCGACTGAACTGAACTTATGTCAGGAAGTTTCTGCTATAGAGCTATCACTTCTGGTCACTTAATAAACATATCTAGTAGTAAATTAAGTGATCTTTTCTTAGGCTGTGGAAAAATGAAGTTCTCTTATAGTCAGATGAGATACTTCATGGAATGCTTTAAAAGCAAGTGCTAAGCAACTCCTTTTGGTTTTATTTTCTTGCTATTGAAATAGGATATTAATAATAAACTAATCTTTATCAGATTGGTATGTTAGTTTCAAATCCAAACCAAATCAAAGGATTCTGAGTAGAGTTTACTCTCTCTATTTGTTTATACCTCTGTCCCACATCTGAATTCAGAATGAATTGAGAAGTAAGATTCGGAATATAGACAGATGGAGTGAAAATGTCAGCTTTATTACCAATAAAGCTGGCTGGAGTATATGGCTTAGATCAGGGCTGCCTAATATTTGCCCTGCATTGTGCTCAGTCACAGGTCATCCTGTACCACAGAAGGTTTCCTCTGCAAGGGCAGAGCCAGCTCTGGTAAGCCTTGTATAGGGCACTGAAAGACTCGAATATAACCTCTCCATAGCGAATATATTGGAGAGGCAGAAAAAGGGCTGTTCCCAGGTTCGTAGTGCCTTCTCTCAGAAGCAACTAACGGCAAAAGTCATATAAGAGGGCTAGGGAGAGGACAGGACTATTACCTTTCTGAATTTCCTCCACATTGAAAGCTGGAGGCTGGAGAATGGAGATTTTGCTGGAATGTTTTTGGAGAAATTGAGGGAAAGGGCTGAAAACTTTTTGGTAAATCAAAGTCTTCCACCTGCATCATTTGCTTGTGTTATCCCCATTGCCTCCTGAATATGTTATAGTGTCCTTGGTAGGGCAGTTTGGGTCCTCCAGAAGGATCTGTCTATATCAGCCTTTCCAGGCTATCTTTTATTTCCTGATACCTACTGTGTAGTCTAGCTGCATACCAGAATTGTTGCTGCTCCCAGAATGTGGTCTTCCCATCTCCTTTTCTTTCTTTGATACATTGGTGTGTCTCCAAGTATAGTACACATAGCACTGATGGTCCTGAGATAATTTGGGGGTGGTATAAACTTATCTGGATAGTTATAAATATGTGTATATATACTTATTATTTTTGTTAAACTTTATTGAATTATTCCAAATTTATTCTAAGTAAATGCATAAATCTTAGTTTCATAGCTTACTTTTTACAAAGTGAACACATCTATCTTCAGTCAGTTCAGTTCAGTTCAGTCGCTCAGTCGTGTCCGACTCTTTGCGACCCCATGAATCACTTCATGCCAGGCCTCCCTGTCCATCACCAACTCCCGGAGTTCACTCAAACTCATGTCCATTGAGTTGGTGATGCCATCCAGCCATCTCATTCTCCGTCATCCCTGTCTCCTCCCGCCCCCAATCCCTCCCAGCATCAGAGTCTTTTCCAGTGAGTCAACTCGTCGCATGAGGTGGCCAAAGTATTGAAGAGGGCTTCTGGGGTACAGGTAATACTGTTTCTTAAATACTGGTAAGATAGATGTATGTATGTCTATCTATCTTACCAGTATTCAAATTAAGAAACAGTATTACCTGTACCCCAGAAGCCTTCTTCATGTTTGTTTCCAGTGTCGCCTCCCCCGAGGATAACGACTGCCTTGACTTTTAACTCAGTGGCTTGGATTTGCTTGTTTTGGACTTAATATTAATGAAGTATTAATAATATAATGGAATCACATATGTACTCCTTTGGGTCTGGCTTTTTCCTTTCAGTGTTATGTTTAATATATTCACACACGTTGATGCTTCTGGTTGTATTTTGTTCATCTTCATTACTGAATAGTATTTCACTGAGTGGATACATACCATAGGTTATTTGCTCTGTTATTGATGGACATTTAAGTGCTTGCTACTTTTAGGATTGAGTGGTTATTTATTTATTTACAATATGAAGTACAAGTCAAACTAGTGTTTTTATTGCTGTTATTGTATAAAAATAGGCTAAAGTAATTAAAATAGTATTTAATATATTCAATTTTCTTAAGTACATCAATTGTCTGTGGTAATAAACAAAATGATACTAGGTACTAAATCATTCTTATAAACATATTGAATTGAATTTGTAAACACAGTGACCGTAAAGTCTTTAAAGTGTTCAGATAAACTTAACTATGAACTTAAAAGATTTCCACTTAAAAATATAAGTCTGTGACTCAGTTACACATTTTAAATTTGTTACAAGTCAGTCAATTCTTACAGGCCAGATGCTGTTAAATTTTGTAAGTATGTAGAAGATCGGTTTTTGTTTAACTTTCTTACAATTATTAACATCTGACTTTGATTCTCTTAAGCATCTGTATATTAATTCTAGGTCTTTCTGTAGTTGAAATATGCTTACTCAAAAGGAAAGCTGTTACAGTTATAGGTACCTGCAGTGACTTTTGACAAGGGAGTGTTGCTTCTTGAGTGAGATCATCTTCACGCTGACTAGGAAACATACTGTGTTGTATATAATATTTGGCCTTGCGAGCCTTTCTCAAGTTACTAACCAGATATTTGGGCCAGGATGCTGACCAGGTTCTTTTCGTAACTTTACTGGGACTCTCCAAACTATTTATAGTTGCCATGTCAGCCATGCCATCAAGTGGGGAGTATTCATATATCTCAGGATCTTGTAACCAAGTAATACAAATTATTTAATTTTTATATTCACAGTTTATGACGCCCACTCAGATTGATCATGCGATTGAATTTTGAATTTCTTCTGAAGGTGTTTGAGCTTTTTAGCATCAGGGATATTACATCTAGCTTCAGGGATATTAAAATGACACCCACTTGAATTCTATTCTGTTGTCAACTTAAATTTTGTAAATTACTCTCCACTAGTGCTTTCTGTGGAGAAGGCAATGGGAAGCCACTCCAGTACTCTTGCCTAGAAAATCCCAGGGACGGAGGAGCCTGGTAGGCTGCAGTCCATGGGGTTGCTACGAGTCAGACATGACTGAGCGACTTCACTTTCCCTTTTCACTTTCACACATTGGAGAAGGAAATGACAACCCACTCCAGTGTTCTTGCCTGGAGAATCCCAGGGATAGGGGAGCCTGGTGGGCTTCCGTCTATGGGGTCACACAGAGTCGGACACGACTGAAGTGACTTAGCAGCAGCAGCGCTTTCTGTGATAATGTAGATGTTCTGTGGTCTGCACTGTTCAATATGGTAGCCACTAAGCACATGTGGCCATTAAGCACTTGAAATGCAGCTAAGGTGACTGAGGAGCCAAGTTTTAAATTTTGTATACTTTTAATTAATTTAAATAGGCACATAAAGCTAGTGATACATTAGCACAGCGATATTTTGAAACTTAACTCATTACCTGTCCTTTCTTGTTCCTCGATGACCTTACTGTTCTGAGTTCTCTTATTTCTGTAAGTGTTAGCCTTACTCTTGAACTGCTTCCCATTTCCCCCCACCCCCCAACTTTTAAAAATTGAAGGATGATTGATTTAACAATGTTACAGTAGCTTCAGGTGTACGACATAGTGGTTTGATATTTTTATACAAAATACATTACAAAATGTTCCACCACGGTAAGTCTACTTACTTGTTACCGTTGTTGTTGGTTAGCCACTAAGTCATGTCTGATTCTTTGCGACCCCATGGACTGTAGCCCGCCAGGCTTCTCTGTCCATGAGCTTTCCCAGGCAAGGATACTGCTGTGGGTTGTCATTTCCTTCTCCAGGGGATCTTCCTGACCCAGGGATGGAACCACTGTCTCCTGCATAGGCAGGTGGATTCTTTTCTATTGAGCCACCAGGGAAGCCCTCTGTTACCATGGAGAGTTATTACGATATTATTGACTTATAATCCTTAACTGTACATTACATCTCTATAACTTATTTTTTTTATAACTGGAAGTTTGTACTTCTTAATCTCCCTCACCTATTTCACCTATCTCCCCAACCCCCTTCCCCTTGGCAGCCATTGCCAGTTTGTTCTCTGTATGAATGAGTCTCATTTTTTCTATTTTATGTTTGTTCGTTTGTTTTGTTTTTAGATCCCACATATAGGTGAAGTCATACAGTACTTGTCTTTCTCAGTCTGACTTATTTCACATAGCATAATTCCCTCTAGGTCCATCCATGTCATCAAAAATGGCAAGACTTCACTCTTTTTTTAATGGCCAAGTATACCGGAGGCCTGGCGTGCTGTGATTCTTGGGGTCGCGGAGAGTCGGACACGACTGAGCGACTGAACTGAACTGAACTGAACTGATGTGTTTTATTTCCTTATTTGGTTGTGTCACGTCTTAGTTTCAGCACGGTGGATCTTTGCTGTGGCACGTGGACTCTCTGCTAGTGGTGCGCAGGCTCAGTAGTTGCAGCACGCGGTCTTAGTTGCTCAGGGGCATATGGGATCTTAGTTCCCAACCAGAGATTGAACCCACCCACATCCCCTGCACTACAAGGGGGCTTCTTCACCACTGGACCCCCAGGGAAGTCCTCATATATTTTATCACCTCTTCACCTACTGATAGACAGTTCCATATCTTGGGCTTTGTACATAATGCTACAGGAAGACCCCCTGGAGAAGGACACGCAGTCCGCTCCAGTATTCTTGCCTGGAGAATCCCATGGACAGAGGAGTCTGGTGGCTACAGTCTAGGGTGTCACAGAGGAGTCAGAGACAACTTAGTGACTGACAACAACAGCAGTGTACTTATTACCATTTCGTTAATTGTTGTGGGGGTGTTTTTGGTAGTTTGTTTTTCCTTTCTTCTTTTTGCTCTCCTCTCTTCTGATTTGATTATTATCTTTAGTGTTATTTCAGATTCCTTTCTCTTCTGTATGTGTATCTATTACAGATTTTTGGTTTGAGGTTCCTGTGAGATTTATTTATGTTTGTTTTTGGTTGTATTAGGTCTTTGTTGCAGCATGGGCTCCTCATTGTGGTGTGCAGGCTTCCCTAGTTGCTGCACACAGGCTTTTCTAGTCGGTGCATTCATTCAGCCTCTCTACTTAGGGCACATGGCCTCAGTAGTTGTGGCACGTGGGCTCTGAAGTGTACATGGTCAGCAGTTAACGTGGGCTTCTCTGGTTGTGGTGCATGGGCTTAGTTACCCTGTGGCATGTGGAATCTTAATTCCCCAACAAGAGATTGAACCTACGCCCTCTAATTAGAAGGCAGATTCTTAATCACTGGACCACTAGGGAAATCCCCCATGAGACACACATATAGCAATCATTTATACTTGGTTATTTTAAGTTGTTGGTTTCTGAATTTCAAATGTATTTTAACAGTTCTGCAATTTTCCCACCTCCCCCATTTTTAATTTTAACATCATATGTTAACATTCTTTTTGTGGATGCACACTTATTGTAGATACAGGTGATTTTTGCTACTTTTGTCTTTTAACCTTCTGGTTAGCTTTATAAGTGGTTGATCTACTATCTTTACTGTATAATTGCCTTTACCAATGAGATTTTTCCTTTTGCATTGAATACTTTCCTTTTTTTTTTTTTCCTGGCCATGCCACAGGGCATGAAGGATCTTAGTTCCCCAATCAGGAGTTGAGCCCATCACCTTGCAGTGGAAACACAGAATCTTAACTGTTGGACTGCCGGAGAAGGCCCAGTGCTTTTCATATTTCTAGTTGTGGCCTTTACTTTCTGCTTAGAGAAGTTCCTTTAACGTTTCCTACAAAGCTGGTTTCACGGTGCTAAACTCTTGTACCTTTTTGCTTGTTTGTGAAATTCTTAGTCTTTCTTTCAAATCTGAATGAAAGGTTTTTCAGGGAGAGTATTCTTGGTCTAGGTTTTTCCCTTTTATCACTTTACATATGTATCATACCACTCCCTTCTGGCCTGTAGAGTTTCTACTGAAAAATCAGCTGATAGTTTTATGGGAGTTCCTCTGTCCGTAACTTACTGCTTTCCCCTTGCTGTTTTTTTAATATTCTCTTCTTCTTTAGTTTTAATTTTTGCCATTTTACTTACAGTGTGTCTTGGCATAGTCCTTTTTGGTTTGATCGTATTTGGGACTGTCTGTGCTTCCTAACCCTGAATGTTTGTTTCCTTTCCCAGGTTAGGGAAGTTTTGAATATATTCTGTACCCCTTTCTGTCTTCAGAGACAGCTATAATGAGATGTTAGTACATTTGACATTGTTCTAGAGATCTCTTAAACTGCATTTTTTTAAAAATTCTTTTTTCTTCTTTCTATTCAGCTTGGGTGATTTCCACTGCTCTGTCTTCTAGTTTATTGATCTGTTCCTCTGTATTGATTCTAGTGTACTTTAAAATTTTAGTTATTGTATGTTTTTATTTCTGGTTCTTCTCTGTTTTCTCTTTGTTAAACTTTTCACTGTGTTCATTCTTCTCCTAAGTTTGTTGAGCATTTATATGATTATTACCTTGAACCTTATTGAGTAGATTGCTTATCTCCACTATGTTTAGTTATTCTGGGATTTTGACTTGTCGCTTTGTTTGAATATATTCTCTGTTTCCTTTTTCTGCCTCATTCCTATGTGGCTGGCTGTGTATTGGCCTGGGAAATCCTGGGGCTGGTGCCTGTCCACTGGTTGATAAGTAAGCCCCAAGTGCTAATATGTTAGAGGGAGGAATCCAGAATGGCACTTTGCAGTGCTGTCCTTTTCATGGTAGAATGAGCTTGTCAAAATACTGCACCAATGTCTGTCCCCAGGGCGAGTCCCAGTTGCCTCCTGCCTCTCCCAGGAAGTTTGCAGAGATTAGCAAGCAGGTCTAACCCAAGTCTCCTTTCAAATTTCTGCCTGTATGCTGGGACTAAGAGTGTGTGCGATTTTGCATGCACCCCTAGAGAGTGGAGTCTCTGTTCCTGTAGCCCTCCAGCTGTCCCATGTGCAAGTCCCACTGGCTTTCAAAGCCAGCAGCCATCCTGGGGGCTCGTTTTCCCAGTGCAGGACGCCGCTGGGATGTCCAATGTGGGCCTCAAACCCCTCAGTCCTTGAGGAGAACCTCTCCATGGATTCCATTATCCTTCTGATTGTGGATTGCCTGTCTGGGCTTGTGGGTCTTGAGTATAAAATGTCTCTGCCCCGCTTACCTATTTTATGGTTGCTTCCTTGTATCCAAAGTTATAGGAAACCTTTTCTGCATCATGGATAGTTGCTCTGTAAATAGTTGTAATTTTGGTATTCCTGTGGGAGAAGATTAGCTCAGGGTCTTCCTACTCTGCCATCTTGGCCATGCCCCTCTTTCATTCTTTTAAGATTAAACTCTCTTTTGAATTAATTTATTCAAATTAATAATTCTATGGTCCCTCTTATGCTTTTGTACATGTTTATCTCATCTGATCCTCACAATCACACATTTTATAGATTAGTAACTGAAGCTCATAGACACTTGCCAGAAAATAGTCACTTGTTAGCTAGTAAGAGTAGAGCTTAGATTTGAGTCCAGATCTTTTCTCTCGAATCTAGAGCTTTTTTCTTGATTCTGTACTGATATTACCAAGTTGTACTCATTTTTTCTTCACAATCTTCCTCACACTCATTTTGCACATTAAGCAAGTATTGATCAGTCACTTGTGTTCTAGGTCCTTGGGCTGCATCAGTCAACAAAATGGACAAAAGTTTTTGCCCTCATGGAGTTTACATTTTAATGAGTGAAATGGGTAATTATTATGTTTAGTTAAACTATAAAGTCTTGTAGAAGATAAGTGCTGTGGAAAAAGAAAAAAGTGGAGCAGAGTTAGGAGGTAGGGTTCAGATTTTCATAGGATGTTATTGGAGAACATGGCATTTGAACAGATATTTGAAGATGACAGCATTTAGCTGTATTCGTATCTAGTCAGATGAGCATTCCAGGCAGAAGAATAGTGTGTGCAAGACACCCTAAGAGGAGGTGCACACGTGTCATCTTTGGAGAGTAAACAGACTAGTGTAGCTAAAGTCAAGTCATACGTAACATCCCGCCTCCAACCGCTGTGTGTCTGTACCTTTAAAATCTCGACTTCTGATTTTCCTGTCTCTTTTGTTTTAGGCAAGGTCTCTTACTCACATTATATTTTCTGACTTCCACATCTCGTACCATTCTCTGGAAAACCTTTGTGTATTTGACACTAGACTTCAGGATTATTGTTTTGGGGATCTTTTCTTTTTGTTTTTGAGAATTGAGGAAAGGGCACGTTGGGTTTGTTACCTCTTCCCCATGATTTCTCATATGGACAGTAACTCTAAAAAAAAATTAGAGTATCATGCAATATAACATGTAGTCCTGGAGCTTTTACTTTGACCAAAAATGAAGAATTGGACATTATTGGAATCCTAGGAGAATGACTGCTGTCATGTTTGAGCTGATTTCAATCTTATAATTTAAGAAAGCAACTTTCTAGAAATTCAGATAAAAAAAAAATTATATGTTTTGTCCTGGGTTGCTAAGGAGAAACCAAAACATGACCGTAGGAAGCCTAGGAAACTTTTCTTGACTCTGGTTCTCTGAGGCAATGAGGAGGAGAGAGATGTGAGGCAGCTGGCTTAGATGTGCAGATTTAAACTGCTTATTGTTATCAGTAAATCCTGTGTGAAAGAAAAGGGAAAGTGTTAGTCGCTCAGTCCATACTTACTCAGTTGGCTCTTACTTACTGTTTGGGCAGATCCCTCTATATGAGGAGATGCACTTTAAGGATTATACTGTCAGCAGTTTCCTTTTTCTCCCAATATATTATTTTGAAAAAATTTAAACATACTGTGAAGTTGAAATCATAGCTTGATAGTTAAGGAGTGTTGGAGTCAGAAGACCAAGATTTAAATCCTCATTGTGAAGTGTCCTGTTTATGTGACCCTGCAAAGTTTACTGACTCTCAACTTGTTTTCTCATGACTTAAATAGAGATAATAACACCTACATCATTGGATTGAGGTGAGAAGGAAATGAGATAATCTTTAGGAAAGTTTAAAGTGTTATGCAATACTATTACTACTGAAGTACATTGTATAGAAAGGAGTAATAGGATCGTGTGCTGAAATAGTTTCTGAAGGTGGAAGCACAGCAAGCAGAAGAAGTCCTACTGGAAGTGGAAGAATATGGAAGTAGGGAGTGGAGAACATGGCATTTTAATAGCAAGAAGAGATTTCTTTAATAAATGTCACTTTATGCATTAGAGGTGGAAACACTGACACTTTATTTTCTTGGGCTCCAAAATCACTGCATATGGTGACTGCAGCCATGAAATTAAAAGACGACTGCTCCTTGGAAGAAAAGCTGTGGCCAGCCTAGACAGCATATAAAAAGCAGAGACATTACTTTGCCGACAAAGGTCCGTCTAGTTAAAGCTATGGTTTTCCCAGTAGTCATGTATGGATGAGAGAGTTGGACTATAAAGAAAGCTGAGCACTGAAGAATTGATGCTTTTGAACTGTGATGTTGGAGAAGACTCTTGAGAGTTCCTTGGACTGAGAGAAGATCCAACCAGTCCATCCTAAAGGAAATCAGTTCTGAATATTCATTGGAAGGAGTGATGCTGAAGCTGAAACTCCAATACTTTGGCCACCTGATGCGAAGAATTGACATAGGGAAAAGACCCTGATGCTGGGAAAGATTGAGGGCAGGAGGAGAAGGGGATGACAGAGGATGAGAAGGTTGGATGGCATCATCGACTCAGTGGACATGAGTTTGAGCAGGCTGCGGGAGTTGGTGATGGACAGGGAAGCCTGGCGTGCTGCAGTCCACGGGGTCGCAGAGAGCAGGACACGACTGAGCAATGGAACCGCCTGATGCATTGGAGAGGAAGGAAGAAGCCGAAGAGCAGAGAGCATCAGTGTTTCTCACGCTGCATGGGAAGCTGCCGGTCGGTGTCACGCACATGCTGGCCTCCCTTGTGCTCTTTCTCACTTCGCAGCTCTTTCCCATTGCTCTTAGGAGCCATGGCCCACTGCTGCTTCTACTTGGTATGTGGCCTTGGTGACCACATATATTGGAATGTGAAGAAAGATATTGTTATCCTGAAGACAAATTATCTGATAAATCGTTGTCTTAACTTTTATGCTTTGTAACCCTTTTAATATGTATTAACTAGGAAAAATTTCTATAAGAGATCAACTTTCCAGAATTTGGATCAGTAAATATTGTCTCTGTATAGCTTTCATTCCCCTTTCCAGCATCAGTTCAGTTCAGTCGCTCAGTCGTGTCCGACTCTCTGCGACCCCATGAATCACATCACGCCAGGCCTCCCTGTCCATCACCAACTCATGGAGTTCACTCAGACTCACCTCTATCGAGTTGGTGATGCCATCCAACCATCTCATTCTCTGTCGTCCCCTTCTCCTCCCGCCCCTAATCCCTCCCAGCATCAGACTCTTTTCCAGTGAGTCAACTCTTCACATGAGGTGGCCAGAGTATTGGAGTTTCAGCTTTAGCATCAGTCCTTCCAGTGAACACCCAGGACTGATCTCCTTTAGAATGGACTGGTTGGATCTCCTTGCGGTCCAAGGGACTCTCAAGAGTCTTCTCCAGCACCACAGTTCAAAAGCATCAATTCTTTGGTGATCAGCTTTCTTCATAGTCCAACTCTCCCATCCATACATGACCATGGGAAAAACCATAACCTTGACTAGACGGACCTTGGTTGGCAAAGTAATGTCTCTGCTTTTTAATACACTATCAAGGTTGGTCATAACTTTCCTTCCAAGGAGCAAGCGTCTTTTAATTTCATGGCTGCAATCAGCATCCGCAGAGATTTTGGAGCCCCCCAAAATAAAGTCTGACACTGTTTCCACTGTTTCCCCATCTATTTCCCATGAAGTGATAGGACCAGATGCCATGATCTTCGTTTTCTGAATGTTGAGCTTTAAGCCAACCTTTTCACTCTCCTCTTTCACTTTCACATAATCCATTATACAATTTGGGTATAACTCTGTCCACCTCCTCGTCATGTAACCAAATCTCCACTCCCTGTTCCCCCTTCTCCTGTCTTCCACGGAGGGAGTGCCCCCACTTTGTCCTCTTGCTGCCCTGTTTTGTTACAAAACTCTCCTCAGGTCAGTCCTCTCCTATAATCCAGTGAGTTAAAAGTTTTTCTTCTTTGCTCCTTTCCTTCAATGCCAGTCCCTTCTGATATTTTGATAGTTTGGGTGAGAGCAACTTGGTTTTAAATCATTTGTATTATTACTGGCTATATTCCCCCTACTGTACACTTCATACCTGTGACTCATTTATTTTGTAACTAGAAGTTTGTCCCTCTTAATCCCCCTCACCTATTTCTCATCCCTCTCCCCTCTGACAACCACCTGTTTGTTCTCTGTACCCATGATTCTGTTGCTGTGACTTTGTTCATTTGTTTTGTCTTTTAGATTCCCACATATAAGTGAAATCATGCAGTATTTGTCTTTCTCTGAGTTATTTCACTTAAGATAATACCCTCTAGGTCTGTACATGCATGTTGCTGCAGATAGCAAGATTTCATTCTATTTTGTGGCTGAATTATATTCCATTATATGTATGTCAGTCATGTCTCTGTAGGTGTTGGCTACAATTTTGGCTATTGTAAATAATAATGCAGTGAACATAGGGACTCATATCTCTTTTCAAATTAGTGTTTTTTTTTTTTTTTTTTGGGTGAATACTTAGGAGTAGAATTCCAGGAGCATATGGTAATTCTGTTTTTAATTTTTTTGAGGAACTTCCCCACTGTTTTCCATAATGGCCACACCATTTATATTCCTACCAACACTGCATGAGGGTTCCCTTTTCTCCACATCAGGACTCTGATTTTAAAATGAACACCCAAGGTAATATTTATACTCCCAAGAAGTTTGAGAACCTCTGTGATTGTGATTGGGTCCTGCTTTTAGTATTTCCTTTTCTCTCCCCTAAACTTTGTGGTGCTAAAGCTGAAACTCCAGTACTTTGGCCACCTTATGCAACGAGTTGACTCACTGGAAAAGACTCTGATGCTGGGAGGGATTGGGGGCAGGAGGAGATGGGGACGACAGTGAATGAGATGGCTGGATGGCATCACCGACTCGATGGACATGAGTTTGAGTGAACTCTGGGAGTTGGTGATGGACAGGGAGGCCTGGTGTGCTGTGATTCATGGGGTCGCAAAGAGTCGTACACGACTGAGCGACTGAACTGAACTGAAACTTTGTGGTGTCCATTTTTTTCTGTGGGTTTGCCAGAGCAAAGATAACAATCCCAACTACTTGTCGTTTAAAGTAGAAGGGGCTGCTGCTTATTATTGTTACTATTTTAAGTTAAAAAAAAAAAGCACTTGTTACAGCTAGAATACCATGTATATCAAGCAGAAGTGGACTCCAGTCTTGGCCTTTTTGGGTCTTCTCAAGGTATTGAGTTGTCCCCTGGAGGACAGCTAAGAAAGGAAACTTAGAGGCTTGGTTTTCATGGTAAAATTACATACAGATTTTTAGAGACATTCATAATGTCTTGTTTGGTTTTATAGTGTTTGCAAAAATGAAAGGCTGTAGCATAAATGGTCTTTGGTCCCTTACAGGTTGGTCAGTACAGTAAGTTTGTGATAAAGTTCCTTTTCTATTTTCCAGCAAGCCGGAGAGAGCAATGAAAGTTAAGTGACATTTTCCTAGCTCATTGTAGAGAAATTCTGGAATTGATTACCTAAATAGACACATTGATTAGATCATAAGTGGACAGTGGATAAAACAAATTTGAAGTATAGTTCAGGGAGCACACACAGTCAAGGGAAGTATATCCTTGTTCTTTGTCTTTTGCTGAGACAGTTTCCTGATTTCTATTTGGGCTGTTTTCCTCAGTTACACAGACCGACACATGAGAGTGAACAGTAGAATGACTGTGGCAGGTAGCAGGGTGTGTGTGTGTGGGGGTGTGTGTGTGTGTGTGTGTGTGTGTGTACTGCTGCTGGTGTGTGTGTGTACTGCTGCTGCTGCTAAGTTGCTTCAATCGTGTCTTGACTCTGTGTGTGTGTGTGTGTGTGTGTGTGTGTGTACGTGTACACTGCTGCTGCTGCTAAGTCGCTTCAATCGTGTCTTGACTCTTTGCGGCCCTACGGACTATAGCCCACCAGGCTCCTCTGTCAATGGGATTCTCCGACTGATACTTTGTTTTCATTTTCAATATGGAAATTGAAACAATTCAAACCACATTGAAACAATTCAATTCAAACAATAATGAATTTCCAGTTGGTAGACTATGGTAGGGTGCAAGACAAGTGTGGGGGTAAGGAAACATACCCAAGCAGACTGCAATGAGTAATGAGTCCAGGTTGTTCTCTCAAGAGGTGACACTGTCCTTGCTTTATTTACCTCAGGCCTCTTTGTGCCTCTAAAGACTTCCCCCACACCTGCATATTGCTTTTTTCTCCATTCATTAATTTATATCGAGTATAATAGGAATTGGACATTAGGGACATAACTCTTGGCCTTTGAATTCAGGTCTTAAAAAATTTCTTCACAGTACCAGAGTCTTACAAACTATAAAGAGTTGACTGTAGGAAATTAAATATATATTTGATTTGCTGTATATTTGATGCTGACTCATTTGTAA
The DNA here is from genome assembly GCF_049115385.1 of Moschus berezovskii. Classification (NCBI taxonomy): domain Eukaryota; kingdom Metazoa; phylum Chordata; class Mammalia; order Artiodactyla; family Moschidae; genus Moschus; species Moschus berezovskii. Next base: position 119,761,570 of record NC_142461.1, read on the forward strand.
TGGAATTCTGTCATTTAAAAAGAAAACAGCAACTTGTAGAGATTGCTAAGTAAACCAGCAATGGGTTTTATAATGAACCATCATGGAATTTCTGTATGTATGTCAAAGAAAGGATTGTTTTCTTGGAATATAGAGAACTGCACTGAGACTCAAAGGGTTGAGCTATGTATTTGCTTCAGGTTCAGAGTTGTGGTAATAACACTTTTTTAGTTCATGGCATTTGCCTGTGAACAAATGGGAGGACTCTTATTTTTATTTCCTCAGTCTCTGATTTCTCATCCCATCTCCCCTTTCCCACGGGTACCCTTGAATATTCTTAAATATGTGTATATGTGTTTTATAAAATATGCAACATTATTTAGTGTGTGTATTTTTAATTTGCTTAAATGGTCTTATGCTATAGATCATATTATTTCCCCTTTTGCATTCACTATCACCGACTCGACGGACGTGAGTTTGAGTGAACTCCGGGAGTTGGTGATGGACAGGGAGGCCTGGCGTGCTGTGATTCATGGGGTCGCAAAGAGTCGGACACGACTGAGCGACTGAACTGAACTGTTAAAAAAGCTTCATATTTCTGTATATATTGAGTGTATTTATCTACCTCTCTGTTTCTGATTGCTGCATAGTATTGGGTTGGCCGAAAGGTTCGTTCGGGTTTTTCTGTTAGTATCTTGCAGGAAAAACTGAACAGACTTTCTGGCCAACTCAGTATTTCAGGACATTTACTTACTACTCACTCATTTTGCCGGAGAAGGCAATGGCACCCCACTCCAGTACTCTTGCCTGGAAAATCCCATGGACAGAGGAGCCTGGTAGGCTGCAGTCCATGGGGTCGCTAAGAGTCGGACACAACTGAGCAACTTCCCTTTCACTTTTCACTTTCACGCATTGGAGAAGGAAATGGCAACCCACTCCAGTGTTCTTGCCTGGAGAATCCCAGGGATGGGGGAGCCTGGGGGGCTGCTGTCTATGGGGTCGCACAGAGTCGGACACGACTGAAGCGACTTAGCAGCAGCACTCATTTTGCCAGTGGTTGCCTCCAGCTATTCTTACAAATAATACTCTGGAGATTATATCACACATGTTTCCTGATGGAACTATGTGTGAATTACTCCCCAAAGTATACCCAGGAGTTGTATAGCTGAGCCGTGGAAATGACATTACATACGAAAAGTTAGCACACCATTGCTCTGTGGAGCGGTTTACCAGTAATGCCTACCTGTTCCTCGTTTCCATGTTCTTGCTGACAACTTCGTGTGTCCAAAATCTTATGTATAATCCCATTTACACTATCACACAGGCTAAAGTGAGAAAACTGACTTATTATATGGAAGGGCCAGATTTTTATTATGGCAGGTAGAGTTTTAATTTAGGGGATATTGTAGAAGATTGAAATTCATATTGAAGTTCAAAGGGTTGCATGATAATATCCAGACTTTGCAGGGAAAATGCACTGTTATCTTGTTGACCTGTTCAGAAACCTGATCGTCTTAGGGTCCCAGAATTAATTGTTCTTAGATAGTTTGCTTGTGTTAACTCCCTTCACTAGTGACCAAAAGTTGAAGTGCCAGTAGATAACTCACGATGAAAAAATTGTCAAGCCTCCTGGCTACTTCAGTAGGCCAGTTTTTCTCTGTAGGAAATAGAAGTATATAGTTAGAAGAGTTAATGAGTTTTATATCAGGGCAAGAGGAAATATTCTGTGATTCAGATATTTGACAGTGTTAGGCTTTCAAAACCTGATGACATTTATCTTTTTTTTTAAGTCAAATTTTTTTAACAGTCTTAAAACTGGGAGATTTGTAACAGTGTAAATTAAGTGGTGGTTACCTATGTCTTCTGTTTGATTTTTTCTGTTCTTTTATGTGGGGACTTTCCTGGTGGCTCAGTGGTAAAGAATCCTCCTGGCAATGCAGGAGACCTGAGTTTGATCCCTGGGTGAGGTAGATCCCCTGGAGAAAGAAATGGCAATCCACTCCAGTATTCTTGCCTGGGAAATCCCATGGACAGAGGAGCCTGGGGTCTGTAGTACATGTGGTCACAAAGAGTCGATATGACTTAGTGAATTAGCAGTTCTTTTTTGTAAAGGGGCTTTCTTTTTATAATACATAAATTATTACACTTATAGCTAAGCTGCTGCTGCTGCTAAGTCGCTTCAGTCGTGTCTGACTCTGTGACCCCATAGACGGCAGCCCAGCAGGCTCCTCTGTCCCTGGGATTCTCCAGGCAAGAATACTAGAGTGGGTTGCTATTTCCTTCTCCATATAGCTAAGCTACCTAGATTAATAACTATTTGGAAGGGGGAGAAGGAAAGGCAACCCACTCCAGTATTCTTGCCTGGAGAATCCCAGGGACAGAGGAGCCTGGTGGGCTGCCGTCTATGGGGTCGCACACAGTCAGACACGACTGAAGCGACTTAGCAGCAGCAGCAGCAGCATTTGAAAGGGGATTAGTTGCACTCTTAGATCGAGACAATAAGCTTTGTAAATAGTTGTATGGGCGTTTTGCTATTGAGTTTTTAGAAATAATTTTGTAGGACTTGTAGACTAAATATTAACATGATTTTAAATGTGTTTTAAATCATATACATTTTAAATTAAATTTACAAGTAAATGCTGTTCTGCAGAATTCTCCTCTCATTAGGCCTTTGTATTTTTAATGGGACCTCAGCATCAAAATTTTTAAAGTAAAAGCTGCTAGGAATAAAAAATAAAGGTTACAGATAATCTTTACCGACACTGAATATATATCCTGTGTAAAGTAGGGATATTCCTCAACCAATTGTATCATGCACTGAATTTGCATGAATAAAATAACTTCTGATTTTTATTAAAAAAAAAGAAAAGCTAGTAGGAATATGTTTCATTTATAGGTTTTTTTGGTAGCATATCTTTTCAGGGAAATATTTATTAAATCTTGGTATCTTTCTCAACACTAATTTTTTACTTCACTTTTATGATTTTCTTTAGATTATTTGGGTTTTAAAATAATTAAACACATTACCAGATAAGGATTTTAACTAGTACTAAAAAAACCCTTGTAACTTTGGCCACCTCATGCAACGAGTTGTCTCCCTGGAAAAGACTCTGATGCTGGGAAAAGTTGGGGGCAGGAGGAGAAGGGGATGACAGAGAATGAGATGGCTGGATGGCATCACCGACTCTGTGGACATAAGTTTGAATGAACTCCGGGAGTTGGTGATGGACAGGGAGGCCTGGCGTGCTGTGATTCATGGGGTCGCGGAGAGTCGGACACGACTGAGCGACTGAACTGAACTGAAGATTAAAAAAAATTTTTAAACTTCTTAATATTATAATACATGTGGAATTAATTTGAATTTAATTGATCCTGAGCTTGGTTAGTTAGAAATTCAGCATTAGGGCTTAAGTTTCATACTTTAGTTTTTATTTTTCAAAAGCTGAGATCATATGATCTTTTTCTCATTGTTTAGGTTAGAAAATATAGGGAAAAATTTGGTTTTTATCTGAACTGAGCAGTAAAGAATCTTGTATTAGAATTTTGATTATTGGAGTTACATTGGAAATATATATGTATATATTTTTAGTTATCAAGCTAGCTGAACTTATTTTGTTGTTGCTTACACGTAATAAAAATAGCTCAAAGCATATTTGCCAATGAAAACTATCATGATTAGAAATACTAATGATAGGAAGTATACATTTATATCAAGATTCTTGCAATTTATCACTAATAGAGAAATAGTAAGCTGACTGTTACTATTAATCTGTGTTTATACAGAGACTTAAAAATGAAAACTTACCATTTTGAGAATGAAGAAGGAATTGTATGGTTTTGACAAAGATAATGCTAACCCTAAATTTCAGTTAAAAATTTTGCAAAAACAGCATTAGGAAATGCAGACCACTGAGTATGTATAGCATGGGAGAATACTGCCACCTTGTGTATATGTGATGGTATTTTAATGTCTCCTTTTTCTTTTGTTATGCAAGGTAATACAAGGTGCTTTTTCACTGTTTGATACTGTGGTCAGATATGTATGTTTGTGCTCAGGCATCTTTGACTGTGTGCGACCCCGTGGACTGTAGCCCACCAGGCTTCTCTGTCCATGCAATTTTCCAGGCAAAATATTGAAGTGGGTTGCCATTTCCTCCTCCAGGGGATCTTCTCAACCCAGGGATCAAACCAGGGTCTCTGACATCTCTTCATTGGCAGGGAGATTTTTTTACCACTGCGCCACCTGGGACGCACTATGGTCCAATATATCAATGTGTAAAACATTGGATTTGTGTGTCTGTGTAGTAAAATCGATCCAGCTTTTCTTTTTTCTTGGCAGAAAGAGGGAGGTCTTATATTTTGAAGACATTAAATTTATAGTTAGCTCTAAAAATTGGCAAGTCTGAGAAATCAGTCTGATTAATTGATCTCTGTTGTTAGTTGAGAATTGAATTCTTTTATTTGAATCTTATGGAGAGTTGAAGAGTCTTTGATCATTCTACATTTCAGTTTTTTAGTGGTTTGGAGTCATTCTGAATGGCAGAATTCATTATCCAGTAGATAAAGAGAGTATAAGTCATTGGGTGTACTAATACAACCAGATTCCTTGATTTTTTAAATGTTTTCCTTTAGGTCAAATGCAGAAGAATGACTATAGTAATAACATGTAATAGTATTTAGAAAAATGTTAATGTGATGAAGAAGAGGTTCCTTTAAACCATTTTTGTTACCTGAGAGCATGACTTAGTAGTTTTCAAATATTACATGCCTGAAGAGGAAGAATGGCAAGACTGAGAGTTTACTTTCTGGTGCTCACAGTTAACTTCGCTGTGTAATCATGAGCTCTTGGGTATGCATTTTATTGAAGGATAATTGCTTTACAGAATTTTGTTGTTTTCTGTCAAACCTCAATATGAATCAGCTATAGGCATACATTTATTCCCTCCCTTTTGAACCTCCCTTCCATCCCCTGCACCATCCCACCCCTCTAGATTGATTCAGAGCCCCTGTTTGAGTTTCCCAAGCCATACAGCAAATTCCCATTGGCTGTCTATTTTATACATGGTAATGTAAGTTTCTACGTTACTCTTTCCATACATGTCACCCTCTCCCTATGTCCATAAATATGTTCTCTATGTCTGTTTCTCCATTGCTGCCCTGTAAGTAAATTCTTCAGTACCATTTTTCTAGATTCCCTATATGTGCGTTAGAATATGATACTTATCTTTCTCTTTCTGACTCTCTTCACTTGGTATAATAGGTTCTAGGTTTATCCACCTCATCAGAACAGAACCAAATGCAGTCCTTTTATGTCCGAGTAATATTCCACTGTGTTTATGTACCACAGCTTCTTTATCCATTCATCTGTCAGTGGACATCTAGGTTGCCTCCATGTTCTAGCTATCATAAATAGAGCTGCAATGAACATGGGATACATGTGTCTTTTTCAGTTTTGGTTTCCTCAGGGTATCTGCCTAGGAGTGGGATTGCTGGGTCATGTGGTGGTTTTATTCCTAATTTTTAAAGGAATCTCCTTACCATCTTCCATAGTGGCTTTATCAATTTACATTCCCACGAACAGTGCAAGAGCGTTCCCTTTCCTCCACACCCTTTCAGCGTTTATTGTTTGTAGATTTTTTAATGAGGGCCATTCACACTGTTGTGAGGTGATATCCCATTGTAGTTTTGATTTGCATTTCTGTAATAATGAGCGATCTTGAGCATCTTTTCATGTGTTTATTAGCCATCTGTATGTTTTCCCCACTTTTTGATTGGGTTGTTTGATTTTCTGGCATTGAGTTGTATGAGCTGCTTGTATATTTTGGAAATTAATCCCTTGTCAGTTGTTTCATTTGCTATTATTTTCTCCCATTCTGAGGGTTGTCTTTTCACCTTGCTTATAGTTTCCTTTACTGTGCAAAAGCTTTTAAGTTTACTCAGGTCCCACTTGTTTACTTTTGTTTTTATTTCTGTTACTCTAGGAGGTGGGTCATTGAGCATCTTGCTTTGATTTATGTCATTGAGTGTTCTATGTTTTCCTCTTAAGAGTTTTATAGTTTCTGGTCTCACATTTAGGTCTTTAATCCAGTTTCAGTTTATCTTTGTGTTTGGTGTTAGACCGTGCTCTAATTTCATTCCTTTACATGTAGCTGTCCAGTTTTCCAAGCATCATTTATCGAAGAGGATGTCTTTGCCTCATTGTATATTCTTGCCTCCTTTATCAAAAATAAGGTACCCATAGGTGCATGTGTTTATTTCTGGGCTTTCTATCTTGTTCCATTGGTCTATATTTCTGTTTTTGTGCCAGTACCATACTGTCTTGATGACTATAACTTTGTAGTATAACCTGAAGTCAGGAAGGTTGATTCCTCTAGCTCCATTCTTTTTTCTCAAAACTGCTTTGGCTATTTGGGGTCTTTTGTGCTTCCAAGACCAGGAGCTGACTGTGGCTCAGATCATGAACTCCTTATTGTGAAATTCAGACTTAAATTGAAGAAAGTAGGAAAAACCACTAGACCATTCAGATATGACCTCAGTCAAATCCCTTATGATTATACAGTGGAAGTAGGAAATAGATTTAAGGGACTAGATCTGATTGATAGAGTGCCTGATGAACTCTGGACGGAGGTTCGTGACATTGTACAGGGGACAGGGACCAAGACCATCCCCATGGAAAAGAAATGCAGAAGAGCGAAATGGCTGTCTGAGGAGGCCTTACAAATAGCTGTGAAAAGAAGAGAGGCGAAAAGCAAAGGAGAAAAGGAAAGATATAAGCATCTGAATGCAGAGTTCCAAAGAATAGCAAGGAGAGATAAGAAAGCCTTCCTCAGCGATCAATGCAAAGAAATAGAGGAAAACAACAGAATAGGAAAAACAAGAGACCTCTTCAAGAAAATTAGAGATTCCAAGGGAACATTTCATGCAAAGATGGGCTCAATAAAGGACAGAAATGGTATGGACCTAACAGAAGCAGAAGATATTAAGAAGAGGTGGCAGGAATACACAGAAGAACTGTACAAAAAAGATCTTCACAACCAAGATAGTCGTGATAACGTGATCACTGACCTAGAGCCAGACATCTTGGAATGTGAAGTCAAGTGGGCCTTAGAAAGCATCACTACTAACAAAGCTAGTGGAGGTGATGGAATTCCAATTGAGTTATTTCAAGTCTTGAAAGATGATGCTGTGAAAGTGCTGCACTCAATATGCCAGCAGATTTGGAAAACTCAGCAGTGGCCACAGGACTGGAAGAGGTCAGTCTTCATTCCAATCCCAAAGAAAGGCAATGCCGAAGAATGCTCAAACTACCGCACAATTGCACTCATCTCACACGCTAGTAAAGTCATGCTCAAAATTCTCCAAGCCAGGCTTCAGCAGTATGTAAACCGTGAACTCCCAGATGTTCAAGCAGGTTTTAGAAAAGACAGAGGCACCAGAGATCAAATTGCCAACATCCGCTGGATCATGGAGAAAGCAAGAGAGTTTCAGAAAAACATCTATTTCTGCTTCATTGACTATGCCAAAGCCTTTGACTGTGTGGATCACAATAAGCTGTGGAACATGCTGAAAGAGATGGGAATCCCAGACCACCTGACCTGCCTCTTGAGAGGCCTGTATGCAGGTCAGGAAGCAACAGTTAGAACTGGACATGGAACAACGGACTGGTTCCAAATAGGAAAAGGTGTACATCAAGGTTGTATATTGTCACCTTGCTTATTTAACTTATATGCAGAGTACATCATGAGAAACACTGGGCTGGAAGAAGCACAAGCTGGAATCAAGATTGCTGGGAGAAATATCAATAACCTCAGATATGCAGATGACACTACCCTTATGGCAGAAAGTGAAGAGGAACTCAAAAGCCTCTTGATGAAAGTGAAAGAGGAGAGTGAAAAGGTTGGCTTGAAGCTCAACATTCAGAAAACAAAGATCATGGGATCTGGTCCCATCACTTCATGGGAAATAGAGGGAAAAACAGTGGAAACAGTGTCAGACTTTATTTTTTTGGGCTCCAAACTCACTGCAGATGCTGATTGCAGCCATGAAATTAAAAGACGCTTACTCCTTGGAAGGAAAGTTATGACCAACCTTGATAGTATATTAAAAAGCAGAGACATTACTTTGCCAACCAAGGTCCGTCTAGTCAAGGCAATGGTTTTTCCCGTGGTCATGTATGGATGTGAGAGTTGGACTGTGAAGAAAGCTGATCCCCGAAGAATCGATGCTTTTGAACTGTGGTGTTGGAGAAGACTCTTGAGAGTCCCTTATACTGCAAGGACATCCAACCAGTCCATTCTAAAGGAGATCAATCCTGGATGTTCATTGGAGGGACTGATGATAAAGCTGAAACTGCAATACTTTGGCCACCTCATGCAACGAGTTGACTCACTGGAAAAGTCTCTGATGCTGGGAAAGGTTGGGGGCGGGAGGAGAAGGGGACGACGGAGAATGAGATGGCTGGATGGCATCACCGACTCTGTGGACATGAGTTTGAGTGTACTCTGGGAGTTGGTGATGGACAGGGAGGCCTGGCGTGCTGTAATTCATGGGGTCGCGGAGAGTCGGACACGACTGAGCGACTGAACTGAACTGAACTGAACTGTGCTTCCATATGAATTGTGAAAATTTTTGTTCTAGTTCTGTGAAATATGCCATTGGTAATTTGATAGGGATCACATTGAATCTGTAGATTGCATTTGGTAGTATACTCATTTTCACAACATTGATTCTTCCTACCCAGGAACATGAAATATCTCTCCATGTGTTTATGTCATCTTTGACTTCTTTCATCAGTGTCTTATAATTTTCTGTGTACAGCTCTTTTGTCTCCTTAGGTAAGTTTATTCCTGGATATTTAATTCTTTTTGTTGCAGTGGTGAATGGGATTGATTCCTTAATTTCTTTTTTTGATTTTTCATTGTTAGTATATAGAAATGCAATTCATTTCTGTATATTGATTTTGTATCCCGCAACTTTGCTAATTTCACTGATTAGCTCTAGTAATTTTCTGATACTATATTTAGGGTTTTCTATGTACAGTATCATGTTATCTGCAGACAGTGAGAACTTTACTTCTTCTTTTCTGAACTGGATTCCTTTTATTTCTTTTTCTTCTCTGATTGCTGTACTAGGACTTCCAGAACTATGTTGAATAATGGTGGTGAAAGTGGACACCCTTGTCTTGTTCCTGATCTTAGGGGGAATGCTTTCAGTGTTCCACCATTGAGAATAATGTTTCCTGTAGGCTTATCATATATGGCCTTTACTATGTTGAGGTAGATTCCTTCTATGCCCATTTTTTTGAAGAATTTTAGTCATAAATGGGTGCTGAATTTTGTCAAAGACTTTTTCTGCATCTAATGAGATGATCATATGGTTTTTATCTTTCAATTTGTTAATATAGTGTATCATATTGGTTGATTCGCAATATTGAAGAATCCTTGCATTCCTGCAGTAAACCCAGCTTGATCATGGTATTTGAGCTTTTTGATGAGTTGCTGAATTCTGTTTGCCAAAATTTTGTTGAGGAATTTTCATGTATATTCATCAGTGATGTTGGCCTGTAGTTTTTTTTGTATGTGTGTTGTTTTTGTCTGGTTTTGGTATCAGGGTGATGGTGGCCTTGTAGAATGAGTTTGGAAGTGTTCCTTTCTCAGTAATTTTTTGAAAGAGTTTTAGAAGGATAGGCATTCAGTTCAGTCGCTCAGTCGTGTCCGACTCTTTGTGACCCCAGGAATCACAGCACACCAGGCCTCCCTGTCCATCACCAACTCACAGAGTATACCCAAACTCATGTCCATCGAGTAAGTGATGCCATCCAGCCATCTCAACCTCTGTCGTCCCCTTCTCCTCCTGCCCCCAATCCCTCCCAGCATCGGGATCTTTTCTAATGAGTCAACTCTTCACATGAGGTGGCCAAAGTGTTGGAGTTTCAGCTTCAGCATCAGTCCTTCCAGTGAACACCCAGGACTGATCTCCTTTAGGATGGACTGGTTGGATCTTCTTGCAGTCCAAGGCACTCTCAGGAGTCTTCTCCAACACCACACTTCAAAAGCATTAATTCTTCGGCACTCAGCTTTCTTCACAGTCCAACTCTCACATCCGTACATGACCACTGGAAAAACCATAGCCTTGACTAGATGGACCTTTATTGGCAAAGTAATGTCTCTGCTTTTTAATATGCTATCTAGGTTGGTCATAGCTTTCCTTCCAAGGAGTACGCGTCTTTTAATTTCATGGCTGCAGTCACCATCTGCAATGATTTTGGAGCCCCCAAAAATAAAGTCTGACACTGTTTCCACTGTTTCCCCATCTATTTCCCATGAAGTGACAGGGCCAGATGCCATGATCTTAGTTTTCTGAATGTTGAGCTTTAAGCCAACTTTATCACTCTCCTCTTTCACTTTCATCAAGAGACTTTTGAGTTCCTCTTCACTTTCTGCCATAAGGGTGGTGTCATCTGCATATCTGAGGTGATTGTTATTTCTCCCAGCAATCTTGATTTCAGCTTGTGCTTCTTCCAGCCCAGCATTTCTCATCATGTACTCTGCATATAAGTTAAATAAGCAGGGTGACAATATGCAGCTTTGACGTACTCCTTTTCTTATTTGGAACTGGTCTGTTGTTCCATGTCCAGTTCTAACTGTTGCTTCCTGACCTGCATACAGGTTTCTCAAGAGACAGGTCAGGTGGTCTGGCATTCCCATTTCTTTCAGAATTTTCCAGTTTATTGTGATCCACACAAAAGGCTTTCACATAGTCAATAAAGCAAAGTAGATGTTTTTTAGTGCTCTCTAAATGTTTGATAGAATTCTCCTGTGAAGCCATCTGGTCTTGGGCTTTTGTTTTTTGGGAGATTTTTTTTTATCACAGCTTCAATTTCAGTGCTTGTAACTGAGTTGTTCATAATTTCTATTTCTTCCTGGTTTAGTCTTGAACTTTTCTAAGTTCAAGTTCTAACTTTTCTAAGAATCTGTCCGTTTCTTCCAGGTTATCCATTTTATTGCCATATAGTTGTTCATAATAGTCTCTTATAATCCTTTGTATTTCTCCATTGTCCATTGTAACCTCTCCTTTTTCATTTCTAATCTTGTTGATTTCATTCTTCTCTCTTTTTTTCTTGATGAGTCTGGCTAAAGGCTTGTCAGTTTTGTTTATCTCATCAAAGAACTAGCTTTTAGTTTTATTAATCTTTACTATTGTTTCTTTCATTTCTTTTTCATTTATTTCCACTCAGATCGTTATGATTTCTTTCCATCTACTAATTTTGGGGATTTTTGTTCTTTTTCCAGTTGTTTTAGGTGTAAAGTTAGGTTGTCTATTTGATGTTTTTCTTGTTTTCTTGAGGTAGGATTGTATTGCTATAAACTTCCTTCTTAGAACTGCTTTTGCTGCTTCCCATAGGTTTTGAGTTGTCGTGTTTTCATTGTCATTTGTTTCTGGAAATTTTTTTATTTCCCTTTTGATATCTTCAGTAACCTGTTGGTTATTTAGAAACATTGTTTAATCTTGATGTGTTTGTGTTTCTTACAGTTTTTTTCTTGTAATTGATATCTAGTTGCATAGTGTTGTGGTCAGAGAAGATGCTTGATACGATTTCAATTTTCTTAAATTTACTAAAATTTGGTTTGTGACCCAAGATGTGGTCTGTCCTGGAGTATGTTCCATGGGGCTCACATTTCTTTATGTGAAAAATAGGCAGTTGAACTCGATAGTTTCTAAGGACCTTTTTAGTTTTCAAATTCTATGACTTTGTAAAGGTTTACTTTAATTTTTAAAATGTTAATACTGTAATGCCCTTCAGTGTTCTCATTACATTCTTCTATATAAGAAGTTAGTTTAAAGTTTAAGGTAGTCACATAGTTGTGTGTAAGTGTCTTAGGAAATATTAATCATTTGAAAGGATATATGTTTAAAAGTTTAAAACCAGAAGCCTAGGAAATTTGCCTACTTTTTATTTAACATGTGGGATACTTTGAAAATAATAGAAGATTGGTTTTGAGCTAACATAGATTTTAATTATATAGTAGTTAAGTAACATAGGCTTGTATTTTTTTTTTTTTTAAGGCACTAATGCATTACAAATGCCTTTATTTAGACTTCTGGGAAGCCTCCAAAAGTTGGTATGAATATGGTAGGCCTATATCATGGGTAGAATTTCTGATTGAAATGAAAAAAGAGAAAAGGGTACCTTAGCCTATGGTTGAAAGCTTGGAAGTTCTTTAGGATACTACCCAACTGAAAATTTCATTTCCAGAATCTTGAGTGTGTCTTCATTTTTTAGTATACAACAGCAGATATTTCCTGCTTAACTCGATTTATTTTTCTTGTAAAGTGTTAAGAGTGAACACATGTAATCACATTTAACTTTTTACTTTGAGGCCATCTGGGGATAATTTTTTTAAATTCTAAGTATAATTTTTAAGGAAAATGATGTTCATTGTTAAGCTGTGTAAACATGCCAAATCCGTCATCTGTAGTGAAATAATTTCCCATGGCTAGTGATTGTAATATCAAGGCAAAATGACTGTAATGCTCTTTTTGCTTTTATTTTGTGTAATACCAAACTACCATTTTATAGTGTGCAATTTCCTGGCAAATGTTGAAATTCACTAATAAAATAATCATTTCATATATAAAAATTTATGCATACATTATAAAATATTAAGTAAAGATGTTAGCTAAAATCTCCATATTCTCTTATGGAAATATAAAAATGCTAGCTAAGTTATATTCATAAAAGTGAAGAGAATGTAGTCATTAAAAAAGGCAAAGTGTATGATTACCTATTAAGACAACGAGTGTGTATTAGTCATATGATGGTAGTCATGAGATCTTTCTGTAGAGATTTTTTTCCAAAAGCTCTCTTGCAAAACCTCTCTCTACAGTGGGGTAGAATTGTGAAATAAGAAGAAAATATTGAGTGGTAGTTTATAACACGCACATCTGCAAATCTAATGTCTGGATTTGATACTATTTAAGGTGTTTTTGAAAACAAAACATATGTTTTTGAACTGTTTGTTTTTGTATAGTGACTGTAGTTTTTATTGATAGCAGTTATAATTTTAAAGATAGCATTCCTAGCTTCTTTTCTTAATTTTATGATTAGATGGTAATTTCATTACACTATTAATGACTGTATTTGGTTCAGTTGTATTGTGTTAACATTTTACTTGTTTGAAAAGCCTTTGAATCAGGAAAAGAATTATGATTAGAATAAAAGATTTTCTTGTCAGCTGTCATTTTCTTCCTTGAGAATTACGATACTCTTTAATAGTACATCTTTGTTTATTTTGAAATTTAAAAAAAATTGAAGTAAATCTGACATGTTAACATTATACTGGTTTTAGGTGTACAGCATAGTGTTTCAGTATTTGTGTATATTGTGAATTTATCACCATAATAAATCTAGTTAACATTCATCACCACACATAGATTTTCTTCCTGTGATGTATTTTGAAATTTTAATGAAGCAAGTAACTTTATTCATAGACTGGAGTTTTTTTCAGCTATTTTCATCATAAACTGCATCACTGAATTTGCAATAAGAAGATTCACCGTTAGTTTATTTCAGTGACCCAAGTATACTACGGTACCATGCTAAAATATATATTAAATGCTGATACAGTACTTCAATGTGGTTGCTTATTGTGTTCTACATGGGTTCAGGCCTGTCTGATTCTTTTGTAATGTGTAAAATTGGATGGGTGAGTCATTGATTTTGATGAAAATGACTTTGTAAATTGGTATTTTTTATTGTAACAGAAGATTAATAATTATGATTTTTCTAATTTATGCAGAAATTTGTTTCCTGTTCAAGTGAAATTTGAACGGGAAATTACATATTGGCCATTATATAATGCAAACTCAATAATATGTACAAAATGAAACGTATGTGTACTCTTAAAAATTTTTTTTCCACTGTTCTTCTTTCTTCCTTTTTCCTTTTTATGCATTAAATTTAGTGGCTGTAGATCTTTAGGAAGCAGGTGCTGCCCATCAGTGATTCTATATTTAGAAATATTCATGCACAGATGTCTTTAATATATTTGTTTTATTTAAGGCTACATAATATTAGTAGAATAAGGTCTTTTATTAAATGATTGTGAAAGTTAATAGTCAGTGATTCACTGTTCAATTTTGAGATGTTTAGCATACATCTAATATATCTTTCTGCTTCTTAGGCAAGAAGTTATGAAATGGAATGGATGGGGATATAATGATTCCAAGTTCATCTTTAATAAGAAAGGACAAGTTGAGTTGACTGGGAAAAGGTAACTTTGCTTTATTCTTTGTTTTGTTCCTTTTATTTATCTTTCTATGAAAAATTTTAAACATAAATAACAAATATAACATTAAATAATAGACATACATAAAAGTAGAGAAGATAATATAATGACTTCTCCCTAGATTTAAAGTGACTAATATTTTGTAATAAATGCTTTTCTTTTTTTTGTGTGTGTATCAAATTCTGACATTGTCTAAATATAAATATTTGTACATATATCCCTTAAAAGGACCTGGTAAAACCAATTATATAATACTATTATCATACTCCTCAATGTAACAGAAATTTTATAATATCTGGTAATCCATTTCACATTCCCTTTCTCTAATTGTCTCAAAGGTGTCGTTTTATAGGTATTTTGAATCAGGATCTAAAGATTGAGTGTTTATATTTTCAGTAGAATAATGTCTAATACAGTAGAAGCTTGTCATGTATAGATGGCTTTACAAAATCTTCAGGGGGAAAAAGTGAATCATTTCAACTTGGAAAAACCAACTTGCTCTCTTCTCAGATATTACCTTCATTTCTCTATCTTTGGATATTGAAGGCATAGCATCCTTGCTCTATGTGAGGGGCAGACAGGCACTTTGTGCCCAGCACCTTTGAAAGCATAAGCCTACTGTCTTCTGTGGCTTTGTAGTGGTTTATGTTGGCAGTGTATGTATGATAAGTGGATGATTAATCACGGAAAGTGTCACAACTATTTATACCTTACTGTATGAACCATAATACCCATGGTTTAGGATCTGGCTTTTATTTTGGGTGTTCTGACACTTGACTTGCCAGTTTTTCCAGAAAGGATCAGATTGTGGGTGGCCGGCATATGTGCAACCCTCATAAGATATTAGAAAAAAATTAGAACCCCGGTGTATTCATTTATGATTAGAGTATTTCTTTTTTGGGGCTAAAGCTGAAACTGCAATACTTTGGCCACCTCATGCGATGAGTTGACTCACTGGAAAAGACTCTGATGCTGGGAAAGGTTGGGGGCGGGAGGAGAAGGGGACAACGGAGAATGAGATGGCTGGATGGCATCACCGACTCTGTGGACATGAGTTTGAGTGAACTCCGGGAGTTGGTGATGGACAGGGAGACCTGGCGTGCTGTGATTCATGTGGTCGTGGAGAGTCGGACACGACTAAGCGACTGAACTGAACTGAACTGAACACTTGTTACTGCCCTTTCTGATATTAAGATATGTAGAAAGCAAATTTGTATTTTATATATTGTTTGGAGAGCATAAATTCAAAGCAGAGGGAGTTCAGTCGTCATGAGAGAAAATTTTGTCCAGGTTGTAGTAGAATTAGAGAATTCTTCTGTTGACTTTGGATTTTGGAAGAGTGCTGCTGCCCTTCCAACCAGAATGCATTCCATAAAGGCTTCATTTCTTTTGCACTGTTGACTCCTGAGTCCAAGTCCAGTGAGGGAGAAGGGAAGAAAACAAGAGTACATCTGACTGGCAGAGCCTGCACAGGTAACCTTTGCTTCTCACTGAGTTTCCCACTATCCAAAGGGTAATTCTGTGAACGTGAAGATGGAATTTAAATGCCGCAGGGTTAAATATGGACTACATAAATTATTTAATAACTAAAACCAAATAACTGAATAATACTCAATTCCCATTTTGGTGCACCATTACTTTAGCACAGACAGGATAATAAACTGGATTGAATTGAATCATAGCTTTCTCTAGTCTAGTCTCCTAAGGATAATGGTTAATTTTCTTTTACTAGAAAACACTTACAAATGTTCTTTAAGATAATAATAGCTATTATTTATTGAGTTCCTATTGAGTTATCTTAAAATAACCCTAAGTGGGTAGTGATGTATTCTTAGAAATAATTAGGAGATTGAGGATGAGGGAGGTTAAACACTGTACTTGAGGTCACCTGTGCAATGGGAAATTGTGATTAAAACTGAAGTGCTTTTAAGGTTCATTCTTGTGCTATTTCTGTTATACTGTGCTAATGAGGTATCATACTATCTGTTGTATTGATTTTATTCTCTTTCCAGTCTCTGGAATCACTTTACAGTAGCCTTCTACACTCTATACACTGCTACAGTAGAGTTAGTCATATTGTAAAAAGATATTCTATGACTAAAGTTCCTATTGTTCCAGAGGTGGGTAAAAAGCAGAAGCATAAGAAGGTTGTTGCTGCTGCTGCCGCCAAGTCGCTTCAGTCGTGTCCGACTCTGTGTGACCCCATAGATGGCAGCCCACCAGGCTCCCCCGTCCCTGGGATTCTCCAGGCAAGAACACTGGAGGGGGTTGCCATTTCCTTCTCCAGTGCATGAAAGTGAAAAGTGAAAGTGAAGTCACTCAGTCGTGTCCAACTCTTCGCAACCCCATGAACTGTAGCCTACCAGGCTCCTCTGTCCATGGGATTCTCCAGGCATAAGAGAAAATGAAATTTCTGACTGGAAACGTTGAGTATCAACAGGATAATTCACCATTTTGTGTTAATAATACTAGATTGTAAGGCCAGTTTTTAAAATTCTTTGTGAAGACTTTTATTCTGGCTTTGTAGTGGACTGACCCTTTGCCTTCTATAAGTAAGTAAGTGAAGTCGCTCAGTCATATCCAGCTCTTTGCAACCCCATGGACTGTAGCCTCCTAGGCTCTCCGTCCATGGAGTTTTCCAGGCAAGAGCACTGGAGTGGATTGCCATTTCTTTCTCCAGGGTTGCCTTCTATAACCACATAGAAAACATGGATAAAATACCACAAGAAAGAAAGATAACAGAGCTGGAAAGAAAGACAGGGAAATCCATAGGTGCCAGAAACTGAGTGATTCCCAATGAAAATTTATAGGGGTTCCCCTATTTCTGATCCAAAGAACATTAAAAAGGTATAAAAATTTTATGAGTAAATGTGGTTGGTTGTCTGTATATATTTTGGGGAGGTTAACTTTGGCATTTCAAACCCAGCCATTAATTTAGAAGCAATTATAAGCTTTCATAGATGTCAGGGAAAATAAGATTTTCCCTGAACACAGTCTGTTTTCTGAACAGATTTGTAATTTGACAGTAAATCTGATCCTGTAGATTTATAATCTTGCCATTCTTATTCTTTCTAGATATACATGAATTGAGTCCTAAGTTTAAGCAGCAGAAGGCAGTACTTCAGAGCTAATGCTATAGATTTGTATAAACTAAAAATTTTGAAAGATGTCATTCTTTGACTTTAAAGGTGGATAGACATTAATTGGAACCTTAAAGCATAAGTCAGTGATTAAACAGAATTTGTTTGGGTTTCCTGCACTTTGTATTTTCAGTAGCATAATTTTTGAAGTTTTATTTCATTATAAAAAGCTTTAAAATTGTTTAGCAGTTGTGGAACTCTTAAATCTGAGGATAGATGGTTGTGTCTACTAATATTCTGCTGTCTCTGTGCACTGCCTCAGAGTGAGAGTTACTTTGTCTTTAGTCATATTAAATCTTTTTTTTTCTAAAGCATGAACATTTTATGTAATTTACATTTTGACAATTTGCACATAAATAACAATTTAAACCAGTATGTAAACATAAGATAGTTTGTTCTAGCAAAGTAAAAAGCCAATAACTTTGGTCAGTTTTAACTTTGAGTAGAAGAAAAAAAAAAACACTGTTGATTGTGAGCTCAATATTCACATGTAAGAGGCCTCAGAGGGAAAGTCAAATGGTAGAGAGAATTATGAAGTCTCAAACCACTGTAGTCACATTAAATCTTGATGTGTACTTCCTTCTTGGATATTTATGTCCACAGAGTTTTCTTTCCATTATAGAATGATTTCTTTTTTTTTTTTTTAAATATTTGTGATTTGATTTTATCTCAGCTTGCAATGTGGTTGGAGTGTATTGGTCTTGAAAGTTTGCTCTGATTCTGTATCTTCTATAATATAGTCTACTTTGATCTTAAGAAAAGGTGGTAAATTGATCTCACCTTATATTTTACAACAAAAACCATTTCTTAAAGTTTTCAAACCAATTTTCAATCATAGTAAAGATCTATTCTGAATGCAGAGTTTCAAAGAATAGCAAAGAGAGATAAGAAAACTTTCCCAAGTGATCAATGCAAAGAAATAGAGGAAAATAATAGAATGGGAAAGACTAGAGATCTCCTGAAGAGAATTAGAGATACCACGGGAATATTTCATGCGAAGATGGGCACAATAAAGGACAGAAATGGTATGGACCTAACAGAAGCAGAAGATATTAAGAAGAGGTAGCAAGAATACACAGAAGAACTATACCAAAAAGATAATGACCCAGATAACCACGTTGGTGTGATCACTCACCTAGAGCCAGATATCCTGGAGTGTGAAGTCAAGTGGGCCTTAGGAAACATGACTGCGAACAAAGCTAGTGGAGGTAATGGAGTTTCAGCTGAACTATTTCAAATCCTAAAAGATGATGCTGTTGAAGTGCTGCACTCAATATGCCAGGAAAATTGGAAAACTCAGCAGTGGCCATAGAACTGGAAAAGGTCAGTTTTCATTCCAATTCCAAAGAAAGGCAATGCCAAAGAATGCTCAAATTACCGCACAATTGCACTCATGTTACATGCTAGCAAAGTAATGCTCAAAATTCTCCAAGCTAGGCTTCAGCAGTATGTGAACTGAGAACTTCCAGATGTTCAAGCTGTATTTAGAAAAGGCAAAGGAACCAGAGATCAAGTTACCAACATCTGTTGGATCATAGAAAAAGCAAGAGAATTAGAAAAACATCTACTTCTGCTTCATTGACTACACTAAAGCCTTTGTCTGTGTAGATCATAACAAACTGTGGAAAATTCTTAAAGAGTTGGGAATACCAGACCACCTTGCCCACTTCCTGAGAAACCTATATGAAGGTCAAGAAACAACAGTTAGAACCAGACATGGAACAACGGACTGGTTCCAAACTGAGAAAGGAGTCTGTCAAGGCTGTATATTGCCACCTTGTGTATTTAACTTATATGCAGAATATGTCATGTGAAATGCCAACCTGAATGAAGCACAAGCTGGAATCAAGATTGTCAGGAGAAATATTAATAATTTCAGATATGCATATGACACCATCCTTATGGCAGAAAGTGAAGAGGTACTAAATAAAGAGCCTCTTGATAACGGTGAAAGTGAGAGTGAAAAAGCTGGCTTAAAACTCAACATCCAAAAAACGAAGATCATGGCATCCTGTCCCGTCACTTCATGGCAAATAGATTGGGAAACAATGGAAACAGTGACACGCTTTATTCTCTTGGGCTCCAAAATCACTGCAGATGGTGATTGCAGCCAAGAAATTTAAAGATGCCTGCTCCTTGGAATAAAAGCTATGACCAACCTAGACAGCATATTAAAAAGCAGAGACATTACTTTGCCGAAAAAGATCCATCTAGTTAAAACTGGATTTTCCAGTAGTCATGTATGGATGTGAGAGTTGAACTGTGAAGAAAGCTGATCCCTGAAGAATTGATGGTTTTGAACTGTGGTGTTGGAGAATACTCTTGAGAGTCCCTTGGACTGCAAGGAGATCCAACCAGTCCATCCTAAAGGGAATTAATCCTGAATATTCATTGGAAGGACTGATGCTGAAGCTGAGACTCTAATACTTTAGCCACCTGATGCGAAGAACTGACCCATTTGAAAAGACCCTGATGCTGGGAAAGATTAAAGACAGGAGGAGAAGGAGAAACTGGGATGAGAAGGTTGGATGGCGTCACCAACTGGATGGACATGAGTTTTAGCAAGATCCAGGAGTTGGTGATGGATAGGGAAGCCTGGAGTGCTGCAGTCCATGGGGTCGCAAAAAGTCGGACATGACTGAGCTATTGAACTGAACTGAAAGATTTATTCAAGAATCACCTTGTTTCAACAATTGATATGAACTTTTAGCTTTCTGGTAGAAGTTGCATTTTTCCTGCCCATGTGTTCAGCTTGCAAATTAAATGTCTTTGTAGGGGTGATTAAACTAGGTTGTAATTTGCTAACCTTTATATAAGATTTATTTGAAAATTTTAATGATATTTTTGTTATATGACATTATCATAAGCCAATGTGTAACTGTTAAAATTACATGACAGAATAAGTGTTTTTTTGGTCACTTCCAAGTAAAAATTCTTTTTGATAGGACCCACCCCTGGCTTTTTCAGTATTGAGTTCTGTATTATAAACATATTTTCAGTACAGAGTTTACGTATTACCCACTGACTCCTTCCCTCCCCGCTTTTTGGTCATCTTTATGAAGTCAAAGTAAACTTCTGAGGCTAGTTGCTAAAAGCTATATAGTTGTGTTTTGTATGTATGTTATACTTCATACATAGGTATAAATATAAATTAAATATTTATAAAATAAAGATAAAACAGCTATCAGTTCAGTTCAGTTCAGTCTCTCAGTCGTGTCCGACTCTTTGCGACCCCATGAATCACAGCACACCAGGCCTCCCTGTTCATCACCAACTCCCGGAGTTCACTCAAACTCATGTCCATCGAGTCGGTGATGCCATCCAGACATCTCATTCTCTGTTGTCCCTGTCTCTTCCCGCCCCCAATCCCTCCCAGCATCAGAGTCTTTTCCAGTGAGTCAACTCGTCGCATGAGGTGGCCAAAGTATTAGAGTTTCAGCTTTAGCATCAGTCCTTACAATAAACACCTAGGACTGATCTCCTTTAGGATGGACTGGTTGGATCTCCTTGCAGTACAAGGGACTCTCAAGAGTCTTCTCCAACACCACAGTTCAAATTCATCAATTCTTCGGTGATCAGCTTTCTTCACAGTCCAACTCTCACATCCATACATGACCACTGGAAAAACCATAGCCTTGACTAGATGGACCTTGGTTGGCAAAGTAATGTCTTTGCTTTTTAATATGCTATCTAGGTTGGTCATAACTTTCCTTCCAAGGAGTAAGCGTCTTTTAATTTCATGGCTGCAATCAGCATCTGCAGTGATTTTGGAGCCCCAAAAAATAAAGTCTGCCACTGTTTCCACTGTTTCCCCATCTATTTCCCATGAAGTTATGGGACCAGATGCCGTGACCTTTGTTTTCTGAATGTTGAGCTTCAAGCCAACCTTTTCCCTCTCCTCCTTCACTTTCATCAAGAGGCTTTTGAGTTCCTCTTCACTTTCTTCCATAAGGGTGGTGTCATCTGCATATCTGAGGTGATTGATATTTCTCCCAGCAGTCTTGATTCCAGCTTGTGCTTCTTCCAGCCCAGCGTTCCTCATGATGTACTCTGCATATAAGTTAAATAAGCAGGGTGACAATATACAGCCTTGATGTACTCCTTTTCCTATTTGGAACCTTCTCTTGTTCTGTGTCCAGTTCTAACTGTTGCTTCCTGACCTGCATATAGGTTTCTCAAGAGGCAGGTCAGGTGATCTGGTATTCCCATCTCTTTCAGAATGTTCCACAGTTTATTGTGATCCACACAGTCGAAGGCTTTGGCATAGTCAACGAAGCAGAAATAGATGTTTTTCTGGAACTCTCTTGCTTTCTCCATGATCCAACGGATGTTGGCAATTTGATCTCTGGTTCCTCTGCCTTTTCTAAAACCAGATTAAACATTTGGAAGTTCACCATTCACATATTGCTGAAGCCTGGCTTGGAGAATTTTGAGCATGACTTTACTAACGTGTGAGATGAGTACAATTGTGCGTTAGTTTGAGCATTCTTTGGCATTGCCTTTCTTTGGGATTGGAATGAAGACTGACCTTTTCCAGTCCTGTGGCCACTGCTGAGTTTTCCAAATTTGCTGGCATATTGAGTGCAGCACTTTCACAGCATCATCTTTCAGGATTTGAAATAGCTCAATTGGAATTCCATCACCTCCACTAGCTTTGTTAGTAGTGATGCTTCCTAAGGCCCACTTGACTTCACATTCCAGGATGTCTGGCTCCAGGTGAGTGATCACACCATCGTGATTATCTTGGTTGTGAAGATCTTTTTTGTACAGTTCTTCTGTGTATTCTTGCCCCCTCTTCTTAATGTCTTCTGCTTCTGTTAGGTCCATACTATTTCTGTCCTTTATCGAGCCCACCTTTGCATGAAATGTTCCCTTGATATCTCTGATACAGTATAGTTTTATTTGGCTTCCCTATCATCATGGAGGGGATGTTAGAAGTAGAGAAGTTATAAGAACATTATAGTGAAAACAATTACTAAATATAGCTACTGTGACTTTCTAAATATTCATTAAAAAAGGATTTTATGAGATCATCCCAATGATCTCACTTGGCATGATGTTAAGGAAGAATCAAACTAGAGGCAGTGCCATGTAGTAGTGAAGAGCACAGGCTTATTTATTACTTATTTGCTCTTGTTTATTACCTGGTTCATATACTGGTTTTGTAGCTTACTAGCTGTGTGACCTTGAGTAAGTTAATTAACTTACCTAACCTCTTAAGTTATGTAACGTCTCTGTGCCTTAATGTCTTTTTTTTAATAAAATGGAGTAATAACATTACTCCATAACATTCAGTTCAGTTCAGTTCAGTTCAGTCGCTCAGTCGTGTCCGACTCTCCGCGACCCCACAAATCACAGCACGCCAGGCCTCCCTGTCCATCACCAACTCCCGGAGTACACTCAAACTCATGTCCACAGAGTCGGTGATGCCATCCAGCCATCTCATTCTCCGTCGTCCCCTTCTCCTCCCGCCCCCAACCTTTCCCCTAAGTTAATATACATAACAGACTTAGAACAATACCTGGCACATGATAATGCTTGTTTACTAAAATGAAAATTTGACCATTTTAAAATAAACATTTTGAAATTTGTTTTGGTTTGTTCTGAAGGTTATTTTATTACTGCTTTATAACACATTGGAGTATTGTTGTTTGCGTATCAATCTTCTTTATTACCTTAATCCTAACCCCAACCACTAATTCCTAAACCTAACCCTCACCCTGAGATTGGATGGTGAATATTTATGTCTTTATTTCTAGCACTTAATGTTTTGCCATCTCTGATAAATATTTCTAAAACTGAAAAGTTACCCCTCTAAGCACTTGAGTTTTCTGCATCAGTTTCGTATATATACAGTTTAGGACTTCTTGTGTATATGAAATAATGTTCATGATTCATATAAACTTATTTAAATAGAATTTGGGTTAGAAGATAAGAGGAAACAAAATTTGAGTAGCAGATCTACTTTTTTTCATATTGTTCCTTCTCTGTAGAGTTCTTTCGTGTGTTATAAATGTTTTGTAGCACTTTATATAAAATACAAGCAGCTTGCAAATCTGGTTTATTTAACATTCCATTATTTCTGTGGCTGTTACACCATGATAGGATTTATAGTTCTATCACTTCATCATACAGTATTATAATTTTTAAAAGTAATGCACATTTTAAGGAAATCAAGACGAATAGTCAGTCACATTTGCTCACATATTTACCCTCTTCTCTTCCATTCCGTTCAGTCGCTCAGTCGTGTCCGACTCTTTGCGACTCCGTGGACTGTAGCCTACCAGGCTTCTCTGTCCATGGGATTCTCCAGGCAAGAGTACTGGAGTGGGTTACCATTTCCTTCTCCAGGGGATCTTCCCGACCCAGGGATCGAACCCGGGTCTCCCACATTGGAGGCAGACGCTTTAACCTCTGAGCCACCAGGCAAGCAAGTCATTGCTTATTCCATTGTGAAGACAGTGCGTTTAGTGCTATACTTCCCTTCAGCCTATGCACGTTCCTCTGGCATTTCTTGTAATGTAGGTGTGCTGGCTCTTAGTTCTCTTAGTTTTCATCTGAAGAGCTCTTTGTTTTACTTTTGTTCTTGAAGGATACCTTTTACCAGATATAAAATTCTAAGTTGGCATTCTTTTCCTTTCAGCACTTGAAAAATATTGTTCAGTAGTTTTCTGGACTTTTTTTTTTTTTCTGGACTTTGTGATGAGAAATCAGTCATAACTTTGTTATTACATTATATGTAGTATGTCATTCTTCTCTAGATGCTTTTAAGATGTCTTTCTCTTTTTCTCTTTGTTTTTTAAGTTGCAATTTGACTGTGATGTGCCTCTGCATTTATCTTCTAGAGTTCTCTGACTTTAATTTCCAAACTTAGGTCTTTCATCAGATTTGGAAACTTTCTGTTATTATTTCTTCAAATACTGTTTTTTTAATTCCTTTTCCTCTTGTTCTTGGGTCTCCATTTATATGTATGTTAGTATTTTTCTATTGTTCCACAGGTCTGTGCAGCTCCATTAATTTTTTTCTATTTTCTTTGTTGTTTAGATTATATATGTTTTATTGCTCTAACTGTAAGTTCACTGACATCTCCGGTCTGTTCTTGAGTTCCTCCAATGAATTTTTATTTCAATTTTAATTATAGAATTTCTGTTTTTTTAAAAAAATTTCTATTTCTGTGCTGAGATTTATTTTCTCTTATTCACTAGTAACATATTTTCCCTTTTGTCCTTTACTGTGGTTATAACTGTTTTCAAATCCTTGTGTGCTGTTTCCAATATTTTGGATCATCTTGGGGTTTCTTATTGATTGCCTTTTCTCTTAATTATGGATAACACTTTGTTGGTTGTTTATGTCTAATAATTTTGAAGTGTATCTTGGACATTGTTACTGATGTGTTGAGGAAAGTCTGTATTCTGTTATATTTGTCTGAAAAGACTTTGTTTTTAAACCAAGCAATTAACTTGACTTACCTCAGGATAACTTCCGTGATGGTGAGCAGCTGAATTATATATTCAGTTCTTTTAAGCTTAACTGGACTGCTCAGAGTCTGCTCCATACACTTGTTATTCAAGGTCAGCTGGACATTTGGACAGAGTTTATATACAAGTCCCTCTCTAACCACTCCTGGATTTGCGTTATTTTTCTTTGCTCTTCCCAATTACTGTGTTCACTGCAGACACCATCCAGTGGTTCTTTAAGCCAGGAATACTATAGGGTTTTTGCATTCTTGCCTTCTTTATTCTTTCTGTGGAACTCTGTGTGCTGGAGCTTTCCCTTTTAGCTAAAACCTGTTGAAACTGGAAACTTACCTGGTTTTGTTTTCTTCTTACCCCTATTTTTGCCTAGCATTGGGCTATCTATACTGTCCTCAAATAATTAGGTTTTTTTTGTTTTTGTCCAAAGCTTATCATTGTATGTGGGAGGGTTGGTTTGATAGCAACTACTTGACCTCTGCTAGAAACAGAATCTAAGATTTGAATTTACATGAAGATACTTTGCTCTGATGTTTTACTTCTTTTTACCTTAGGTACCCTCTTAGTGGCATGTCATTGCCAACTTTTAAAGAGTGGATCCAAAATACCCTTGGAGTAAATACGGAGCATAAAACTACCTCTAAAGTAAGCGAATAAAAACAATTAATAATATTCTTAATTGAGTGTGTATATATGTGTGGTTAATCCCAAATTAATTAAACTTATCTTTATATTGCAGTTGCTTTAATATATTTGTCCTTCTTTTTGTTAGTTTCATAGGCCTTGTTAGACTTTCTAGGGGTATTTTTTGTTTGTTTTTTAGCATCACAGATGTAGAGCCTAATCTCAGCATTTATCTTGAGATTTATCTGAAACTTTTAAACTCTGTGAGCTTCAGTTATCTTAATGGGAGAAATGAGAGTCATAAGTGTCAGTTCTATGTGTCACAAGTAGTAGTGAAGTTAAAATGAATTAATTCTGTGAGAGTATTTTATTACCAAAATATAAGTTGCTGTTGTTTTTACATTTTGTAATGAACTGACAGTAATCTAGGATTTATATAGAATAATTTGAAATAAAATGTAATATTATATTACTATCAAAACATTTAAAATATTTAAAGATTGAAAATAGAGTTTTAAGATATGAGTGACAGAGAATTTTAGTTTGCTCTCATATCACTTTTCTGAAAGGGGAGTTAAAAACCTTTAAACTGTATTGAGCTAATGAAATAGCATTTCTTTATATAATTATAATGTTTATTATTTATTACTTACTATGGTATAGTATTCTGTATATCCCTTTGTGTATAACTTCCATAAGTGCTGCTGCTGCTGCTGCTGCGGCTAAGTCACTTCAGTCGTGTCCGACTCTGTGTGACCCCATAGACAGAAGCCCACCAGGCTCCCCCGTCCCTGGGATTCTCCAGGCAAGAACACTGGAGTGGGTTGCCATTTCCTTCTCCAATGTGTGAAAGTGGAAAGTGAAAAGTGAAAGTGAAGTCGCTCAGTCGTGTCCGACCCTTAGCGACCCCACGGACTGCAGCCTACCAGGCTCCTCCATCCATGGGATTTTCTAGGCAATAGTACTGGAGTGGCTTGCCATTGCCTTCTCCGCTATGATTTATACTATATTATCCACTATATTCAACATTATTATTATAAGGACTGTAGGTATTCAGTGAGTGCTTATTTTATTTATAAGTCCACAATTAAATTTTATTCTCGTACTTAATTAGACTAAACATTTAATTCCTACCTCTCCAAACCAAATTCTTTTAACCTTTCTTTAAAAAATCTCTTCTATTTCTTTAATTTTTTTTTTTTTTTTGAGGCAAGGAATGCAACTTTATTAAGAGAGCTGGCTGAGAAGATGGCAGACTAATGTCTCAAAATAACCATCTTCTGTTTCTGTGTTTTGACTATTTGTTTTACTTTTTATTTTGACTTTGATACAATCTATGTATCATATTCGGAAATTTTACCAGTTTTACATGCACTTATTTTTTTCTGTTTTAAGCCATTTCAGTTTTCAGTAACTTAACAAAATTAGTAATCTATATGTTTTATCAGGGTTGTTTTGGTCATTTCTTTCCACTATAGGTTAATGCCATGAGGTCAGTTTTTTGGGTTTAACTCCCTGCTGAATCACCAGGGTCCTATAGCACATGTGCAAGAAATATTTATTATATAATTGAATATTAAATATAGAACATTAATAAGATATTTAAAGGCTATGTAAATATTTTTCTTTACATATTCTTTTATTTTTTCCAAATACTATACCATAGCTTTTTTAACATAACAGATTTGACTTGGTTAGCCATTTTTAGAACTCTTCCTATATGCTAGACATGATAATAGGTTCTTTACACAAAAATTACCACATTTAGCTCTCCTTCCTTATGGCAGTTGTATAAATTTGATGGTGATAATCTCATTTAATAGAAGAAACCAAGGCTCAAGAAACTAGGTGAGCCAGTGTCACATTGCTTTAAAGTTGAATACTTGTTAGTTGAAATTAAGTATCAAGTTTATATTGTGAGTTTTAAAGCAGGCCTATAAAAATGGGTTTACTTCTTATTGGGAGGCTTTCTGCTGATCATTCTGTGAAATGATAAGTTTTATCTACAGATGAAATGTAGATAATGCAGAAATTAACTATCTATATCCCAGTCTCCCTAGTTTAAAAATGAAGATTTAGACTTTGCTATCTTCTTAATTGTAATCTTTATTTTTATTATATTTATATGTTTTTGACCACACCATGTGACATGGGGATCTTACTTATTAGTTCTCTGATCCAAAGGATTGAACCTATGCCCCCTGCAGTGAAAGCATGGAGTCTTAACCACTGGACTGCCAGGGAAGTCCCCTTAATTGTAGACTTTAGAAATAATGAAAAGATGGGACATAGAAGCAAAAGAGAAAACATAAGTCTCTTATAACTTATGTTACACAATGTGGTTTTTCAGACCATTTGTAATTGGTTACTGTCACAGAGTTGGTTTCCGTATATATTATTTATTATTTTTCTATGCTTCTGTCCTAGTTCAGATGTTAAAAAAAAAAAAATCATGTTTTATAGTCACTTCTCTGTAACATTTCAAATTTTTATTTTCTAGAAATAAGTCCAAAAAGCCAATTTTATTTTCTAGGCATCCTTAAATCCTAGTGATACACCTCCTTCTATTGTAAGTGAAGATTTTCTTCATGACCTTAAAGAAACTAATATTTCATATTCACAAGAAGCAGATGATCGAGTATTTAGAGCTCATGGTAAGCAACTTCATATAAATCCTGTTTAGTTTTAAGTTTTAAATTTTCTTTAATTTTAAGATATTTTTACATTTTCTTTTTCAAACCACAAAACAGGTCATTGTCTTCATGAGATATTTTTGCTCAGGGAAGGAATGTTTCAGAGAATTCCTGATATAGTTTTATGGCCAAGTAAGTTCCTGTTTTTCTTTGTAATATTAATTTATATTGTTAAATTTTAAGTAAATTTAGTGTTGGAAATATGTACTTTTAAACATATGAGCTGTAAAAATTATAGATAGCTATATTTTTAGAGTTTCAGTTCAGTTCAGTTCAGTCACTCAGTCGTATCTGACTCTTTGTGACCCCATGAACCACAGCTCGCCAGGCCTCCCTGTCTATCACCAACTCCCGGAATTCACCCAAACTCACGTGCATCAAGTCGGTGATGCCATCCAGACATCTCATCCTCTGTCGTCCCCTTCTCCTCCTGCCCCCAAACCCTCCCAGCATCAGGGTCTTTTCCAGTGAGTCAACTTTTCGCATGAGGGGGCCAAAATATTGGAGTTTCAGCTTCAGCATCAGTCCTTCCAATGAACACCCAGGACTGATCTGCTTTAGGATGGACTGGTTGGATCTCCTTGCAGTCCAAGGGACTATCAAGAGTCTTTTCCAACACCACAGTTCAAAAGCATCAATTCTTCGGTGATCAGCTTTCTTCACAGTCCAACTCTCACATACATACATGACCACTGGAAAAACCATAGCTTGACTAGACAGACCTTTATTGGCAAAGTAATATCTCTGCTTTTTAATATGCTGTCTAGGTTGGTCATAACTTTCCTTCCAAGGAGTAACTGTCTTTTAATTTCCTGGCTGCAATCAGCATCTGCAGTGATTTTGGAGCCCCCAAAAATAGTCTGACACTGTTTTCACTGTTTCCCCATCTATTTCCCAGAAGTGAAATAGATGAAGTAGTGGGACCAGATGCCATGATCTTTGTTTTCTGAATGTTGAGCTTTAAGCCAACATTTTCACTCTCCTCTTTCACTTTCATCAAGAGGCTTTTGAGTTCCT
The DNA here is from genome assembly GCF_049115385.1 of Moschus berezovskii. Lineage (NCBI taxonomy): Eukaryota > Metazoa > Chordata > Mammalia > Artiodactyla > Moschidae > Moschus > Moschus berezovskii. The sequence continues at coordinate 119,790,783 of NC_142461.1, forward strand.
CTTCACTTTCTGCCATAAGGGTGGTGTCATCTGCATATCTGAGGTGATTGATACTTCTCCCGGCAATCTTGATTCCAGCTTGTGCTTCTTCCAGCCCAGCATTTCTCCTGATGTTCTCTGCATATAAGTTAAATAAGCTGTTGCTGCTAAGTCACTTCAGTCGTGTCCGACTCTGTGTGACCCCTTAGACGGAAGCCCAGGGTGACAATATACAGCCTTGACGTACTCCTTTTCCTATTTGGAACCATCTCTTGTTCCATGTCCAGTTCTAACTGTTGCTTCCTGACTTGCATATAGGTTTCTCAAGAAGCAGGTTAGGTGGTCTGGTATTCCCATCTCTTTCAGAATTTTCCAGTTTCTTGTGATCCACACAGTCAAAGGCTTTGGCATAGTCAATGAAGCAGAAATAGATGTTTTTCTGGAACTCTCTTGCTTTTTTGATGATCCAGCGAATGTTGGCAATTTGATCTTTGGTTCCTCTGCCTTTTCTAAAACCGGCTTGAACATCTGGAATTTCATGGTTCACGTATTACTGAAGCCTGACTTGGAGAATTTTGAGCATGACTTTACTAGCGTGTGAGATGAGTGCAATTGTGTGGTAGTTTGAGCATTCTTTGGCATTGCCTTTCTTTGGGATTGGAATGAAGACTGACCTTTTCCAGTCCTGTGGCCACTGCTGAGTTTTAGAGTTTACTGAAGGTCATATAATTCTTAATATGATCATCCTGAATGGTTTTAATGATTAATTTTGTTGCTGATGACTAAATCTTCATTTAATATGTACATATCCTATTAAGAAGTTGGTAGAAAAATATATATTTCGCCAATTTGAAAGCTTAATAGTATTATCAATCAATGATATATTCAGATGCATAGAAACTTTTAGTTAAGATAATTGATTACTGCAAATTAATGAGTACTTTGTTGGTATCAACTTGTGGGCTAAAAGCTAATGGTATTCAAATAATGAAACAAGTTGTTTAATATAAATATTGTCTTTGATATAAATAATTAAATTTTGAGAAAATAATTTCATTTAGGGATTTGACTTGAGATGGAAGGTGGATGAGCTTTCTGCTGTTATTTTGCTCTAACTGATGACTAGGCCCTATATTTATATATATGATCTTTATATCCATCCCTTCTAGCAGAAAATTTAAAACAGAATAAGTGTATTGCTTCTTACTGTCCATAATTACCTTGTAAGAAGTTTTGCTAATCTTCTCATCCATTTTTCTCTTCAGATTCCATAAAAGGAGTATATAGAGTGTTTTATTTTTCAAAAAATTACCTCATGTATGGACTTTTAGTTCTTAGATGTGATCTTTTTCCTTTTCAAGGAGTATCTGAGGGAAAAGTCCTGCTTTAATTTTGTGATGGGAAGGAGGTTGACATACACAGGAAGAAAATAATCTGTTTGAGTAGTGTATTGGTGCCTAAATCAAAATTTTGTTCTGTTGGCTCTTTGAAGGTATAAGAACTTCTCGGGAATAGTTTGTTTCCCAACATGTTGTCATTTCACTGAGGTCTTTGTTAAACTTTAATGTAAATTTCCATTGGATAATAAAGTTCAAATTTTTCTTTGCATCAGGACAAGTTTTGAGACTGTAAGGCAATTTGAGACAATGTGGCATTCCATACAGTTGAGGTGGCTTTCTCATCTTGCAGTGTGAATATCTACGTACCATATATGTGTGTATGTGTGTATGCTGTGTAGATATTTAAACTGCAAAATGTATAAAAGTATTTGAAATTGAAAAGTTAAAGATAAAAGATCATTTTAGGATGGTGATTTAATGTGTTCATGAGTGAATAAATGAAGAAGTTTATTGCACTTTAGATCCTTGTATTGCAGTATTACCCAGATTTTTTTCATGTTCGGGATTAATTTATTTTCCCTTTTTTCAACAGCATGTCATGATGATGTAGTTAAGATTGTGAATCTAGCGTGCAAATATAACCTTTGTATCATACCAATTGGTGGTAGGTATTGTTCCTTTTGAATTTTAATGTGATGTAAAGTTGTTCTATTTTAAATATTTGTGCATTCCCACTGAAAACAAGCATTCTTATAGTTATGATATGGTTATCCTGAAAAATTGGCTTATGCTGCTCATTTCTGTTCTCAGTAGATCTGCCTAAACTGTTTGAGATATGATTTACCCTCCTAGTTCATGGCTTCTTTCCCATATGGATTCTAATTGAAGCTCTGACTTACTGCCTAAATAAGAAAATGTTCCTTGTTTAGTAATTACTTTCTAACCTTTATCTTAATGGAGAGAATGTTAGTTTTTCAAAGACTAACTATACCCAACATAAATCTTTGAGGAGGGATATGGATATGTAAAAGATCAACCAGGACAGTGATGACCAAATGAATAGGATCTTTTAATACTGAAAATTAACATTATTTTACATTTTAAGGCAAATTTAATCTCTCTTTATCATTCATCAACCATATTGTTTTAAAAACTTCCACATGCCAAAGGAGGTTGCCTTCACTAACTGAATTGACATGAATGGAACGGAAATGGGACCCCTACACATCATAAGTTCCAGACACCTTCTTCAGCTGATACTTCCTATTGAATTCATGTACAAAAGGCATTCCAGTGCCACTTTTAATGAAATAGTTTTCTGATTTCAAATGACTTTGACAAGAAATAGTGGTCACTGGTCATAGCCATGTTCTTAATATTATCATACCTTGAAAAATTAAGCTGAACCTTGAAGGTAAACACCCCCTATAATTCTTAGCTGGTGTCAAGGTGACTTCCATGTGTATTCTGTCCAAGACATATGAAAGTACCAATTAAAAATTTATTCTGCTATATGATTATACAGATCTGATTAAGAATTGAGAATACTATATTGTTCTGTACTGTTATCAAGAAAGTATTATTGTTTCCTTTGACAACAAATGTTAAGGAATATATTCTAATTTACTGAGGTCTTTTTGTATGGAAATATAAGATAGTATTTTAAATGGTAAGTGAATCTCATAAATATGATAGGAAGGAGATAATGGTGTCTCTAGTTGTATAGGATGGGTACTTTTTTCTTTTATGCTGTCTCTCCACAGTAATCATTAGCTTAGAACTTCTCTAATTATGTTTTTGGAGTTCCACAAATTGTTAGGGGCTTCACTTGAGTGTGCCCAAGGGATGGAGCCATGTTCCATTGCTTTCAGCTCCATAATATTTCTTCATTTTGGCACGCACCATAAAATAAAGGTGAGTTTGCTTTTAGTGTGTTAGTATTTGCCAATTACATTTTGCAAAGTAGAAATAGGTATTTTTCCTAGTGGGCCTGTTTGTATACTTTGTATTAGGGATTTGCCCTAGATATGTAGCTAAAAAATAATATTTAAGCGTAGTTATTGTCTTCCTTTTTGGCAGGAGGAACAAGTGTTTCATATGGCCTGATGTGTCCTGCAGATGAGACAAGAACAATTATTTCTTTAGACACTTCACAAATGGTATATGATATAATGGTATATGATGTGTTTGAAGATATTGTTTGGTTTTAAAATTTTTCTTTATGGCTCAATCTTAGTTGTTTTTAAAAAGGTATATTGTCCATTTTGTTTAAATTTTTTTTCATCATTTTATCTTTGTTTTCAGGTCTCTAAAAGCTAAGTTCACTCTTACTTAGTCATATACCTGATGAATTCTACCAAATTAACATATGAAATTGACAATTTGAGAAGCATGGATTGAAATTGTGATACAATAGATGACCTGATTTGTATTATTAAAAAACAAATAATATTAGTTAGTTAATTTGAGTCATCAAAACTTGTTTCCCAAATTTTTACTAATGCTATTGCACTTTGCTTTTGGAAGAACAGAGGGGCTAATTAATTTTAAGATTAACTTAAAATTAGTAAAGTGAAGTGAAGTCGCTCAGTCGTGTCCGACTCTTTGTGACCCCATGGACTGTAGCCTACCAGGCGCCTCCGTCCATAGGCGTTTCCAGGCAAGAATACTGAAGTGGGTTGCCATTTAAAGGAAGTAATAAATTTTAGGATTATTTTTTGAAATTTTTGTTCATTATAGTCTAAGAGTTGGCCCTTGTTCTACTTTAAAGTTTTAGTTTGGGTATGAACTTGAGCTTCATATAGTCAACAGTATTCCTGCTTCTGTAATCCTTTATTATAATAAAAACTTTAATATTTATGACTTTTTTGAAAATTTTAAGCATCAAAGTTGAGAGAATAATATTTCTAGTCTCTAAATAATTATTTACATTTTGTCATATTGATTTATCTTTTTTCCTCTACTATTTTTAAAGCAAATCCTGATGGCATACTACTTTACACCAAATATTTCTGTGTATTTGGAAAGGACATTTTCTTACTATGTTATCACTTCTGACAAAATGAGAAGTAAATCCTTATGTCCTTTAGTATCCAGTCCACATTCATTTTCCAGTTATCTCAAAACTGTCTTTATAGCTCATTGTATGAACAGGGATTCAGACAAGGCCCACATTAGCTTTTCGTGGCTTCTTTTAGTCTCATTTAATCTGAAATCGTCTTCCTCCTTTTATGAGTGTCTGTGTTTTAAACCAACTCCTGTGCAGTATACTGCCTGTGTTACTAACTCTGTGATGTTGTATAGTCAGGGACAAGTGGAACTTTCTAGTGTGGGTACTGCTACTTAATTTCTGTCTTGTCACTTGCTGCTTATAGTTAGGAAGTTGTATTTCCTGAGAGTGTCTGTTCATGGAGATGTGACTTCTTTCTTCTTTTGCAACAGAATCGTATCCTCTGGGTTGATGAAAACAATCTGACAGCTCATGTAGAGGCTGGCATAACAGGACAAGAATTGGAAAGACAGGTATGTTATTTAAGATTTTCAAAACCACTGTGTGTCCCCTCTATGAAAAAAGTACCTTTCACAGTACTTCACTGAGATTTTTCAGTTTCTGTTGTAGGTCAGGTATTGAACTGGGTGCTGTGAACTCCATAGTGAATAAGACACCCATCTCTTACCCTTGGAAAGCTTATATTATGACAGAGAATTAGGTAAAAAGACAATATAACTCAATGAGAATTGCTAGAAGAAGGCTAAATATGGGATGTTAAGGCTCATCAAATGAGGTTCAAAGGGAACGAGTTGAAGACGGTATCATAGAGACCTTGGCATTTAAAATGAAACTCCAGCATAAATCAGAGTGAAAAGGAAATATGGGGATGGAGAGAAGAATCCAGTCAGAGGAAGCAGAGTGTGTGGAAGCTTTATAGGCAACTGTTGCTTGAGGGGATATGCAGGTAGCTGAGTACGGCTGAGATCTAGTCTGTGTATATCGGGGAAGACACATTCTTGGTGTTTGTACTCTGGATGAGTATACATATAGTTGGGCTTCCCTTGTGGCTCCACTGGTAAAGAATCTGCCAGCAGTGCAGGAGACTTGGGTTTGATCCCTGGGTTGGGAAGATCTCCTGGAGAAGGGAAAGGCTACCCACTCTAGTATTCTGGCCTGGAGAATTCCATGGACTGTACAGTCCATAGGGTTGCAAAGAGTCGGACACAACTGAGCAACTTTCACTTTCTCTCATACATTTAGTAGTGGTAGAGGATGAAGCCAGGTCAACACGAAGAGGTTAGATCATAAAGTTTGAACTTTACCTTTGTACTTAGATAGTTCTTATACGCTACTGTATGGAGGATGGATGGACACATAAAGGCAGATAAAGTGGCTGCTGCAGTAATTTGGGCAAGGGCTGATAGCGACTTGAAATAAAGTAGTAAAAATGGAGCAAAATAGAGTGAGTTGGACATAGAATTTTCAGAAATTAATGAATTTGATCAATTGGTTGGTATTTGCTATTCATTGAAATTTTCAGTGAATAATTTTACTGAAAACTGCTTATCTCATGAATAAGTGAAACGGGATCCTAATGAATTTTAGGAAACTTGAGGTTCTCTTCATGGATTATAAGCAGGTCATTATTAAAATGTGTTGGTTCCTTCAGCCCTTTAAAATGTGGTCAAGATAATTGTAACTCAGATTTTGCAAACAAAATTAGAAAGTCCAGTTTGTTAATGATGAACTGAATGTTTTGTTCAGTTTGGATTATGGAGACGCCCTCCTTCCTGTCTTTTAACAGGACATAGAGATGTGACATGCTTGTTGATCTTCTCTTTATTATCTTTTCCTTATTTCATGGTAAAGAGTTGACGGCAGTTGGTGTGTGTGTGTGCACGCTCTCAGTCGTTCAGTCATGTTTGACTCTTTGCGACCCTATCTATTGTAGCCTGCCAGGCTCCTCTCTCCATGGGGTTATGCCAGTAAGAATACTGGAGTGGGTTGTCCAGTGATCAATTATGGATGAAAGACTTTGAAAAAATTTGTTAAGCTTTTATCTTTCTTTTTTGAACTGAACTGAACTGAAGGTACAGAGAACTAGATAAAATTGAACCTATTCATTGAGGCATTAAAGATCTTCAGTAAGTCAAGGTTTTATAAATTCAAGGTCATTAGATTTGTTAATTATTATACTTTATAATTAAATTCATGGGTTGAATAATAGCATTTAATTAAAAAAACTGTAAAAGGACCTGTTTAGTCTTCTGTTACTCTGAGAGGCATTATCAACACGGCAGTTTTTTTTTTTTTATAACAAAGGATGGCCTTTCATGTCTATAATTTTATATCCTTTATTTCAGCATTTGATGTAGTATTTTAACCTTTCCAAGGTTTTTTGTAAAGGTTAGAATTAAAATTCAAGGAACATATTTCCTTGAAATTTAAATGACATTTTACTAGACTAGGAACTTTTAATATTTTACTTACTAGTTCATTTCCTTAAATGCCAACATAGAACATTTCTTTTTGCCTCTGGTAGACTTTAATATAGTTTCTATAGCTGTATTGATCCTAGTTTAGGGTCTTCCTCACTTATGCTTCTGTATCCTTCAGTTTCTTCTTCAGCTGAGGTAACTGACTTAAAACTTGCTGCTTTTTCATTCTAAAAGTTTTTAAATGACACAAATATAGTAGTTGGGTAGCACAGATTTTCATCTTTTTAACTTGTAAATTACATTGATTTTAATATGTGTGAAATTTAAGGGAGGTCACTAAATGTCAGTTATGGATTTTGAGAATTTGTTTCTACATTTATTAATTCTTTGGCTACTAAATTTTACTGGTTAGTAGTCTGGGGATATGTGATGTATGATTTTCCCCACCTCTGGATGCATTTCTGTATTCCTCAATTTCTTTATCTATGAAATAGAAATAATGATTTCTGTTTCATAAAGTTTTTCTTGAGATGAAATAAGTTAATAATGTAAAGTGCTTAGAACTTTTATTTATTTCACTAATTTTTACTGAGTACTGTTTGCCTCATTCAATTCATTCAAGGATAGCCGATTTTAAATATTCCTTATATATGCCAGACTTCAATATTTGTATCACCTCAGACTTCTTTCTTGAATTCTAGACTTGCATATCTACTTGCTTAGTTGATATCTCCACTTGTGTATGTAATAGACATTTTAAACTCAATATTTAAAAAATTGAATTTCAGTTTTCCCTCCACAATTTGCTTATTCTGTAGCCTTCTCAATCCCAGTTGGTGATAGTTCAATTCTTTGGGCAGCTTGAGCTAAAATCTTGAGTCATTTTCTTTTATTTTGTTTTATAATAGTTTCATTCAGATATAATTGTCACACAGTAAATTGCAGTCATTTAAAACGTGCAACTTGATAAGGTTTTGTATGTGACTACAAGCATGAAACCATTATTGCAATCAAGATGTAGAACACATGCACCAACCAACCCCAAAAGTTTCCTCTTGACCGCTTTATATTTATCTCCATCTCATCTTTACTATATCCCTGTCAATCTCTGATATGCTTTTTGTCACTGTAGGTTTGTTTGAATATCCTATAATTTTGTTAAAATCAAAGCACATATCCTAATTTTTTTTTTACAGGGGTGGGGTGTAAAAACCTCAATAAAACTGTTTAAATTTTTTAAAGTAAGAAATAAAGGCATACAGATTGGAAAGGAAGAAGTAAAATTGTCTTTATTCACAAAGGACATGATCATCTATGTAGTAAATCTAATGGGAACTAAAACTTTCAGAACTAGTTAGTAAATTTAGTAAGATTGCTAGATATAAAAGCTATACACACAAATCAATTTTATTTCTGTATACTAATAAAAAATCAGAAATTGGAAACTTTTAAAATACCACTTGTATTATAAAATATACATATAATACTTAAGGACAAATCTATTAAAAATATGAAATACTGGGGCTTCTCTAGTGGTCCAGTGGTTAAAACTCCATGCTCCCAGTACAGGGAGCTGGGATTCGATCCCTGGTCACAGAAGTAGATTCCACATGCTACAATGAAGATTGAAGACCTGGCATGTTTCAACTAAGACCCCAAGCAGTCAAATAAATATATTAAAAAAATTTTAAAGATATGGAATACTTGAACACTAAAAACCGCAAGACCCAGCCGAGAGAAATAAACAGACCTAAAATAAACCTAAAGCTATACCATGTTCATGGGCCAAAAGATTCAGTATTATTATTGGTTCTCCCCAAATTGATGTATAGAATTGATGCAATCCCAATCAAAATTCCAAGAGACTTTTTTTTTTAAAGAAATTGATAAGGTGATTATAAGTTCCATATGAAAATACAAAGAACCTAGAACAGAAAATAGAGTGTTTTATATTAGAAGTAGATTTTGGATTTTGTCAAATGCTTTTTTTATGTCTTGAGGTGGAAGATGAGGTGATTTGAGGTGCTGTCCATTTGTGGATTTTGACAAATGTTTAAATAATTGTTGAGTACCTATTATTATAATATCACTCTGAGTATTTTCACTGCCCTACATTCTCTGTACTCGCCCTATTTATTTTCCACCCCCAACCCCTCACCTCTGGCAACCATTGATCTTTTTTTTTTTTTTTAGTATTTATTTACTTAATTCTTTGGCTGTGCCGGGGCTTAGTTGTAGCACGTGGGATCTTCAGTATTCATTTGTTACAGCCATGTGGCTTCTTTAGTTGTGGCATGTGAACTCTTGGATGCATCATGTAGGATCTAGTTCCCTGACCAGGAATCAAACCCAACCTCCCCTATGCTGGGAGCCGAGTCTTAGCCACTGAACCACCAGGGAAGTTGTCCACTGATTTTCTTGTTTCCATAGTTTTGCCTTTTCCAGAATGTCATACAGTTGGAATCACAGAATATGTGGCCTTTTCAGATTGGCTTCTTTCACTTAGTATTATACGTTTAAGTTTTCTCCATGTCTTTTCATGGCTTGATAGTTTTTTTCTTCTCAGCACTAAATAATGTTCAGATATTTGAATGTTCCATAGTTTATCCATTCACCTACTGAAAGATATCTTGATTGCTTCCAAGTTTTGGCACTTACGAATAAAGCTGCTTTAAACATTTGTGTGGAGGTTTTTATGAGGACATGTTTTCAACTTCTTTAACTAAATAGATGGAGTATGATTGCCAGAGTATATTTAGTTTTGTAAGAAAGTGTCAGTCTTCCAGAGTAACTGTGCCATTTTGCATTCTCAGGAGCACTGAGAGTTTCTGCTGCCACACATCCTCTCCAGAGTTTGGTATCATCAGTATTCTGATTTGGGGCCATTCATTTGGAGGGGTAGTGGTATCTTGTTGTTTTAATTGGTATTTCTCTGATGACATATGACGTGGAACATTTTTTCATATGATTATTTGCTATTTTCAATGAAATGTCTGTTAAGATCTTTGGTCTATTGTTTAATTGGATTTTTTCTTGTTTAGTTTCAAGAGTTCTGTGTGTGTGTGTGTGTGTATATTTCTTACCTTCAGAAAAATTGAAAGACAGTAGTCTTTTGAGAGTAAATAATATGGAGTAGGAAATGGTATCCCACTCCAGTGGTCTTGCATAAAAAATTCCATAGGTAGAGGAGATTAGCAGGCTACGGTCTGTGGGGTCACAAAGAGTCAAGACATGACTGAGCACAGCACAGTATGAATATAGATTATTGGGATATGAATAAAGATTGTTGGGGAGTTAGGGAAGTATATTGGTCTGATAATCTTGATTTTAATGTTCAGTTTTGTGTTTAGGCTACTTATTTATGAGTGGTTATTTACCTCTTAAAATTAAATAAACATATTGAATGTTTAGTGAAAAATTCTATTATGTAATAATGTCTTTTTAAATCTTGTTTTCTAGCAACAGAATTAAGACATGATAAATAATTTGCATTGCTTATCTGCAGAAGCTAACAAATTATATTTAGCCTACTCGACTTTCAAATTTTGGATTATAACTTGCATACGATACTTAAATACACAGTTATAAACACAACTGACATATTCTACATCTCTGCATGGCTTACTTGAAAAATAGAAACAGTTGCTTAATTGGATGACTATCAAAATGGTCAACACAGATTGATGGGCTTGAGTGCAGTAGACAGTGGGTATGCAGATGGTGGTGTCTGTACCGTTCGGCATGAGATGGCTGAGCCTTTAAAATGATTTTAGTGGAATGGCTTTGGTGTTGTTGCAGTAAAGGGCATCCATTCAACCTCAGGTGCTGTGCAGATGGCAAAGCCAAGCTAATATAGAAAAATGAGAAACAAGTGACTATTTAATGTACAGGAATGCATGATCTGCATCACAAATAAATGATGGTATTACATGCAGGAAACCTAGCCAGATGGCTGTACATTAAAACACACGACTCCTTGAGAGATTTAAGTACAGGCAATTTGCTCAGATTTTCTGCAGGCCTGCTGCAGATTATATTAGGATAGGGAAAATAAGAGATTAAGTGCTTTATTTATTGAAAGTGTTCAGGTGAAGTTGGCACTTAAGTATAATCTGATGTCTCTAAGTATTTAAATTGTCTCTTTGTTGAAATAAAAAGTAAGAACGGTAGTTGTCTTTTAAATGAAAAGTAAAGAGTATGATTATTTTGCTTGGTGAGCCTGTGGAAAATACAACTGCCTCTTGGTTCATAGTTTTCGGTTTTGTGAAGTTTTCCACTAGGCAAAAGCTAAAAATATTTTTGGACAAGTATGATAAAAGTATTTCTTTATCTATTTAGGTTTTAATGAGTCCAGATAGCAAAGACATATGGAAATTCTAATGTGTAAAGAGCTAATGTGTTGAGTGCTGTGCGAAATGGGGCCATTTTCACTGGTAAAATATTACATTTTTGTTTTTCAGCTTAAAGAAAGTGGTTATTGTACAGGTCATGAACCAGATTCCCTAGAATTCAGCACTGTGGGAGGATGGGTGTCTACTCGAGCATCAGGCATGAAGAAGAATATCTATGGCAATATTGAAGACTTGGTAAATTTTTTCTAGTTACTATATAATAATTGGTTGATAGAGATTATTATAAAGTTGTTAAGCTGTTAAAAATGGAGTTGAAGAGTCCCCTCAAAAGTATACCCCTTTTGATTATAATAACATTGATTATGCATTATAATCCAAACAGTTAAAAGACACAACTGTGGTCATTTAAGAATGCTTCTTTTTGAGTAAATGATATCTAAGCTTTGTAGATGTTTTATCTGACTTATAAGTATGTATAAATTTTATTTTGTAAGACTTAGAGCCGTAGTCTTCAACTCTACCAAGATTTTAGTCTATTTATTTAGGTGGTCTGTCATTACTATTCTTTGGCCTTATGAGATATTATATTTATTTTTCTGAAAAAAAGTTTCTGTGTAGAATTAAAGAGCCCAGTGGAAAATGTTCTAGTTAGTGGAGTGTTTTATGTGCACATCACTTTGTTTTCACTGACCTGGTATCATTGCTCCTGAGAGTTAGTGTGATAGGCATCCTGGCTAGGAATTCAGTATCATTGTTCCATTTGTAGTGTTTATAGTGATTAATTGTGTGACCTTGTGCAAATTGTTTCACCTTTTAAACTTCAGTTTCCTACAGTATAAAATAGAGTGATGTTATTTGTTGTGTAGAATTGCTATGAGGAATAAAGGACATAAAATGAAAACTCTTAGTGGAATCCCTGGTATGTAATAGGTACTTCATTCATGTTAGTTCCGTTTATCATCAATATTTTGATAACAATTTGAAAGATAATTTTTGAGACTATTAATGTGGTGTTCCTAACATTACTCTTAGAGCTGTTTAGTTTTTTCAACTCTAGCATTATAATATTTTTATCATGTCTTTGTTGATAGAAATATCGAATTAATATTGGCTCTTCGTAGTTAACACCCAACAATTTAAGACTTTGTCTATATAATAAACACTTTAAAAATATTTACATTATCTTTTTTTAATTAAAAATATTTTAGAAATCATATTTTTCATTTTACAGTTAAGATAACAAATTCAGTTTCAGAGGAGAAAATTTGATCCTTTTGCTATTGAATTATTAAAAGCTTTATCAAAGTTAAGGATATTTGATAGACTGCTACCTTTTAGTACTGCTAAAGCATGTTAATTTATTTTAATCCTTTTTACAGTTACTTAAGGGCCACAAATTATAAGTACACATCATAATATATTTATTTACATGTTGATATCTAGTTTTAATTATAAAAAAGCATCATACTATGTTTAATCTGCCCTTTATATTATCAATACATTACTATGTATATGAGCATAGATTTGTATCACTGGTTTTAAAAACTGCATATAATTCTCTTTCATTGATAATTTGTGATTTAGTAAAGTAATTCCCTATAAAATATTTAAGTTATTTTTTATTTAAAAATCATGGAAATAAATGAAAAAATATCCTTTGTAGTAATTTCTTTAGCATACATCTTTGATCATTTTCATTGGGTAAGTTCCTAGAGTTTGAATTGTTGGATCAAGCATGTTTTTATATCTTTGGACCCTTATAGCCAAGTTGCTCTTTAAAAATCTTGTGCCATTTGACATTCTTACTAGCACTATGAGAATGTTTATTTTACTAGACCTTTTATTTATGTTTTTGTCATATAATTTTATATTTCTTTGTTAGTAAATGTAAACTTTTAAAATGTCCTATTGGCAATTTTTCTTTTTATTTTGTAAATTATTTATTTGCATCCTTTATTTCCTTCAACAGTACATACTCTATTTTTATTTATCCATCAAAAAACCATCCTAAGAATGTGTTGGGTTTTACCTAACCATTTCTGAGTCAGAGCTGAGGAACATTTTTTGATTGACCCTCTCCTGACAATGATTTTCTCACATGTGTGAGATATCTCTCCTCCTCTTAACTCAATCACATCTCCCTCTTCATCCCAGTTTTGATATGATCAGAATTAATACTTCATTCTTTTCTACTGAGTGGGTAAAGTAGGTAAGTTGAAGGTGGGAATAAGACAAGAATAAATCTTTTCTTAGAATTCTAAGCATGTAAATAGTGCTTGACATGCATAAATGGTGCTTCATAAATGTTAAATGAGTGAAACAATGAACCCATTAAAATATGGTCATTGCATATTTTTCCTGTCCTTTATTTCTTTACCACATGGATAACCCTAGAGTAACTTTGGTTTAAAGAAACTGTTTTTCAATTTTTAAGACTGTGAATATTCCTAGACCAATAATGATCTTAGAATATTTTTTCCCTCTTTTAAAGTTATATAAAATTTACTTTTAGTCTAATGATTACTAAAAGATAGTAGAATTCTGAAGGGAATCACCATTTGTCTCTTAAACCAATGTTTTAAAAATAGTGTTTTATATAAATATAGGGTGTGTGTACCCACACAAACAACACTCACTGACAGATATCTAGAATTTACATCATGCATTGTATTAAACAGGTGGTTCATATAAAAATGGTAACACCTAGAGGTATAATAGAAAAAAGCTGTCAAGGACCCCGAATGTCAACAGGCCCTGATATCCATCACTTCATCATGGGATCTGAAGGTAAATATAACTGCAAATTTATTATGAAAAAATACAGCATAGTGATTCAACTTTGTAAAAATTTGTGATATTGTGATATCAGATTTTTGAAAGAAAGACATGTTTTGTATATTTAAAGAATGGTGTTTTTTTAAGTTTTATTACTTTAATTTAGTACTTCATAAATTTTTTTATGAGAACATCTTATTAAACTTTCTCTTGCATTTTGCTTTTTTATGGTTTTAGAGCCAGCTTAGTCCTTTTGGTGTTATTTTACTTTTATTTTAGAGTATTGAATCAATTTTAGCAGGAGTAGTTGTTAGGGTTTAAAATGGTTTGCTTTAATATTTTATGGTGTGCTATTTTCTCATCTCTGAATTATCAAGAGGAAAGGATTAATAAATTATTCTCTTATTGTCTTTTGTCTTTCTATAATTTTATCTTTTGTTATTTGCTACTGGTGTTTTAAGAAGTGGAATTTAAAATTTGCATCTTTTCAAACTTCTTGATCTTTTATTTTTTTCGCTTAAGTCATGTCCTTTGCTTGGTTACTTAATACTGGGTAGGTTAGAATATAGTTTTTCATTTTATGCAAAACATTTAATTTCTGTATCTATCAGCAAAAGAACCAAAAACTAACCTTCCTTCTGGTTTGCAAACTGTTACCTAGGCACTGTGAATTTTGTGGATAAGGTGAAGGTAGGCATATTTTTCAGTTCTTAGGATGGTAGAGAGGGATAGTTATCCTTTAAATTTAGAGAAATAAAGTGTTTCTACATTACCAGAGGAACTCATTAGTAATGTCAGAAGGTAGTACTAGTTGTCAAAAAGATTTTCAAAACGTTCATGGATAAAAGAGCACTTATAATAAGCTAGGATTTTAGGGCATAATTCTAACTTTTGATGGTGGCATCAAGGAAGAAACTGCAAATTATGTGTCTTAGTAATGTACTGAAAGTCAGCTATTAAGTTATGATGACCAGTGGTAATAGCTTAGATATTTTTCATGATAATTAGTGACAAACTTTTGTCAAGGTATTTCACCAGTTTACTCTCTTACTCTTTTTCTAGCAAACAGGTCAGTGTACTGTTTGATGGAAAAACAGAGAACTGCAGTTTTGACGAGAAAAACAAAATGTTAAATTCCTTTAAAATAATAGAGTTCTCTAAAAAGTATAATTTTGGAACTTCTCATATTAATGCATCATCTAAGAGTTAACTGAAAAAAATATAACTTTCTCCCATTAAATGTCAAATTGAATAATAGGTATTAAAACTGATAATTATTAGTTTTACTGTTGGTATATAGATAGTTGGAGGCAACCCTATAAATTATCTTTTCAAGTAACCACATCAGACTTTTTTTTCTTCCATCAATTAGCATTTTAAAAATTCTAATTGCTAGGTACTGTGCTGGAACACTCAAGGACACAGGTAATAATTGACCATTATTAATAGAATAAGATAAATTCTATGATAGACATAAACAGAAGAGAAACACAGACAAAGGTCATGTAGGTGCATGCTTAGGCAGATTTCCTTAGAGGGGTCCTTCAATGGTCCTTCAAGGGTGGTAAGGAGAAAATAATTCTAGACAGTTGCAGGAATGGGTGGGGAGGGAGTTGCCCTGCAGAGAGAACTGCATGTGAGCAGACTTACAAGTGAGAAAGTGCCGTGTCTGCCTTGTGAAGGTGCCAGTTTTTCAGTACAACTGGAACATAAGATTTAATTGTAGGGTGGAGTGGACTGTAGATTGGGGTGGAGTGGCAAGGATTACAGGTGGGGGGGTGAAGAGATAATCTGGTCTTTTATCCCTTTTAAAATAGTTTGAACTTTATCCAAAACACTGGGCTGCCTCATCCCTCAATAGTAAATTATTGTATGAATTTAACGAGAGCAAACTTAGAATAAACTGTCTGCTTACTTTTTAAAAAGCATATGTACTAGGGTACATTACTGTATTTAAATGAGATTTTATTATAAAGATCCATGTAGAATGCCATACTGATTTAAGAGCATGAACCATGAAATCTTTCAGACTTGGATTTTAGTCCTGGTTTCATCACTTATATTTCTGTGACTGTGTAAATTAGGTGATTCTCTATGCCAATGTCCTCAGCTGTAAAATGGGGATAATAAAAGTATCCGTATTCATAAGCCTTTTGGGAGGGTCAGATGAGATTATGCCACACAGTTTATAAGCAGATAGTAAGTAACTTAGAAAATGTTAAATTTATTAGTATTGTGACTGTTTATTATCTTTGCATCAGTGATCTTTGTAAGTATATTTGTGGTCCCTGGTGGCCATTTCTGTATATATGTGAATATAAAGAGTCATCTTACTATAAGCCAGGAGACAGCTCTATTGAAAAGGTAAACTTGTGTAAAATCATATTCTTTAACAATACTGTTTTTTCTGCTATTTTGAACTATCTAATAACCTCCTGCCTTAAATTTGAATCATACACTTTTCCTTGAGCTTTGAAAGTGTTTTCTTTTGCTGTAGTTAAATCATTTGATGACAGCCTTGAAAGCATTATGTTTGTGTTAGTTGCTCAGTTGTGTCTGACTCTTTGCGACCCCATGGACTATGGCCCACCAGGCTCCTCTGTCCATGGAATTCTCCAAGCAGGAATTCTGAAGTGGGTTGTCATTCGCTTCTCCAGATCTCCAGATCCCTTCTCCAGGGATCAAACCCAGTCTCCTACATTGCAGGCAGATTCTTTACAGTCTGAGCCATGAGGGAAGTCATTTGATGACAACCTTGAAAGCATTACTATTATAAAAAACCTATTTCCCCCTATCCTACTAAGTTCCACATGTGACTAACCAAGTTAAGTTTAATGTTTTTGTCTTGTTTTGTGTTATGAATTTTTCATAATGCTTTTTTGGATAAGCAGCTTCCTCCCGTTTTATATAAATTGATCAATATAATTAAAAATATAATAAAGCATTTGAAATGTTTTTTATTCTTTTCCTATATATGGAATTTACTAGTAATTTATAATGACTTGCACTTTTATTTGAAAAATGGCTTAAAAGCACATTTTTATTTTTTAACTCATTGCCCACCCTTGTTTTAGTCTTTGCTCTAAAATGAAATGGATGAAATGCTTACTATCGGTCCTTCTGTGTCACTTTACTTCATCTTTTGGTTAAATAAAGCTCATCTTTTAGTAGATTTCCTCAGGAAAGGCACATTTGTATATCCCATGAGTTCTGGAATATTCTAAACTATTTTCTATGGCCTTGATACTTGCATGACAGCTTGAGTGACTTTCATGGCTCACACTTTCTTTCCTTGTTTAAATACTATACCACTGTTGCTTTAGTTTTCTGTGCTGTTTTGAGGAATCTGATACCAGTTCTCTTGCCTTTTTGCCTGGAAGGCACTGAAAATGTTTTGTTTTTTTCGTTAAAGTTTATTTTACTTTTGCTCTGGTATCCAGGGGACCCTTTCCGTGTGTATATTCTGGTCTTCTTTTATTTCTCTAAAGGTTTTTTGGGGATTGTAGTGTTGAGTAGTAGGATTTTGGAGCACATTTCCCCCTTCCCTGCACTGTTTTAGTTTTTCTTTTGCAGGATACCAATTATATGTTTGTCTGACTTTCTTTGCTTATTTGGCCATTTCAGCCATGATTTCTCAAACTTTTTCCGTTGACTTCTTTCTTAATATCATTTTCATTCACTTGGTTATTTTCTTGCTTTTCTTCAATGCCCTCTATTAAATTTTCATTTTAATCTGTTGTTTCTCCTCCTTGTAACCTAGTCTTCATTTTTGTCGCTGTTCTGTTTCTCCCCTGAGTTCGGTCATCTTTTATTTCATTTCTTCTTGTTTTTTGGCCATTTATGTTTTTAGTGTTTATATTTCTAATTCAAGCATTTTTTTCATATCCTTAAATGCTTATTTGACAGTATTGAATTGAGTTTGAAAAGTTGTGTTATGTTTTTCTCCAGGATCATTGTTTGTTTTATTGGAGGGGCTTTTCATCAGTGGCAAAGCTTTTATTTTCATTTTCTGACCTTTTGTAGTAGTTTTATTTGGATTTGGTTTGCTTTTTTCTGTTCCTGTTTATTGCTTGGAAAGGATTCCTAGTTTGAGAGTGTTCTGTTCTGTCAGTTACACTCTCTTTTGTACTGTTTGCTTCATGATTGGTGGTGTTTTTGGTGGGGGAAGCCGTGACATATCTTGTGTTTTTTATTTCTTTCAGATCTTTAATTTTTCTCCTAATTTTAGTCTTTCCCTTCACTACCTTGTCTCCAAGGAGTACTACACTACTCTAAGTTGATGCTTCTTTCAAAATACTTCCCCTACTTCTCCAAGGGTGTCATTTCTGGTTCCATCTTCAAACCCCTCCAGGGTTACAGATTAGATTACCAAGATTTATATAGTATTTCGGGTTTGTTGTTGCACTTTTTCTGTCTGGGGTTGAATTTGTGTCTGCCTCCTGTAAGTCCCCTGCCGCTTTTATTCTTCTTCAAGGAGCCTTAAGGAGTCTTTCCTAAGAAGTCTTTCTTGAGTCTTCTGGCCCTCCTCAGCCACCACTCCTCACCCCTTCTCACTTTCTACTTGTAGCAGCTGGGAGATTGTAAAAGGTCTGTTGGAATGTTTACATTTTATCTCTATTTATGAATAATTTGAAGGTCATAGTATCTTTTGTCTCCTTTTAATAATGAAGTGTGTGTCCTGTGTGGTTTTCTTTGTTTTCCTTATTGATTTTCATGTTGGGAGTGGGGAGGAGTAGATTCAGAATCAAATGACTACCATTTTTCTCAGCCCTGAAGTCATCTGAAGGTATATTTTCAAATTATGAAAGATTTTATATACTTCAAGCAAATACTTGCATTTTTATTAGATAGTATTTGAAGCTTTCAGTTTTCTTAAGAGCATTATATTTGAAACTGTAAAACAGAAAATTCTTAAATTTACAGCAGCATATTTTTATTGAAGAAGAAAAGTGAATGACATCTATGATGTCACTTTGCTATGGAGTTGTTTACGATTATGTAAAGTGGGTATAAAATATTAGTATAATGTGCAAATAATCAAGTGATAGGTATTCTTAAGTAGTTTTATATCACTCCACTGACATAAAATTCCCAGAGCAAAAGAATCAATAAATAATAAAGCTCAATAAAATAATCAATAAATCTAACAGAAATGAACCTTTTGATGAAGTGAATTTAGATGTAAACTTTTGTGATTGGATTAATTTGAATATAGATCTGTGTGGAAAAACTGCCCTGAGTCAGAGTGCATTTGAGACTTGGATGGAGTTTCCTTTTAAAGTGGGGACCCCCTCCACCCCCACCTACTGCTGCAGAACTCATAGCTAAATAGTTGCACAAATGTGCCTTGGTCATTTCATTAATCTTGCAACAGTGCAAAGTCTCATTTTACTAATTTTTATTTTTTAATCTTACTTAGTGTTACAGTGGGTTTTATTGCTTTAGAGTACCTACTGTACATACGAGGCAATACTGTACAGAAATTTAGGGCATGGTCACTCCTTATCTAATACCTTAGAATTTTGATGTAAAATTAGAATTTTAAAGAAAGTTTGCTAATGTTTTATGTGTGTGTGTAAACTTTTTGAGCAAGTAATTACATGTACAAAGTTAAGATATGTACATACGTGTGCAAAATTCAAAAGGTACTAAATGATGTATAGGGAAAAATCAGCCTTCTATCCTTGTCTTTTAGGCATCTCCCTTGCCCAGAGTAAACACTTTTGCTATATATAAGCATATATGTATATGTTTCTAAAAGCACAAATGGGAGTTTACTACTCTTTGCTTTGTGCTGAATTTTATAGAGCTCACTCCAAACCATTGCATTTAGAAGCACTTCATTCTTTTCATCTGGAGAAGGCAATGGCACCCCACTTCAGTGCTCTTGCCTGAAAAATCCCATGGACAGAGGAGCCTGGTAGGCTGCAGTCCATGGGGTCGCGAAGAGTCGGACACGACTGAGCAACTTCCCTTTCACTTTTCACTTTCATGCATTGGAGAAGCAAATGGCAACCCACTCCAGTATTCTTGCCTGGAGAATCCCAGGGACGGGGGAGCCTGGTGGGCTGTCATCTATGGGGTGGCACAGAGTTGGACATAACTGAAGTGACTTAGCAGCAGCAGCAGCAGCAGCAGCATTCTTTTCATCAGCTACCTGATACGCCATTCCTGGAATGTACTCTGTTCTATTTAGGCAGATCCTCATTGATTGGCTTTTAAATGGTTTAATTTTTTTCTTTGGATTATATTTAGGTTATATTATATGCAATAATTTATAGAAATATTTAAAAAGAGATTTATTTCTGAAATGTAAAGAAATATTTTGTAAAAAGTTGGGAGTTTTGACTTTAGTTTTAAATGGAGAAATTTACCTGTCTGAAATCAAGGCTTATACTGACCTTTTCCTTAATGAATTTTAACCTGGTCACTTTTGAGTTTGAGCAAGTATTTATTAAAGTTTTATGTAGTCTGTGGATAGGTTAGAATAAATAGAAAGGATGATTCATGTCTTTAGGAATTTATGTCTGAAAAGTTTCAGTTTATTTGTAGAAATAACTTTCAGCGTGAGGTATTAATTTTAAGACTACCAAGAACTTCTGAAAGTTCGAAAGAGTAGAAAGAATTAAAAATAAGCTTAGGGATGGTGTCAGAATAGTGGTAGAAAAATTAGCAACTTTAAAAGTTAGAGTAATACTACTTGTCTTCGTAAGAAAGAATAGATGTAATAGATAATTCTATGTTGCTGGGTGAGGAGACAGCATGGTACTAATAGTCTGCCTGTCAGCCTCCTGCCTCCATTCTGGCATAGGTTTAGAAGTTCTTTTAGATTCTCTCTGTGGTCTAAGATATCTATTTAAAAGTAACCCTATTTGTAAAATGTATGGCTCATAGCTCCTTGTTTAAAAAGGTAACTCTGAAGTTTCCTTTGTTTTATTAAGATAGAATTTACATATTTTACCCGTTTAAATTTTACAAAATTTACCCATTTAAAATGTGTCCCTTAGAAGGGATAGTTCCTAGGGATAGTGTTTGAGATTTTTTTCTGAGCTTAGGAGAGGTTCTTCCCACTGTTCCCCCTGGTTTTACTGAACAATAATTGACATATATCTCTGTATAAGTTTAAAGTGTACAGCATGATGGTTTGATTTACATGTATTGTCATATGATTACCACAGTAGATTTAGTTAACATCCATCATCTCGTATAGATACAATAAAAAGAAAAGGAAAAACAACTTGTCCTGGTAATAACTCTGAGAATCTACTTTCTTAACAGCTCTCCTGTATATCATCCATCAGTGTTAACTGTGGTCCTTAGGTTGTACATTACATCCCTGATACTTATTTATCTTATAACTGGAACTTTGTACCTTTTGACCACTTCAATTCTTCCTTCCCTTGCCCTCGGTAACCACAAATCTGATGTCTTTTGCTATAAGTTTGCCGTATATTTATTGTTTATTTTTATTAGATTTCACGTAAAAGTGAGATCATATGTATTTTTAATTCAGGTATTAAACAGGCCAATCTTGCAGAGCTGTTGTAATTTACAAATCAAAATAGGTTTGTATTTGCTGTCTGAGTAGGAAATCATTTGTATGTGTGACAAGCATAATGTGGTATAATATAGTTTACTTTTTGTGGATTCATAGTAGTTTTTAATCTTGTATTATGTATTGATATTTTAGGTATATTATAAATTTATTGGAATCATTGTTTTTTGTGATTTTTTAACATTTCTATTGTTATAATTAAGTTCTACAATTTCAGATTTCCCTTTTGTTATTTGTTTCATGATTCTCAGAGAATTTACTTACTATTATTAGGAATAATTTATATCATTTGTACATTAGAAAGCACTGATTTGAAAAGCTTGACTTTTTGGATACATTATTTTTAGCCATGGTTCTTCAAATGTTTTAGCATAGATGTTTAAATCATATAGTTACATTTAACTTGTTTTTTTCCTCTCTGATTTGTCCTCCACTCCTCTGTGTGATAAAGAAAAGAACATCTGTTTCATTAATGGTCCTCTTGTGCTAGCTATTTATGATAACTGATAACTCTTTTGTCTCTGAAATATTTGGGGTTTTTGTTTCTTCTTAGGACATCTGAATACTGTCTTTGTCTTTTCTTTCTATGAATTCTTAGGAAAAAAAAGGCAAAGTGTGATAGTCTAATTTCTTCTGTCATCTTAAATGACATAGAAAATGTCATCTTAAATTCTCATAGAAAATTAAGTTCTTTTTGCCCCAGTAAATTGTCATAATAAAATTAGGCTCAGATATAAAAATATACCTTTATTTGAATGCATATGAGGTATGCAAACCTGTTGCTTTTAAGATTTTTTAAAAAATTTTAACAGGTTGTTATACTTTAAAAACTATTTAAAATTAATGAGAAAGGTTACCTTAAAATGTTTTAAAATATTTATACATAACTAAGAAAAATGTATTCCAAAGACCTCTTTTAAGAAATTATAAAATTTGCTTAGTTGTTTTTCTAGGAAGACTTGAGTAGCCATTATTCCCCACATAGAATAGATTAAATAGATTTAAATACGAGTACTATAATAAATTATTAGAATAAATAGATAAAATAATTTTAAATATGATTTAGAAAATTGGCATGTGATATATTGGATATTCCCCCTTCTTTTTCAGGAACTCTTGGTGTGATAACAGAAGCTACAATAAAAATCAGACCAATTCCTGAATACCAAAAGTATGGCTCAGTAGCTTTCCCTAATTTTGAACAAGGAGTAGCCTGTTTAAGAGAAATTGCAAAACAGGTAAAAACAAAAACAAAACCCCACCCATATACATTTATATTTTAAAAATTCTATTGCATAATTGATTTTGATATGTCACACATAATCTTCATATGTAGTTGTGTTATATTTGTGGTTTTTTACCCAGTTCTGTATGGAAAGGTAATGTTGTAAAATCATTCCTTTCAGTTCAGTTGCTATTTCTTTCAGTAATTATACACCTATTTCTTGATTTAAAGAATGCCATTTGATTTTAAGCCAAGGTAAGGTATGTACCTGGGTTGATGGCTTCAAATGATTCTGCCTTTTATTGAATGTTTTCTCAGGTTATTTTTGGGTAAGATATTTTGTGACTAATTGAAGTAATGTTGCGTTTTTCATAAATTAAGATATTTATTGAAATTAAATGGCTGAATATCAATGGCCCCAAATATAGAAATTAAATATAAGTAATCAGACTTCATCAGTTCTTAGAATGTACTGCTACTAGGCCTTACTTGTGTATAATATTACCTAAGCTGTATCTTAAATTAAGTAACATCATATAGTATAATATATCGGAATATAACATATTTAGATATCAGCTAAGAAGAATTCCCACTTTCTCCTTTTTTGAAAAAAGGAATATATTGTTTTAAAAAGAGTAAACAATGCCAAGTAATTTTATTTCTATGTTTAGTTCTGTGTATCATTTTGGAAATTCTTGCATTTCTTTAGATATTTAGTTAATGGTTTGAGCTATAATGATTTGTGAAAAGATTTTATTTCAACATTTCCCATCAGGGAGAAGGTCCAGCCTCTTCTTGCTTTCTCTGAACTCATAGAATTCTTTAATACTTCCCATCAGCTATACCCACGTGAATTTTGAGTGCAAGGGAGCTCTCTTATGTGACCCATATATATAGATCAGCTTCCTGGTATCCAGAATAGGATGGAGGGAGGATCTGATGAGGAAATGGAATGGTATCTGGCAAGTGCTCCATATTCATTGTGGACTTCATAAGGTACTGGGCCTTACCTTCCTATCATCCCAAGAGAACCAAACCACTTTTAATGTTTTAAAGAAATAAAATAAGTTAAACACATGTCAGATCTCCCCCATATCTCCCATTGCCAGAGTTCTTTTTCCATTCACTCCATCTTGCCCTCTGAGACAGTCATTCTTAGACTTTCCCACTTTAAAAAGTCCAGCTGTATGATCACCTAATCTAACAGCTGACAAGGGTAATTTTTACAATCCCAGGTAACTTCAGTTGCTTGTCATTGGATTGCTTTTTCTCTCATCAAGAATTAGCCATAGGCCCCTTAATCTTGGTTGTCTTACCCTTAGGTGAAGGGAGAGTTTTAAAAGAAGTATGTATAGTCCTGGAGTGAACATTCTTGAACTTGTAGCAGGTTACTTTGGTGGTGTAGCATAGAGGTGAATGTTGTTGAAATGCTTACATAAGAGCTCCTAATTCATTCAGACTTCAAGGATATTATGTTATGGTTAGAGAGCTAAAATATGTTAAGTATTATGCTATGTTTACTAAAATAATGAGATGGCAATAATATTGATTATAAGTGGAATTATAGAGGAGTGGAAGTAAGTTTAAGAATAAATATTTAAGCACTGAGCAGGAAAGTTCTATGTTCTGATAACTTGCTGCTAAAACCTTCCATCACTTAAAGGCCAAGGCCATCTTTAAATTTAAGATACCCCAGTTATTAAGAAGCAAAAGAAGTACTTGAAGAGCCTTATGGTTTTTTTGCTTGTGAATTCATACCTAGAAGAATGGGAAACTAGGGGTTTTTGTTTTTCTTTATTTTTAAGAAAATAACCATAAAGTCACCATTTAAAATAAAAATAAAATGTTTTCCATAAATAGGCTATATTTTCTGATTAATTTAAGATCTTCCTTAGTGAGATTTTTTTTTATTCTAATGATTTTACTTTGTACTGTAGTTTAATCTTGTGTTAAGTACTTTTATTTATATTTACTTTTCATCTTAGTCAAGCTTGACTATATCTCCTCCAAGAAGAGCTTTATTATTAAAGATACAGTTTGTATTGTCTTTCTCATTCAGATTTTCAGTGATATGTTTTTAACTGACCATTGTTGCCTGTTGCCTACTTTTTTTTCTGGTAAAATAACTATGAATGGCAAATTAGATTTTTAAAAATAATTATAGAATTTATGAAACTAGTCGAATTTTTTTGTATTTTCAATAAAAGATTTTAGTGAGGTTACACTCCATCTGTGTTGGCCAGCTCCACCCCTCACAATGTCTCCACTCTGCAGAACACAGATTTAATAGACTTGAAGTGTTGTTATATGATCTTTGGAATAGAAGTAGACACATTGTATGCTTGAGTGCTCTATTGCTTTTCCATATTACAAATACTCGAATGTAATTCTGTCTTAGGTTTCATTAATGAGAAATGGTGTACAAATTTGTCAAAATTCTGAATTTTTAATTTCACTAAAATTGGAAGTTAGTTAAACACAAATAGTTGGTGCAATTTGATGCAGTTTTTGTTACAATTTAATATGCTCCTGATAGAAAGTAACAGATAAGAGCCACTTGTGCTAATAAAAGGCAGGTGGTGAGATTTTCTTCATTGTTGAGTAAGTCAATAAAAATTGCTCTTTAAAAAAAAAATTGCTTGGATATTCACAATATGACCATAATCTAAATTCACTACAGAAAACTATATTGGATATATGTATATATATCTTGGGATAAATAAAGTGACGGATGATTGAAATGTTCTTTCCACTCTTAAGTTTTAATAATTTTGTTCTGTATAATTAGTAGTAGACAATTTTTAGAGACAAAAATACTATGTAACTGGAAAGCTTGCCTTACTTGAAACTGATTGAAAAGCCTAGATAGATATTTCATTCTGAAATATTGCTCTTATGAATGAAACAATGGCTAAGAATAGTCAGTGGGATTTGGAGATACTCCACTATTTGGGGAACCTGCATTTTTACTCTTGTTATACTGCACGTATAGAGGGACATTAATATCTTTCTGCCTTTCCTGGAAATGAGTAAATGTATTATGGTACACACATTTTATATTAGTTTATAGAGTATGAAAACTGCATGTGTCAAGAATAGTACTGTATGCTGCCCTGCTTTGTAACAGTATTTTCACACAGAAAAAGTGAGAAAATTATCAGGTTTTGGCAGTAGTCGTTGTTCAATTTGTGATTGGGAAGTTCAGTTGATAGCAAGAGAACTAAGATCCATTAAAATAGATGGTACATGGTTTACAATTGTGCCAAATTCTTGATTGAATAATGAGTTGGCTGCTTGTAATTCCTCACTGTCATTTCATAGCATTTCCATTTTTGCGTTGTTTGCAGACTCAAGTTGCATTTCAAATGGGAAACTGTATTTTGGATGAGTATCTTTTGGAAAGGAGTGGACATGATTGTTCACAAATTGCAAAGTGGGCTCTGTGTATGTTTTTTATCACGATTCTTACTGAAGGAAATGAATTAAGCAACTTTATACTGGCAGCAGCAGGATTCTATTAAGGTTGCTCATCTGATCTTTGTCCATGGGAGGAACTGCCCTCTTGCAGTACTTCAGTGCCTTGTGAGGAGCTAGAAAGGAAGATTTAGGGTAAGGTTAATGTGATTCTGCCTCATAAGTGGCAGTCCAGTAGAATCTCCAGCTTTACTCAGTAGATGGGTAAGTGGCTTTTACGATTTTCTCAGAGAGTAGATTTCCTACAGTAGCCTCTCAAGGGGGGAAAGTTGTGTTTTTTAACCAGAATATTAGTGTCATGTGATATTTTTCTGTTAAAATGTCAAGTATCTTTTTACAAGATGTGAAGGGAACACTGAGTGTTGAAACAAGTTCAAAAGCAATTTTTAAAGTTTGGGATCTTCCCCCATCCCCTGCCAATAAAAATTTAAGCATACCCCATGATATTGAGAGAGGACCAGTTTGTTTCATTATGAGGAAACATTGTGTATGTGTGCATGGATTAGTAGGAATTCCTCTGAAAGCTGTATTTCTTGGTATCAGAACTAGGTTTTTAGAAATATAGATTAAAAGGCGACTTTTTTTTTTCCCCCTTTTGAGGATGAGTGGAGTTTTTTACCTACCATCACTTTAATTTTAAACAATTTTAAACTGATAGTATTTTTTCTAGTGCATTTATACTGTAATTTCATAAGATATACATCATTCATTTCTAACACTTCAGACTGTTAAATTCTGAATTGTTCTATTTTCAGCTTGATTTATCCTGTCAGGGTTCAAATAAATTGAAAGGAGTTAGGTTCAGCACTTAACATTGTAAAACATTTAAAGTTTATTTATATTCAGTGATACTTCTTGCAAGATAGTTACATATAGAAAATAAGATTGTTACATTAAATCATTTTTTTGATGTCATGTTTTTGTCCTTCTGAAGCAGAGAGAAGAACTTAGCAAAATGCTTGGTTAACTGGAGTCTTTACTGTGTGATCCAGCAAAATGTATCAAATTTGAGGATAATTATGAGACATGCTGTAATCACTACACTGTTGCTAAACTGCAGATGTAAAGTTACCACTAGGAGACTGTTTGGCATTAACTTTTGGCCTTTCCCTTAATTAAGTGGAAGGAAATATCTATCTTGCATTATATATTTGTTTCATTCTTTAAAACCAAGAGATAATTCTCTTGTTAAAAGAGTTCTTGTTTACAATGTAGACTCTTAGCTGTAAGCCTGTATATCATTTCCAACAGGACTAACCAGTTTACCAGTGGCCTTAAATATTGTGTGGTTTCATCTGTGCTGTCAATTCTGATATATTAGTCAGGGGAAGAAATAATTTGGTCTACATTTTAAGCTTTTATACCTAAGAATTTGTCTTTAAGAGAATTCTCTTCTTTATATATCCTTGTTTGAACTTATAAAAATTAATATATTGATTATATGCATGCGAAGTCACTTCAGTCATATCCGATTATGTGACCCATGGACTGTAGCCCACCAGGCTCCTCTGTCCATTGGATTCTCCAGGCAAGAATACTGGAGTGGATTGCTGTTTCCTTTTCCAGGGGATCTTCCCAATATATTATTTAAATTAATATTAATTATTTTATTGTGAGTTTTTCTGTGAGAGAGTATGCTTTTAACTTTATATCTAACACAGTACAGTTGATATGTAAATTAAACAGACATAGTTCCTGTCTTGTAATAGTCACCAAAAGTAAAATTTTTTGTATTTGATAAAATTTTCTGTGCTTAAATTTTTCTATAGCTGTGTTCAAGAAGTTTGGTATTGAAGCATTAACTTCTGATATAGTGTGGATTAGTAGACTATCTCCAGAATAGTTTTAGGGCTCAGGAACTTGGGCCATTCTAGAGTCTATACTGAACGTTTGTTTGATTTACTCCTTGGAGGAAAAAACCTTTTCAGTTCAAAGGATTGATTTTTTAACCTAGATACCAGTGTTTTATAGTTTATGAAGAAATCATGTAGACAAATGAAATGTGTTAATACTGAATTTCTTTAGCTGATAACTAGTAAACTAAGATCAGAGAAGGCAATGGCAAGCCACTCCAGTACTATTGCCTAGAAAATCCCATGGATGGAGGAGCCTGGTAGGCTGCAGTCTGTGGGGTCACTAAGGGTCGGACACGACTGAGCGACTTCACTTTCACTTTTCACTTTCACACATCGGAGAAGGAAATGGCAACCCACTCCACTGTTCTTGCCTGGAGAATCCCAGGGACGGGGGAGCCTGGTGGGCTTCCGTCTATGGGGTCACACAGAGTCGGACACGACTGAAGTGACTTAGCAGCAGCAGCAGTAAACTAAGATACCTCTTCTAACAGAATGTCTCATCTGAAGTGCAAGTTCTGTTTTTCCCTGTGACAAGGAAGAAATATGACTTAGTTTCTTGAAAACAAAATTTGCAGAAAACTTTTGATGTATTTCTTATAGGGACTGTTTTTCAGAAAAAAATGGTTAGATTGAGAAAGAGGTTGCTTTTTAAGTTGTCGGGAATTCTGTTAAATAAGATTAGAGTGGTTGGTTTTTTATTTTTCAAGTTATATATTCAAATAAATTCATGGTTGTAGCATCATTAAAGGGAAGAAGTGGCCAGCAACTGGACTTAGTCAATCTTATACCCATGCTCTGAAGTCAAGTTATTTCTTCTTTGCTTAGATACAACAAAGATAGTGATATTTCCTTTTAGTCCATACTAGGTTTCTTGTACCTTTTTAGACTATTTACTAAGTATAATGTACAGATCAGGTGTCATAGACTTGAGTTTGAGCAAACTCCCGGAGATGGTGAAGGACAGGGAAGCCTGGCATGCTGCATGCAGTCTGTGGGGTCACAAAGAGTCGGGCACGACTTAGCGACAGAACAACAACAACAGGTGTCATGAGAGATTTTAGTCAGAGCACGTTTATCATAATAAAGGTGACATCAGTTATTTCATTAACTCCTCTTCAAGTAAGCAGTTTTTGAGTGTTCCTTAAATGCCCTGAGCCATTTCCTTCTCCAGTGCATGAAAGTGAAAAGTGAAAGTGAAGTCGCTCAGTCATGTCCGACCCTTAGCGACCCCACGGACTGCAGCCCACCAGGCACCTCCATCCATGGGATTTTCCAGGCAAGAGCACTGGAGTGGGGTGCCATTGCCTTCTCTGGAATGTATCATTCAGTTCAGTCGCTCAGTCATGTCCGACTCTCCGCGACCTCATGAATCACAGCACGCCAGGCCTCCCTGTCCATCACCAACTCCCGGAATTCACTCAAACTCATGTCCATCGAGTCGGTGATGCCATCCAGCCATCTCATTCTCTGTCGTCCCCTTCTCCTCCCGCCCCCAACCTTTCCCAGCATCAGAGTCTTTTCCAGTGAGTCAACTCGTCGCATGAGGTGGTCAAAGTATTGCAGTTTCAGCTTTAGCATCAGTCCTTCCAATGAACACCCAGGATTGATCTCCTTTAGAATGGACTGGTTGGATCTCCTTGCAGTCCAAGGGACTCTCAAGAGTCTCCCATCATTAGTTACTTCCCTCTCAGGTTAGTTCTGATCACCTACCACTAGGGGTCACTTTAACTCAAGGACGCCTTTTCTTCTTTCCTCGTCTATGGAATATTCTAGCAGAGTGTAATTGAATAGCAAAAGTGTGAACTTAGAGCTCAAATTCTTAGAATTTATGATGTCTTTAACTTTTAAAGGAGATGTTTTGAGTTTTTCTTAACTTACCAAAGTAATTGTATAGCAATTAAAACATAATCCAGTCTTAACTATAGATATAGTAACTCACCTTACATGTTGTTCTTTAAGAATAGTAATACTGTTTTGCTCTTTTGATTACAGGGACTCCTGTTTAATTAGGATGTCATGATTTAAAATGTTTTGACTTAAAATTCTAAGAAACTTTTCCTCCTTTGTAGTTTTAGAATGCTGAACAGTGATTTACAAATTATCAATTGCCAGAGAATCTAAAGTAGTCTTGCTATGTTTTAATCTGAGTGCAAGTGAAGTCGCTCAGTCGTGTCCGACTCTTTGTGACCCCGTGGACTGTAGCCCACCAGGCTCCTTTGTCCATGGGATTCTCCAGGCAAGAATACTCGGGTGGGTTGCCATTTCTTTCTCCAGGGGAACTTTCTGACCCAGGGATCGAACCCAGGTCTCCCGATTGCAGGCAGACGCTTTAACCTCTGAGCCACAGGGAGTCCTCTGAGTAGTCTTTGCTTAAAAGAATTTACTTGTGACAACTGAAAAACTCTATTCACTGACTTTTTAAAAAATGTGCCACTGTTAAAACATGAGATTTAATAAAGCTGTTGGTTTGATTTTGATAATTTTTCTTTTTTAAAAGTGTTGAGATTGAATTTAGTATTTATCATCTAGATTCAAAAAGCTTTCTTTAGCTTTTTATTCTTTTGGATAGTATTAGTCTGTATTTGGATAGTATTGCTTCAGTATGAATAGGAACAGTGGATGACTGACTAGTTTATATGACTCAGCTGTAAAGTTAAAATCATGTTTATTATAATTGAATATCAGTTGCTATATGTAGCAAGTACCCTGAAGCAAGTTTTGTACTATTTTTTTTTCAACTTTTTAATTTGAAAATTTTAAGCATACAGAAACTTTGAAAGAATAGTACTGTGATTATCTGTATATTCATCTAATATATGCAAAAATTACCAACTTTTTGCTCTGTTTTATATATTTATGTGTTTTTTCCTAACCATTTGAAATTAAGTTGCATTATGATATTTGGCTTCTAAATACTTTAGCATATGTCTTCTGAAAATAAAGGTGTTATTTTGTCATGTCTAAGAAAATCAGAATTAATTTTTTCCTTGTATTTTTTATTATTTTTAAAATTTCTATATAGTTTTTAAAGATTACTTTCCATTATAGCTATTACAAAGCATTGGCTATATTTCCCATGTTATACAATGCATCCTTGAACCTATCTTATCCAGTAGTTTGTACCTACCACTTCTCCACCTCTGTTTCACCTCCTCCCAGCTGATAACCACTAATTTGTTCTCTATTATCTGTGAGTCCAGCAGTAATTTCTTAACCCCATCTAGTATTAATTCTATAATCAATTATTCCAATTGTCCCCAAAATGTATTTTGTTGGTGGTCTTTTCAAACTAAGATTTCATCAAGGCCTGCTGCTGCTGCTGCTGCTAAGTCGCTTCAGTCGTGGCCGACTCTGTGCGACCCCAGAGACAGCAGCCCACCAGGCTCCCCCGACCCTGGGAAGTGAAGTCGCTCAGTCGTGTCTGACTCTTAGCGACCCCATGGACTGCAGCCCACCAGGCTCCTCCATCCATGGAATTTTCCAGGCAAGAGTACTGGAGTGGGGTACCATTGCATATGATATCATATTTTAGTTGTTTAAAGTTTACTATAATGTAATATATTAATCCTTTTTTCATTTTCTGATATATGTGTGCCTATGTGGGGTGTTTTCATTAATAACACCTGCTATAGATACAGGTGGAATAGAATCTGGGTGGCAGTAAGAGGTAGAACTTACAGGTCATTGGTAGGAATTTAAACGTTTTTTTTTTTCTAATAAAACTGAGTTCTTTTTTCACATTTTACTGGAGTTCTTAAGCCCAAACATATAAATTTGTATGTTAAATGATATTCTATTTCTTTTATGAAGAAAAGAAATTTCGTCTTCTCAGGCTTTGTTTGTTTTATTCAAAGTTGATGTGCCTGTTTTAATAAAAACATTTCAGGAAAATTGATTTCCTTCAGTAGTTTGGAAACTGATAATGTTTTTAGAAGCATTAACTCAACTACAAAGATACCTTTATACCAAGATTTGAAAGTACTCAGATTGTGGATTTTTACTTTATAAATATTATACTTTTAATAGCACTGCAAAATAGCAAATAAATGGGTTTTCATGTAATTTTTGTTTCAAGTATGAGTTTAAAGCTCCGTGTGTGAAAGTGTGTGTACCTGTGATTTTTTATTTTTTGAGGCTGTGTGGTTTATTTGAAATATTATTCATCTAGAAGTCAGAATATCTTGGTCCTAGTTCTACCTTACTGTTTTACAATCATCTAACCTCAGGCAAGTCTTCAATCCCTGTGGTTCTTGTGTTCTCATCTGTAAAATGGGGGTAATACAAGTTCTGCTAGTTTGACAAGGTTATTTATTGTTTCTTATATCAAATAAAGACATGAAAGTGGCTTGTACACAATAGGATTCTATAAAATGTAAGGCAATAGGTTATTGTTATGCAATCCTGGGTATTCATTGAAAGGACTGATACTGAAGCTGAAACTGCAATACTTTGGCCACCTCATGCGACGAGTTGACTCACTGGAAAAGACTCTGATGCTAGGAGGGATTGGGGGCAGGAGGAGACGGGGACGACAGAGAATGAGATGGCTGGATGGCGTCACCGACTCAATGGACATGAGTTTGAGTGAACTCCGGGAGTTGGTAATGGACAGGGAGGCCTGGCGTGCTGTGATTCATGGGGTCGCAAAGAGTCGGACACGACTGAGCGACTGAACTGAACTGAACTGAAGTATATAAAATTACCTGGTATTTTTCGTTAGATTTGGCAGTGACTTTTTAAAAATATAGATTATATTATCCCTTTACTATCAAGGATGAGTAAATAAATTATGTGTGCACACATGCTCAGTTGTGTCCAACTCTTTGCGACCCATGGACTATAGATTGCCAGGCTCCTTAGTCCATTGGATTTTCCAGGCAAGAATACTGGAGTTGGTTGCCATTTCCTCTTCCAGGAGATATTCCCAACCCAGGGATTGAACCTGCATCTCCTGTTTCTCCTGCATTGCTGGCAAATTCTTTACTGTTTGAGCCATAGGGGAAGTCTCATGCATTGGTAGGCGGATTCTTCACCGTCTGAGCCACTAGGGAAGTCCAAATAAATTATACAATGTCCAAAATAAGAATCTAACCACTTTGTTGGGTAAAATAAAGTATATATTATGAATGGTTTTATAAAATTAAGTATTCGTTCAGTTAAAAGCACATAATAGCAAAAATGTTATAACAGTTAAGGTATAAAAGTTTTGTTCTTTCGAGTGATTCTCATAAATTTTAACATTGTGTTAATACAAATTTTATTGATAAATGTTATTCAGGAGATAAATGTTTAAAAAGTCTGTCAGTCAAAATTTTGTGGTCTGAAAGCAGTTCATTTTTAAAATTTTTATTTACTTGTATCTATTTGTTTGTCTGCCCTGGGTCTTAGGTGTGGGATGCAGGATCTAGTTCCCTGACCTGGAATCAAACCCAGGCCCCAGGCATTGGGAGCTTTGAGTTTTAGCCAGTGGACTACCAGGGAAGTCCCTGAAAGCAGCTTCTTGGTGGAAGTTTAACCATATTAAAAAGTTGCATAGAATATAAAAATCATGTTTAGAGTGAAGCTCACTTTAATTCTGTGGGAAAACTGTAGCTAATTTAAACCTTGTTAGTGTTTGTATGGTAGTATAGCATCACAGAATTAATATGAATATTTCCTTTTGTCATTTCTCTTTCCTGCAGCTTTCACTGTGTTTCTAGATTAACATAACACTGGTGTAGATATCTTAGATACATAATATTATGCTTCAGATTTTGTTGCTGTTTTCATCCAGGTAACCTTGAAAGAATTCTGGACATTGATAGTTTTTCTGTTTAAAATGAATAGAAACAGGTCCTAGAGTTATCTATGAAGACATCACAGTTAAATTTTTAAAGTGGTTTGCCTCACATAAACACCACCATCTTCCTCATTTTAACAGAGTATATGAGTCTAATGACACATTATAGTTCATAAATGGCATAGTACTCTAGGCTTGATTTTAGTCTTACAAATTTTCTACTTTGTTTTAAAATAATCTACTCTGAAGCCTAATACTTCTGTTAGGTATAGCTATTCCCACAGGTCTTTGCTCAGCATTTGCAGATGTTGCAAATAAAGATCTGGCAACATATGTATGTATATATGCATTATATACATAGATTTCTCCTCTCCACATGTTTTATAGAAGCATTTGATGTTTTATCTGTTGTCATAAAATTATATAAAAAGTTAAGATTTTTTTCCCCATATGTATCCTTAGGAATTAAGCTCTTAATCTCAAATACAAAAAGGTGACCTTTATTTTCTAACTGTTTAGGTTCTGTACCATATTAACTTTGTATCACATGTTTTTCTTTTTAAAACAGAGATGTGCTCCTGCATCTATTCGCCTAATGGACAACCAGCAGTTTCAGTTTGGTAAGTAAGGAATGGTGCTTTTAAAATCTGCTCACTAAGCCACAAAAATTTATGAAACACCAGTTATGTGCCAGAAAGAAGACAGTGCAGAGCTGGAAAAATAAATGTCATAGCTCCTAGCCTTCAGGACGCTCTCAGTCTAATGAGGACAGATAATTATATAAATGAATAAGTGCAGGAGTATTAGAGATGATATGAAAGAAGTCTGCACTGAATACCCTGGGGTGCAAATGAAGTAGGTTGATCCTACTTGATTTTGCATAAGATTGGGATAGAGAGTGGGGAAAACGTTTTTGAAGAAGTCATGCTTAAACTAAATCTTAAAATTTGAATAGAAGTTTGCCTGTGACCATCTCTTCTTTCTTACCGAATTTTTGTTGACTTGTCAACTAAAAATATGATATAAACTTCAGTGCTGTGTTTGAACTTCAGATTATTCTGTTTGACTCAAAAAGAGGCTAATGTGAGCTTGGTTACAGGAGATAGAGCTGAATGGGTAGACTAGGGCTTTGCAGGATAGATTTGGGTTTTCTCTTGTCCACAGAGGGGTATCTTTGTAGAGGGAATAGAGTAAATCAGCTTTACATCTTAGAAAGCTCTTTCTGTTAGCATTATGCAGAATGGATTAGAATGGTGCAAGCATGGAGGAGGAGGTTAAAGGTTTAAAGAGGCAAATATTGAGGGCTGGGGCTTGTTTAAGGCAGTAGCAATGAAGATGGAGAGTAAGGAATAGATTTCCCAAAGAACAGTTTGCCAATTGGAAGTGGAACGTTAAATAAAGGGAAGCATTTTAGGGCAACTCCTGATATCTGATTGATTGATTAATTGGATGTGTTGAATAATAGTCTAGAAGAAGAAATGATGATTTGGGGGAAAAGACATTACAATGGGTTGTGTTTAAGGTGACCATGGGATATTTGGGTGGAGAATTCAGTAACAGTTAACCGTGTTTCTCTTTCTTCCTATTTTGCTTAAAGTCTTAAACTTTCTAACACAATTTATCATCTTTCCAATTTTAGTTTTATTGCTTTTGAGTTTTTCTATATGCTGAAATTTATTTTTTTTATCTAATGTAGTTTATTTATAAAATTTAGTTTGGGATTTAAGTTTATAGAATTTAAGTACCCTCAAAATATTCCCAGAATGATTGCTCAATAATAATTACTAGAGGCTGTTAGGCAGGCTTTTGTTTGGTCTAAGAGTAGCTTAAATTTTTATTTAGGGAAGAATGATTATTGTAATTATACAGAAACTGAACTAAGGAATTCAGATTGATAACATAGAAAATGTTTGTTTTAAAATTATAAGTCACAACTTTCTTTCTTTTTTATTCTTTTTTCTTTAAATTGGAGGATAATTGCTTTACAATATTGTGTTGGTTCTGCCATGTATCAGCATGAGTCAGTTATAGGTATACGTATGTCCCCTTTCCTAAGTCACAGTTTTCATTTCTTTAAGTAAATTTCTTTCAGAATAACTGTACTACTAATAAAAGTTTAAGATAAATGTGTCCAATAAATGATGAAATTTTATATAATAATTAAATGAAAACTAGTCCCTAATACTGCAAGGAGATCCAACCAGTCCATTCTAAAGGAGATCAATCCTGGATGTTCATTGGAGGGACTGATGCTAAAGCTGAAACTCCAATACTTTGGCCACCTCATGCGAAGAGTTGACTCACTCAAAAAGACTCTGATGCTGGGAAAGGTTGGGGGCGGGAGGAGAAGGGGACTACGGAGAATGAGATGGCTGGATGGCATCACCGACTCTGTGGACATGAGTTTGAGTGTACTCTGGGAGTTGGTGATGGACAGGGAGGCCTGGCGTGCTGTGGTTCATGGGGTCGCGGAGAGTCGGACACGACTGAGCGACTGAACTGACTGAAGCTACCTGTGTGTCTGGCTTGCATTCGGAGACCTAGGTATTAAGAGAACCAGGTGTCTGTCTGATTCATAAGATTGAATTATCCATTTGTATGCTAATATTGTAGTAAACTGTTTTGGACATTGACCTTAGTAAAATTAATTATGTGGCCAGATTTTATTTATAACTGGGACTTATAACAATTTTTAAAAAGTTTCAAAGAAAAGATCCTTCTGGCTGTCTGCCATCCCTGTTCCACCTTCTCGTAACTATACCTAGGAACATGCTCTAAGATTGGTTCTACCCTCTCCAGTCTTCCTCTCTAGTCTTTAATGTGTCTCCTCTCCCTCTCCCCTTTACTTGGCCACCAATACAGATTTGATCATGTGTCTTTGCTGTCTATAACCTTTCTGATTTCTCAGTATTCACTGAAGCCTTCCCACCTATATATCTTGCCATGGATTCATGATCAATCAATTAAAGAATAACTCTTAGCACAGCAAGGGGTGTCCAAGACCTTGTACCAGCCATGTGACTGACTGGTCAGTATTTGTACCGTATTGGTTGTTAACAGAGCACAAACCTTACTATTAATTGTTAATATTTTTATTATCACCCCTTCTCCTGACACGACTCAATATATTGAAATGATATGTTTTCAGCATATTGAAATGATGCATATCATTGAGTACACTGAAATGATCCTCAAATTTTCCCTGTGAACTAACATTTATCACATTTAGGAGCTGTTTCTTGTTCATTTATATGTGTCCTGTATCTATCACATAACAGGCACTTACATGTTGATTGACTTAATCGTCAAATTAGCCAAAGAAAGTAAATAAATCTTGACTAGCATATAGTATACTGCTAAGCACATTATTGGGGCTTCCCTGGTGGCTTGCTGGTAAAGAACATGCAAGCCATTGTAGGAGACGTAAGAGACACAGGTTCGATCCCTGGGTTGGGAAGATCCCCTGGAGGAGGAAATGGCAACCCACTCCAATATTCTTGCCTGGAGAATCTCTTGGACAGAGGAGCCTGGCAGGCTGCAGTCTACAGGGTCACACAGAGTTGGACATGGTTGAAGTGACTTAGCACGCACACATGCAAGCACATTATCAGGGGCTTCTCTGGTGGCTCAGATGGTAAAGAATCTGCCCGCAATGGAGGAGACCCCTGGTTTGATCCCTGGGTCAATCTTGAGTCAGGAAGATCCCTAGAGAAGGGAATGGCAACCCACTCCAGTATCTTGCCTAGAGAATTCCATGAACAGAAGAGCCTGGTGGGCTACAGTCCATGGGGTCATAAAGAGTCAGACATGACTGAGTGACTTAACACTTTCACTTTCACTAAGCACATTATCCGTAGCACACAACCATCCCTCAAAGTTGTATTTCCAATTTATAAACAATTCAAAACTAGATATTTTGAATATAGTCCACAAGTTCCATGTGGTAGAGCTAGAGTTAAACCCAAATCTTCTGACTCCAAAGCCTGTGACTTTTTCTAATGCTTCAGAGCACTTCTTTGAAACAGGGATTTATTGAATCCTTTAAAACTATTTAAACTATTTAAAGTTTAAATTTAAATATTTAAAACTATTTAAAGCAGGGGGGTGGGGATTGGGAGACAGGGAGGGAAGGTTATGCATATTTGCCTCAGCCCTTTTAGGGCCATGAACAATTCACATTGGAACCAAAACACACACAAGTCTTAAGGTTTAGATACCAAAAATGATTGACTCAGAATACTTCTGTGGCAAATATACATCATGTTTAACCCATCAGAATTGAAGTAATAATGATGGTGCTAGACTAATTTTTAATGGAAGTATAGTTTATTTACAATATTGTGTTAATTTCAGATAGAGAAAAAATGGCTTAGTTATATGTACACAATATGTACTCATATTTTTAGATTATTTTCCATATAGGTTACTACAAGATATTGAATATAGTTCCCTGTGCTCTACAAAAAAAAAAAACTATTTAATTAACACTGTAACAATAACAAAATTCACTAATCAAAACTGTCCAGCTAGTAAATTTAGCAACTAGTTCATTTGTTTACTATAAAATAGCTGGAATATATTTAGGATATAATTAATTTGATAGGCAAAGTTAATTTAACTAAAAGATAATATCCTCTTAATTAATAGTAATACTTGACCCACTTAAAAGTTAGTATCACTTTTACAATAATTATGCTTCAAAGCTATCATGTCAGTTCATTGTTAGAGATATATGGGACTGATTCACAGTAGTGTTAACGAATAGAAGTTACGCATTTAAGTTGCAGTGTGATAAGATGAGCATATACCCTTAAGGATTATTCTGTATCAGAGTAGTAACGTTTGGAACCTTCATACATTTTGTAAAGGTATGTAGACCAGAAGTCTTTTATGAGGAGGAGATACACTTGCTCACACATTTATATTTATATGTTTATTTCCAATTGCTGTTAAAGTAGGATAAATTTCACTTGGGACACATTTTGTTGTTATCTTTAACTTTATACATGCTAGAAATGGTATCTTTTAAAAGTGCTGGTTATACTAGAGAGTATCTCTGGTAGATTACAATAGGAGAAAACAAAATCCCCAAACAAACCTCTTGTGATCCAGTATCTCAAAAAGATTGCTAGGTTGATCTGTATCTAATCTGCCCTTCATTTTTTGTTTTTTGCTTTGTTCAGTTACAGCATTGATATATAATTCTTAGCTTCTGGTTAAGACTTACGTTACTTGGTCTTTTATGTAATATAAATTCTTATTATAATGTATAAGAATGTAAGAAGTATTACAGGTTCAGATCCTCACTTTAAAAAAAAATAGATGAATGGGAAAACAAAGATGGCAAGTGATAGTTTTTCCTCCAGAAATATCTCTCCACCTCTCCCTCTTTTTTCCTTCAAAACAGGTAGGTTGTTGTTTACACTTATTTTAATAGAAGGTATCCACACTTTAAAAATAAAATCCCAAAATCTTAAAGCCCTTTTTTTAAAGTAAACTTTTTAATTGGAAATAATTTTAGATTTACTAGAGGCTTTAAAATTGTTTATAAAAATTTTATGTGAATGGTATGCCAAATTTTTTCTGAATTGAGCTCATAGTACCAAGGCCAGATGCATGACTCTTAAATGTAACTGTCATGGGAGTTAAGAAGTTGCTACTTTGAAAACAATGAGAAAACAGTAAAAGACTTTTACTCAATTAAGCTCAATCCAGAGGCAACGATGTTAATTTAACAGACTCTGAGACACCATTTATGTTTTTTGGGGGAATTTTAGCTATCTGGGTGTAATTAAGGAAGTAATTACTAGTTATATGCAAGAATTCTGGATGAATTAAGAATTAATTAGGAAACAACCTTAAACTTGGCATCAACTCCATATTTGCTTGTAGTTCTGAATGGTTTCTGCTTAATTAAAAAAAACAAAAGTAGCGCTAGCCACTGTTGGGTGTTCCTAATGAAATAAAAATTAATGAAGTGAATTTGCTATGTATAAACTATACCATTGAAAGATAAACTATATGTAGTTTTAAGTACATGTAGTATTTGAGTTTTAAAAAACCCAAGAAGGAGTTTGGTAAACAAAAAGTTCTTTGTGACTTTTGAAAG
This sequence comes from Moschus berezovskii, assembly GCF_049115385.1. Lineage (NCBI taxonomy): Eukaryota > Metazoa > Chordata > Mammalia > Artiodactyla > Moschidae > Moschus > Moschus berezovskii. The sequence continues at coordinate 119,830,657 of NC_142461.1, forward strand.
AAATGACAAAGATAAGAGATGTAGATCTTAATACCAATGTTAAAATTTTAAAACCTAAAGTCATGAAAATGTTCACTTTCTTTTAGGATATTAAGGTAAAGTAGCTTCTTGCTGTTATGAAAAACAGATAAATTAATTTGCTTTTAATTTAAAATATGAACTTTTTTCTTATTAGGTCATGCACTTAAACCTCAGGTTTCCTCTATATTTACATCATTTTTGGATGGATTAAAAAAGTTTTATATTACAAAGGTAAGGATTTTTTTTAATGCTTAGGTTATTGATTAATTTTGTTTGTAGCATGCCCTTCCTTACACACACCTGTTATGCTTTTCCATGTTGCTGTGTGCCTTTCATAATTGTGATTTATGTGATTTATCAAGCAACTCAATTACACATTCAATTTCAGGAAATATGAAATCTTTCTCAGATTTGAAGTTCCTGAAAGTAACATTGCATTGAATTTTTATGCATATGGTGTTCTTTATAGTTTGAATTTTTTCCTTCATAGTAGATATCTAGAAGTGAAATAAAAGCAGTTTTTTTAAACTTTTGAGCAGTGGCGATGCACATTGGCTATTTTTTGGTTGCATCCTTGCTGTTACATGTGAAATTTTTTCTTTTGTTTTAAATTTAGTAAATCCAGGGGGAGGATAGTACTTTATTTTAGTTGTTGTTTCTTAAAACTCCAGTGAAACTGACTGTTTCCCTGTATTTCCTAGACGTAATTTTTTTTGTGAATTAGTTGAATGTGGTTATTTTGCTAGAGGTAGCAGATTTGTGGGGTTTTTGTTTGTTTACGGGGGGGATGGCTTAATGCTTTGCTGTGTGTCTTTTGAATAATGAAATTATTAGATGCCTTTTTCATAAATGTTATAAGTAGTTTTTTCAGTCAGATGACTTCTTTTTAATAAGGTTTCTTTTTATTTTTTGGTGCAAAATTTTCTAATTTTTATCTTTCCTGTGATTGTTTAATGACTCTTAAGCTTAGAAAAAGTCTGCCTTCCTCCAGAATTATGATAAAGGCCGTTTCCTTCTCTCTCTCACATTTTTATATTAGGAATTTTAAGAAATATTATCTTTATTACTATTTGAATTTACTTCAATTTTATGGTGTGATAACTAAATTAACCTTCATCTCCTGCTCCCCTGATTGTTAACTAGTTGTTATAACACCATTAACTAACCTACCCCTGCTTTTCTTATGTTGATTTGCCATGTCTAAGACATTTTATTACATACTTATCTAAGAAAATGACATTCTAATGTATTAGATTCTTTTTAATGAGTGTTTGTTCTTGAGAAATTAAGGGAATTTAATTTTGTAGATCTAATTTTCCCTCTTATTTTTCAGAATTTTCCTTGTTATCACCATTATCTACCTGTTCATAATCCTAGAAAAATTTTAGAAACTCTTCCTCACTTTAGAAAGCTTATTGATACATATTTTTTTAAATTGCAGCAGCATTAGTTTGTATATTAATTTGAGCAAGAATGACTGATTTATAATACTTAGTTTATGTGCTTGGGAATGTTTCTCTCACCTTTTTAGACATGTTTTCCTAACAAAGTTATGTATTTCCTGTTAAGATTAGTCTTAGATATTTTGTATTTTTAATTGAAGATGTAAGATCTCCTTTGAAAATATTACTTAGAAAGAAGTTATTGGTGGTATTTAAGGATGCTGTTGGTTTTTTACTTCCCTGCCACCAAACGTCCTCAATATAATGATACTTTATTATGTTCTATCATTTTGGTAGTTTTATATGATTCTTTGGTACAGTTATGATTCTTGCAAGTTATTTCTTGTATTTCCTTACCAATATATCATTGTAATTTACACCTCGGCATACTTTGAAATGAAGTGGTTTTCCATAGTCCTGTTCTATTGTGATAACCTAAATAGGTACATTAAGCCTTCTTTTTGATTGACATATAAAATTCCAAAGCTCAAATTTTGAAGAGCTGGTATGTTCGAGCTGAGATCAGAAGAAAAAAAGAGCAAAATGTATTTTGATTTATTGTTTTGTAGACTGAAACTTATCAGTAATAATAATATTCTTTTGTAGTTTAAAGGATTTGATCCAAATCAGCTAAGTGTCGCTACGTTACTGTTTGAGGGGGACCGTGAGAAGGTTCTTCAACATGAAAAACAAGTGTATGACATTGCTGCAAAATTTGGGTATGGCTTTAAGTTCATAATGCCAAGAGAAAGTCAAACTGAAATTCTGGTATCTCCAAGCAATTGCTGATGTACTCTTTTAAATATTAAATTTGTGTTCATAAGTGACAGTCAACTTAAAATGTTGTGTTGGTTTGAGAAAGCTAAATTGGTATGTTGTTCTTACTGTTCTAATCATATCCATGACATAGTGAATCTTTTATTGTATTTTCTCATTAATGATAATTTTGTAACTGTTTGTTTGTTGTGCTAAGTGAAGTAGAAAAAAGCTAGTCATGTTGCTATTTAGTGGCAACAGTGTATGTATAAAACATGCTATGTTTTTAAAAGGAAATTGTGTTTAATCAAAACTGTTTGATAAATTGTCTCTACTCCACCCCCTGTCACTTACTGTTTTGTATTAGTATAAAGAAACAGAAAACATTTCACATTTATAACCAACTGAATAATGATTGGGTGGTTTCTGTCTGTCTGTTTGATGGATTATAAGATTGATGGATGAGAACTATAGTGAAATTGCCATTTATCAGGACTACATTTTCTTCCTTTCATTTTTAAGTACATAATAAACTGACAGTTTTCTGGATACCAGTCTTCTTTTTTTCTTCCTAATTTCAGAGGTTAAAATATATCATATACATTATCTTTAATCTGGGTTCCATGTAAATATTTACTTTTATTCCCCCACCCCGTTTTTTGTTTTTTGTTTTTTTTTGCTGTTCTTTATGAGAACAAATGAACACTTAATTTGGAGGCATGTGTCTTAGAATGCTCCGCTTTTATGTGCTTTCCTTATATGTAATATTCAGTCCTTTGTCTTTAGGGTTTTCTGAACTTAGTATTAAAGTGTAGTATTCTTAGACAGGAAAAGATCCCAGGCTTAATTTTCAGTTTACCTTTGAATTATTGCAAATAGGTAGTTTACCTATTGAATTATTGAATTAGTGCTTGATTATTGCAAAATAATCTTTCAGTTTTATTTTTACCCTCTTCTAAAATTGGCTAGTGGAATTATACTTTTTTTAGTAAAAGCTGAAATTCATTAATCTTTCACTTTTTCTTCTTCTTAGTATTTTTTGGGAACTATTGATGTTTTAACCAAATTAGTTAAGAGTACTATAAAGATCATTTAATGATTGGATGTCTTGGATATCAGGTTAACTCTGAAATTTTTTGAAATGTACATGTACATATTTTTTAGTTTCCAAGTTATGTGGAGTATGTATGCAATTTGATTTGAAAACTTTTTTCTTAAAACCCATGATATTAGTGAGAAACAAGGAGATTCAAATGAAAACCTTTTATATCTAAATTAGATATTATATGTCTACTTAGCCTTAAATATTAGACATTGAAACTTTAAAAAATTATTTCTTTATATATTTAAATATTTATTGGGGATTTCAAAAAATTTCAGAGTCATTTGTAGGGAAGTAGATGCTTTACTGTTTTAATCACTGTAAGGTTAAATTTGCTTCTGTTCACCTTGCTACTTCCCACCTCACCTCTGTGCGCACACACACAGATTGCACTTTGTAGAATCTATAATTATAATCTCAGTTCAGAGTAGCCAGCAAATCATTACTAGTTATGTGGCACATTTCCTGTTAGACTGGGTACAGGATGGTGACAAAAGACACACATAAGTTTTATAGGGCATGACCCATCTCTTGGGGCATCACCATTGATGCCTGGTATATACTAGATGCTTGATGAAATATTTGCTGAAAGGATTAATGAAACCAGAATACTTTTTTTTCCCCTGACATCTTTTATTCTGCTTTATTTATGCCTGATTACTATGTTGCCCTTTAAGACAGTGTGTTTTAATCTTTAGGTATTTATCTAAACTGTTTTGTCAGTTTTATTTAATTTGAACTGCCAGCTGTGGTGAACTGGCTTTTCATGTAATGCCAGTTTTGTTTTTCTCATATAACATCAGCCATTTACAACTTAAAAGTAAGAGTGAATCTTAAGATGATTCAGCTCTTTTTAGATACTGATAGTGAGACCCCCAAACTGCTGATTTAATTCCAACAATTTGTTTATACTAAAAAAAAATTTGTATCAAATTCATCCATTAAGAATAGATTATAGTAAATGAGATATCTATTTAAAGCAGTGGTAGAGCATTAAAAACTTAGACCCTGCTTGGAGTGTAGTTTTTTCATTACTATTATTTGTGACTTCTTAATTATGTTTTGTAATTAGTTTTGTAGTATACTTTCATCTGGTGCCCTTCATTTAGATGAAGAAGTCTGTGTTGAACAACTCCATGCTATCTCTAGGCAGATGACTTAGGGCTCTTTTGATTTTTTGATACTTATATCTTCCTGTGGTTTTCTAGTAGAAGTCCTGGTTTTTTCCTAGTGAAACAAAGGCACTAGTTCTTTGTTTCAGCCACTGAAGATTCAAGGATATTTTTATTTAAGATGCTACCCTGCTGACTTCTATTCCTCAATCATTTCTCCTACATGATTAGCTGAAGGAAAGCATCACTAAGTTTCTCTCTAATGAAGTTTTCATAATTAGTTTAGCTTACTTATTTTATTTTGAATTAGGGCATTGTTACTCTGTACTTTGTTTTCTGTTCTTTTGTTTTATCCTCTGTTTCCACCACAGTTGAGAACTTTTTTTGTGTATTATCTTAGCAGTTTACCTTTTTGCCTTCCACTCCCACCCAAACACTGTTAAATATCTTTGAACACATATGATCCAACAGAATATAGTAGCAAATGTTGAATAATTGTACTCTGGTTGTTTATCTATGTTTGCTGGTAACGTATTTTAAATTCTCTAAGAACTAAGCAGAATAAACATTGCCTGTCACCAACCTTGACAGATGTGTTGACATTTAGCATAGAACTTAAGGTAATATATTACTATTTTTAAAGTGCTTAAGTTGTTTGACGTAATTTAACGTGAGTGATTAGGTTCACCAGATGGCTCTTTTAGGTAAAAAAATTGTCTCACTCCTCTTTCAGTGGTCTTCCTAGTCCTTCTTCGTGAAACAGCTTTAAATTTGTTTAAGAACCTTGTTAATTGATATTTAAAATTTGTGGTAGAGGGGTAAGAAGTAGGGGATGGATAATATAAGGCAGTTGAAATTAAGTGTAGTTTTTTGAAATGACTGCAAAAGGGGCAAGTTACAAGCATTTAATCTAAGCCCTACTATGGTTTACATATTGTATCTTAAAGTAATTCTGGCTGGTAAGATACTTTAAGTATCTTAAAGTAATTCTGAAAGCCTTAAAAAAAAAAAACAGAGCTTCCAAAAAGCTAAATTTGTAGGGAAACCTGTGATTCAGAAAAGCAAAGCCAGAACAGCTTTTCTTTGCAGGGGTTTATGAATTTAGAATGGACATCTAGTTTTTTCCTGTTTTAGATTTAAAAAAAAAAAACAACAAACAAAACATATTTCTGTAGTTTGTTGTACTAGATTCCAAGTGAAACAGATTCTTTTTTCCCTTTGTCAGATTTAGAAGAGGATCTAAAGAAAAATAGCTTTGACCTGGGACTGCAAAGTTGAACTCTTTCTCATCTTGATATATATGGATGCTATATTTTATATCAGTAGGCTGGATATTAAAATGATAGACAGGTCTGCTAAATGTTTATACCTGTTACTTCTCACCAAGTACATATTCGGAATGCAGCTTCTCAAAGGTTCCCAGCAATGGTCTCTTGCACCCTTTCCTAGTCTTCACTCTCCTTTACATGAACTGTGTCTATTCTATCAATAGGGTATTCCCTCTCTTGGAGTCAGAGTCTGACTCCAATTCATATCTACCTGAGGTATGGGTTCGTCGGTTTTTTTTTTTTAATTTAATTTGTCATGATTTTATTAAATGTATATACATTTTGAATATTGTTTATCCTGTTATTTTCCCCACAATTTTGATAACTTCATAATATTTTAAATATGCTTATTGTTTAAAAAATGAACAGAGAAAATTGCAGAGAAAAAGTAGTAATCACTTAAAAATCTGCTCGTTAAAGGCCACCATTGTTATCATTTCAATGAGTGAGTTTCCAGGGAGCACTTCATCCTTCTCTTTGCCAGTGATTTTTGTTGTTGAAACTATCATGTAGTGAGTTTACAGATGTATTGGTATCTACTTCTGTATTTCTTTTGATCCTGGTTACATATGCTGCACTGTTCAAGTGTTAGTTGCTCAGTCATGTCCAACTCTTGCGACTCCATGGACTGTAACCTGCCAGGCTCCTCTATCCTTGGGGTTTTCCAGCCAAGAGTACTGGAGTTGGTTGCCATTTCCTTCTCTGGGTTCATCTGTTTTTTTCCAAGCACTTTTTTCTGACTAGTTTCCTTTTTGTTTTGGAACTTTATATTTGACTCCCTAACCCAACCTCATATCCATACGCATCTAACCCAGAACTGTCTTCTGTTTCTCCTTACTTTTTGATCTCAGCTGCTAGATGTAAATTGTTTTCCTTGCTCATTAACATTCTACTAACAAACACCCCCCCCTTCATTTCATTATACCCTGTTCCCATGTAGTTCTAGACTTGAGGTGTTCCTATTAAGTCTTTACTACTCCTTCTGGATGATACTAATTTATGTGTATCCAACTATAATACTGGCATATCTGATCTAGCCAATATGTCCTAGCTTAAAATTGCCTTGCAGTATTTCGTCAGGAGATGTGGGTTTGATCCCTAGGTCGGGAAGATCTCCTGGAGGCATATGTGCTTAATCACTCAGTCATGTCGGACTCTTTATGAACCCATGGACTGTAGCCCTCCAGGTTACTCTGTCCGTGGGATTCTCCAGGCAAGAATGCTGGAGTGGGTTGCCATTTCCTTCTCCCGGGGATCTTCCTGACCCATGGATCGAACCCGGGTCTCCTACATTGCAGGCTGATTCTTTACCATCTGAGCTACCATGAGGCCATTTTGCCTGGAGAATCCCATAGACAGAGGAGCCAGGCAGGCTACAATCCATAGGGTCACAAAGAGTCAGACTTAACTGACGCGACTTAGCATGCTTGCACGCATGCACATTTGTATAGAACAAAGGTACACATACATTGTATTATTTACTTGCTGCCTACTGCCGACTTCAGGCAAAACATTGGGGGGAAGGAAGGATTTAACTGTAAGGTATTAATTGAATTCATAAGAGAAATGAGAAGAGGCTCAAAACCTGAGTCTTAAGCAATACCTCGGTTAAGGGCTCAGCATCCTGATACCAAGAAGGTGCAGTTAGCGTATTGAGAGTGGAAGTCACTTCAGTTGCATCTTACTCTTGGCAACCCCATGGACTGTACCCCACCAGGCTCCTCTGTCCATGGAATTCTCCAGGCAAGAATACTGGAATGGATAGCATTCCTTCTCCAGGGGAGAAGATCCAGGGGATCTTCCCAACCCAGGGATCGAACCCAGGTCTCCTGCATTGCAGGTGGATTCTTGATCGTCTGAGCCATCAGGGAATCTCCTAGTGTATTGAGAAGAGAGACATGAAAGTTAACCCTCAATCATGGCCCAAGAAAGCCACAAGAAGATACTTTTCCATTCATTTTTATTGAGGGATTTTTAGTGAGTGCTTTGAGAGTTTGGGGTAAGTTTTATTTAGTTGACTAAAACTACTTAAATTTTAATTTCTGCCTAGTGGTGGAAAAAAGCAAAATCAAAGACTCTATTGAAGGTAGTGGAAATCAGTCATTCTTAGTCTTTTAAAATTAGAATGACCAACAAAATAGAATACTTGGACTGAAATATACATTGTATATTTAATTATACAATTCTAACTAGATCACCAAATACATCCTCTATGTATAAAATTACTTTCCAGTTGAAATGGATATGTTCATACTATTGCTCTTGTACCTATCTGTATGATGCTTCATAAATTTTAATATATCTATATAAGTATGTTTGGTCTGTCTTTTAAATGATAAGTCTCGTAAAGTAAACACCATGTCTAATATTCCAGATGCTATATGCTCAAGTATTCAAGAAACTTCTTGATGTTAGAAGATAATAGTCATTCATTGTGAATCTTTATATATGAATAAGACTATAATACATGAATATACAGATTAGAATATGAGTAAAATAGGAGTATTTTAAGTATCTTGTCCTTGTGAAGATTATTTAAGCTTATTTCTCATGGCTGAGTCTCTGCTCTTTTTACAGTCTGAATAGAATTGGTTGAGTTTATATCACTCAGGTTTACTAGTTTGGTGGCTATAAAAGTTTAAAATTAATTACCAAACTGAATATTAAAAATACTTTTGTTCAAGCCTATTCTCCTGGTAGCACATTTATACCTTTATGATAAATGAGATTGAAATTAAAATGAGATGTAATGTAATCAGTGTTAATCTTATAAGCAGTTATCTTGAGGTATTGATCAGTTTGGCAATTATTATTTATTTTTAATAGTTCATCTGAAATATATTGACAGTTTGTTCTTTAATTGCAGGGGATTGGCAGCTGGAGAAGATAATGGACAGAGAGGTTATTTGTTGACCTATGTCATTGCATACATTCGAGTAAGTTATCTCATATTTCTCTTGTCAATTTATGTTGCAAACTATATTTTCTTATTTTAAGTGAATAAAATTTTATTTATTTTCTTAAATTTTAACCTATTGTAATTTAACATGGACATGAGTCTATGATTTTTCTACTTGATAAAGTTTTCTTTCATACCTTTGCACTTCTGTGGTGGCTTATGACTCTTTCCAGTTTTGCTATTAAAACAGAATTGTACTCTGGATAAAAAATTTAGTATCATAAGTTACTTACTATATAAGAAATATATTTTATATGCTATAAAACATATTTTCCTAGCTGAGATGGGTCCAGATGTTTTATCTGTTTAGTCACTACGAGAAACACTCTATTCTTGAGTTTATTTTTAAAGAAAAGTTGATTTGAAGAAGATATCTTTTCCTTTCTCTAGTCCCCTCTGCCTGCTCCTTTGATCCTAATGATCACTTTTTGGTATTGGTCAATTCGCTATTTATTTAGGCCACTAAAATCTATCCTGCTAGTGTTCTCTGCATGTGCATAGGCAGTTCCTGGGTAGAGACTGCATTCATTAGAGAAATATTTGCGTTCCTACCATGTTTCAGGCACTCCACCTGGTGCCAGGGGCACAGAGGAGAACAAGACAAAGTTTCCGTCCTCCTGGAGGTTGTATCTCAGACTTGGGGCCACTTTCCCATGCTCTTTTGAGGTAGATTGTAAAGAGTCCAGAAGGTTAAATTAGAGACATGAAGTACTTGCTAAAAATGAACAAGAAATACTACTAATATTATGGACTTCTGCATCTTTTATAATTGCTTGATTTTTGTGTATGTGTCTTAACAGGATATGGGTTTGGAATACTATGTATTAGGAGAATCTTTTGAGACTTCTGCTCCTTGGGACAGGTAAAATGAAACAAAATGCCCAATATTATTAAAATATGCTATAAAAGTTGCTGGACTAATTTATCTTTGTGTATGAATATGTAAACTTCTAAAATTTTGTAAAGAAGCATTGAAAGAAGGTAATCACTTTTATTTAAATTAGTGTCTTCATCTGAATGTCATATTTGCAAGCCATTTTTAAAATTTTAGATTTGTCCATGCCCCATAGAAGGATAATATTACTGAAACTTACATTTTAAAGAATTTTATTGCACACTAAATGTCATTATGTGGTTTGACTTAGCTTTGATTTAAATTCTTAAATGGTTAATATGCTTAAATGTTCTCTAGAAAGTCTTACAACGTCATATTGTAATATATCATTTAGTTTTTGGTATTTGTATGTGTACTGTTAAGCAAGATCTTCGCTTGAATTTAAGTGATTTCTGAAAGAAATCCAATTTTAAGAAACTATATAATTCCTGTTTTAAAATTACATGTATACATACAAATATTGGTTAGGGAAACATAATAAAAGCTAATTAGGAAATGTGAAATGGTTTTATTAAAAATAGACCTGTGAGTTAACTCATTCAGTAATAGGAAATTCTTGAAATTGTTAGTACATTTTTATTCTAGGTACATTTTACTTTTTCTTTATAAAGTTTACCATTTTAAATCTGTAATAAAGCATATAAGACCCAACAGACCCCACTGAACACACCTGCTAGGTGTTACCTACCTAACGTCTTTGTTTGACCTTACCCTCATTTTTTCTTCTCCCCCAGAAAACTTTACTTTTCTACATTGTCTTCATCTACTGTGAGCTTTGACTTCAGTGTGTTGGTGCTAATACTCCATGCACCGTAAGATAGTAATCAAATTCAGAGTATCAGTCTGTTATTCATAGCATTCAGATTTGGATGCTAAATTTTAATAGGGGGAATAAATCTTATAAATAAAAAGGATTATCACCTCATCCACATCTGACACTTTTGAACAGCAGATATAGTTTGGGAGCTGTTCATAGTTGTCTCAGAGACCACTTTCGTCTTTAATACTTTTCCTTACTGGGGAGAATGGGTTAGTGTAGTATTACTTCTTCAGTATTATGAATTTCCTTGTCATCAGTTCCTGCTAACTGATGATTTCCCTTTTGTCTTTAAACTCGTCCAACTGTGGAGACTGATCATGCACTCTCTCTTCATTTGTCTTTATCCTTTCCTTGTATATTCTGACATATTTTTTCAACTCACTGACTATATCTGTTTTGTACAGGGCTACATACTTAATTAGTTTTCATTTAAAACAATGTCTTAAGCTAAAGTATTAATAAATAAAACTAAGGGAAAGCAGCTGTATTTCTGACATAAAATTTACTTGTTACCATTTAGTAACTTGCTTTCTCTTAAACCTTTAGCTAGGTAGAGACCGTAGTTAGCAGCAAACCATGGGATTGGAGTCTTCAACCCTCACACATTATTAGATTGCTTGGCCTTTTCATGCATGAATCTCTTGAGGGATTATTGGTCTTACTAGTTTTTATGTGTTCCTCTGTGGCCTTAGCACAGTGACTGCACCTGTTAGGTGCTCAGTGTATATTCTGGATAAAGTCCTGTGAATGAACTCTGGAATAGTGTAAGAATGTAGCCTATAAAAATAGCTGCTTAAGAGATCCAAGTTGGAGATTAGAAGATTTTAGAGATACCTGCTTGAGATTTGTGATTAAAGCCACAGGAGCAGATACACTTTCAGGTAAATGAATGAAGGAAAAAAGAAGGCCTGAGAAAAAACTCCAGGGAACCCCAACATTTAAGGGATATAAACAAAGGATTCATTTAAGTCATCCAAATAAGAGTTAACAAAGGAAATTGAAGAATATAATCTAGAAGATCTGGAGGAAAACCAGTGCTATGAGAGGAGCCAAGGGAAATTTTTTTCAAAGAAGAAATGGTCAGTAGTGTTAAATTAGCTAATAAGGTCAGGTAAGAAGGACTGATACTGAAGCTGAAACTCCAATACTTTGGCCACCTCATGCGAAGAGTTGCCTCACTGGAAAAGACTATAATGCTGGGAGGGATTGGGGGCGGGAGGAGAAGGGGATGACAGAGAATGAGATGGCTGGATGGCATCATCGACTCGATGGACATGAGTTTGAGTGAACTCTGGGAGTTGGTGATGGACAGGGAGGCCTGGCGTGCTATGATTCATGGGGTTGCAGAGAGTCGGACACGACTGAGCAACTAAACTGAACTGAACTGAAGAATTTAAAAGTATACACAGTTATGTTTACCTCACATGTAGTGATTGGTCCAAATGGACTGTATTAATCTTTGCATGGGAAGATACTTTCAGAACTCCCTCCATACAAATAATTTCTAGAAAGAATCTCATTCAAGTAGTACATAAATTCCATTTTCTAGAGTCATAATAAAGAACTTATTACCTTTATAAATTTGTAATGCACATTAACACCTATAGATATTAAGGTTAAGCAGATTTTATTTATCTGCCTTCAGCTCTCACAGAATAAAGCAGAATTTAACTTCAGTGTTGTTTTGTAAAGTCAGAATTTATAGAATTTTTAGACACTATAATTATAAAATTGACATGCTAATAAAACACTGCAACCTTTTTCATATTTTAATTATTCTTTGTTCTTATTGGAATTATAGGTAGCTTTTGGTCATCTTTTCTGTTCTAAAGACCAAGGTTTAAAACATAGAATCATCATCAATATGTAGCCATGATATTTGTTGGAGAATAAAATGCCTTATGTATACTTTGAGTCTTATTTTCCAGATGAAACAAAATTTATGGTTATAAAAATATGTTACAACTCAACATTAAAAAATAGATTAATATTGTTAAATATTGCTAGTCTTCCCTCCCCTTTTAAGAACTGTGCCTCGCTTTTCTGTTTTCATTGACTTCTAATATTAAATAGTCTGGCATAACTTTACACATAGTTTGTATCCAGTAAGTCTTTGTTGAGCTGGATTTTAGCCTAGTGCTTGAAAATAATCTATTGAACATTTGATATAATAGTGTGATTACTAATTCTTTTTAAATTAAGGAAGACTTCTTAGACATGGGCATAGATTGTGTGTGTGGGAGGCGGTTGTGCGCACTTGTGCGTGCATGCACATGGTCAGTCGTGTTAGACCCTTTGTGACCCCAGGGACTGTAGCCCATCAGGCTCCTATGTCCATGGAATTTTCCAGACAAGAATATTGGAGTGGGTTGCCATTTCCTCCTCCAGGGGATTTTCCCAACCAAGGGATCGAACCCGCGTCTCCTACATTGGCAGGCGGATTCTTTACCACTAGCACCAACTGGGGTATTCCTATAACCCAGAATTGAATTTTTGTTAACATTTTCTTTAGAACTTTTAAAAAAGTTTTTGAAGTCTTACAGTTAAATTTATTTCAAGATTGGATTTTCCTTAGGAATTTCCTTAGGAATTGGATTTCCTTATCTTCAGGAGACTTGAGTATGCTCCTCTGACCTCTGTCTTTCTTGTGACAAAGAGGGGAAGGACTTTGCTCCCTTGAATTTTTGAATGGAAGACTCAGTTTGAATGATCATGACTCTTGTTCGTTCTTGAAGGAATAAACATAGAAGTTTAAGAGAATTTCTGACTTGAAGTGTGCTGATAAACCAGCAATTATTAGAATTTTTGAAACTTATGTGAAAACAATATTATATTCCATTCTTGTTTTCTAGGGTTGTAGATCTCTGTAGAAATGTAAAAGAAAGAATAACAAGGGAATGCAAAGAGAAAGGTGTTCAGTTTGCTCCTCTTTCTACATGCAGGTGAGTTTTTTTGTTGTTCTTATACTTCTTATTCTGAAAAAGCTTTTTAAAATTAATGGAAAAGTGTAATTTGTGAGCTGAGGAAAAGCTTCAGTCTGTTCTACTTAGCAGGCTTTCCTAAACTTCACTTGCCATGTTAGTGACTTATTAGGACTGTGCAACTAGGATTTTTACAGTGGTCCTGAGCCCAACAGAAGTAGAACACCCTTCCACAAGTGAGCCTTCTGCCCTGTCTGGACAGCACGATGGTAAAGAGTCAAATGTCTGAACTCCTGAACTTCTTCATTCACTGAAACTATAAATTTCATAGGTAGTCAAGAAACTGTAAATTATGAACACGTTCAATATAGCTCTTTCTTTAATAGTTAAAAACCTTTTTAACCACTTTGTCAGTTGTTGATTAAATCACTGGGTGTGGAATATAGGAGTGAGTGGAGCCAGAAGATCCAAATGAAGATTAACTCATTGCTTTCTAATAGATCTTTTTGTGATAAGGGAAATGTTCTGTATCTGTCCTATCCTGTATGGTAGCCACAAGCCACATGTGGCTGCTGAGCTGTTGCAGTGTGGCTGTTGTGACTGTGGACCTGAATTTTAAACTTCATTAATTCAAATAATTTAAGTTTACAGTGCCACATATGACTGATGTCTTCCACATGGGACAGTTATGGTCCATATTGGATCACAGTTAACTAATAATCTTGTCCTCTTAGTTAAATAGCAGCAGACCCAAAAGATGTTTTCTTGAAGGGGTACTTTGTGTCCAGTCTTTTGATACTAATTTTCTCTGTGAACTCACAGAATAAGAGGCCCGACTGTCTAGTCTGTCAGGCCACATATTATAAAACTGAGAACAAATTAGGCCCTCTAATCCAAAAGTCATTTATTAATAGTAAAACTTAAAGCATTTAAAATAATAGGGTGTATTCTTGTCAAGTTGAGGATTTTTATTCTTTTGTTATGTCAAGCCTCAACTTAACAGATATCCATTCTTCCTTCTTCTGCCCTTCTTCCCTGTTCAGCATCTCTTGAGATCTCCCCTTCCAATATGAAACTACCATTGTGATAAACTACTACTTACTGAAAGTGACTGGGAAGTAAAATATTCTGTCTTTAGGACACCTTCTGTAACAACACTTAAATCTAGATTCTTTAAATGGTACTCATAAGGCCTAAGGATCTTCATTATGTATTGTACTGCAGGTGGATAGAATTGTTATATATATATTCTGAATTGATCATATGTCATTTATTATGTGGCTTTTAAGGATTTTCTGATAAAAATCCTAATGCTTTAGCTTCTATGATTATCTTATAAAACCAAAGTTTAGAATGTGCAAAGTCTAAGTTAATTGAATGTTTTGCTAAATAGGAGTTTTAAATATAGTTTTAATAACACATACTTGATTAAACTAACATTTAAGTAGAGTGTAATTTTAGTTGAGTTTGATTTGGGCTGATTAACAGTGGCTAAGGAGATTATTCTGTATTGAGTGTAAATGTTTGAATGTGTGAGATGAACTTTTAAATCATTTTTTAAAAAGCTATTCTGAAATTAATTTAAAATAGTCATTGAAATCAAAGATTCTAAGGAAAAGAATTCAGCTCTAGCATGCATTTACTGATTTTACTTCATTTCTGTCTTTTAAAAATTATTTTGTGTATTGGAATTCTAACCCTAAATTTTTTGAACAAATTTTGTGGGAAGAAATTAGTAGCCAGTGAGTCTAACATAAGTATAGTACTTCGAAAAGTATATAGCGCACTTTTTTTTTTTTTTTAAGAAATTAAAGAATAGTATAACAACTTTGGCAGCAACACTATCTCTTGTTAAGATGATTTTGGAAGACATTAGTATTTAAGTGTCTTAAGTGATAGAATTGAGCTGTTAATAGGTTTTAGTTCTAAATCATTTTCTGAAATGGTCCCAGATTAAGGTTTTACAAAAAATGTTGTTATTTCAACTTTGTTTGAGATACTGATCAATCAAGCTTTACTGTAATTTTAGAAGCCTACCTGTCTATTGAAAACTGAATTGTGTAATATAGATCCTTGGTTTGTGGGAAGGTGGCAGTGTTCTACTAATATTAATTATATTTTCTGTTTATTGATATTGATGATTCTCATGTAAGTGATACATATTTTCTAATTGCTGTAAGCTCATTTCATTCTATATTCTTTAAACGTGGTCATTTGTAGTGATAGTGCCCTTGTAGTTAACATAGTTCTCCAATTTGTCTTAAACTTTGTAAATCTGGTACTTAAAATGTAAACATTCAAGGGATCTTTTTTATGGGTGTGAATTAACACTAGAAGGAAAACACAGCTGGCAAATTGACAGTAGCATTGTTAAACAGTACATTTCTTCTGTTCTCAGGCACCTAACATTTGGCCTGAAAGGCCATTAAAATTTTAGATTAGATCCTATTTGTATTATGTAGTAAAAAAGAGTATTTCCTCTATATTTGCTCCTTCTGTTGAATTAAATTCTTTGTGGGAACCTCTGTAAATTGCTTTCAGAGATCTGACTGTGATTACCTTAGCGCCCTTTTAAATGCTTTACCTAATTGCATTTTAAAAGCCCAAATATATATCATGTATATGATTTATTCATCTAACATTCTTGATATCTTTTGCAAACACACATACAGCATCCTCACATATGGGACCTAGAGTGTAAACCCTTCAGAGACACTGTCTTAAGGCTTTGTGTCATTCAGTTTGTTTTCAAAGTCACTACTAATTTATTAATGTGAACTTGGTGAAGATGCTGTATTTTACCCAATCATTTTTGATATTTGAACATTTTTCTTGTTTTAAGTTCCCATATTTATTTCTCTTAACTTGGAGGAAGTTCAGAAGGCTTGTAAGGGATCACCAAGTTCCATGAGGTCTGTTTTGGAACTGTCTTTAACTGCAATATACTTTGTAAAAAAAAAAAAAATTCCTTTCTGAGGAAGTGGGATTTTTGTTTATTTCAGGCCAATTGGAGAAATATTTACATCATCTTAAAATGTTAAAACTTTTTGGGATAACAGTCCAGACTTACCAAAAAAGTTATGAAAATAGTACAGGTAGTTCGTCAGTATCCTTTATCTAGCAAATCTGTTTTCCTTCCTTGGAGTAGGAGGCTAGGTAGAGAATGAGATTATGGATTAAGCAAATCATTCATAAAATACTGCCTTTAAGTTTCTAGATATTGAATCTGATTTCACTCAAAGCCTTGTGGGGGATTTTTGTCTGTTTGTTTTTTAGGGTGACACAGACTTATGACGCAGGTGCATGTATCTATTTCTACTTTGCCTTTAACTACAGGGGAATCAGTGACCCACTGACCGTGTTTGAACAAACTGAGGTAATTTTGCATACATGAATATAGCTCTTATAGTCTTTTATTAATTTAAATAAACTTTACTGTCAACTTATGGATTTTAGTTTGACTTTCTTTAATAACTTGTGGTTTACCTTGGTGATAGCCCATAGAAATGAAAAACATAATTTTTGCACTGGATTTAATGCTGAATTAGAAGTCTAAAATGTATATTCCCTACACATACTATAATCAGTATTCTAAAATTAACATTCTGTGGCCTGTGATTCTTTCATTATTACTTATATAATACCTGATTAAATGATAAAGGCTATAGGGATCATTGATATCACTTTGGCAGCCCACCCAGCTCTGGATGGTGATAGCAGCTCTAAAACTCTTGGTCGATGTTGCTATAATTTCAGTTTATATTTTAATTGATTTTAATTAAAAAATTAAGGTTATATGTCGGGCTTTGAGGTTCATCTGCTAGCAGTTTCTATGACATTTCTTAAATAGCCTCAAGCTTCTAATTGTTATCAAGCCTTCTGTTTGATAATCAATGTTTCTCATGACAAGAATGCCTAAAGTTAAAGAAGCAGACTAGAGTATGGAGGAAGTGGGAGGAGACTGGGTTTGTTAAAACCTCAGGTGTCCTCACGTTAACTCTGTATCCTGCCTGCCAAAGATAGTACCACAAGATGATTTTCAGTGGCACACTTTCAGACCCAAACCACAGACAGGTCTGGCTGTGGTTGGTTGGCTCCCTCCTTTTTTAAAAACCGAAACAAAAAACCAGCTTTTCTGAGGTATAATTGAAATATAGTAAATGGCCTATGACCATTCTAAAGGAGATCGATCCTGGGTGTTCATTGGACTGATGCCAAAGCTGAAACTCCAATACTTTGGAAGAAGAGTTGACTCACTGGAAAGGACTCTGATGCTGGGAAGGATTGGGGGTGGGAGGAGAAGGGGACATCAGAGAATGAGATGGGTGGATGGCATCACCGACTCGATGGACATGAGTTTGAGTGAACTCCGGGAGTTGGTGATGGACAGGGAGGCCTGGTGTGCTGTGATTCATGGGGTTGCAAAGAGTCGGTCACGACTGAGTGACTGAACTGAACTGACTGGACCGAAACAGCCTATGAAGTGTACAATTTCATGGGTTTGGACATATGTATGCACCTATGAAATCACCCTAATCAAAATAGAGCATATCCATCATCCTCAAAAGTTTGAATCCTCTCCTGTCCCTTTAGCCTTTTAGTGTCTTCTTATTGCCCTCTGGCTACTCAGAGGCCCCTTCCCCACAGTATTAATACTACAGAAGTGAAAGTATTCCTTCTTTCCCAAGCCAAACAGCCATTCTCTAAGTGCTCCTGGTTTCAAGGAATTATTGCTTTACTTAAAATAATTTGTTAGAAGATACAGTCTCTTAGAGTAGGGCAAGCGTATGTATGACTCATTTGAAAAGCCCTAAATCCTAAGTGATGAGGGTTCTTATACGTTGCTTGGCAATGAGATGTCAGTCCTGAAGGGAGGGCCTCCTCTACTGTGGCCTAACTCTGATGGTTTATACACGTCCAGGTAATTCTGAGAGGTACAAGGCACTGTAGGGATTTTACCTCATATCTGCTACACATTCATGAGTAATTGAGTGTAATTCCAAATACTGTAACCCCTTTTTCACCCTGTACTTCAGCCATTCTGTATTTTGCTCTAAGTCTTTATCTCTCTAACCTCCCTGCTTTATAAGGAGACTAGTTAGAGCCTAACATGTTAGGAGGATAAAACAAGGGTCCTCACCCCACCCCCACACACACATTTAGATGTCCAGAAGCCCGACAAGTTATTTGTCCCAAAGCAAGGACTTCCCAGGTGGTACTAGTGGTAAAGAATCCACCTACCAGTGCAGGAGACACAGGAGGTATGGGTTCAATCCCTGGGTTGGGAAGATCCCATGGAGGAGGACATGGCAGCCCACTCAGAATTCCTGCCAAGAGAATCCCATGGACAGAGGAGCCTGGTGGGTTACAGTCCATGGGGTCTCAAAGAGTCGGAGACAACTAAGCCACTGAGCACACATTGACCTAACAAATGTTCTCCATCCGAGTTTTTTTTATCATTAATCCCTGATAGTTTTGTAAGTAATCTTGAGTCTATGTATACTATATGATATGAGGTGAGTAATTTAACCACCTAAGCTTTGTTTTCTTTATCTGTAAAATAGGAATAAAAGTCATTATTCCATATGGCTTTAGTGAAAATAAATGAATTATTGCAGGTAAATTGCTTTTTACTTTTCTGGACATACCACAAGCAGTCAATAAATGTTTGTTGGTATCGTGAGATGTTTACTTCAGAGTAGGACCTGACCCCTTACAAAACTTTTAAAAATTGTTTTTAATCATTTAGTGCTACGGAATTCATCATTTTGCCTTCTTTTTCTTTTCTAGAATCTTAAAGTAACAATTGTAGAATTTGTGACTATTCACTAGAGAAAAACTTATAAAGCTAGGCTGCATATTTCACTTGCTTTTTAAAATACAGTTAACCTAATAGAAAAGAAAATTAGACTCCCCGTTTATTATTTAATTCAGAATGTTTGTGCTTCCTTTGAGAGTTGAGTCTTATTTTCAAAGTGATCTATTTGTTGTTTTGTTTCCAAATACAGGCAGCTGCTAGAGAAGAAATCCTCGCTAATGGAGGGAGCCTGTCGCATCACCATGGAGGTATTCTTTTTTGGGGGTAGAATTTCTAATATTCCTACTGTTTAAAATAATTTGGTTTGATAAAATGCTGGGAGTGTGAGGAATTTGATAGCACTAGAGATCTCATCTTGGAAGTTTTTGTGTCTGTCACTGAGGTCACCTGTGTTGTGGTAGTAACCAGCTGAAGCTTGATTTGACAAGCCTGTCTGTATAATAGGACCTGGTCATTCTTCTGAGTTCTTAGGAACTTCATGTTACCCAAGATAGCCCAGCCAGCCTGGGAGGTATTTGACCATTATAGCCAAAGTTCTTAAAGGGGGAAGAAACCTACATAACTGTTTTTCAGCCACTATTGGAATGTAGCTGGAAGTCTGTTGTACCATATATTGAAGAGCTGTTCTGCCCACTCAAAATTCAGCAGATTAATCAAGACAGGATATGAAAAAAATCTTTTATCAAGATTTTAATGCTGTTATAGTATCCCTCTTTGATCATTATAATATTAAGTTACTGGAGAGTTGATCATGTCACCAATAAAAATTATGATATGTCTATCTATGTTACTAGCAGTGTTTTTAATATATAAATTGGTGCCTAGAAAAATAGATATGTATAGTTTTTTTAGGGAAGTACATGAAGATAAATGACCACTGATTTGAAAATTTCAACTCCTACTCTGGATTCTCCGTATCCCTCTTTTCCTGTTTGATTTTCCATCATAGCATTTAGCATTATCTAACATAGTTAGCTATCTCCTTCTACTGGAAAGTAGGATCCTCAGTAGGGACTTCTGTTTCATTCCTCCCAGCACCAGAATAGTATTGGCCCCAGCCAGCTCTCCATACATGTATGTAAGAAGATTGAAAGAATTTTGGTAGAAAACATAGTGAGCTGTGGAGAATCTGTATTCAGTCAGGCCTGAAGAAGATCGCTAATGTCGATGAATGAAGTAGAAAAATAGTTTCCAGCATCACTGTATCGATTTACTCTATTATATTCCCCTTACTTTTTCTTACTCTTCACAAATGAATTTCTAACTCAGCTGACTGATAAGCATTAAAGTAAATGAATTCTTTCCCTTCTCTTCCTATTTATTAACTTTTGATTAACATTCTAATGAATGTTAGAATGATGAAAATGAAGAAGGGAAGAAACTGAATATTAGAAACCTCTTAAATGGAATTAAAAGCGTTTGATTAATCTAAAGGTCTAAACCTAATTTTGGAAATGTAAACATGAGGTATTTCATAAAGGTGCTTAGATTTTTTTGTACCTTTCTTTAAAATGTTCAGAAAACTATATACAGTACTCAATTTTTTTAATATTTTATTTTAGGATGCCATTATATTACTACTGTGTAAGGAAATTACATAGTAATTTTATATAGTATCATGAAGTAATATGTTCTTAATTCTAAATTGATTGGATAGAGGGAGGAAGCAAAATAATGTTGCTATAATTACTTATTTAAAGAAAAAATTTTTTTTCTTTTCCAGAGCCAGCAATTTTGCCTTTTGGTAGATGTCAGCAGCCAACAAGTGTATTTTTTCCTTTGAGATAAGAAACTGTAGGATTCTTGTTTGTGATAGTAAATATGAGAGAGGTGTAATTCTACAAGAGGGTAAAAAAAGCCAAATCTTGTATTGAATAGAAAGAAATAGAGGCTTAATTGTTAGATAATCAGGTTGCTGCTGCTAAGTTGCTTCAGTCGTGTCCGACTCTGTGTGACCCCAAAGACGGCAGCCCACCAGGCTCCCCCGTCCCTGGGATGCTCCAGGCAAGAACACTGGAGTGGGTTGCCATTTCCTTCTCCAGTGTGTGAAAGTGAAAGTGAAGTCACTCAGGTTAGGTGAACTAATTTCCTTAATTGTGAGAGGACGGTCTCTGTTTACTCAAGTTTTACAGAGCGATAAATTCTACAGAAGTTAGAAGTGACCAAATGAACTGCAGCATTGTAGAGGAAAACCAAACCAATGTTTTTTTTTCTCTCCCCAATGACACTTTATGCCTTTAGGATCTATGAAGATATTCAGGTCCAGTCAGTGGTGTCTCTATATGAAATGCTGAAAGCCTTTCATATAGAGAACAGCTCTATATGGTGGAACAGCTGTCAGTACTTACTCAGATACCCCCTAGACGCTGAGAGTTTCTTAGTAGGCTTTAACAGAACCTATGTAAACGTACTTGAAATATGTGCAAAGATGTCATTACAGAAAAAGAAAGTACACACAAATTTAAAATAATAAAGAGTTAAATAATGCAGTACAAACTTATTTGAGACAGACTTTATTATTTGTCTAAAGCTATGGTTAATAATCTGTTTTATTATTAGTTTATTATATTTATTATTAATTTATTATTGAAAATCTGTTAGTCAATGAACACAAATAGAAATTAATTTAAAAATAGTTGGAAAGATGTAAACATTAACTAACCAAAAGATCGTGATCATTCAATTCTTGATTCCAGAGCAAAAAATATAAATAGCTACTGGGATATTTTTGATACCACATATGCCTAATGCTTTTTAACATTGTTGTATAATGTTTTCCACATTATAAATATTACTTGTCCACGAGACAGTAGGATTTCAAAGAATGGTAGTCCTTCTCTTGAAGGAACTTACAGTTCCATAAAGTAAAATATGATAGCATTTCAAAAGACTGCTGATCAAAACTAGTAGGATTATGATGTCATCATATTTTAACCAAGGTAAGAGTCCCCCTCTTCTTTGAAAAGCACTTAGAAGGTGACTTTAATAAACATGTAAATGCTGTAGATGTTAAAACATCAGAGGAGGGAGATAAAATAGGGAAAGGAATTAACGTTTATAAAGCATTTGCTAGATGTCTGCTTGACAGTCTCCTTTAATCTTGATCAGAATGCTGTGGAATAGATACTGTTCTTGTCTTTCAGATGAAGAAATATTAAGGCTTTGAATGTACAGTAGCTTACTCCAAAGTATGAGCAATAGTTGTTAGAATTTGAATTTGAACTCAGGGCCTCCTATGTCAGTGTCCTTGTCCTCTGACTTAAGAACCCAAAATAGTGAAAATAGGTCAAAAGCTAAAAAAGTTTAGATTGAATGCCTTTGAAAAGAAGCACATGATTTTAAAAGTATATGAGAAGAATTACTAAACATTACTGTTTCTCTTTTAAAATAAAATAATAGCTGTTTAATTTTGACCCTAAGTTTAGTTGCTTGTCCTGCTTTAGATGTTAAAACAGAAATGAATTAATATTTTAATTTCCTTACATAAATATTTCATTGTTTTCTAAGTTCTTGCACAAAAGTCACTTTGACTTTCTGGTTGTTTTTGTACTTCCTGACTCTAGGTTTCTAACATGTTGTCAGTAGCAGGTAATAAAACAAATGCAGGTCAGATCATGTTACAATAAAGCTCATGTATAATTTATGTGCATTTTCAGGTTCTAGGTTTATAGGCCTTTATTTGTTGAAGACTCCAAGGTCAATGAAGTAGTTTAATTATAGAAATTATTATCTTGAACTTGAATGTAGCAAGGTTTGAATGCATATTGATTTATCAAGAGGTTCTACCTCATTTAAATAAGGAATCTTTTATTTCTATCACGTTTCTCTTTTTTTTTTTCATACAGTCAGAAATATGGCTGTGTGGAAACAAATGTTAAACTACTTTGATTCCTCTATGACTTAGAAAAAGAAACTAAGTAAGCCTAAACACAAAATACCTTTCATGTGTCCCAGTAAAAAGATGCTTTCCCTTTGCTAGCTTGCCTTTTTTTGTACTTTTTAAACACGGGCATGCTCCAGAGCTCAGCCCAGAGCCAGTTCTTCCTCCGTGTTCCCCTCACTGCCTCAGTGATTACTTCAGTCCCAGGACTGAAAACACTGTCCTTACGCTGATGACCCCCAATACCAGAAGGCGTCACCAAAACCACCCTCATTAAATCACTATTCTTTTCCTTCTGGGACAACTGCAGTAGGCTCTTTACTGGTCTGTCTACCTCCACGCCTATTGCTCTGCTGTTTCTCTTGCTGGCCAGGTAATCTTTTTAAAACTCAGTGTTTTCTTCTCATATTCAAAATAAAACCCAGTGTCCATATCGGGTTCTTCAGGGTATATACATTGTGTGTGTGTCTCTGTCTCTTCATCGCTTCCTTTTCCCCTGTAGCAGTAGTGGCTTTCTTGCTGTTTCTCAGACCTGTCACCCCCTTCCTCTTCAAAGTCCTTTGCTATTTGTTCCCTCTCTTTCTGATGGTCTTTCTTTTGTGCCCCCTCCCCCAGATATTTGCATGGTTCACTTTCCCCATCATTTAGATCTCGGATAAAAATGTCACTTTCTTAGAGTCATCTTCCCTATTCTCTTGTATAGTTTATGCGTTTCCCATTTGAGTAAGTTCAGTGGGGTTCCTGACTGTTATCTTGTCTGTCACTGTGTTCCCCAGCCCCTGGAAAAGTGACTGTTCTACCTAGAAGTAGGTAATCAGTGAATATGTTACGTGACTAGTTAAGTGTCTAAGCGCTCACAGAATTTTGGGCAGTTTTGCAGATTCTCAAACATCTGAATTTTTCATTAACATGAATGGCATTAATCTCCTTGCTAATTTAGCTTCAAATGCTTAATCAGCAGGCCTTATCTGAATATAGGGTCATGCTTAATCACGGAAAGGCTCAGTTTATTTCATAACATTATTTCTGAGAATGTATATTAGCAGAATCAGTTATTTAGTGGAAAAGTAGGGTAAAATAATGTGCGTTTCTCTATAACTGCCCAACCAGCCATTTTAGTGTCCTTTCTTAGATGCATTATGTATGTAAGATTCCATTTAAATTTTGTCTTAAAGCAAATAAAAGTTCGAGAGGCTTACAGACAGAGGAGAAAAAACATGGACTTCAGAATCAAATCTGTATTTGACTCTTGGCTCTGTACTTCGCTAGCTGTATCACCTTAGAGAAATAAATTCTCAGAACTGCAGTTTTCTCATCTGCAAAATGGGAATAGTACCTACCTCAGATTATTATAAGACTTAAGTGTGATAATGTATGTAAACATCAAAAGTGTCTTGCGTATATAATAGGTGCTTAAAAAACAATAAGCCTTTTAAAAACATAAAAGAAAACATAAAAGCACCAAGTGAAACTCTGGTTTGTATACTTTACTGTAACCATTGAAAAAAGGGTTACAGTTTGAAAAAGACCCTTATCCAGGAGTAAGATTGAACAGTTATTTTAACGTTTTCATCTATAACCTATGGTTAGTCTTACTCTATAGGAGGTTCTGTTACCATCTGTATGAAAGCAATAAGTTTTCTTCACAATATTGGCTGCAAAATTTGCTATAAAAATGTCTATTTTCATAAATGCTTCTGTGCTTCAAGTTAATCATCTAATTTGTAAATTTCAAATTTACATGCTCTTCAGTGTAGTTTCCTAGTTTCATTTCAAGCAGAAATCTTTCCATATAAATTTTAAATAAAGTGGGTTTAATTATCCTTCTAAAGTTAATCATTAATAGAGTTCTTGAAAGATCGCTGTTTATATGTGTAGAAAGGTTTTCTTTAATATGTATCCTGAACTTAAAACTCAAGGCAGCATCATAGTAGCATCTTTAGTTACTGACCTTCAGGCAGTGTCATGACATTCTCAGTACCATTTTTGAGTTCAAGAGTAGAAGGGCTGGGGGTTGGGAGAATATTGATGCAATTTCTCTTAGAGAGTTTGGCCTGTAATTGTGATGAATAACAGTCGCTTTCACTATCTGGAAACAGACAGGCTGGTTTGTCTGCCTACAATCATGCTGTGATAAATGGAGCTATTTTAACTCTGGTTTTGTGTATCAAAGAAAACAGATGTAGTCTGGAACTGGAGGCTATAGGAAATACAAAGCCTGCTTAACTTAATAGCGCTTGTTTTTGTAACTGACGAGCTGGTCAGTTTAAACAACAGCATCTATGTCAGCCATATATTTAATTTCAATTTATAACTCAAGTTTTTAAGTTGTTCATTTGCTAAAATTATACCTAAGTCCTTGTCAGGAAACAAATCTTGATGAAATATAACCAGTCTTAGTTTAAATATATTAATGTCTTTACCTAACCAAACTTATTTCCTATTTTTCAGAGAATAATTATGGGGTAGCTGCTCATAGCAGTTTTTGTGATCTTGACATAATCCAGTAGAGTCAGGAACTTTGAAAGGAAAAAGGGACTACTCAAAGTAATGAGCAAAAGATCAGCTTTGTTAAAAACCTGTACTGTGAAATAAAAGACATGCAGATTGACAAGGTGATTATCACTATTTATAGATGACATAATTGTCTTTGTAGAAAATGGAAAAAAAATACAAAAACAAGATCAGCAAGATTGTAGAATAAAAGAGCCCACACCAGGATCAATTACATTTTTGTATATTAACAACAGGCATATAGAAACTGTGATTTAGAATATAGTATCATTTACATTTGCTCCAAAGAAGACATTTAAATTTAATAAAATACGTACACATTTTTTCATAAATCTAACAATATGTATACTGGATCTATGTTCTGAAAGTTACAGAATGCTGATGAAAAAATTAAAGGCCTAAATAAATGGAGAGATATGTTCATGGATTGGTACAACACTGGACATGGTATAAACATGTCAGTTCTCCCTAGAGTGATCTACCTATTTAATACAATTCCTATCAAAATTTTAGAAATATTTTTAGTAGATATGGAAGAGATTATTCTAAAATTTATATGTTAAGGTAAAGGAAATAAGTAGATGAAAAAAGAACAGCAAAATCATAGGAATCAATTTATCAGATTTCAAGACTTATAATAATACAGTCATCAAGACTGTGGTATTGGAGGAGTATTGATCCATAGAACAGAGTAGAGAACTGAGAAATAGACCCACATGAATACGTCTGACCAGTTTTGACAAAGATATAAAGCAACCAGTGGAGGAAGTATATAGTTTTGTCAACAAATAGTGCTGGAACAATTGGATGGAAATTCATAGGTTAAAAAAAAAAACCTTTACCTGAACCTCACATTTTATACCAAAGTTTACTCAACATAGATAATAGACTTAAATGTAAAACATAAAATAACAAAACTTCTAGAAAAAACAAAAAGCAAGAGAGAATATTCAAGATCTAAAGTTCGGCAAAGAGTTTTTAGACTGTTCACGAAAAGTACAGTCCATTAAAGGAAAATTTGATAAATTAGATATCGTCAAAATTAAAAATGTTTGCTCTGTGAAGGACTCTGTTAAGTGGATGAAAAGTTAGGCTTTTCACATGTGCAAACCACATTTCCAACAAAAGATCTATGTCTATAAAATACAAAGAACTCTCAAAACTCAATAGTAAAATGCAAACAATTCAGTTAGAAAATGGGCAGAAGACATGAAGAATCATTTCCCTGAAGAGGATGCACAGATGACAAATAATTACATGAATAGATGTTCAGCATCACTAACCATTGTTGTCGTTTAGTTGCTAAATCATGTCCAACTCTTTGCATCACCATGGAATAGAGCCTGACAGGCTCCTCCTGTCTGTGGAATTTTCCAGGCAAGAATACTAGAATGGGTTGCCATTTCCTTCTTCAGGGAATCTTCCTGACCCAAGGACCAAACCCATCTCCTGCATTGGCAGATGGATTCTTTACCACT
This sequence comes from Moschus berezovskii, assembly GCF_049115385.1. NCBI lineage: Eukaryota > Metazoa > Chordata > Mammalia > Artiodactyla > Moschidae > Moschus > Moschus berezovskii. The sequence continues at coordinate 119,857,703 of NC_142461.1, forward strand.
GAGCCACCAGGGAAACCATAACTATTATGAAAATGCAAATTAAAACCATGAGAGAAACCACTATACACTGATCAGAAAGCTAAAATTAGAAAATAGTGGCAATGTCAAATGCTGGCAAGGATGTAAAGAAACTAAATAAATCATGCATTACTGTTTGGGATGTAGGGTAGTACCATCATTACATAAAAACAGTTTGCAGTTTCTTATAAAAATCAAACTTATATAACTACCATTCAACCCAACAGTTATGCTCTTTGATGCTTCTACCACAGAACTGAAAACTTATGTTCGTACATAAACCTGCACATGTCCATTTACAGCAGATTTACTCATGGTAGTCCCAAACTCGAATCAGCTCAGATGTCCTTCAGCGATTAAATGGCTAATCAAACTATGGTACATCTGTACCGTGGAATACTACTCAGCAGTAAGAGAAAACGAACCATAAACACATGCAACAACTTGGATGAATCTCCAGGAATTTACCCTGACTGAAAAAAAGCCAGTCCTCCAAAATTGTATACTGTGTGATAGTATTTCTATAACATTTTTGAAATAGTGAAATTAGAGAAATACAGAACACATCAGTGATTTCCATGAGTTGGTATAGGAGAGAGGTGACTATAAAAAGGCAACACAGGGCTCCTTGTGGGGATGGAAATGTTCTGGATCTCGACTATATCCGTGGCAATATGCTGGTTGTGATTTTGGTCTTTTGATAGCTATCAAATGAGTATAGCCTTTCCAGTATAAAATCTTTATCAGATTACCATAAGATAGCAGAAGTTTGTTTTGCTCTTTCTTTTTGTGATTTGCTTTTTCTCACAAAACTTAAAAGTTGAATGTAATATTTTTCCACTGAAGCAGTGTTGTAAATAGTGAGATTCTAAGACCAGACTGTAAAAGCCAATTTAATTCATGATGTCAGTTCAGTTCAGTTCAGTCGCTCAGTCGTGTCCGACTCTTTGTGACCCCATGAATCACAGCACGCCAGGCCTCCCTATCCATCACCAACTCCCAGAGTTCACTCAAACTCATGTCCATCGAGTCGGTGATGCCATCCAGCCATCTCATTCTCCGTCGTCCCCGTCTCCTCCCGCCCCCAATCCCTCCCAGCATCAGAGTCTTTTCCAGTGAGTCAGCTCTTCGCATGAGGTGGCCAACACCCAGGATTCATCTCCTTTAGAATGGACTGGTTGGATCTCCTTGCAGTCCAAGGGACTCTCAAGAGTCTTCTCCAGCACCACAGTTCAAAAGCATCAATTCTTCAGCGATCCGCTTTCTTCACAGTCCAACTCTCACATCAATTCATGATGTTGTTGAACATTTAACTACTTAACTATTTCAACTATGTCACAGTACAGACAGATTTGAGAGCTGACAAAATCTATTGTAAGAATGTGTTGGTCCTTACATCTCCCTCCCCATGCAGGCCTCAGAGGCTCAGTCCCAGACAGAGGGAAGGGGCAGCATCGTGTTTGCTGCCTCTTACCTTGTGCTGTATATACACCTGTAGTAGCTTCCAGCTTCAGATGTATTTTCTCAGTCACTAGGAAAGAATAGGTAGCTTGGATAGTAACCATTTCTCTTTGGACCTCTAAAGAGAACTCTTTCTCCCTAACAATTTTGTGACCAAGACTCTCTTATGTGGGCTTCTCTGGTGGTTCAGAAGGTAAAGAATCTGCCTGCAGTGCAGGATACCTGGGTTCAATCCTTGGGTTGGGAAGATCCCCTGGAGGAGGGCATGGCAACCCACTCCAGTATTCTTGCCTGGAGAATTCCCATGGACAGAGGAACCTGGCGGGCTACAGTCCGTGGGATCACTAAGAGTTGGACATGACTGAGTGACTAAATACAGCACACAGCACAGTACTCTTTTAAGTACTGCTGCTGCTGCTAAGTCGCTTCAGTCGTATCCAACTCTGTGCGACCCCATAGACGGCAGCCCACCAGGCTCCCGTCCCTGGATTCTCCAGGTAAGAATACTGGAGTGGATTGCCATTTCCTTCTCCAGTGCATGAAAGTGAAAAATGAATGTGCAGTCGCTCAGTCATGTCCGACTCTTGGTGACCTCAAGACCTTGGATTGCAGCCTACCAGTACTAGATGTTTGTTAATCTCAGAATACCTCTACCATATTATTATATTGTTATAGACTCATTAACTTTTCATAGCTATTTTTTCAGGTGATTAGCAATGAATCCTAATAGGTATTTTCAAGTGTAAGATCTGTTAAAAGTGACTTTAGGTAAAGTTAATTTTTAATCATCTGTAATGTCTAACACAAAAACCACTAGGGTATTTGTGGCTATTTAAATTTAAAATGAAATAAAATTAATTTATTTCCTCATTTGCAGTAGCCACCTTTCAAGTGCTTAATATCCACATGTGGGTAGGAGCCACTGAGGTAAGCACTGCTGATGCAGAATGTTTCTGTCATCACAGAAAATTGTATTGAGCAGTGCTGTGAAGCTTTATTTCATATATATTTTCACTCATTGGCTGGGAAAATGGCCCAAAAATATGACTTAAAATTTTTTTCAGTAGAAATTAGATTCAGGTCTTTAGGAGTTAAGTTCTAAGATAAACTAGCATTTGTCATTAACGGTAGGTTTTCTGAGTATAACTTCTGTCTACTCTACCACTTTTTCCAGAATTTCTTTCGGTTTGGTGAAGTGAAAGTCACTCAGTCGTGTCCGACTCTTTGTGACCCCATGGACTAAGTCCATGAAATTCTCCAGGCCAGAATACTGGAGTTGGTAGCCCCAGTTTGGTCAGTAGCCTCAAATTTAAAACAAGGTAACCTTACAATAGCAGGAGCCATTTACTTCTAATTCAGTTGATTGTAGCAGTGAAGATATGTTTGCTTTTATGGAAATTATTTGGGCTTCTGGGAGATGGACCTTTGGAAATATATGGTCCAAAATTTCCTGATCTTGGCACTGTTGACATTTTGGCTAAATAATTCTTTGTTGTGGGGGCTGTCCTATGCATTGTAGTATGTTTAGCAGCATCCCTGGCCTCTACCCACTAGATTCTAGTAACATTGTCCAAATCATGACAACCAAAAATGTCTTTCAGTTCAATTCAATTCAGTCGCTCAGTTGTGTCCAACTCTTTGTGACCCCAAGAATCACAGCACGCCAGGCCTCTTTAGACATTGCTAAATGTCCCTTGTGTTGCAAAATTGTCTCTATTGAGAACTGTTGATATATTCCAAAGACTCCTAGAGATTTGAAGGAAGAGAGTGAGGTTCTGTGACATTCCTTCTCCTGTCTTAGCTAACAGAAGAACTCTTGAGTATATCTAAGAAATAATGTCAGAATATAGAGAATGCAAGGCAGATAAAACCAAAGGAAAGTAAAGCAACCCAGATTGGATATTTGCATCCCTACTCTTTATCTGAAATGGCTTATAGATAACTGTGGTTCAATATAGTTTAACTGACTTTTTTTTTTTTATTATTATTCTTACTGTGTGGATACCCTGTATTATGGAAAGTGAAAGTGTTAGTCCTTCAGTTGTGTCCGACTCTTTGCTGTCCCATGGACTGTAGCCCACCAGGCTCCTCTGTCCATGGAATTCTCCAGGTAAGAGTACTGGAGTCCCTTTTCCAGGGAATCTTTCTGACCCAGGGATCGAAGCTGGGTCTTCCACATTGCAGGCAGATTCTTCACTATCTCAGCCACCATAGAAGCCCTGTATTATGGAACAGGACTACAGAAATGAATAAAACATGCCCCTTTAAGGAGCCTGTGATGTTTTCTATCCTTTTCTGCCCTTAGGTTATTTGGTCTGCTTACTTGCTTTCAGCTCAGTTGTATAGGCATTAACTGCCACTTGGTTTAAATTTTGAGCTTGTCAATCCATCTTCTGGGGACACAGAGCAGAATTAACACTTGATTGTGTTCTAAAGACAGATTGAATCCAGCTCTTGTGTTCTGCTATCATGTTGGTCATTCAGATTTTCTTCCTGTTTCATAATCTCTAAAGACCTATTCAAGGATCTGTAAGATCTTAGTGCTGCTCTATAAACTGCACAGATAAACCCTTAGCATAGAGGAAAATGACATTTTAAAATATTTAATAAAATAATCTTATACCAGATTTTTTAACTGCTTTGTTAAAAGTCCATGGTATCTATGAATTTTTCATCTTGATATTAGAAGTGCCATTAGTAGTAGAAAATAAATCAGATGACTTTATTAAAGAAATCAAACATGACTTTAAGTATCCACTAAACATTAAATCAGGGCTTCCCTGTTGGCTCAGTGGTAGAGAGTCTGCCTGCCATTGCAGGAGATGCAGGTTCTGTCTTTGGGTTGGGAAGCTCCCTGGAGGAGGAAATGGTAACTCATTTCTAAACAAAGAACCCGTTTCATCATTTTTCTTGCCTGAAAAAATCCAGTGGACAGAGGATCCTGGTGGGCTACAGTCCAGAGGAACTTGATAGGCTACCATCCATGGGGTTGCAAAGAGTCAGACATGACTGAGCATAAGCATTAAAGTGGAATCGTGGGTAGTCATAGTCTCATTTCATGTGTCTTTAAAAGCTGGATGTTAGTATCCCTCAGTTGGAGATCTGTTACTTACTTTCAGCATGTACCAAAATCCAACACACACACAAATGCCTTATAGTACAAGCAAATGGACAACTAAGTCCTCAAAGTCAGTGCTTAGATCACTCAAACAAGCAGCTAAATCTAGAGTTTCTTTTTTAAATGACCTATAGAATAGTGTTAAAAAGATCCTTAAACTAGAGCTTTCAAAATACAGTTGTTAAAATAATGATTAGGTGCTTTTAACTTTGGCTAAATTCTGATTCTAGGCTTTAGCTTCAATAATCTTCTAAAAGTCCAGCCCATTTCATAATCTTTTCAATCAACTTCATAATTCAAAAGTTTTTAATTTAGCTCAACAGTATTCTGGCTAGCAGATGTGTCCCTTTTAAGATGATATTATTTGGTAGTTTCTGCTAATTCTTTTGTCCCTTCCAAATAATTTTTGGTGGCTAGATTGGCCACTGTGTCCACATATTCCACACACGACTCCCATTACCTGTCCCCCTTGTATACAGATCAGTTCATTTTCTGTTGATTTCCGCACAAAGTGTATTCTTTCTTGGAGCTGTTAACATCCAGAGGGGACTGTTGAGCCTATGATTTCAAAGATTATCCCCAAAAGCTTCTATTTTCTCTGTTCTGAAAGTATAATTTTTGATATGTACTGTATATTGTGGGAAAATATTTATTTTATTCTGCTGTATTTATGAGAAATTCTTAAAAACGTGAACTCCACTCTTAATTAAAAACAGAAAAAGAATTTCCTCCCATTATTTTTCTGTAATGTTTATTATGATTTTTGTATCTTTAAAAATATGTTTAAGACTCTTAAATACCTGACTTGAGCATTTTGAACATTGAATATATAGAAAAAATGTGAATTGTGGAATACAGGGTCCTTTTCTTATGTTGAGAAATGGTGGGCTTGGCTTTTTCTAGTTCTACTGTTGGCTCTCAAGCTAGGTTTATACTTCTAGAGAATCAGAAGTCAAAGGGATGCATTTGAGTCAGTAGTCATGAATACCCCCACACATCAGATAATCTAGGCCTGGAAAGAGGAATAAGCTTCATGTAGTATGAAGAATTGATGCTTTTGAACTGTGGTGCTGGAGAAGACTCTAGAGAGTCCCTTGGACTGCAAGGAGATCCAACCAGTCCATCCTAAAGGTGATCACTCCTGGGTGTTCATTGGAAGGACTGATGCTAAAGCTGAAACTCCAATACTTTGGCCACCTCATGCAACGAGTTGACTCACTGGAAAAGAGTCTGATGCTAGGAGGGATTAGGGGTGGGAGGAGACGGGGACGACAGAGAATGAGATGGCTGGATGGCATCACCGACTTGATGGACATGAGTTTGAGTGAACTCCGGGAGTTGGTGATGGACAGGGAGGCCTGGCGTGCTGTGATTCATGGGGTCGCAGAGAGTTGGACACAACTGAGCGACTGAACTGAACTGAGTATGAATGTACATAAGCCTTTTCATGGATAACTATTCATACAAGAAATGTTGAAATAGTCTTGACCATCTGTTATTTGCTGTTTTCATTCATCCATTCTCCCCTTTAGTATGCATGTTGCATAACGGACAGAGTGTTTTTTCTACCTTTTCTAAAAATGAGTCTGTAAGTGTTTAAGCAGCTACTGTATAGTTATACACACACATGTGTTACATATGTCCAGATCAGTCTAACCAGCTAATTTCTAAAATTCCTGGCAATGAAAATAAAGACTGTACAAATGGCATTATTATTGCTGTTGTTTAGCTCTAAAAAATAGAAGTCTTCTACTTTCAAGTGTGATCTCCCCTTCGGGATTAGGGCCTTTGATGTTTCATTGTTGTGTTTTAATTTACTAATTCATCTGAGGCAGCCAGAGAAGAAAGTTCTCTAGAATTTTATGAAGACGATTTCCAATGATCTCTTATTATAAATGCTCATTAAGCATTTCTGCTTAAGCTCTCTTTTCCATTTGTACATTTATCCTGTAGTGTAGTTGACTTAAATTGTTAAGCAAAACCAAAAAGATTTCTCATCCCTTTAATTGCATAAATTGTGGTTTCTGACTTCAGTTTAAATTTTCTTATCACTAACAGAAGAAGCTCATAGACCTCTGCCATCAAATCATCAGGGGGTTAAATTCTTTTTATCGGATATGTTTATGAGGGGCCACAGCTATGCTGCCTGTACTGCCTTTTTTTTTTTTTACTTTCTAGTTCACTAATCAAATGTATGTTAGATTGATTATTGTAAAAGTATAAACCATAGAAAATTTGACAAGATAGATGTGTAAATTATCCTTCTGACAGAACTAATGATGCACTCCAAGCACCTTCTGTTTTCCAGCGCTTGGTGAGTGACTTCATTAAATATGCAATGGCTGTTGGGTGGCTTCTCAGACGATGGTTCAGTTCCTTGTGGAATTGCATTATTACTAGAGGTGTAAAACCAGGCAGACAAGCTAGCTGTTGGGCACCCTGCTGAGGTTCTAATGTGCTCCATCTTGTTGGAGCAGTTGTTTGCAGTCTTTTCAGGACAATTACATCCATAACCACAGGACACATTCAGTGAAACTATATTACAGATAACAGTGGAGACTGGCATTGACTGCTTTTCACCCCACTCTCCTGAGTTGCCTCAGTGTTGGTGGCGTAAAATAATGACTCTTTTACCACTCACAGAGTAGGTTTATTTTCTTTTTAATACCCTGGAGCAAATCTGGAAATAACTGATTTGTAACTTTAAGTGTTAAAATCATCGGATATTTGAGGTGAAGAGATCCTGTAGATTCTAATCCCTTTGCAGATGAGAAAACTCAGGCTGGGGCATTGTGATGAGTTGTCCCTTAGGGAGATAGTAGGAGGAGCTGGTAGAACATCTTTCAAGTGGTAGAGATTGCATGAGTAGGAATTTGTACGTTCAACTTCTGGTTTTAAAACTCTTTCAAACTGAATTTTTCTTTTGAATTTAAGATTTTTTTTCTCCTGCTGTAGAGCTTTTTACCTCATCTTAATACCAGCAATACTTTTTTATTTCCAGAAGCCAAGCGGAATATTTTGCTTTCTGAGAATGTCATGCTATTTATTATTTTAATGACAGTTGATGGTTTCCTGGGAAACTAGACAGAAAAGATGGTTTGATTTGAGCTTAAAATGGTATTTAAGGCTTCCAAAAGGCAGATACTATGGTGTATCACTGCAGCCTGATAAATGGGAGTGCATTTTAGAATGACAGGCTGAATGCTTTAATGAAAGAAGCTTTCCCATTTTAGTTGGCCAATTAAATCATTGTTGATGACTTAGATCATTAATGAACATTTGTGGAAAATGACCATTTGAATTCAATTATTGCAATAATACATTTGACAAGTACTGACCACAAATAATTCTAGCCATAAATAAGGTTTATCCATTTTGCCACAGATAAGTCAGCATCTTGCTTTGCCTTTTAATGCCACAGCAAGTTGACATTTCAGAATTCTTTGTTAGATTAAGTACATATCCTTTCTTACAAAAGTTCTACTTAGAAAAGTTTATGTTTTTCATTGAATGCCTTTTAAAATATAATTTATGCTGCTATTATATTCGTTATTCTCAGAATAAATTAGCAGGACTTAGAAAACCAGAAGGGAAACATATAGTATGTAAAATCTGATAATTATATTTAAGGTGGTTTAGGTATATGATTTATTCAGTGAATTAAAAAATCTCTAATTCTGGAAAAAAAATAGGAAGAAAAATAACCATTATTTGGGCATGCAAATTTATTGTAAAGTCACATGGAAAGAAAATGCAAATGGAAAACTTCATAATCAGATTTTTTTTCTTAAGCCCAAAGTTCAGATTTTTTTCAATTTTTTAAAAGATTTTGTTCTTCTCAGAATATTTTATGGATATATATATCTTGTCATTTTTGCTCTAGTATACCCCAAAAAATCATCTGGATGTGTTTTCGTTAGTTAATTTTATTTTCTCTGAAACTTTGGCATGTTTTGGTAAAGACCAGAGGTGGGTTCTTTTGAAATGCATGTTTTTCTCATTTTGTTATTTGTAAAATGGGTCATAATCTCAGTCCAAGCTTCCTCCATCTCCATTTTATAGTCTGCAGAGAAAGGAGATACTGTGGAGCGCAGGCTTCCCCTGGGAATACATTGGGCTTAATGAGCTTGATAGTCTGGTGGGCTCAATAAATCAAATAAAGCAAAACATTTCTCATTTTTGAATAAAAGCATTTATCACACAGTGTTTGTTCATTCATGGTCGCAAGATTGATTGGTTTCCAGCATCGTAGTGTATATTGAAGCATTTTTGATTTTGTTTTTTCAGTGGGCAAGTTACGGAAGCAGTGGCTAAAGGAAAGTATCTCTGATGTCGGCTTTGGGATGCTGAAGTCTGTCAAGGAATATGTGGACCCCAATAACATCTTTGGAAACAGAAACCTTTTATAAATCCATTACTATTGCTAAGAAAAATGTCACTTTTATTTTAAGTCTTTAACTATGGTTATACCAGTAATCAAATATATCATGGACTTTATTTCAGCTGCATTTGTTGGTTTAAAATAAGTTTGTTTCATTCTGTAGTTTGTTTTGTTTCTGCATCTATGGATTGACAGATGGTATTCCTAAATCTCTCTCATTGTAGGTGCATTAGTTTACAGCCAACTGGTTGTCATTTCAAATTTCAGTCAGGCAGCACAAGGCTGGCTACCAGTTGTTATTTCAGAGGATGCTGCCAGCTGTTTTGTATTGATGTTTCTTCTTGGGGAACAAAGGCAGATTTTGGTGTCATCTATTGTTTCTCTATCCCCCTTTTTGAAAGAAGATTTCTGGGAAGCAGCTATGTAGGGAAGGATTCCACTGAGGAGTTGTATACATGTATGTTTTTTAAGAGTGCATTACAAGTGTGAGTAGGCCATTAAGGGAGAATACCCATGAAAGAGTATAGGCAACCTCTTAGGATGCCTCCAGTTCTTACTTAGATGCTTGGCCTACATTTTTCTTTGAAATTAGTATCCAGTTATGAACCCTTAAATCATTAGGATGATTTATTCTGTCAGGGGACATCTTTTGTTCTCCATATTTCTGTTTCTACTGAGGTATGAGTTGAATTTGTATCACTGAGATAACGTACGGTTATATCCTAACATACGGTTATATCCTAATTCATTCTTTATATGTTTTATAAGGAGAGCTGATGTCTCACTCATTGTATGTGAAGAAAAGGTTTGCCATGAAAGAAATGCCTTTATTCAACGTAGAGTACTGATGTTTCTCATTTCACATTCTTGTTGCTGAGATGCAGAAGAAGCTGCAACAGGAGCAGAAGAAGGAAGACTCCTTACACTGAATGTCTCCAGTTCAAAGAATTGTTTGGCTAAAGAAATGCAGTCATCATTCAGCCACTGAAATATGAAAACCTCAATAGTTTTAATGAGAAAAAACCTTTTTGTAAAAAAATTAGCCCAAACAAAATGAAAAATTTCCATATAAAAGTAAAGTTTCAATTTAATTTTTAATAATGGTTTAATGCCTTTTTTGAATTACTGGTTTAACCTAAAATTTTAAAACAGTAGTTATTAATACACATGCCATAATCAAACGTTTGAAATATCATATTTCTTAAATAATAGAACATTAACCACATATAGCAAACATTTTTACATTCAAACCTGCATATTAAAATAAATTACTTTGAATCACTGTCAAGTTTCATGATTCACATTTTGAGATGGATTCTTTTATTAATGCAATACCTAACTTTTGATAATTTTTTTAAAGTTAATATTTGATCAGCTAATGTAAGTCAAAATGCAGACGATCCTTTAAAAGGACACACTGTCTGTTTATGTAGCAACAGTTCCAAAGTATTTTTGGGCAGTTTGATACCTTTTATATCTGAAGTAGCCTTAACCAGAAAAGTGAAAATCTAAAATTGACAAAGTGATATTTTTAAGACTTCAAAATGATAAATAATTTTTAACGAAATTGGCCTCAAACTAATAAACTTAAAATCTGTAAGCAAATAAAATTGAACTATTAGTTTAATGAAAACAAAATATTTATTTATTAGATGCGGCCTCTCTTCATTCGTGATTTATTTTTAATTATAAAATTTCCAGCAGATCTTTGCTTCAAGCCCTTGATATTTGAAATAGTTGGATACCTGGTGAGGAAATTAACACTTGCTTCTAGGGTTATAAGAATCTCAGCTTTATAAAGTGCATCTCTTCATGAAACTAATTTCTCTAATTGGTGATCAAAATGTAAAATGCAGTACTAATATCTCACTGACGTGTATACATGTTCTGAGTAGTATTTTTACAATAAAACATAGATTCTTAAGCAGATCCATTCCTTTGCACGTGATTGTTATAACATTCTTTCCCAGGGAGTTCAGGTTTCAGCAACCTCAGAATTAGGAAATGTAACACCTGAAATTGTTGGTTCACTATTCTACATGAACCTAATGGAAATTAGTGCTTTATGCTTTTGTTTTTCTTCTCCCATGCATGCCTGACTCCCCAATCTTGATTTTGTAGTGATGACTACCTTTTGTAGTTTGAATCATTTCTTCAGGGATGATTTTGAAACACATGAACACTTGTCAGGACTGTTTCATTCTGACTTAGTAAATCAGAAAGCCTTTCCCTGCTTCCACACGCCTGCTGCTGAGAGGTGCCTGAGCATATACTTATTGTCTGCAGAGAGTTGAGTTCTTGTATACACACAGAAGCACTTAAAACCTTACCTCCTGTTTCTGAAATATCTGAAAATGGCTTCATAAAAGTTAAAGCCAGGGGATGTTGCTTATGTGAGGCTTGAATAAGTTTATTTATGTAGCCTATTTGATTTTCAGGACTGTATAACATTGATTTGTCTTTCTAAAATTAGTCTTATTTCTAACATTTTATTTGATGATGTCACATTTGAGTTGGCGTTTTAGTGGGAATAGGAATTGCTGCTAGTGAGAAATGGTGTTGAATACTAAGGACTCAGTATGAACAAGTTTTATTGACCCTTAGAGAAATAGTTGCCTTAATGTTTGGTGCACTTTACAATGTATAAGTGAGTTTATTAGTCTTATACTAAGTAACATGAGCTTTTTTAGTTTTAGTTAGAATTGCAGAAGCCACATGTTTATTGTGCCCAGCATTTTACCACAAAGAAAGAGGATTAAATTCTTTCCTATGTTGAGGAATTGGGAGTTTTCTTCCTAAATAGTACTCTTACCTGAAAGCTAATTATGAAGCTGGAAGCCTTCTGGTATACATAGCTGTGTTGATGTATTTTGGAAAACAAAAATGCAATGAAGGATGAGCTTCTATCAGTGTGTGTATTAAACTAGATACAGATGGTTACAAGTAAACCTCTTTCAGAATATCCCTTTAGTAACTGCTAAGTAAGTCCTAGCTTGCGTTTTTGAAAATGACTTTTGCATGTTGGCTCCAGTGATTTTCTGCTGTCAGATTCTTTTATATTTTCTACTTCCTAACTATAGTTGATCAGAAAAGCCCTGTGGTCCCAAACTGAAGCCAGTAACCTCAGCTGCTCCAATGGGCTGGGTTTGGTTAAGCATTTATTCCATGTGAACATAGGACACATATTTATTGTGCATCGGTGCATAAACTGCACTTGCGGGTGCTTGAAGCAACCAAGGTGAAAGTCTGTGGAAAGTATACATTTTAAGAAGCACTAAGACAGGAGTTAAAGACAGCTTTAACAACTGTTTGTTACCACTTAATCTTTAGCAACTTTAATTTTAATTAGGGTCTAGATCATGGTGTGTGAAAAGCCAAAAATAAGAAGTGCCAGGTTAGGACTAAAGAATCCAGAACCACCTTTGGCTTAACGAGTTCTGGAAGCTTGAAGTCTTCACATTCCCAAATGAGTCACCTGTCAATATATGTGTTTAATCCTTACTAATTTCATATACGTTGATGCTGAAATCCAGGAAGCGTAAAAGATTGTTTTAAACTATTGAAATACAGTGTGTGACATAAAGTATGTAAGTTACTCAGCTTTCTTCTCCCTAAGCCAACTGTTTGTCTTTAGTATGAAATTTAACTGTAAAAGCTACCTGTAATGTCACCAGATTATAGAAATTTATATTATTAATAAAATGGACCTGGGTCTAAGAGATTTTCTTCTTCAAGGGGAGTATGAAGGTGTTTGTTCTTTTGTTTGCATCTGGGTTTGTCTTTCAATTTTAGTTCTTCATCTTCATATTTCCACTAATTTGGAAACAGAATTTTTATAATTTTATTAATGAAGCATAATCAAGTACAACCTAAATATAACTAAATCCGTTTGGATTTATAGCTGAGTATATTGTTAGTGAGGTTTTATTACTCTAATTATTTTAAATCAATGTTATATTCCTAGGAGGTGTTTAGTTTCCTGTGAACCTGAAGCATTCCCATTTGAGCTTTGGAAGATCCTCAAAGAATGAGCACTTTTGTGCTCTTCTAACCACAATTCCTTAAGAAACGTGAGTAAGGACCACTGCAGACAAAGAACCATCACAGAATTAAGTAACTTTAATCCTGTGAGCATGACAAGATTTCTTTTTGCTTCCCTAAGGAGTTTACTTTATACTTTTCCCCCCCACAAGGAACAAGATAATACATTAAGTATCATTAAGAACATTTTTCAAATATTCTGAACTTCCAAAGGAGGGAGAGAAAGGAAACAAATGTTTGCGTGTGGGTATCTCAGTAGTGTGTGTACATGTTTCTAAGGCATCTTATTGTTGGTAGTGGTTTTTTTTGAGCACCCTATGATGAAACATGTTGTTTAACCACTAAAGCAGTCTTGTTCACATATCCAAAAAGGACATGAAACACTTGTGCTGGTATACAGTTTCTATAAATAATTATTTTTTGAGCTATTTAAAGAATATTCCCCCAAAGCGTACAGTGCCTTGTTGGGATTTTTTTTTTCCCTCCCATGAAATAGCCATTATTTAAAATAAGTGGGAGAGGATTAGTCTTTAAAGACAGAGCTTGTGTGGCAGTTCAAAGCTATTCCTCTTTGAGAACACATCAGGAATTAAGTAGTTGTATGTCGAAACATGGACGATCCCTTCCACAGTGTTGGTTTCAATCACCCGTTCTTGCATATTTAACTAATGGTGTGGTAGACCAGTACTCTTAAGTACACCTATTCAGTCAGTGGGATTTAGATGTACTTTCTTGCATTTTTATTCCTACTGTCCCAACTTAGTAGCCGTAAGATGTGGCTCGGTGGATGTGGCATACTCACTGTGTCATGAAGACACCCCACTACACATTTTAGCTGTTTGCTCACACAGCTCCCTGAGGAGCAGAGCCTGGAGTGGGGGAGGGGGTTGGGGTTCCTGTTCCTTATGTTGTGTGTCAGTCCTTTTTTGTGTGATAGTGCCTTCAGAGTAATAAATATTTCTGTTTCTGAACAATGATGAATCTTATGAGAAATATGTGTAGGTTATGTTTCTTAATTTTTTCCTTTTTTTGCTAAGCCTGTGAAATACTTTGGCTCTGATACAACTTGACTTGAATAATATCTTATCCCGAGTCTTCCTCCAAGGCAGTGCATCTTTCCTGCCAGTACTGTAGTCACCTTTTGGGAACTACACGTGGGTAAGCACTTCTATGTAAGCCATTTTACTGCTGTAACTAATGCATACAAACAGTTCTTCTCTTTACAATAGTCTTCAAAGTGGATATGTAGTGGGAAGGAAAATTGCTAAGGGATTCCAGTATAGCTTTGTCAATTCAGACTGAGCCATACTGTTTTCCAAAGGGCTCAACACAGTCTGTTTACTGTGCTTTCAGTGTATGTTTGGATTCTCCTTTTTACTGCTTTTCCTAGACTGTACTGTTCTATAAGTAAATGCCCATGTGTGATTTTTAAGATGTGCTGGGGAAAAAATAATAAAACAATACCCAAACCACTCATTGTTACAGAAATTGTTGCTTTGTTCGTGTTGATTTCATTTAATCTTTGTCGACAGCTTCATGCTACCCTCAGAGAATAACACCACGGTCTGTTCCTGTAAGTAGTCTATCCAGTAGTGAATGACCAGTGAACAGATGCTGATTTGTCCCTGTCTGTGGTTCCCACACTGGAGGGAAAGTTGGAGCTGTGTGGACTCTGAAATAACGAGGGATTGAACCTGTTAAACCCAGTCTTACTTGATACATTTCAAGATTATAGCCCTTATATAATAAGTCAGTTATACTTAGTTAAAGTAGTTTTCTACTTGGCTCATATAAGGCTCAGTCTGAATGAACCTTAGAAATCATCTCATCTTACTTTTGGTCAAACATAGTTGCTACCGAACCTTTCCATCCCCCCAGGCCACAAACAAATAACCTAGTCCTCCTGAACATTTGCTGTGACCACATGGGAATTTATTGCCTTTCTAGCAAGCCTTTTCCCCATTTCTGAAATCTTCCAGAATTCATAGGTTTTTGCCTATTAGACCAAAATCTGTGTCCTTCTGTCCATTAATGTGACTTCTGTCTTATCTAGTCATAAAGATTGTGCTGTTGCTCTGTTGCAGGGCAGCTCTTGAGATATTTAAAGATAGCTCATGTTCCCCTAGATTTTTTCAGTCAGCTCTTGCTCCTATCACTTCTAGACCCCCATCTGTCTCCATATATGCCTACTTGATGTTCTTAAAATGAGGTGTCAAGGCCTACATGTTCCAGAATAGTTCCAATGATTTCCTTATTCCAATATTTTTTAGTCAGTCATGCGTCTTTGCTGGACCTTGCACTGGCACCTCACACTGACCTTGAATTTAATAGTTTGTCATTTCTGCATGTTCCTTTTTGGCCACATCTCCATGGAGGCTGATTTATATATATAAATAAATAAATATATATATATATATAAAGCCTCATTACTTATATTGATTCTTACTAAAATTTGTGTCTTACTCTGTTTAGTTTCATATTTTTAAAATTTTAGATTCTTGGCTCTTACAAGGAATATTGTTTGCCCCATCCAGCTTTGGGACAGCAGGAGAATTGAGACATGTACTGTTCTGGATTCTCATCCAAGTAATGGCAGGTCTCTGGAACTCATAGCCGGGCCTGCCCAGTAACACATCCAGGAAAAAGCATTCAAGGGTCAGGGCGCTAGCATTTCCACTTAGCATGCTATTGTTCACCTCTATTTTTGCATTTTGTCAACAAATAGGCTTTCTTTCGATGAATCAATGTTCATGCCAGACAGACACTAAACATGCAATTACATCTACTTGATTTAAATCTCCAGGTGCCAGACTGAAATCCTTTGGTAAACCTTACCGCTCCAGTTTCCTGTAGATGGGGTCTTACTGCTATCACATTTACTTTTGCCTGTGTTTGCCCTCAGGGGCCTCTTTCTTTTTCAATATACTTGTAAACTCAACTTGTGCTGCATTTTCTGATGTCTGTTGATTGGGTGTAGTATTGACTGATGGAAACCTCTAAATCCATTCTTACAAAGTTCTGCTACATCCTTTGTACCTTATTGTGCCTACATTAGAGCTGGAAAGATAATTTTTTTAAATGACTGAAATGTGTCGCTATAAGCTATAAAATAACTTAGGAGAAGTTAGAGTTCTAAGTCTTAAGAACACATTGGAAAGTGTTCTAGTCTGGAAATTGTGTGGATGCTCAATTTTTATCTGCCAACTACAAGTCACTTTCCTATTTGGGCCTAGTATCTTTTGTAAAATAAAAATCTCTGATGTCCCTTCTGACCGAGTCTGAGTGATTCTAATTGCTGCTGTTGCTGATGCTAAGTTGCTTAAGTCGTGTCCGACTCTGTGCGACCCCATAGACGGCAGCCCACCAGGCTCCGCCGTCCCTGGGATTCTCCAGGCAAGAACACTGGAGTGGGTTGCCATTTCCTTCTCCAATGCATGAAAGTGAAAGTGAAGTCGCTCAGTCGTGTCCCATTCTTCGCGACCCCATGGACTGCAGCCTACCAGGCTCCTCCATCCATGGGATTTTCCAGGCAAGAGTACTGGAGTGGGGTGCCATTGCCTTCTCCGGATTCTAATTGAGTCTCTGTATTTTTGCCTAACACTAGATGTCTTTAGTGGTGAAGAACCCGCCTATCAGTGCAGGAGACATAAAAGACGTGAGTTCAATCCCCAGGTCGGGAAGATTCCCTGACGGAAGGCATGGCAACCCACTCCAGTATTCTTGTCTGGAGAATCCCATGGACAGAAGACCCTGATGGGCTACGGTCCATAGGATCACAAAGAGTCAGACATGACTAACGCGACTTAGAATGCACTACCCTAGAATTGATTATTGCATTAATAATTTAACTTTTTAATTTATCCTTTATTAGCCAGATGCTGCTGGGTACTTAACCCTAGACAAGAAGTTCTGATTATAATCACAACAGCCCTGTAAAGTGGGTGGTATTGTCCCCCTTTTACCAGTGAAATTACTGAGGTTTACTCCGTCACTCAGTCATGTCTGACTGTTTGCGACCCCACGGAGTGTGGCCCGCCAGGCTCCTCTGTTCATGGAATTTTTCAGGCAAGAATAATGGAGTGTTTTGCCGTTTGCTTCTCCAAGGGATCAAACCTTCAAATCCTACATTGGCAGGCAGATACTTCACCACTGTGCCACCTGGGGAGCCCAACTGAGGTTTAGTGACGATGACTGTTCGCAGCTGGGAAGTGGCATTGCCAGAAGATAGAGCCAGGTCTGACAAAATGAAGTGTCTCTGTGCTGGCTTCTTCACTGCTCTAGGCTGGTTGTGCTGTGTAGTCAGTCAGAAGTCAGATGGATACAGAATTTCTGCCTTTTAAAGTAGATTATCAGTCATTGCCTTCCACTGAAGACCACAAGTAGGGAAACAGAGTCTCCTAAGTACAGAGGGAAGACCCCTTTCTTCATGACTACATGCCATAGAAATACCAGGAAGCCTTTTGTCCCAGATGCTGTCATGCTCTGTAAATGTTTAATCCACAAAGTCCTGTGATGGTGCCTTTATAGGTTTAATATGAAAATCATAAAAGGAAGTGCTGTGTTTGATGAATTTAACAAAGTTGCATTTTTATAATTTTTATATTGTATTCCTTTGACCTGTACTTAAAAATGTGAGAATAACCTGTTACCATAAGTTATACATCTTCCTATAGGGAGACTAGAAATTGAAAACTACTTAAAGATTAAAGAAATTTTTTTTATGATCTTAAACCAATCTAGGTTCTTAGGAAATTCAAAGAATTATGGTTGCTGCTGAAGGATTTGAGCGACATTAAGGTACTCAAAAAATTGCATATATTTCACAGTTAGAAGGAAGGTATAAATTTAGAATCTGGTGGCTATAGTCATGGTGATTATGTGGTTGGACAACCAAGAACCCAGAGTTACAGGCTCATCACAAAATGTGTTGTTTGACTAATACTAAGGGTATAGCCCAGTAAATGAAAATAAAAGCTCCAAATGTCACATTAGTCCTGGCTGTAGATCAACACGGAATAAGAGGCAGTTAGTGAATGTGGGTCCGGAGAAGGCAATGGCAAGCCACTCCAGTGCTCTTGCCTGGAAAATCCCATGGATGGAGGAGCCTGGTAGGCTGCAGTCCGTGGGGTCGCTAGGGGTCGGACACAACTGAGCGACTTTACTTTCACTTTTCCCTTTCACACATTGGAGAAGGAAATGGCAACCCACTCCAGTGTTCTTGCCTGGAGAATCCCAGGGACGGGGGAGTCTGGTGGGCTTCCGTCTATGGGGTCACACAGAGTTGGACAGGACTGAAGTGACTTAGCAGCAGCAGCAGTGAATGGTGGGTCCGGAGAAGGCAATGGCAAGCCACTCCAGTACTCTTGCCTGGAAAATCCCATGGATGGAGGAGCCTGGTGGGCTGCAGTCCGTGGGGTCGCTAAGGGTCAGACATGACTGAGTGACTTCACTTTCACTTTTCACTTTCACACATTGGAGAAGGAAATGGCAACCCACTCCAGTGTTCTTGCCTGGAGAATCCCAGGGACGGGGGACCCTGGTGGGCTTCTGTCTATGGGGTCACACAGAGTCGGACACGACTGAAATGACGCAGCAGCAGCAGCAGCAGCAGTGAATGGTGGGTAGTGAACTGCAAGATACACCATTGCTAGGAAGCTGCTCAGTGTGGCAGAAGGCACCTTCAGGAAAGCACAATCTCCCAGATGTTTCCAGATCGCTGGTAGTCAATAAAAAAAAAAAAAGGAACAGAAGACAAAAGGTTGTATCAATGCATAATACAGGATGCTCGGCGCTGGTGTGCAGGGATGACCCAGAGGGAGGATAAGGGGAGGAGGGAGGTGGGAGGGGGGTTCAGAAAGGGGGACTCATATACACCCGGGGCGGATTCATGTCAATGTATGGCAAAACCAACCAATATAATATTGTAAAATAATTAGCCTCCAATAAAAAAAATAAAAATGCTGCTATTCACTAGAAACGAAAGATTTGTCTTTGGTGATGTTATCTTTTTAAAATCAGGTAGTGCAGACAGCCACACGCCGCTTACCTGGGTTAGACTTCCAGCACTGCTAACCCTCCAAATGCCAGTGCAGAAGTGAGCGTGAGCAATGGTTATATGGCAGAAGGCTCAAAAAGTTACTCCTATAAAGCTTCTCCTCCAAGCCATTTGCCCTTTCTTAAATTTGTTTTTTTCTTTTGCCCTTTTCTTGTCTCATTTTTCCTTGTAAGCTTATTTATTTGGGCATCTACCCCATAGCCTTCTACGCACAAATTGTTCTAATAACCTCAGGCCAAACCCATCACAGTTCTGCTTGGATTCCATCTGAGGTGCTCCTCTGAGGTCTGACAGGCCATGCCTGTGCGCTCCTGTTTCACCCCTCTGGGAGGGAGTGTCATCTGTGAGTACAGCCGTCTCATTGCTTGATGCTCTCTGCCAAACATCCCGGCAGTTTTCCCAGTTCCCAGTTGTCTGCTTTTCACGAATGGGTCAGAGTTAGCCACTGTACACCTGACCTTCACAAATAGCATTGATGTGAATATCTTGGCCACAGCTAAGGCCAAATTCAAAGAGGGGCCGTCATGAGGAATATGAATCCTTTTATAGGCATGTCGTGTCACTGATCACATGACTCTACTTGGTGGTTCTGCGCAGAGCAAGTTTCTGTTCATGTCTGAGAAAATGGAAATGTGTACAGCATGCTTATATTCTGAACGTGTGTGGAGGTGGGTTGACTGCGACTATGAAATAATGGATGTAGTCCTTTAAAATATACTGTGCAGGTATTATGGAAAAATCTTAAAGGTGTAAAAGCTGAAGAAACAGGGATTTTTTATTTTTGTCGAGAAAAGTGCTTTTAGCACAGAGTCCATGAAGTTCTAGGAGCATAGAAAAAAGCTTTAGGGATGAAAGCCTTTCTTCAAATGGCAATATGGAGTCATCATAAAGTTATTTGTCTACTGAAATCAATAATCAGAGGTGAGTACTTTGAAGGCGAGTTTAAAAGAAATACCTCCTAAAACTAGAGGACAGTAAGTGCCTGGGGAATTAGATCTTTACAGTCTCGTCCAGGGCTCTGACGACTGGCCAATTTTGGAGGCTTGGCTGTTGCCAGGCAGCAACAGGATCTATCAATCCTGGTGGGTACCTCTCTGGAGAGCTTGTGTAAGGAAGGGGGCAAATGCCATAATTGACCTTTATTCCTTAACTCAGTGGTAGGAGCAGTCAGGATTTCCTGATGCATTACTAACCAGGAAATCCCAACTGCCTAGCGGCAAGGGGTTAAAAACTGTTCTGAAAAGCTTTTTATGTTCTGAAAGGCTAAATTACACATACATGCAAACCACAAACACACAGCACCTGGGTAAATAAAGTGTGGTTGAATAAAGACTGAGCTATTTGCAAAAGGGAATCTGGAAAATATTTACTTTTGGATGGTTAACATTACTTACACTCTGCCTTTTTTTTTTTTTAAAGAAAAAAGTTGAGGAAATATGCAAAAATATATATTTTTAAAACATGGCTGTTAAAAATAAGATTTCAGTTGATTTACTTTCAAAATCTTAAAGGGCTATGAAGATTGAGAGGGCACAGAGCTACTGCACAATGAAGCAACAACACTTTTAGCACAGAAGTTGTTAAAGAACATTTCCTAGTGATGGAATTACACTAAAGGGGTCATTAAACACTGATTATCCTCCCAGGGTGGGTTCAAATATCAGTGGTAAATGGTATCAGCTTATGTAATTAAGATTAAAATTGCTATAAATTCAAAATCATTGGACTTCATAATAAGCCAGTTTCTGATAGATATAGTAGAATTTGAGCACCCAGAAGGTCATGCTACAGAGGATTTATGCTGAGAACCTATGTGAGTCCCTGTATGGGTACCTATGTGGCTAAGTGATTTCTCCTTGAAAAAAAAAAAATCATCATCTCAACTCAGCATTCAAAAAGTAAGATCATGACATCCAGTCCCATCACTTCATGGCTAATAGATGGGGAAACAATGGAAACAGTAAGAGACTTTATTTTGGAGGGCTCCAAAATCACTGCAGATGGTGACTGCAGCCATGAAATTAAAAGACACTTGCTCCTTGAAAGAAAAGCTATAACCAATCTAAACAGCATATTAAAAAGCAGAGACATTACTTTGCTGACAAAGGTCTGTCAAACTATGGTTTTTCCAGTATGGATGTGAGTGTTGAACCATAAAGAAAGCTGAGCGCTGAAGAATTGATGCTTTTGAACTGTGTTGGAGAAGACTCTCCAGAGTCCTTTGGACTGCAAGGAGATCAAACTCTCAATCCTAAAGGAGATCAGTCCTGAATATTCATTAGAAGGACTGATGCTGAAGCTGAAACTCCAATACTTTAGCCATCAGATGCTATGAACTGACTCATTGGAAAAGACCCTGATGCTGGGAAAGATTGAAGGCGGGAGGAGAGGGGGACGACAGAGGATGAGATGGTTGGATGGCATCATCGACTCAATGGAAATGAGTTTGAACAAGCTCTGGGAAGTAGTGAAGGACAGGGAAGCCTAGCATGCTGCAGTCCATGCGGTCACAAAGAGTCGGACATAACTGAGCAACTGAACTGAACATCACGGCAGGGTTCACTATCTTTCAGTAGAACACTATTAGGTTGGACCATAAAAAATTGCTCGTTTTATAGTTTAAAAACTTACAAAATCAGCAATTTCATATAATTCAAGCTACTTTGTTTTTCTCTAAGCCCGGTCAAGAGTTGGGGTTGACAGATTTATGGAAAGAAAAGGAGTGGGGAAACAAGGTAAAGCTCTTATATGGTTCAGAAAATAAAAGTACCTAAGCAGAATGGGTGGGGTTTTCACTGGAAGGGTTGTGGCCATAACTTAGCCTTATGAATCTACCAGACAAGGTTTCAGAACTGACCTTTTCATCTGTGATGGAGGTGGAAGAGAAGTTTGGTGGGGTCATGGAAATAGCTTAGATTTTTCTTTTCCTGAGAGGTTAGCACACAGAAACAACGCCAGCATTAACATAGCCTAAGTTACAAATACAAACATAGGAAGTAAGCTCTGAGTTCTCATGGTACCTCTGCTATTCCTCACTGATAAAGATAAATGAGAACAGAGTTATGAAAAACACTATATGTTGCTTATACATTCAAATTACTAACAAGTGGAACAAAAGAAAACTAAGATTCTTTGACAACTGTTTATTGTCTCTAAACCGCAGCACCATTATTTTGTTAAGGGCACAAGGTCTCCGACTGACTTGCACATTATAAAACCAGCAGCAACAAAAAAACATTTATAATGTAAGGTATTTTGTTTACATAAAGCATTATATTTTATATTGAAAACTGAAAAACATCCTAATGCTATATAATATGTATTCATTACAAACTATGAATTAGAACACAATCCCTGAGATTATTAAAAGCCTAGAAATCCTATACATTAACTACAGAGTTCTGGGCCTGATAGGACTAGTACCAAGTCCCTGGATAATATAACCCTTACGCAGGTCACTCTCAAAATACAAAGCACAAATGGTAACAGAGAGGGAACATGGGTGCTAACAAGTTCTAATAGAAATAGTGTCCCCATGCAGTTCTGAATTTTCATAAATTTTTCTAGATGTTCTTATATTTCACTTTGTGAGGATTTTTTTAAAAAACTAATTATTTTTACTATAATTTTAAACTGTACAAAGTCCAACATGTAACAAATGTAAAGATGCCACTAGCTAACTGGAGATAAAAAACAAGAGTGAAAAACAGATATAAAACCATTATGATAAGGCCACTATCAGACATTATTACATATTCCATCCTATAATGTCATAAATCAAAGCTTTTAACTCTCTGGATTCATATGTGACTGTATTCTTGCCAATATGCATTCTTTCTTCTTCCAGGGTTTCTTCAATAACTGCAGGTATGTCCCTCCCATAAAGTTCACAGTGTTCTAAAAACTGAACACATTCTTGAATGACACTGTCACGAAGCATGATGGTGTGTTTTGACATGTTTTCTAATAATGACAGGAAGCATCTTTTGGCGTAATACCATGTATCAGTTCCTAGTTTTTTATTATAAGGTTCCAAGCTTTTGATAACCCGGGAAATACCAAAGTCATAATTTCCTTTGGCACAATAGAGTGTCCCTATCACCAAATTCACAATGCAGAGATGGTACATTTTCTTATCTGGGTCATCATAGGAGAGCTGCTCTTCCTCCTTTTCAATCTTCCTCATCAACTCCTCAGCTTCTTCATTTTGACTTGTCATGATATATGAAACACACAGGTTGGCCAGCACAATAGCACTGACATTCAGGATGTTGTCATAATGCTTCTTGACTATGGGCTCATAAAAACCTATGGCTTCTTTGTATTTGTTTTCCTGCATGAACAGAACATGAGCCACATTCAGCTTCCATACATGGTGGTCGTTACAGAATTCCACAGATCTGCGGAAGAGTTTTTCCACCATTGGGTAATTTTCAAGGTTCCAGTAGATCTTGGCCTGGGCCATCAACACAGGAATGTACTTCTCAAGGGTTTCATCATATTCATTCACTGCCTTTTTGACAGCTTCATCATCTTTATTGTGTCTTGCTTCCTGCACTTGTATGGTGAGTCTCCTGAGCTGTTCAGTCAGCATCCCTGCTAGGCCATCAAGTTTAAGGAAAGCCTCTTCAGGAGCTGTCTGGCAAGTGACCATGGCATCCAAGAAGTCATAGAGATAGGGTGTCAGGAATTCGTAAGTCAAATGGGCATTCTCTGCCAGGACGTCTGCTGCCAGGTCAAAATACTCATATTCACAATACAGGAGCAACAGGTTGCCAAAGGTCTCTGGGGGAAAGGGGATCTGCTGGAGCAAAAACTGTAGTTTTTCAAACCCTTCTGTGGGCCTGGCATCCATGTTCATTAGCGCCTGATTGTGCAGGGTCACGGGGTCTAACTCTTCCTCTGCCCTTGGTGGCATGTCAGTGAGGGCTTCCTGGGCCGCCTCATAGTTTCTCAGTTGGTATTCTATGGCGGCCTTGAGGTTGAAGGCTTCCACCAGAGCAGTCTGGTGAAGGACTAAGGTGTTGCCAACACTTCGAACATCAATGCCCACAGTGGTCATGCCCACACCCAGCTCTGGGTGCTGCCGGATGCCACGCTCAATAATGTCCGCGATATACTTCAGAGCTAGGGCATAGTGCCGGCTGCTATAATAGGCCAAAGCCAGGTTGTAGGAAAGATCGGGCCGGTAGCCCGAAGCCTGCAGGGCCGCAGAGAACTTGGAACACGCGGCTTCGTAATGTCCCTCCTTGTAGAGCAAACAACCCAGGTTGACCTGGCCATCCAGCTCGTTCTCGCCCCCGCTGTCTTCTCCTCCTTCACTCAGGAGCTGCTCCACCAGGCTCCTGGCCCCGGGCAGGTCTGCCTCGCTGTACTTGATCGCCGCTTGGAGACGGAGGACCCGGTTGTGGTAGGCGGGGTTGTCCAGGAGGAGGAAGGACACGCGGGTGGCCTCTGGGTAGAGGCAGGCCTTGTACAGGGCCTGGGCCTGGTACAGGCGGTACTGCTCCAGCTCCGGGTGCAGCTGGCCCAGCTGCTCATAGCACTCGGCCGCCAGCGCGAACTCCTGTAGGCGGTAGTAGCAGTAGCCCAGCAGCGACAGCCCAGCGCGGCTTCTCGGGCTCCGCTGGAGCTCTCCGCTCAGCAGCTGCACGGCCTCGGCGTACCGGGCATCCCGGATGAGCCGGTACACAACCGCGGTGAACTCCCCGTCGGGGATGGGCTCACCGCCCAGGCCAGCCATACCACCTCCGAGGTTGCTTACGCTCGTTACCAGGGCAACAAGGCAACCGGAAACGGAAGGCTGCGAAAAAGGTTGGCGTATTTAATGGGCTTTTTTAGGGGTCGGGGATGCGCCTAAAGTATTTTGCAGCGCTACGATCAACCTGAGATTGAAAAGAGTCCCTAATGTGCGTATCCCAATTATTGGCCTGGTCCTTAAAGACTCCAGCGTGTGAGCGGCGTTAGACGCGAGAGGAAAGACCTGGCCGTTCGAAGAGAGACTCTACTTCCCGGCATGCACCAGTTCGCGCCGCCAGCGGACGTAGCCGCGCTGCATGCTGGGAGGCGTAGTCTCCTCTGGAAGGACCCTGGGGTGAGGGGAGATAAGGTCGCGGTCACCTTCCTTTTTATGGTAAATGTGGGTTGTTAACTGCCTGTTGTGTCCCTGGCGCGGAGGTGGAAAGTTTACGGTTCGAAGCCCCTTCCGTTTTTGAACCTTTAGACGCTGTGCAGTGCGTATACATAGTGTTGTTTCACGTTGTTTTCGTGAATGAAACGGGAATGGAAAAAAAGGAATGTCAGTTTGGTATTCTCCCCGAATTACAGTAGACTTTGTCTTTGGGCCGTCCCGTGGGCGCACTTTCTAAGAACAAAACAGTGCAGCGATCAGGAGTTCTTATTTTGTCGTTTCAGACGTTGATAGCAGGAAAGAGTGCTTGGAGTTTATGTGATACTTAGGTTTGGCTTTAGTTTCAAGCGCCTCCGCTTCCGCTCCCACTACCCCTCCCGCTCCCCCTGTTTTTCCGTAGCTACAAATATTCCTGAGTTCATATTAGCGTTTAAACTTGGCCCTGCGGTCTGCCTTGACTCTCCAGATTTCACTACGAAGTGGAAAAACCTTGCAGAAATCTACGACGTCATGTTTTCCAAGGAGGGTGGAGGCGAGGAGGAAGCACATTCCGGTTTTCCCTTTTCTGTGCATCGTTACTCTTTTAACTTTCCAGCCTACTTAATCTGTGGCTGGGTTTTCTTTTGTTCCTTTGTTATGTATTTGGAATAGATGCCCTAGATTCTGTGTTACTACCTTAAAGTCTATTTGTGTATAAATTCTTTGGAATTTAATAGTGCTCATAATGGGGCTTCCCAAGTGGTGCTAATGGTAAAGAACTCAGCTGCCAAGGCAGGCAACATAAGAGATTCAGGTTCAATCCCTGGGTTGGGAAGATCTCTTGGAAAAGGAAGTAGTAACCGACTCTAGTATTCTTGCCTGGAGAATCCCATGGACAGAGGAGCCTGGCACACTACAGTCTATAGGATCGCAATGAGCCGGACACAACTGAAGCAACTGAGCACACACACATGTATCACATAAGGGCCCAGCTTTGAGGGAATACAGTGTCTTGCTTTCTTGGTTGTTATTTTTTTTATTAAAACAAACAGGCAACTTTAGCTGGTAGAATTTGAACTTCCTTCCCTGAGCTGCAGCTGTGAGCAGATGTTAAGGAGGTGGTAAGTGGGAGGTGGTAAGTGGGAGGTGGTGAATTTCCTAATCGTCTATTATAGCTAAAAAGAGACTTGAACAGGACATCTGAATGCTATACTATTCAAGAAATTGACTTCATATTCTCATCTATTGTTCTCCCTTGCTGCAAAGTTTGCCAGAGTTGTGTTCTGCTGAAGCATGAAACTGGACAAGGAACTGTCCACTGCATGAATACCAAGTAAAAGACAAACTGCACTCCTTCCAGTGGGTTTGAGTGGGCCACCCAGGATGCCCAGAGAAAGCAGCTGAGAAAGACTTTCTTTGGTCATAACTCAGTAACCCGACTCTGAGGCTTCTTCCAACCCAATCTCTGCTGAAGTCCTTTCCGGTCTTCAGCCCAAAGAAATACATGATTTGAGGGATGCTGTCTAGTGCTGCTTAGTAGTAAAGGAGTAGGGTGCCTTCTCTTTCATGCCTGCTTGATTGATACTTAGCTCTTGGGGAAAAAAAATTATCCAAAAGGCTCAGTCTTTTAAAATACTTATGTATGACCTGATACTTTGGGTAAGATGCTATTATAAATCAAGGTGACAAGACAGAACATGGAAATGGGAAATTGTGTTTTGTATCTTTAGTCTATCAGTCTGATTTTCAGGGTTGTATTTGCATCATGAAAGCATTCACCTTCAAATGGCCTCTCGGGGATGGAAGCAGAGTAGAAGGCCTCTGCTCTCCCGAGGTTTCTCCCATCCCTACAGGCATCAGTTGAGGTTCCCCTCCTTGTGCTGCCTCCCCTGTCTCTGAGTGTGGCTGGCTGAGTGGGCAGGAGGGAGGCCATTCTGTCTTCTTCCTTATCTCATGTGCTGCTGCTCCTGAGGCCTGGCTTGAAAAAAGCAGGACATTCGGCTTAGACAGATGGAGGGCAGGGTCATTTTCAAAATGAAATGAGTGCACAAATCACACTGTGAAATTGGCATGACCATGCCTGCTGCTGTGATAGACCGACTTTTATTCAGTCTATGACAGGCAGTGGGGGAATAGATTAGGGGTTTTTTTTGGGGGGGAGGGCGGGGGCTGGTGAAAGAAGGCCCTTTAATTAATGATAGAAATTCTGGAAAGCAATAAATGGGGCGGGATATTATAAAATGTCATAAAGGATCATTTTGTTTCCAAGACAATCTTGAAAAGCTGGAGCATGCATCAAAAAGTTAGTGTATTGTACCATTTCTAGCAATAAGAAAGCATTTGGTGGTTGCAATAAAAAGACTTAGTGCCTTGTTGAAAGGAATTAGACTTTAGGAAAATGGTGTTGGACTCAGGGTGGATTTTGCTGCATAAAGGGAGGCATATTTACCACACAGAATAATCTCATTCGGGTAAAATGGATAGGAGCTAAAAGCATGATGTCTGGTTCCTAACATGCTTATCTTTCTGCCTGTCAAAATTGAAATGATCAAATCCCATGTATATTCTATTTGGCATTTCTTTTTAAAAATAATTGGAAATGATTGTTTCTTAATTACCTTGTAAATATAACAACATCTTTTTGGCAAATATTATTCATCTATGAGTGTTTCAAGCATAGCTGTGGTCAGACATCTTGAGAAAGGAAGACATTCAGCAAAATCATTTTCCAAGTTTTATTTCTGTCTCCCATTTATTTTAGACCATTTTATGCTGGGTGGAAGATGGAGAGGCTCAATTTCTTTGCTTCCTCTGGAGACCAGCTTGATTTTTTTGATCCTGTGTGTCCATTGATAATGATAGAACTGATCCTCCTTTCATCACCTCTTGCCTCTTACCCCTCCATCCTGAAAACAGGGAAGAAAAGAATGAATTAGTGTCAAATTTGTAATGAAATTCACTGACCTTTAGGAGCATCTGTTCAATCTTTTAAGACTTTTGGAAAAGACTGTATGCTGAATCAGCACTTGAGAACATTTATGCTCAGCTGGTGAGAAATTTAACCTCTTTGAGAGCTTAATCTTTTTTTTCCCCCCAATAGTTCTCGCTCTATTAATATTTTAGATGGTAATGCATTTCCTTGGTATATTTTGCTTTTGATCAAATGATTTCTATTTTGAGGTTTATGATGTTATTATCCAAACTATTAGGCAAAACACAATTACTTTATGGTTTATAAAAAGGAATTATATTATTATATTATTATTTTTATGGTTAAAAGATGATATTCCTAAAAGAAAAGTATCATCAGCCTCTGAACACATTTTCTGACATGCGAAGCCTCCAAAATGTTTTTCCATCAGAGAGCCATCCATGATGGTGTTGATAACCAGCTATCCTGTTGAAAAGTAGTATACTCCTTTTTAAGACTTTCTCTGTGGAGAGTTATGGAATACATGTCAAGGGCCTGTGCTGGTGGACTAAGAGACCAACTCAGAAGTCAAGCCTGTCCTTCAAGCCTCCTGCTTCCACATTCCTCACGTCCAGAGAATCAAATTCTGACAATTCTGCCTCTGAAATACCTCAACTCTATACTTCTCTCCAATTTCTACTGCCATTGCTCTGGTTTCTCCCACCATCATCTCTCTTCTAGATTTGCAGCATACCTGTATGGCTTTCCCTCATCTCTTACTGGAACTCTTACAAAGATTTTAAGGCATTTTATCTCCCTTCTCATTTAAAAGTATTCCTGTGGGAACCTCATGAAGGCCTTGGCAAATGGAACCCTGGAAACTTTCCCTTCTATATGTAAAAGACATAATAACAAAAAAGCAAAGAAATAAACCAAAAATTGATTAAGACATGAAGATGTCCATAGGTGGCATAACATATCTGAAAGAGGCTAATTTGGTATAAAACCATCTGAAGTCCAATCACTGTTCTGCTGTACCAACAATGTAGACATAGAGAAGGTTCTTAGCCTCACTGAATCACGGCTTCCTTATTGGTAAAAGAGACCAAAATCATTTCTTTGTTCAAGATAATACAAAGCGTCTGGCCCATAATGGGCTTCCCAGGCACTCGTGGTAAAGAAACCGCCTGTCAAAACAGGAGACGTAAGAAACACGTGTTTGATCCCTAGTTCGGGAAGATCCCCTGGAGGAGGGCATGGCAACTCACTCCAGTATTCTTGTTTGGAGAATCCCATGGACAGGGGAGTCTGACAAGCTACAGTTTATAGGGTCGCAAAGAGTCGGACAAGACTGACGTGAATTAGCACACACACACTGGCCTGTAGTAAATACTTAATGCACTTTATTATTATTACATATATGGAGCTATTGAGATTTCTTTGTAATCAGAGTATTTTTGGCTTAAACAAATATGGGACAAATTTACTGAGTTAAACATCTGCCATCCAGGAGTAGATGTTCTCCTGATACTTCAGATGTTGTATTCCTGAGTTCTGATAAACTCCAGAATGTGAAGGGCTGTTATCTGGCATAAATTAAAGCACCAAGTTAATTATATTTTGTTCATTCAACAAAGTAATGTGTGCTTACTCTACCGAAGGTACTGCATATTGTGGAGAGTCCAGAATCTTCAAGGAGCATACATACAGTCCAGGGGAGATAATATAGATACATTTTTTAAAAAATCCTAAGCCAGGCAGCATATGCAGTGCTTTAAGAATGATATAGGGCTACCCAAAGAGTACTAGGGGTAAAGAACCCGCCTGCCAATGCAGAATCTGCCAGCAGATGTGGGTTCAATCTGTGGGTGGGGAAGATCCCCTGGAGGAGGGCATGGCAACCCACTCCAGGATTCTTGCCTGGAGAACCACATGGACAGGGGAGCTTGGCAGGCTACAATTCATAGGGTCACAAAGAGTTGGACACAACCGAAGGGACTTAGCACGCATGCATGCAGGAATGATATAACATGACATGGAGGTTCAGAGTTTATAGTAACAATGAACCTCATTTGGCTGGAGCAGTGTTTTGCAACCCTATCAGATACCTTGCTCCTCCCTTTTATAACAAATATTGTCCAAGGCTCTCTTTACTGTTTTGAAATGAAGTTTATATATAATATGTAACATCCTACATGCATAATTTATTTTCTCTCATCTCATTTTTCTTTCCCTATTTCTCTTAAATTGTAGGTGTGTGAAATAACTAATCATAATCCTTGGTCATTGACACCCTCTCCATTATTGGTCTGTGTATGGTCCTCTTCTAGTCTTCTGTTTGTTTAGCTAGGTATTATAAATAATGAGGTAATCACCATTGAAACTACCACCCAACAGAAAAAATAGGACCTTTACTGTAACCATCTGACCCTGGAGATGAAGATCCTTCCCTGCTATCTTTTTGTCTCCTTGTTTTAGGTAACCATTACCCTGAATTCCATATTGGTCATGTCTTGCTTCCTTTTTTATATAACTTCATTAAATCTGTATGAATTTCTTAAACATTCTCATTTTAATTGTTTCAGCCTTAAAAAGTTGGCATAGCATGTTCTCTTTTCAGTTAATATTGTAATTCTAACATTCATCCATATTGTTGTATGTGGCAGGGTGGTTCAGTGGTTTCAGCTGCTCCACTGTATAATATCGTGTGAATATTCCATGATTTACTCACTCTTCTGTCAATGGGCATTTCAGTTTTTCTAAATACAATAGTTATTATTTGGAAAGTGCTGCTGTGGACATTTTTGTACATGCCTCTTGGCATGTATGTCTAGGAGTTTTCCTGTATATAAACCTAGAAGTGGAATTATTGTGTCATTAGAGTACTGATATGTTTTAACTTTAGCAGGTAAAATCAACTGTTTTCCACAATAGTTGTTCTAAAGTAATGCTGTTTTGGACCGGAAATTTTAAATCATTACAACTAGGCTCAAATACATCTTTATTAATCAAAATAGGAACCATTACAGTCAACCCATTTTTGCCAACAAATAAGTTTGTTTATTCTCGTGGCGTAGAATTCCATAGTTTGGGATTCAGCATTCTTGGAAAGCATTTTCTGCCTCCTACTGGTTGTGGAAATGTTTTCCCTGCAAAAGGTTGTCGGGATGTTTGAAGAAGTGGTAGTTTGTTAGCAGGAGATCAGGCAAATATGGAGGATAAGGCAACACTTCCTAGGCCAATTTGTTCAACTTTTGAAGTGTTGTTTGTGCGAAGTGGGGTTGGATATTGTCATGGAGAAGAATTGGGCTCTTTCTGTTGACTAGTGCCAGCTGCAGGCATTGCAGTTTTTGGTATCTCATCAATTTGCTGAGCATACTTCTCAGTTGTAATGGTTTCACCTGGGATTCAGAAAGTTGTAGTGGATCAGACCGTCAGCAGACCACCAGTGACCATAACCTCTTTTGGTGCAAGTTTGGAATGTGCTTAGGAACTTCTTGGTCAAACTACTGAGCTGGTCATCTCTGGTTATTGTATAAAATCCACCTTTTTGTCACATATCAGAGTCCGATTGAGAAATGGTTCGTCGTTGTTGTGTAGAATAAGAGAAGTCAACATTTCAGAATGATGATTTTTTTCTTGTTTGGTCAGCTCGTGTGGCATGAGTTTTTTCACCTTTCCTATTTGCTTCAAATGCCAGTCAACCACAGAATGGTCGACGTTGAGTTCTTGGGCAACTTCTTGTGTAGTTGTAAGAGGATCAGCATAGATGATACTCTCAGTTGGTTGTTATCAACTTCCGATTGCTGGCTACCATATACCTCATCTTCAAGGCTCTCATCTTCTTTGCAAAACTTCTTGAACCACTGCTGCACTGCATGGTCATTAGCAGTTCCTGGGCCAAATGTGTTGTTAATGTTGCAAGTTGTGTCCACTGCTTTATGACCCATTTTGAACTCAAATAAGAAAATCGATTGAATTTGCTTCTTGTCTAACATCATTTCTATAGTCTAAATAAATATAAAATAAACAGCAAGTAATAAATCATTGGCAGAAAAACATAAAATGAGAAATGCACATTAAAATGGTGTATAATATAACCACATTTATTTAAGAATGTATTCCAATATCAAACTGCAAAGTTCAACAGTCAATTCAATTCAGTCACTCAGACTGCAGCTCATCAGGCTTCCCTGTCTGTCATCCACCCCCAGAGCTTGCTCAAAGTCATGTCCATTGAGTCGGTGATGCCATCCAACCATCTCGTCCTCTGTCATCCCCTTCTTCCCTTGCCTTCAATCTTTCCCAGCATCAGGGTCTTTTCCAATGAGTCAGTTCTTCGCATCAGGTGGTCAAAGTATTGGAGTTTCAGTTTCAGCATCAGTCCTTCCAATGAATATTCAGGACTCATTTCCTTTAGGATTGAATGGTTTGATCTCCTTGCAGTCCATGGGACTCTCAAGAGTCTTCTCCAACATCACAGTTCAAAAGCATCAATTCTTCAGCGCATGTTAGTGTGTGTTTTTTAATTGATATTTAGGAGTTATTTATGTATTTTGATACTAATCCTTTATCATTTATGTGAATTGCCAACATCTTGTGCTAGTTTATAATGTTTCACTTTCTTTAAGTACTTAAGCTTAATGTAGTCACATGTATTCCTTTCCCTTTTATAGTCAGTACTTTTTATGTTTTGTTTGAAAAATTGTTCCCTACTCTATGGCTACATTATATTCACACATATATTTTTAAAGTTTTGTTTCTGCACTTAAATGTTTAATCCATCTGGAGTTGGTTTTTGTATATGACGTGGGAAAGAAACTCAGTTTGGTTCTTTTCCCAAATAGACAGCCCTGTTTTCTCAGTTTCATTTATTGAAGTCTCTCAGTCCACGTCAATTTGGCATGCTTCTTGTATAATAGACAAAGTTCTATAGGCCTGTTTCTGGGCTCTTTATTCTTTTCCACTGTCAGTTTATCAAGTTTTCAACCAATATAACTTGGTCTTAATTTCCATAGCTTCATTAAAAATCTATAGGTGGTTGGGGGAAAACCCCTCTGTACTTTCCTTTTTCAGAAGTGAAGTGTTGTGATTCTTCTTGGTCTTTTACTTTTCCTTCCATACTTAATTTTTAAAAATCAACATAATATCCCTATTGTAATATAAAGAGGAAATAGATGAAAAATGGTTTACAGTAAAATAGCATGTAGTGTAATATATATAAGTGCTTAATCACACTAACACCAGAAGAGCGTCCCCACAAATATTTGAAGTGCCGCCTTAGAGTAGTGCGGCACCCGCTGAGAACTGACAGGCTGTAGAAGTGGGGTGATCCTGTGGCCAAGCCTTAAAGATTCAGTAGGATTCAAGCTAGCAGATCTGAGAGAGAGAGATAGAATTTCAGTACAGAAGTGAAAAGAAAAAAACCTCACCTGGTATATTTGTAGAAAGTTCATCCTGCTGAAACCTGGTGTAAGTTGGAAAGATTTCTTTGAATGGGTTTTGTATGTTTAGGACATGTGGCACAGGCCATGATTTCTTAGTTCCTCTATCACAACTGCTTGGCTGGGATAGGCCAACACACAGCTGACCCATCTACTTTCCTTTGAGCAAATCATCTAGAGTTTAAATTAAGTTCTGAGAATGCAAACCAATAAACCAAAGCAGTAAATCCAGCTTTAATAAAAATGAAAGGTTTCCTGCGTTTCACTTGAAGCTGTAACTTTATTAAGTACATTTACCTTGTATTTTATTAAGCACATTTGTAATAACCTTTTTCTTTAATTGAAAAGTATTTCCTATTCTTTCACATTGCACTGAGGATGGCTTGGAAATTTGAACATTTTAAGAGCACGATTGTTATTGCCTGATAAAATCAGGTAGTAGGAGAGTGGACAGGGCCCTGCTTGACTATATGGTAGCTAAGCTGGCCTAGTTTTGTTAGGTAAGGGTCCCTGGGCTACGTTTCATTCTGTTTACCCTATAGGGAAGGAGCTTAGGGGGGAACTATTCACTTGCCTCTCTAGTAATTAGTTTCACTATAAGTTTAAGGGTTTAAATAATAATTCCCTTTAGAGATAGAATAGGCAGTGGTATTTTTGACAGTTAGTAAGACAGTGGTATTAGGACCTCCTTGAAGTTTTCATGGTTAGTGTTGATGCTGAGAGCAAATATTCACATCATGTGTTTCATAGTCTGAAAAACCATGTAACTTATACAAGTTTGTGAAGGGCTTTGAGCCTGACTCTAAACACAGCACTTCTGAAAATGCACAATATTATTTGCCCGAGACGTTCACTGTATCCAAGCCATACTCTTCTATGACATTTTAAATGTTTTTTACTTCTGACAGAGTCCAGAATTCTCCTACTCTAGGTCTTCCAACTTCCTCAAATACAACTAAGGGCATCTAGTATAAGTAAAAGTATATTTGGGACATAAAAAGTCATTTGTTTATCTGAAATTCAGATTTAATTGGGCATTCCTTATTGTATCTGGAGACCCTACTGCACTGCAATGTTTTGTACTCAGATTTTTCACTTCCACTGAATTCTTGGTTTCTCTTATATATTACTCCTTGTTGCATATCCCCTCTTTAGGTTTATGTGGTTTAGTCACTAAGTGGTGTCCAACTCTTGCAACCGCATGGACCATAGCCTGCCAGGCTCCTCTGCCCATGGGATTCTCCAGGCAAGAATACTGGAGTGGGTTGCCATTTACTTCTCCAGGGTATCTTCCCAACCTGGGTCTCCTGCATTGCAGGCAGATTCTTTGCCAACTGAACTATGAGGGAAGCCTTTAGATTTATGGTCTTATGCAAATATGGAATACACTCATTTTCCTTACTCTCTCGCAGATTCCATTGCCAGCAGGTACTGAGTAGGAGAAACATTGAAGAGGGGGATATATGTGAGAATAATTGTCTTAAAGAGAAGCTGTAAAACTCTGTCTCTTATCCTAGATACAATATATAGGTGTGCGTGGAAAAGAAAGTGAGTTTGGGTGCCTGTATGTATGGTGTGGGCTTGTCTGGTGGCTCAGTGGTAAAGGCTGGCTGCCAATACAGGAAACACGGGTTTGATTCCAGGGTCGGGAAGATCCCCTGGAGAAGGAAATGGCAACACACTCTAGTATTCTTGCCTGGGAAATCGCATGGACAGAAAGGCCTGGTGGGCTACACTCCAGGGGGTTTCAAAGAGTTGGACAAGACTTAGCGATTGAACAACAACAATATGTTCAACATATTTTGCTATTTTGAACTAATTTAGGTGATCTTCATTTATTAATAATGATCATTATTTTTAAACCTATAGCTTGTTTCACTGAACAAATTTAATCCTGCTCCTTTTAATATGAGACTGATGTCCAGAACAGAATAAACAGCTTTATATTGAAAACATTAACCATTACTATTCTAAAAAGTCCATCTGTTATGTTCTTCACTGTGAGTTTCTCACTCACTTTCTCTTTTCCTTGAATCATAGATTTCCATCTATTGCTGGGCCATCCCTTCTCATCTCTCCTAGCTTATCCTCTTTCTTAGATAAGCCCTGGATAACCCCATTCCTCCAGCACTGCTCCTAGAAACTAAAAAATTCTCACTTTATAAACTTCTTGTCTCCATCCCACCTATGTCCTGAGGACCATCTTGCTTCAACCAAAATGGTGTATTGGAATGTTTTGGTAAACAAAAGACAAATCTCCACCTGGTGAGTTCTGCTACTAACTTCTAAAAGAATGTTTCCCTCCCCCTTGCTGTTATTAAAGGGAAGAGAGATGGGAATCATAATGCCAGATTCCAAGAGGATGAAAACTGGAAGGACCATCGATGGTCCTTTGGATTAATTTAAAGCCACTGTGGAACGAGGGCTGAAGATCGGAAGCTGATGAAGCTGCCCAAGTGAAACTTCATTGGTCCTCAATGGAGATGCCCAAGCCAAGTGACATGCGAGGCTCTGAGGGGACAGGAGGAGGCCTTCCTTGACCTCCAGCTTCCTTCTGGTGCCTGAAGTATATCTGGCTGGCCCCCAGGGACAGATCGATAAAAGTGTTCTTCTGACGAGTAATGTCCTCTTCAGGCTGGGTTGTAGGCAGACAGAGGGGAAACCAGTGCTAAGAAAGACAGGGGACCACTGGTAATGGGCTGGTTCTCAGACCCTTATGAGGCTTCCTTTTAGGTCCCTAGGGATATCTAGGGGACACTATGATGAGTGCCAAAAAAGAGGTCAAGACAGAAATCATACCTGATCATTGGATCTACGAAGAAGGCATTAATTAACTAGACCTTGAAGGAATTCTCAGCAGGCAGTCTTGCTTTGAGAAGTCACATCTGTTATGAAAAGAGAAGTGCATCCATGTATGTAATTTTTTTTTTAGTATTGTTGTTGCTAGCTAATGGATATAAAGACAATGACTTCCTGCTAAGGAAAAGACTGCATTGCTTCTAGTAAATCATGATAAATTTCTCTCGCTGTGTTTTTTTAACAGGTAGGTTAGTAATGTTGGTAGCTTACAAATGAGAACACTTGGGCGAGCATGAGAATTGAAATAGCCCACTGAGACAGTGGCTGTGGGCCATGTTAATTCATTCTCCTTCATGGAATCTAGGAGTACAGATATTTTATGACCCACAGAGAAATGTTTTTAAAAACCCACTTCCCAAAGAAGAAAAGCAAGCAGACAAATAAAACTCCCACCAGTATCGGGAAAAAAAAGCCAACCAAGATGTGTCTCTGAGGGTCATAGAGGCAGAAAGTTTGTCACCTCTACCCTGGGAGCCACATTCATTACAGCTCATCAGAGTGACTCTACGCTCCCACTTAGAACCTTCTCTAGGTGAGTGGAGGAAACACTGCCAGCTCTGGGTGGCCGCATGAGAAGCAAATCCATTTGGCGGATGGACATTTTTAAAACCTGCCACATATGTTAGCCATTTTTATGGCATTTAAATTGTTGGGGGATCTGTGAGGTGAATGCGCAATAAAACCTTTCACAATAAACCATGTGGAAAATCATCTAATCCAACCCCTAGAGGTCAAAAGTCACAGTAACATGTTGCTTTATACCATGAATTCTTTAAGGGACAGCTTGCTTTTCCCTTTGTTCTTTATAGACTGGTGCTCCAGATTTGGGGTGGAAGGTAAATTGTGTGAAATGGTGGTGTTGGGCTGAGGTAGGGCAGGGAGGCCTCCCCTGTCAGGTGGAACCTAGGGAGTGCTTTGCCAGTCATTTCCAAAGTAGCATCATTTCTCTGCCACCATTTTGCCATCCTCAGGACGAAGACTTTCTTCCCAGGGATACAGAGGGGAAAAAAAGAGAACTAGAAGTAAGTAAGGAGAAGGCAATGGCACCCCACTCCAGTACTCTTGCCTGGAAAATCCCATGGACGGAGCAACTTGGTAGGCTGCAGTCCATGGGGTCGCTAATGATTGAGCAACTTCACTTTCACTTTTCACTTTCATGCATTGGTGAAGGAAATGGCAACCCACTCCAGTGTTCTTGCCTGGAGAATCCCAGGGACAGTGGAGCCTGGTGGGCTGCTGTCTATGGGGTTGCACAGAGTCGGACACAACTGATGCGACTTAGCAGCAGCAGCAGAAGTAAGTAAGAGGAAGTAAGACACATAAGTCAGAACAGGATGTCACAGTGAGGTATATAGGAGATACTCCCACAGTTTGGAGGGCATATAAGAGATACTTATGTTTGTTTATTTGGTTATGTTTATTGAGACGTACGCATGGGAAAGAAAGTACAGCCATCAGAGCACTAGGGATCCCTTTTATTTTCTCTTGAGGAAATATAATGATCTAATTGAAAATAAAAACTTATAAGAGTTCTAGGACACATTCTTACTGATTTGTACTTTGACAACTAAGTGAAAAGTGAAAGTGTTAGTCGCTCAGTCACGTCCAACTCTTTGCAACCCTACAGACTGTAGCCTGCCAGGCTTATCTGTCCATGGGATTCTGTAGGCAAGAATACTAGAGCGAGTAGCTGTTCCCTTCTCCAGGGGATCTTCCCAAGCTGGGGATCTTCCCAACCCAGGGATCAAACCTCGGTCTCCCACGTT
Organism: Moschus berezovskii; assembly: GCF_049115385.1. NCBI lineage: Eukaryota > Metazoa > Chordata > Mammalia > Artiodactyla > Moschidae > Moschus > Moschus berezovskii. The sequence continues at coordinate 119,895,866 of NC_142461.1, forward strand.
GCAGGTGAATTCTTTACCAGCTGAGCCACCAGGGAAGTCCTGACTACATCTGAATAGCATGAAATGCTTGGTTAGAAATTGTTTAAAGAGAAAGAACAGAGTTGGTATTAACAATCAGAAAACCATCAGATGTCAAATTCTTATCTCCAATAACTGAGAAACAGTCATTCTCATTCTGACTGTGTGATGGTCTAAGGCCTGCCTGAGGAATGACACAGGTGTTCAGGCCGTGCTCATTGACCTCAGAGCAAACCCAGACCACTTTTAAATGAATAAAGATATATAAACAGTGTTCTGTCTCCCTGATTCTAAACACTTTCACACGTAGTTCATTTCATTGAAGGGCTTCCCTGGTGGCTCAGATGGTAAAGAATCTGTCTGCATGGTGGGAGATGTGGGTTCAAGCCCTGGGTTGGGAAGATCCCCTGGAGGAGAGCATGGCAACCCACTCCAATATTCTTGCCTGGAGAATCCCCATAGACAGAGGAACCTGGTGGGCTACAATCATGGGGTCACAAAGAGTTGGACATGACTGAGTGACTAAGCACAGCACAGCACAGAGGATGTGCAGATAAAGCAGCTGATCCATAGATTGCATTTTCTCTTCTAAACTGGTTGTCAGTGTGATTCCAGGGATTTGAACTGTACCATTTTCAGAATAGAGCTTCCCTTGTGGCTCAGTTGGTGAAGAATCTGCCTGCAATACGGGAGACCTGGGTTCCATCTCTGGGCTGGGAAGATTCCCTGGAGAAGGGAAAGGCTACCCACTCCAGTATTCTGGTCTGGAGAATTCCATGGACTATAGTCCACGGGGTCACAAAGAATTGGACACGACTGAGTGACTTTCACTTTCTTTCATTTTCAGAATGAGCCTCTAAGTTCTTGGTTGTGGTCCCTTTACTGGGCTGAATTGTAGGAAACTTTGGCACAAAACTCTCATTTTACAGTTGATAATACAGGTTCACAGAGATGTGGAGAGGAGTGACTTTTCCATTCAACAAACTAGGATAAGAACCAAAGTCATTTGAGTTTAATTGCCATGTGTTGAATGCATTAGTGGCTCAGTCATGTTCGACTCTTTGCGACCCTGTGGACTGTAGCCTGCCCTGCTCTTCTGTCTATGGGACCATGCCTTTCATTAAATAGTTGTGTAATTGAGGGTCAGATAATTTAATTAGGATTTAAGTTATCTAGTTTGGACCTCTTGCGTTTATAAAATCAAAGTGTTTGGAGATTTAATATGCTTTCCCTCTTGGTCACCACATTCCTGCATTCTTTCCACTATACCATATCTTTGATTTCATTCATTCATTCATCCAATAGTAAAGGGTGGTTGTTTGGAAGCAGCTGCCCATGAGGGTTCGTATTTCTCAGCCTGCTCTCCACCGTCCTTTCACCCCTTTCATCTAGCTGGGGCCATTTCATACCAATGTGATATGCTTGAACAAGAAGCATGTCACTTCCAGGCAGAAATAATCAGGAAGCAGATATATCACTTTCATCTTTTCTTCCCATCTGCTGACTGAAACAGTACTCTAAAGGTCTAGGGGATGACAGAGCCACCCGATGGAAGGAATCCGAGTCTTCAACCACCCCGTGAAGGCTGCCAGCTGAAAAACTGCACTGGATTGTTACATGCATGAGAAACAAATTTGTGTCTTTTTTTTTTTTTTTTGGCCATGCCACTTGGCATGTGAGATCTTAGTTTCCCGACCAGTGATCAAGCCCACATCCCCTTCAATGGAAGCTTGGAGTCTTAAATAACCACCAGGCTGCCAGGAAGTTCCAAACTTCTCTGTCTTAAATTTTGTTGAAACAACTAACATTACCCTGACTAATGCAGTTAGGCAACAGGCATTTAAATACTGACTATGTGCATGGTTTTATGTTGGGTAGAAGAGACCCATCTTTGAATAACACACACTTTCTACTGTCAAAGAGTTCAGTCCAGTAGGAGAAGACGTAATAGGTGTACCAACAGTTGCAATACAATGTGGTCAGTACCATGATAAACATGGGATAGTGTGAGAGTTTAGGAAACACTCCCGACAGAAGTATCGTTTAAGTCAAGTGCTAAAGCAAAGCATATTCGATGGTTATGAACCAAATGTTCCCATCCCCCCCAAATTCATAAGTTGAAGCCTTAACCTTCAATGTAGTATTTGGAGATAGGGCCTTTGGAAGGTGGATTTGGATGAGGTCATGAGAGTGGGACCTTCATGGTGGGATTAAGAGGAAGAGAGATTTCTCTCTTCTTCACCCTGTGAGGACACAGCAGGAAGGCAGCCATCTGCAAGTCAAGAAGAGAGTCCTCAGTAGAATCCAACCATGCTGGCACCCTGACCTTGGACTTCCAAACTCCAGAACTGTGGGAAATGAATTTCTGTTGTTTAAGTCACCCAGTCTGTGGTATTTTGTTATGAGAGCTCCTACTGACTGAGAGAGATGGGTTTTTCTTTCCAAGGGACCCAGCCTTTATTTCTGACCCAGGAATAAGATAGAGCATGACTTATTCAAGGAGCTTGGTGGCTGCTGCAGAGGATGGAGAGGGAGCCTGGAACTTCAGGAAGAGCCTCATTGCACTAAAGCCCCTGAGTAAGGCTCCTGAGATGTTGGGATGTCGGCTTCGGCTGGGCCTGCCTTGAAGAGGCACCAAGAAGATAATGGGATGCACAGAGAGGGACCTGTGGGCATGCTCTAAAGGTTAGGCAGGTAGGGGGTTGGCCAAAAATGGTGCTAGTGGTATCCATAGCTTCCTTAACAAAGATATCCAAATACTATCAGCTTGTAGGCCAATTGGATTTGATAAAATTTAGAAATGATAAGCACCTCCACAAAGCATAGTTCACTTACTAATAATGTTGTTATGCAGACCTGGGCTTCAACTCAGATGCATGAAAACAGAGAAGTATGTGGGCCTTAAGCTTGGCAGTGAAAGCAGTGCTTCAGGGCCACAGCAGGACTTTGGGTCAAACACTAATGAATTCCTCACTCTAGAGAGAGAAGTCATTATTTGCATCGTGACTTCTTACTTGGCAGTTAACCAGAGGAAATAAATCAGAAATCTCCCAACCCATTTTCCAAAGAACATCATCTGGTGGACTTTCTAAATTGTCTTTATACTAGGCTTTTCCTCACCTTCAAATCTTTACAAAAGAGCGAAGAAAAACAACAGAGGCTCCCTTCTCTCAAATCTTGTCTAATCCTTTCATAATTCAAGATCACAAGCTGCTGTAAAAACCCAGCCTCACTGCTGTGCTTATTCCCCATGTGCTTGGCAGAGCAAGCAATTCCATTTACCAGCACTCCAGCAAGCGGGCAGTGATAAATAAAGCTGCCACCCTCCGCTTGCCCACCGTGTTGAAAATGACACATTGGACAAGTGGGTCTCTATTGCCTCCACTTTTTTCATAGAAAGGCTAAAAATGGTCTGCAAATGCAGTAAATCTTAATTTCTAATATAAACTCCAAACACAGAAAAAAAATCATAGGCCAGTTTAGACTGGAGTGAATTTGATGATCAGATGGTGAGAGTTTGAATACTAAAGAGATAAACAATCTGAAAACTAATTCCAGGAGCCACCTGGATGTGTGGGGCTTTTCCTTTTTGAAGCAAGTTTGTCTTCTCCCCATGTGACTTTATTGGAGACTAAAATCACAAAACAGGCAGAGTAAAGTCAACATGAAAAAAGTTAAGTTTCTAAGTTCAGAATCCCAGAATTTAAGAATTACCTCTTGTTATGATTTTTCAGACTGAGTTAGCTTTTATTAAACACTTAACTGTGTGACAAGTCCATGCCACGTTCTTTCATGCATATCTCAATGAACTTTTGGGTCTGAATTTTCTTTTAAATCTTCCAGTCTGGAATCAAGGGCATTCTTTTTTTCATTGTGATTATTAACAGGAGAATTGACTTTGAATCACCTATTGATGATGAATTGACTTTGAATTACCTATAAGATGATGAACATGATCTTGTTGGTCTACAGTAATAAATCCCTTTGCCGGATGGTCCAAGTCCTGCTCACTTCTGTCCAAACATACTTGGGAATCCAATTTCCAGGCCCTCTGCTTCATTCACTGTGTGCTCCAATCTCATCACACAGTGTTCTCATTCTCTGTGAGCACCTCGTGCTTTCCTGCCTCTGTCCCCTTGTTCAGTCGCTCAGTCGTGTCCGACTCTTTGAGACCCCATGAACCGCAGCATGCCAGGCCTCCCTGTCCATCACCAACTCCCGGACTCCACCCAGACCCTTTGCTCTAGTTCAGCCATTTGCTTGGATTGCCGGTTTTTCATTGTCATCTCATAGTCTCTGTACCTAACCATCAGGTCCAGCTCACACTTCTTGTGTGCCATGAAGCCTGCCCCAGTGCTCCTCTTCAAGCTGAAAGACACCTTTTCTCTTCTGATTATCCAGTCCTTTTTATTAAGTTTGAAAATTGTGTTTGAAGGGATGGTCACAGTAGCATGGTTATAATAGAGAAAAAAAGAGGAAGCAATATAAGAGTGACACCTCAGAAGGGTGTCAGATAAATAAATTATTGTATTCTTATATATTGTGAAGAACAATATAGATATTGACTATGGTATTAGAGGTGTATATTTTTACTGATTTAGAAAGATGCCCACTATAGATTGGGAAGTTCAGCTATGATCCTATCTTTAAACACAAAACACATCAGCTGCTTCAGTCTTCAGTGGCTCAAGTCTCCCTCCTCCCCCTCTACTTGCCCCAGCCCTGACCTCCGAGGTGGCCCAAGGTTGTTTCTGAAAGTCCTCAAAGGGTAAGGAGGGTAGATAGCACATGCCCACAGCTTCAGCCACGGTGCTGCAACCGCTGTGGAAGGTTTCATTGCTTTCCTCCTAATGGAGCCCCTGGTGGGAATGATGCTGATTCACCAAAACTCATTGGTCTGTGAGCTGGTACTGAGTCCCACTGGGTACCTCAGGTGTTCCTGACCCATTTTCCTCCTTCACCCACCATTCTTGACGAGTCTTCCATATATCAGCCCCTGAGGAAAACAGGACAGGATCCCTGTCCTGAAAAAGACTCCCAGACTCTCCAGACTCCCATTGCAAGCCCTGTTTGTGAGTTCCTGCTTGGAAGTAACTCTAGACTCTTAGTGCTCTGAAAGCTGCCCTAGGGCAGGCAGTGTGGACAGAATTCTGCCTGAGAAGATCTGGGTTCATATCCCAGCTCTGTCACTTACTAGCTCACCAACTTGAGGAAATCATTTTCCCTGAGGCTTAGTTTCTTCACATAGAATGGAAGTGACACTATTACTTCCCATACAACTTCGTTGTGGAGGATACAGGGTATGTGACTATCAACGTTATTCATACATCATAAAAATCTAGAAGACCATTATTAAACACAGAGTTAACCCTAGCCCTACTTCTCCAACCCCTAATACCTTGTCAATTCACGTGACTTCTGAGAATTCTTCAGCTCTAGTTATTTTTTAAAATGTGTTTGTTTATTTGGCTGCACCGGTCTTAGTTGCGGCATGCAGGATCTTTAGTTGTGGCATGCGAGCTCTCAGTTGCAGCAGTGTGGGATCTAGTGCCCTGACCAGGGATCGAACCTGGGCCCTTGCATTGGGAACACAGAGTCTTAGCCACTGGACCACCAGAGAAGTTCCTCTAGTTATTTTTTTTAAAAGTAGGCCCAAGAGAGAATGACACCTGCTTGGCTTCACAGCTCTGGCCTTCAACTGAGAGCTCCAACCTCAGCGGTGGCCTTGACTCAGGATGTTTCTCACCATGTTAGGACCAGGGTTGGCAGCACCTCTTTGTGGACCTGGCAACTCTTGGTTGGAATTCACAGCCCATCCTCAACTTCTCATCCAGCCCCCTAGATAGAATCTGGAAACCCACTACCTCACACATCAAACATGAGCCCTTCACTAAAATACAAAAACGTGCGTTCCCAGGAAAGAGGATTTGAAAGGGCAAACCACACTCGGAAATACTGAGGGGCATTTAAGAAATATACCCTTTTTCTCTTACTTCTTCACTGCTGAGACTTTCTGAAAGAATTCTCTGTCTTGCTCCAGAGGCTGTGATCACTTTTGGGTATGTGGATTACTGTGTGTTTTCCTTGTGGGTGTCAGTTAAGTTACGAGGTGTTAACAGTCTCCTGGAAGAGACATCACAACATGGAGAAGGTATTAGGTTTTGATCCTTGGCTGTGGTTCAGAGTTATTTAATTTCTCTCCCCTCCCCTTCCTTCCCTACTCTCAATCTATTAAGATTTAAATCCTCAGACCCATAATTAAGGTTGTCTAATCTATATCTGTTTGGGGGCAATAGACACCACCATTCTTGCCCTTAGCTTTAGAGAGAGACTTTTCCTGCCACACACAAAGAGGCTGGGCATTGATGGGGAAACCTGCCATGTTCAAATACTTTGTGCTCTTTTGATTCTCTTCTCCTGCATGTGGACAAGAACTGGGCAGATCCTTACTGCTGTGGCCCAAGTAACTGGCTTAAAAGCAGTACATATGAGTTTATGTTCTCATGTGTACCATTTTCCTTTTAACACAAGTGTATCCCAGCCCTCAGAAGCTAGCTCTAAGCCGGATGTATGAGGGGTTTCTTGCTGGTCATTTTTCATTTTGATAAACCCAAACCCTCAGTGGACTCTGTTGATGGATGGCCTTTCTCTCTCATATTTTCTCTTTCTTGCCCTTGATTAAAAAATAATACATGTCTGTTGTAAAAAATTTAGAATGTAGGGGTGCACAAAGCAGAGCATAAAAGTCACATTAGCTTGTCATCCTGAGACAGCTAGTGATAACAATCGGTATGTCTTTTGTCTAAGATCAAATGGAATTGGGACCGTCCCATTTAGGCTCTTTTGCAGAGTACTTGTTTTCGCTTAATATATCACAGCCCATGTTACTGTGCCTGGTCAAGGATTCTCACTCTTCAAGACAGTTTTTTCTGGCCACGGGACACTAAGAACTCCTGTCTGTACCAGCTCCTTTGTGTAGACCTTGTCTGGCTCCTGGGTTGGAAGCAATGACTTAATTCCTGGGGCTGGGTACAGGTTCGTTGGAGTCACTATCCCAGTTCCGAACATGGCTATATGCTTTCAGAAGGAATAGTTTCCAGTATAAAAATGTAAAGTATTTTCATGTCAAAAAGAACCCAAGAAATCTGCTGAAGGCCCCAGATGAGAAACTTAGCTATCATATCCACTTTACAAGTGTTCACAGCTTGAAATGCCTTCTTTATTTACTTATGACTATTTTTAGAACAGTTTTAGAAAGTGAAAGTGAAGTCACTCAGTCATATCCGACTCTTTGCGACCCCATAAACTGTGGCTTAACAGGCTCCTCTGTCCCTGTAATTTCCCAGGCAGGAGTACCAGAGTGGGTTGCCATTTCCTTCTCCAGGGGATCTTTCCAACCCAGGGATCAAACCCAGGTCTTATGCATTGCAGGCAGATGCTTTACCCTCTGAGCCACCAGGGAAGCTCAGAGCAGTGTTAGGTTCACAAAAATTGATCAGGAAGTATAGAGAGTTCTCATATACCACCTACCCCTTCACCAACTTCCCAGTGTGCCAAATGAATATACCAAATAAATGGTACATTTGTTACAGCTGATGAACTAGCACTGACATGTCACCCAAAGCCCATAGTTAACAATTGAATTCAATATGGTATCTTCTATGAGTTTCGACCAATGTATGAGTATCCATCACTATAGTACCACACAGAATAGTTTCACTGCTCTAAATATCTCTTGTGCTCCACACGTTCATTCCTCCTTCCCCCTAAATCCATGGAAACCATGAATCTTTTTACCGTCTCCATAGCTTTGCCTTTTCGAAAATGTCGTATGATTGGAACATATAATATGTACCTTTTAAAATTAGTTTCTTTCACTTAGCAATATGAATTTAAGGTTCTTCCATGTCTATTTATGACTTGATAGCTCATTTCTTTTTTTTTTTAGCTCATTTCTTTTTAATGCTGAATAATATTGTATTGTCTGGATGTTCCACAGTTTATTTTTTTTAATTAATTTATTTTTTACTGAAGGATCATTGCTTTACGGAATTTTGCTGTTTTCTGTCAAACCTCAACCACAGGTTGAATCAGCCATCGGTATACATATATCCCCTCCCTTTTGAACCTCCCTCCCATCTCCCTCCCTCTAGGTTGATACAGAGCCCCTGTTTGAGTTTCCTGAACCATACAGCAATTTCCCATTGACCATCTATTTTATATTTAGTAGTGTCAGTTTCCATGTTGCTCTCTCCACACATCTCACCCTCTCCTCCCCTCTCCCAACGTCCATAGTCTATTCTCTGTGTCTGTTTCTCCACTGCTGCCCTATAATAAATTCTTCAGGACCGTTTTTCTAGATTCCGTATATATGTGTCAGAATACGGTATTTATCTTTCTCTTTCTGACTCACTTCACTCTGTATAATAGGTTCTAGGTTCATCCACCTTGTTAGAACTGACTCAGATGTGTTCCTATTTATGGCTGAGTAATGTTCCATTCTAAAGGAGATCAATCCTGGGTGTTCATTGGAAGGACTGATGCTAAAGCTGAAACTGCAATACTTTGACCACCTCATGCGACGAGTTGACTCACTGGAAAAGACTCTGATGCTGGGAAGGGTTGGGGGCGGGAGGAGAAGGGGACGACAGAGAATGAGATGGCTGGATGGCATCACCGACTCTGTGGACATGAGTGAAAAACACCATTGGTAATTTGATAGGGATTGCATTGAATCTGTAGATTGCATTTGGTAGTGTAGTTATTTTCACAACATTGATTCTTCCTACCCAGGAACATGGCATATCTCTCCACCTGTTTATGTCACCTTTGATTTCTTTCATTAGTGTCTTATAATTTTCCGTGTACAGGTCTTTTGTCTCCTTAAGTAAGTTTATTCCTAGATATTTAATTCTTTTTGTTGCAATGGTGAATGGGATTGATTCCTTAATTGCTCTTTCCGATTTTTCATTGTTAGTATATAGAAATGCAAGTGATTTCTGTGTATTGATTTTGTATCCTGCAACTTTGCTAAATTCACTGATTAGCTCTAGTAATTTTCTGATACTATCTTTAGGGTTTTCTATGTACAATATCATGTTATCTGCAAACAGTGATAGTTTTACTTCTTCTTTTCTGAACTGGATTCCTTTTATTTATTTTTCTTCTCTGATTGATGTAGCTAGGACTTCCAGAACTATGTTGAATAATGGTGGTGAAAGTGGACACCCTTGTCTTGTTCCTGATCTTAGAGGGAATGCTTTCAGTGTTTAACCATTGAGAATAATGTTTCCTGTAGGCTTATCATATATAGCCTTTACTATGTTGAGGTAGGTTCCTTCTACACCCACTTTTTGAAGAGTTTTAATCATAAATAGGTGCTGAATTTTGTCAAACAGAGGCTTTTTCTACATCTAATGAGATGATCATATGGCTTTTATCTTTCAATTTGTTAATATGGTGTATCACACTGATTGATTTCTGTATATTAAAGAATCCTTGCATCCCTGGAATAAACCCAGCTTGACCATGGTGTATGAGCTTTTTGATGTGTTGCCAAATTCCGTTTCCTAAAATTTTGTTGAGTATCTTTGCATGTATGTTCATCAGTGATATTTTGGTGTTGTCTTTTCTGGTTTTGGTATCAGGGTTTGATAGCCTCATAGAAAGAGTTTGGAAGTGTTCCTTCCTCTGCAATTTTTTGAAAGAGTTTTAAAAGTATAGGCATTAGCTCATCTCTAAATGTTTGATAGAATCACAGTTTATTTTTACTTTCGAGTTTTAGCAGTTATGCATCAGTTCAGTTCAGTTCAGTTCAGTTGCTCTGTCGTGTCCGACTCTCCACGACCCCATGAATCACAGCACGCCAGGCCTCCCTGTCCATCACCAACTCCCGGCGTACACTCAAACTCATGTCCACAGAGTCGGTGATGCCATCCAGCCATCTCATTGTTGGTCGTCCCCTTCTCCTCCCGCCCCCAAACTTTCCCAGCATCAGAGACTTTTCCAGTGAGTCAACTCGTTGCATGAGGTGGCCAAAGTATTGCAGTTTCAGCTTTAGCATCACTCCTTCCAATGAACACCCAGGACTGATCTCCTTTAGAATAGACTGGTTGGATCTCCTTGCAGTCCAAGGGACTCTCAAGAGTCTTCTCCAGCACCGCAGTTCAAAAGCATCAATTCTTCGGTGATCAGCTTTCTTCACAGTCCAACTCTCACATCCATACATGACCATGGGAAAAACCATAGCCTTGACTAGACAGACCTTGGTTGGCAAAGTAATGTCTCTGCTTTTTAATATATTATCAATGTTGGTCATAACTTTCCTTCCAAGGAGTAAGCATCTTTTAATTTCCTGGCTGCAATCAGCATCTGCAGTGATTTTGGATCCCCCAAAAAATAAAGTCTGACACTATTTCCACTATTTTCCATCTGTTTCCCATGAAGTGATGGGACCAGATGCCATGATCTTTGTTTTCTGAATGTTGAGCTTCAAGCCAACCTTTTCACTCTCCTCTTTCACTTTCATTAAGAGGCTTTTTAGTTCCTCTCCACTTTCTGTCATAAGGGTGGTGTCATCTGCATATCTGAGATTATTGATATTTCTCCCAGCAATCTTGATTCTAGCTTGTGCTTCTTCCAGCCCAGCGTTCCTCATGATGTACTCTGCATATAAGTTAAATAAACAAGGTGACACTATACAGCCTTGACGCACTCCTTTTCCTATTTGGAACCAGTCTTAAACATTGATTGTAGGCTTTCTGGGGATGGGGAATAAGCTTACAACTCCTTTGGGTAAATACCAAGGAGCATGATTGCTGAAACTTATGGTAAGAGTATGTTTAGTTTTGTAAGAAACTGCCAACCTGTTTTTCAAAGTGGCTGTTCCATTTTTATTCCTACCAGCAATGTATGAGAGTTCCGGCTGCTCCATGTCTTATCAGCACTTGGTGGTGTCATTGTCTTGAATTTTAGCCATTCTAGTTGCAGAGATAACCATTTTCCCCCACTTTTCTCTTTTGGTAAAGATAAAAAGCCTTTCCTGGTTGGAATTGCCTGAAAATGAGTGTGTGAATCTGAATCTAATTATGTTATATTCTCTCTGTTCTTAAGCAGATGAACGCTAACTTCCGAAAGTCACACAGTTGCCCTTTAGCCTCTCTGTGTCAGCAGCATGCTTGATACCTTGGAGGTATTTAGCAAATATTTACTGGCTGCATGGCTGTCAATGATCTGGCTACCTCTGCTTTTGAAAACCATAAGGGATCTATTTGGAGCGATTTAGACCAGCACATAGGCCTGTGCATACACATGGACGTGTATATACACACACACAAAACAGCAGGCGCTCTTCTGCACAGTCGAGAACCATATTGTCAGGACTTTTGAACCCTGGACTCTCAGAACCTCCAAATGCTGCTGTTTCTCTGTAAGTGATAATAAATGAGGAATATTTTTGGTGATGTTTTATTTTGGTCAATAATCAGGCCCAGTATTATCTTTGGGTCACAGACAATGAAAAGTCACTCTTCCTATTGCCGCCCACACAAACATGTCCCACACCTGTGTCTGTGGACACTCACATCTTGAAGTGATAGGGGCAAAGGCTGATGTAACTGTGATTACCACCCCTCTCCTTTGTTTTTATTTTCCTTCCATCATTGTCCTTCCAGGAATGTCCTTGGAAGCAATGAAACGTAACATTTATTGAGTCTCCTGGAGGTAAACTTATCCCCTATCGCTTGTGCTCCCGTGGTGCCGATTCTGCACTATGTGCCTGGCATGTGATAGGTGGTAATCAGTGTTTACTGAATGAATAATGTGCCTTTGGTCTGACGTAGAAGTCTAAAATTTTCTAGTAAAGAAGCATATAGCATTCTAGGGTTCATTGTTTGGAACTACTATTGCGGTTTTCTTGCCATAGGAGAAATCACTACAGTTTTGCCCTCAGAAGCCCAAGTCGATGACCAAATATGGAGCTGATATTTCCCAACACCCACCTTCTGATTCTTGTCAAAAAACACACCACACATTGTAGCAATCATATTGCCAAAGCTTTACAACATCTATAAATTGAAAACTAGTGCCTTTGACAGTTATGGGCCTGTGTCAACACCAGATCATGTTGACCCTTCTGGAATGTGTTTGCAAATACACCATGCCAGCCTTAGAAGTTGTTGACATCAGAGGCTGTAAGGTAATTAGATGTGGCCCCAGAGCATTGTGGGTCTTACTAGGAGGATTCTTTTTTTTTTTTTTCTTAAATCCTTCTCTCCTTTGATTTTGTCCCAGGGCAAGAGCTTTCTTGGTTGCCACATTTGGCAGACAAGAAAGTTTCGAGGCGTCCACCTTGCTGCACAAGTGATAATGGTGTCTGTGCATCGCTTCCCTTTCTTCCCTGTTGGCAGATTGCAGTGCGAATGGCTGGAAGCACTGGGAAGTGCTGGTGGTTGTGGATTGTCCTGTAGAGGAGAGTCTAAGCACCGCCTGCGTGGTCGGAGCAGGTTCTGTCCCACTCTGCCAGAGTAACCATCTGGACATGGATAAGGACATGCTGTCGCTGAGACCTGTGTTGTGCTGCTTTATTCTGGCAGCAGGGCCCACTGTGGCTCCGGGGCCTGTGTGTCTCTGTGCATGTGTGTGAGTGCATGTGTGTAATGGACTTCCTGAGAAGACTGTGCATGCTTGTGTCTGTGTATGTATACATGCTCACAATTCTAGAGGCTAGAAGTCCCAGATAAAGGTCTGATTTCTGGTGGGAGCTCCTGACTTGCTCCTGACACAAGAGAGAGTTCTGGTCTCTCTTCCTCATCTTATAAGGATACCAGTCTTACTGTGCTAGGGTCTTACTCTTGTGACCTCACTTAAGCTTCACTACGGCCTTATAGGTCCTTTCTCCAGATACAGTCCCATGGGAGATTAGGGCTTCCACATTGAATTTTCAGAGATGTAATCCAGTACACAGCATCCTGTATTCAGACAGTGGGAAAAGGCAGTTCTTTTACCCACTTCTTCAAAGCAGACAGATAGCAGGTGTTAATTTCATGTGAAATTTTGAGTGGTGAAAGCGGTGAAGAAAGGAGATTAGGTAGGAGGCTCTGCCCCGGGCAGGTGAAGAGTTGGAGGCCTGAAGGGTTGCGTAGAAATGAGAAACGTTCAGGGGATAAAGTGAAAGAGATTGGTACCCAATTTGACTTGGGGGGAAAGAGGAAATAAAAGGGAGGCGTCTAGATGTCTCCCAGGTTTCTGACTCAGATGAATACTATTCCTCTATTCAGTTTTTCAAGGAAGTGGAAACAGCTCCAGGACTCCCCTCTCAAGGTCTATTGTCAGATAGCTGGCAACAGTGACTGAGTTCCCTCTTTTTCTTGATTGCCTTAACTTTTCCACCACTTATCTCATAGCAAAATCTAGTTGATATCAAGTTAGAGCAGAGTGAAGAGTGAAGAGAAAGGGATTCTGTGATTTGAGCTGGTGGACACCTAATCATTTTGGCCACCCACCTGTTGTCCAACTGTCTCTTGGTAGAACCCTGATTTCCCTTTGGGAACAAGCCTTCCCCTGTGCGCGCTGAAGTCTTGGTTGGTCTGTCAATCAAATAAAGCCAATCTCATTTGCCAGGAATCTTGAACAGCTGGATAGTGGGACAAAAAATGGTTCAAAGAGATTAATAAGTGTGTTTCTGCTGTTACCTGGGCCCCAAGACCTTCCCTCCTGCCTGCCCTTTCTACGACTAACCTATTCAGCCTTTCGATTTTGTGATCTACCCTGTATCCTTTCAGCAAATTCTTTTCTTAATTTACTTGGTTTCTGTTGCTTGCAACAAGGGAACCCTAGCTAATGCCTAGAGGGTAGCAGGCAAGGCCCTGTTTCCCACAGCTGGCTCTGTTTGGGCTGCCTTGGGCTACAGAAGGAGACCCGAGACCACTCACCCTGCCTCATGACGGCCACTGCTCTCTCTGCCCAAGGCCCTGTGCCCATCTGCAGTGAGAGTTAGGCGTGTCTGCTGCATGTCTAAGCCCTTTTCACCCACCCCAGTCTTTGCTGACAATCCATGTGGGACTTGCTTCAGCTGTCTTGCCGAGCTGTCAAACCGTGAGGAGGAAAGAGTCATAAACCAGTGGACAGTGAAAGACCATCCACAGGCCTCCGCCAGCAAGGGCGTGGGAAGGACGACATAGGCACTGGTCACTAAAGAGAGAGGAGACTTGGAGAGCCACAAAGAAGGGGGTGGCAGGCGAAGGTGGCCCTGGGTGAGCTTTGCCAACACGACATAGCTTTCTCCACCTTTTTTTAAAGGTACCGTTTCTCAGGTTCTGCTGCCAGAATTTCCTGAAATGCTAGGTTTCAGTGCCAGGGCAAACTGCAGAACCAGCCAGCCTGGGCGGCAAGTGCCAGGAGATGACAGACACAGTCACGAGTAGCAGCTCGCCCGGTAGCTCAGTGCCTTTTCATTTCTGCCAAATTGCTGAGGCCATCAAGGTAATCCTCCTGGCCTCAGGGCCCAGGTAGTGTGCCTGGAGAGGCAGCCCCAGCCCAGAACCCTGAATCTGGCCTCTGGCAGTGGTGTGGGGGCTTTAACAAATGGGCCTCCTTGTCACATTCATGCGGGTCTGCAGCCTCCTGGGAGCTGCAATTCTCTGTGTCTCTGAAGCCAGGAGTGATTGCAGAACATCTGTCACTGGTTGGATCAGGACTCACTCCTGTCTCTCTCTCTCTCTACCTCCTTGAACTTCCTTTAAACAAAGAGGCTTCCTGCTTCCTTTTCCCTCCCCACCCTCCTCCAAAAGTCAGCTGTCAAAGAGCCTTCATACACAGATGTTTGTGTCCATGTATGTCTACAAGGAAATAGCAGGAATGCAATAACAATAGCCCTAGAATTGCCCTGAGTCAGCAGCTGCTATCTATCCCGTGTGTGCATTGGCGGAGTATCAAGTAGCAGGCCACTGGTAGCCTTGAGTGTGAATCTACTTTATCATTTACTGAGCACCTGCTATGTTCCAAGCACTATGCTGGGGGCCACTGGGGAGCCCTTGAGGAACTTGACTGCCCTTCTAGTGAAGGAGCAGGACCATATCATAAGTAACTGACCTCAAGGTCTAAAACTCGACTCAAATTCAGCTCAGAACTACAGTTGTCCTCAGTTAGAGTCCAGGCAGTGTATTCCCCCTTCCTCAGTAAATGTCCATGATAAGAGTGATTATTATCAGTGGTGAGAGATTTTGTTAACCTAGGTGAGAGGTCCCAATTTAAAAATGAAAGCAAAAATATGGAAACTAGTATTAGTATTGCTACCTGTCATGGGGAACTACTATGCTGTTCAGTTTCATTGTCACAACAGTCCTGTAAAGGAGGGTGTTGTTCTTCCCATTTGGTTGATTGTGAAAGTGAGGTTCAGAGAAGTCCAGTAACCGCATCAGCTATGAGTCTACTGCATGAAGGAGTCAGGATATAAATTCCCACGTGTCTGATTCCTTCCTGGAGGTGAGCTGCTCTGTAATCGTCATTCCCATGGATCTCAGGTGAGGTGAGGAGAGCCTTCCAGATACCAGGTCCCCTGTCCCCTCAGAGCCTTTGGATTGGTTCAAATCTTCTTCATTGTGTGGCATGCGATGGTGGAGGTGGGCATCTTGGGGGAGTCTCTGGAATGGGCAGTAGAGAGGGCCACTGCTGCTGGGAACAAATCTGCATGCTCGGCTGCTTGGCCAGCCAGATGTAATCATAGGGGCTGTGGAGGGAGCCAGCCAGGAGTCAGCTCACCTGTGGGAAGAGCGAGGGTGTGGGACCATGAAGTCAGCCACGCTTGGGCTTCTCACTCCAAGGTCCCAGAAGCAGGTTGAGATTCTAGAAATTTCCTTGGCTGTCTGCACCCTGTAAGGGACCAGCTATAAGTCAGCACCTCAGTAGTGCTGGTTAGGTTAGGTTAGCCTTCAGTGCCCGCTCCCACCCCAGCCCCAGGGAACCCGTGTGGAAGGATGGGAGTGGAACAGCCACCTGGGGGTTCAAGCCTGGGAGCTCCTGAGCTCAGCCAAGAATGTGGTCAAATTTCACTCCTTCACACTGACTGATTTGGAATGAAGTTGATCTTGGTTCCAGCAGCCCAGAAGGTATTTGCTAAGGTAATTGATAGGAATCTGATGTAAGGGTTTTAGAATATCTGTAGTTGTTTAGCAAAGGACTGAACAAGTAGTATATGAATCTTGCTCTTTCTTGAATTAAGGCAGGCTTGGCCTGAATGTTATTTGAAAAAAAAGTGTTTTTAGTGTCAGTGAGAATCTGTGTACAGAATTATCCTATTACTCAGGCTCATTTCAAATTAGTGAGATTTTAGAGGTGGGTGTTTAGTTGTCAAAGAAAAAGCCAGCCTGCTTCTCCTGTCTTTCCCAGGTGCTTTTGTTTGTTGTTCCTAGATGAGAAGGTAAGGTGGAGGTCAGTGCTCACAAGTATTTCTGTTTGACTGAGGAGAGGAGGGTGCCTTTCAGAAACCAGAAAGTGGGACCTACTGGGAAGTAAGAGCAGGGTCTATGGATAGTTTACAGCTAAATGATCATTTCAGGGCCATTTCAAGGCAGATGTGTGTGTGTGTGTGTTAGCTGCTTAGTTGTGTCTGACTCCTTGCAACCCCATAGACTGCAGCCCCACCAGGCCCCTCTGTGCATGAGATTCTCCAGGCAAGACCACTGGAGTGGGTTGCCATTTCCTTCTCCAAAAGGAACTGTAGAAAGA
Organism: Moschus berezovskii; assembly: GCF_049115385.1. Classification (NCBI taxonomy): domain Eukaryota; kingdom Metazoa; phylum Chordata; class Mammalia; order Artiodactyla; family Moschidae; genus Moschus; species Moschus berezovskii. The sequence goes on from NC_142461.1 coordinate 119,912,609, forward strand.
AAGAAAGTGAAGTCGCTTAGTCGTGTCTGACTCTTTGCCACCCCGTGAACAGTAGCCTACCAGGCTCCCCCATCCATGGAATTTCCCAGGCAAGAGCACTGGAGTGGGTTGCCATCTCCTTCTCCAGGAAGGCAGATAGTATATCTCATTCATTTACTGATTCACAATTCATTTATTATTTCTTTCAAAACCATTTAATAATAAATTCTTTTATTATTTATAGTATGTTGTTTATGGAAATGCAAAGTACAAAAGGGTATCTGTATTGTGAACTCCTTATTGTTTTTCTGATAAAGGATATACATGTCTTATATATGCTTATATAGACATGGAAACATTTCTGGAAGGATACATAAGCAACTGTCAACAGTGGTTCTCTCTGGGAAGGAGTAAGATGAGTGGTGGTTGAGGAAGAGGACAATTTTTATACATTTTGTACCATTTTGTACATTTATATTTTTTACTTTCCCTACTATCTGGGTTTAGTTAAATACCATGAAATCTCTAGTGCCTGGTACCTTGTCTTTTAAGAAGGTTGTCATATGTTTGCATAGTGAAATTTAACATAGTAGTTTCTAATGGTGTTCTACAAAGAGCACAGTGAATTCTGGCTCCTTTGTTAGAGGGACATGTTTGAGCATCAGTGTGTTAGCTGGACCAGGCAGGTCGGATGCGCTCATGAGTGTGAAAAAACAGTAACACAGCACAAGGACATAGCAAGCATAGAATAGCAGTTTGGTTGTCCTCATCAATGACAGGCAGCCTCAAAAACCCCACACATTCTGGACTACTAGTGGTGCTAGAAGCCCCCTTTCCTACCTGGACAATTGATGCCAGCTGCCTTCCTAGCTAGAAAGATGTAGAGTCCTTTTCTCCCCTTTCCATGCTGCCCTTGTCTTGAAATGATGAAGAATCCATAGGACAAGGAGGGATATGGCAGGTTTCCTCAAGTTCAGGTCAGTGTGCAATTCCTTTAGTTTTGCTTAAAAGTCTTTATCATACATTATTCCAGATGATTGGCCCAGAAAAAGCTGATCATTCTCAGAAGAGAATGGTCTTACATACTCAATCCTCCCTGTGGTCTTCACAGTATTCCTTTACTCCCAGAGTCTCTTTCACTTCTTCCTAAAGTGAAATGTGTGTCCAACCAGAACAAGCCCCAGATTGGATATGAGTTCAGCAATTTTCACATCATGTAAAAATGCAAGGGCATAGCCCTCCCGGGCTGTTACTAGTAGCTGGGCCCTGAGGAAATGGGCAGAGGCAGTGTGGACTCTGGGACAGGCTACTTGAATCTAGACTCTCCCAGCTATAGGACCTTAGGTAACATTTTCTTAACCTCTCTGGGTCTTAGTTTCTTCATCTTTAAAATGGGAATTAAAATACCTGCCTTTCAAGCTTATTGTGAAGATTGCAGTGATAAATAAATCCATAGTGATATGACTAATTATTCACACATGCATCACACATTACTTGTTATTATGCATTAAACAGTATGCTAGGCACCAGGAGAGATTTCAGTATTAATAAAACATGGCCCTTGCCCAGCAGGGATTTGAGTCTAGAAGAGGAGATGAAAAATTTAACAAATACATTAAATCGAGATGATAAATGCAACAATAAAATATATGCCAAGTTCACTGGTGTTACAAAAATAGGAGTAAAATTCAGAATTTCAGAAATTACTGTAACTGGTAATGTTTTGAAAAGATGATTTCTTTATAATGAATCGAGATATTTCACTCATTTATTTAAAAACTTAGATGCTTCATATGGGCCAGAAAATTGAGAAGGTCCCTGCCACTTTCTTCCATTCCCACTGCTTCTGCCTGGGTTCAAGTTACCATTGCCTGTAGCTGGTGACCTGCAGCAGCATCTTAACTTACCTTTTTCCCTAAGGATTTTGCCACCACCAATCCATTTACTTGTTAATTGTGTGCTCATGCTAGTAAAATCTCTCACATCTGTACAGCATTTTACCCATTTGCAAATGCTTTTCACAAATATTGTCTAAATCATTCTTCACTGTAACCAATGAGGTGTGGGGAAAACAGATGTAATTATCCTTCTTTCCAAAGAAAGTGAAGGCCTTAGAGATCAAGTGACTTGTTCAAAGTCAAACTCAAATTCACCCTTTTTGGGGTTCAAACCCAATACTTTCCCTTCCATGTCTCTAACAAGGGTACTGGACTCAGGTAGTATTATGGCTTCTTCTTCCTTAACACAGTTGACAACTTTGTGAGTGGTGAGAGCTCATGAGAAGCATCTGTTTGCCTAGTGATTTTTGACACTCCTGGTCACTCTTGCCAAACCCGAGATTGATTATGGAGTGCAGATAAAGTCCTCTCTCCAGATGCCTCTTGAGTCAAACTCCTGTTGTTGGCAGGGGGCAATTTTCAGGGCCAGAGGGAGGTTCTGGGTGAGACACCTGGCAGACGGGGTTTTTCCTGGCTCACCCTCTGAGAGGGCAGCCTGCAAAGGGGGTAAGTCTGGAGTTTGGGAACATAAGAACATGCCATAACAGCTCCAGTTCAGGAGGGGTGCTGTCCAGATGCCTTCTTGTCCTGGAGTTAGAGTAATTGTCTTGAGTAGCACTTGTTCCGCTTCATTAGTTTCATTTATTCTCTCACGTGTTCTTTCATTCATTCATTGAATATATATGAAAGCACTGTATGGGCATTCGGGATGCCGGTAAGAGTAAAATGTGGTCCTTGCTTCTTCTTTCTCTCCAGACCTGTACAGTGTGTATCAGTCCTGTGCCTGCTTCACTGACTCACCACGCCCCATCCCCACCAGCCCATCCCCTAAGAAAATACCATGATCACAGTCCTGCTATCCCAAGATAGCCCAACGTGATGCCATGTGACCTGCCCCTGCAGCCCAGGTGATTGGACCTGGGCTGGGCACCTCACTCAGAGCAGCCATTTATTTCACTGGTGGTAAATTATTGGCCATGTCAATCTGATCTGTGCTCCTGGAAATTTGATTTGGAGACGATGGAGAGATGGAAGCAGTCCAAGAGCATAAAGCTGGTCTAAGGTTGAGTTGGAACCATGGTTGGTTGAAACCTGTATAAGCTGACATGGTTGGACATGAAAGCTGACACTGGGGAAGAAATGATTAAAGAGCAAGGAATACAGTGGTGACAAATAGACAAAGTCTCTCTCCTCATAGAATGAAACTCTTTTAATTAGCCTCCTCTAGTGGAGACCTAGTTCACTGATCTAAGAAGCAAGTTATTTAAAAATCTCAGAGAAAGATTCTGTTTAGTCACAGCCGGATTAGAAACAAGCGTATGAAGTAGTGATTAGCATTAAAAAATAATAGTAGTGGATCCCTATGATTTCCCACTGCATAAGCATGGCTGGCATTGCTGCATATCTGTCACTGAACTTAGTTTTAGAGGCATTTTCAGATTAGAGCCTGGTCTGGTATGTGATCCAATTATTTCACATTCATCCATCTCAGTGAGCTTCATGTTTGCTTGGGACAGTTCTAGACCTCCTCCTCAAAACCAGTTATCTCAGTTACCTGAAGGACCTGGGATACACAGAGATGGGATTAATGCATGCAAAGGAATGGCCAGGCACTGCACGATGGTGGGTTTCTAACAAGAATGTTTCCAATTAATCATCCTCACGTCTCAGATGGGGAGAGGGCAAAGAGCCAGTGAGGGCCTGTCAGCACAGGCCTGCTACACGACTTCTAGTTAACAGTAGGTGCTGTTATGTGAGCAACTGCAACCAGATCCCATTCCCTTAAACCAGATTCCACCCCCTTGTGAGCAGGCATGCAGCTAAGTTAAGTGTTTCTGGGCATGAGAGTCCAAAGGGTCATAACTGAAAGCCACTGTGCCCTTTGCCACTCACTCAGGTTGCCTTCCAAGACCCAGGGGAAGCTGGCAGTTGGGTCTCAGTAGGGTTGTACCAGAGTGCAGAGTCATATCCAGGGAAGGACAAAACCTTAGAGGAAGACAAGAATAATTCAGGCTGGTTCCTGGGTTGAACAGCTATAGTCCTGGCAGAGGTGGAAGCAGAGATGGAAACATCTGCCTTATGATCTGCCAGAGGGGCACTGACTGGTGGACAGAGGAGATGCCGCCTGCTCCGAGCTGTTAGCGGCCGAGTGAGGCTCACGCCGACGAGAAGGGACCTTTCAGCCCTTTCCATGGAATCTCGGAAGGGGATTCCTGTTCCAGGCCACCAGCTGAGTGGATGTGGAGGTCAATAATGCATGTTATGGAACCAACAGAAGGTGGGGGTCAAAGATATCCTCTCATAGAGCTTCCACCCCTTGGGACTGGCCCCATTACACTGTAGTGCTTCTTCCTCATTCCAGGTGGCACGCTCCTTTCTGGGACGTATTATCTATCAGTTCAGTTCAGTTGCTCAGTTATTTCCAACTCTTTGCGACCCCATGGACCGCAGCACGCCAGGCCTCCCTGTCCATCACCAACTCCCAGAGTTCACTCAAACCCATGTCCATCGAGTTGGTGATATCATCCATCCATCTCATTCTCTGTTGTCCCCTTCTCCTCCTGCCCTCAACCTTTCCCAGCATCAGGGTCTTTTCAAATGAGTCAGCTCTTCGCATGAGGTAGCCAAAGTATTGGAGTTTCAACTTCAACATCAGTCCTTCCAATGAACACCCAGGACTGATCTCCTTTAGAATGGACTGGTTGGATCTCCTTGCAGTCCAAGGGACTCTCAAGAGTCTTCTCCAGCACCACAGTTCAAAAGCATCAATTCTTCGGCACTCAGCTCTCTTTATAGTCCAACTCTCACATCCATACATGACCGCGGGAAAAACCATAGCCTTGACTAGATGGACCTTTGTTGGCAAAGTAATATCTCTGCTTTTTAATATGCTATCTAGGTTGGTCATAACCTTCCTTCCAAGGAGTAAGCGTCTTTTAATTTCATGGCTGCAATCACCATCTGCAGTGATTTTGGAGCCCCCCAAAATAACATCAGCCACTGTTTCCCCATCTATCTGCCATGAAGTGATGGTGCCAGATACCATGATGTTAGTTTTCTGAATGTTGAACTTCAAGCCAACTTTTTCACTCTCCTCTTTCACTTTCATCAAGAGGCTCTTTAGTTCCTCTTCACTTTCTGCCATAAGGGTGGTGTCATCTGCATATCTGAGGTTATTGATATTTCTCCCGGCAATCTTGATTCCCGCTTGTGCTTCATCCAGCCCGGCATTTCTCATAATGTACTCTGCATATAAGTTAAATAAGCAGGGTGACAATATACAGCCTTGACGTACTCCTTTTCCTATTTGGAACCAGTCTGTTGTTCATCATTAAATTGCTGAGCACAGTCACATGACCTTAGACATCTTTCTTTGTTCAGTTCAGTTCAGTTCAGTTCAGTCGCTCAGTCGTGTCCGACTCTCCGCGACCCCATGAATCACAGCACGCCAGGCCTCCCTGTCCATCACCAACTCCCGGAGTTCACTCAAACTCATGTCCACAGAGTCGGTGATGCCATCCAGCCATCTCATTCTCCGTCGTCCCCTTCTCCTCCCGCCCCCAACCTTTCCCAGCATCAAAGTCTTTTCCAGTGAGTCAACTCATCGCATGAGGTGGCCAAAGTATTGCAGTTTCAGCTTTAGCATCAGTCCCTCCAATGAACATCCAGGATTGATCTCCTCTAGAATGGACTGGTTGGATCTCCTTGCAGTATAAGGGACTCTCAAGAGTCTTCTCCAACACCACAGTTCAAAAGCATCGATTCTTCGGCGGTCAGCCTTCTTCACAGTCCAACTCTCACATACTTTCTTTGTAGAGAGAACCATTTCTTGTTTGTTAAGAAATGACAGAGTCCCCCGCCCCAATATTAACAAATGGTAGTAACTTTTCTCTTTCTGCAACCGTATTACCAGAAGTACCTCAGAGCACTACAGCACTAAGTTATAGATAGCCAGTCCTGCCAGATTCTGTCCAGGTCATTTATAAAATATCCCAACTAAGTCAGGAGACCTAGACTCTTGCTTGGCCTTGTATGATCAGACCTCAAATTTTCTTTAGCTCCTCAAGTTTGACCAATGTCTTGTCTTTCATTCCCTGTAACTTACCTTTTTCATTTTCATTAATATCCAGATTTTTCGTTTCATATTTTTGTTTAGTTGGCCTGTGATAGATGGCAATATTATTCAAAATATTTACTGCTCCATTCTGGGGCAGAATTATACTCTTCCCCTTATTGATGTCAGAATTGGTCATACGACTTTGTTTGGCCAGTGAAATGTAACCAGAAGTCACACGTGCTACTTCTGAGCAAAAGCTTTCAGAGGCATTGTCTGGCTTCCCAATGTTCACTCTCCTTTTCTCAGGGGACTGTCAATATTCCGTATAAGGGCTGTCCCATCAGTCTGGCTCCTGAAGTGGAGACAAAGTGTGGCATTGCCACAGCTGACCCAGCCTGAGCAAGAAATAAACTTCAGTTGTCATAAGCTACTGAAGTGCAGGGAATTTTTTTCCTGCTAAAAAACTTAACCTCTTCTGATTAATAATGGGCCCATCTATTTCCAGGTAGATTTTGGAAACATTTCATTTCTTTTTGAAGCAAAATCCTCAACATTCTATGTGCCTTGGCTGAAGAGTCAGTGATTCTAAGATTTTTATATGAAACTATGATAGTTTCCTTGGTACTGTGGGCTATCATCCTAGTTCAGGTAGAATTTTCTGGGTCATAATAACAAAAGCTATCATTTACTTGGGGAATGAATACCACACACTGAGATCTTGGATTTATACACTCCTCACAAATGAGCCCTGAAAAATGTATAACATCATCACCATTTTCCAGATGAGATGATTGCTATCCAAAGAGATCAAATAACTTACACAAGGTCATGGGGGTGGTAAGTGGCAAACCAGATCGAGACTCAAGTCTGCCTGGATCTTTTCATTGTGCCACATTGCAGGAGGAAGAGGAAATGACTGTCCAAATGGCCAAGACCAGGTGTGCTTGTGCTTAGTCTCTCAGTTTGTTCAACTCTTTGCCCCCATTGGACTGCAGCCCGCCGGGCTCCTCTGTCCATGAAATTCTCTAGGCAAGAATACCGGAGCGGGTTGCCCTTTCCTTCCCCAGGGGATATTTCCAACCTAAGGACTGAACCTGTGTCTCCTGTGTCTCCTGCATGGCAGGCAGATTCTTTCCCTGCTGAGCCACTGGGGAAACCAAGATACAAAGATATCAAGATACCAAGATTAGGTATTTTCAGATAAATTAGCAATGTAATTCCTTATTTCAGGGAATCCAAGACTCTCAATTTTCTTTCTGAGCATTGAAATGCTCAGTTGAAATGGAACCTTTAGAAAGAGAAGTTGATACAAAGGAGAGAAATGGCTCTAAAGTGCCCTGTTGGACTCTGTGGTTTAATTATAATAACGTGGATCAGTTATGTGATCACTGTCTCTGATGTGATAGTCTTGGGTCCCGGGGCAAGGGGAGGTCTTCCTAAAACAATCACAATTCTGAAGCCAAACACCACCACCAAGGATTGGGGATGGAGTATTTATTTTGTGTAAATAGCTTCCTGGAAAGTATTTTATTAAAAAGTTTTCAGAATTAATTTTTTAAATGTTTAAATTTAGTGAAAGCAAACATTTACTATATTTCATGTATAAATTTTTTTAACTTACTGAAAAATATTAAGTGAAAATGTTAATTCATACAAATATAAATGACAAGTATATGCTGCCATTCTAATATAAATACCCTCTGCTCCTGGCTTAGCTGTTTCCTTTCAGTACCCGTCCCCACTCCACCCTGCATTCCCCTTGGAGCTGCCACCTTTGGGGTCACTGGCTCAGCAGTACGTCATCCTTCCACCATGTTTAGCTTTCTTGAGTTGGAGCTCTTAGGATCCCCATCTCTGCATTGTGTTTCAATGTGGCCAGTAATTACAGCTGTAAAAGTATGATTTTTCTCCTGCTGACCAGGATGGATGAGCTCACTTGGGATTTACCCTGCCCTGTCCCTAGTAGGGAGATCTGACTCCTCCCACCAAGTCCAGTTAAGCCATTGGCAATTTGGATGGGAAGCTGTGCACAGCAGAGTTTTTAAAACTGCATGGTACGGAGGGGCTAGGAGGACGTTTGGTGAGGGTATCAGTGATGGGGAGAGAGGTAGGCTGCAAGTAGTGTTGGAATTGGAGACAGAGCCCAGTTAACTGATGACCAAAATAGTGTTATTACACCAAGAAAAATGTCAGTGTTTCTGAACATAAAATAGCATCTTACATGAAACATCAGAAAACTGAAAGCCGGTATTGCGGTTATTGGATAGATTCCTCATGATTATTATTTTAAAATGGCTGAGAAGACGCTTGCGAGTCCCTTGGACTGCAAGGAAATCCAACCAGTCCATTCTAAAGGAGATCAGTCCTGGGTGTTCATTGGAAGGACTGATGCTAAAGCTGAAGCTCCAATACTTTGGCCACCTCATGCGAAGAGTTGACTCACTGGAAAAGACTCTGATGCTGGGAGGGATTGGGGGCAGGAGGAGAAGGGGATGACAGAGAATGAGATGGCTGGATGGCATCACCGACTTGATGGACATGAGTTTGAGTGAACTCCGGGAGTTGGTGATGGACAGGGAGGCCTGATGGACAGGGAGGCCTGGCGTGCTGTGATTCATGGGATCGCAAAGAGTCGGACATGACTGAGTGACTGAACTGAACTGAACTGATACAGTATTTTACACAGAGCAATGTTCTTAAGACCTAGTCCAGTCATGGCTCCCATTTTCTCTGCTTTCAGTCCTGATCCAGACTCCAGCATATTCTGGGATGGGGAGGGAGACAGGCTAGGAGAGAGGTGAGGAGGGAGGTGTTGCTAAAGATGTGGCTCCAGAGAGCCAAGCCAGAAGTGAGAGCAGCTGAGCTGGCCGTTATAATATGCAGGTTTTCCTAAGTGCTATGTCTGGCAGCCGTCTTGTGCCAGCACAGAAGTAAAATCCTGTTAAAGAAGGGAACAGGGAGCTTTTATGATGCCTAAAGATTTCCTCAAAACAGATGTTTTTGTTTCATGGCAGCCTATTCCTGAAGGAGACAAAAGAGAGATCGACTTTCTATCATTTAGCATGACACTGTCCCCATGGTGAAATTGGCCAGCCAGAACTGGTAATGTGTTGAGGTGGTCCCCTAGTTTGGTTAGCTTCCTGGAAATGGGAAGTAGGTTTCCCTTTAATTATTGTGCTTTCCAGGGCCCCAGGCTTCAGCCTTACCCAGCACAAAATAATTTGGGTCCAGGCTCCAAAGAGGACTCCAACAGAGAGTGTAAAGACTCCAGCGCCTGAAATTGATATGTTTCTTTTCCCATCACCTCTATTCCCACACATGCCTAAGACATGAATTTGAAATGCCCTGTTCATATGAAGACTGCATGCTGTTTCAAGCCACCCCAACAAGGGGCGAAGCACATTTAAGTCATCCCTTTGAGTGCAAAAGACAGAGCTATGCTAAGCCATGCTGCAATTAGCTTTGTGTGTTTTTTGTCACAACCACAGTCTGCCATACATGGAACCAAGATAAAATGCCATTCCAGCTGACTTTGACTCTGTGTGAGAATGTGAGTTTAGGCACTTATTTAAAGCATAACCACAGGCCAGCGTGTCTTTATTGAAGCACATGGATATCATTACTGCTTTTGTGTTTGGGTTGGAAGGAAATACAGCAGTTAACCACCTGAAATCTCGGTAGACAAAAGGAGAACACCATGAAGTTTTACAACTGCAAGACAAAAGATTGCAAAATATAAGTTCCATTAAAAAAGTTAGGAAATTATGTCGAGTAGTTTTTTTTTTATAACAGAGTGATTAGTAGAGCTTGTCTATTACCTGTGATTAAAAGATTTCATTTCCATGAAGAAATGGAATAAGAACTGGGGGGAAAAAAAGTCCATTGTTAACGTCTTTGATCCCAATCCCATTGTATTCAGACAATGCAAACAGAATTTCTCATAAACTTTCAGTATGCAAAAATAATGAATTCATATTACTATGGTGAATTTGTGTTGCTAGTCTTTTGCCTGCAGGGATGATGACCACAATTAACAGTTTCCTTTTTGATGAGGTGCTCCATCAGACTCATTTTTATGGAGCAAATCCCAGTTCAAGTCCTGAAAGGTGAAAACATCCTAACCTTTAGTTCTAAATTTAGGTTTTCTGGGAAGCTAATTGAGATCCAGAAGTCTTGAATGAAACTGAATGCTGTGGGAGGGACAGCTTGGGTTGGCTTAAATTAAAACTTGTCTCCTGAGGGCTGTAGACACCACAAATAAAGCTTTCTACTGTGTTCTGCTACTGTAGTCAATGCACTGAGTAACTCTTAATGTTCCTAGGGTTTCCTAAATGGCCTGGAAATAAAGCTAACAGAAGAGAGCAATACATTTCACTTAACTAACTTTAACAAAGTTATTTCTTTTCAAATACCTCATGAAAGACCTCAGTCAGAATTTTGGTGGCAATAGAAATACTTGAATCTATCAACTGCCTTGTAAGACTCCAGACTTTAAGTACATTAAGAATGAAACACCTCCCTAGATGCTATAACCTTTATAGGTCTTTATTTCTTATATTAAAAAAGAAAACCCAAACAAAAACCATAAAGTCACCACTCTCACAACTGGAAGAAAACTCAGTAGAAAGTCAACATTTTGTCAATGAGAAATACCTGATGTGTCATATATTTTGCTTAATAAAGACTGAGTTGTCTGTACACTAAGCCAATTTAAGAATGTGATCTGCAACTCACGGTCTTAATTACATGGAGAAAAACTGAATGGGTTCATTAATGCTGTGAAAAGGAAGAATGACCTACCTGCCAAGTGGCAAGGTGGAAATAATTAATCTGGTCAATTAAAAAGAAACATAATTTAAAATGCAAAGGCTTCCAGGTGATGAACTGCATTCTGCTTTCTGGAATTGCAGATTCTTACCGCATATTCCTATCTTCTCAATAAATGTTCTTCATCTTTTTCTTTTCGTTGTTTCTTTTTGCCATGGCTCAAATCTAATAGAAAAAAAGATCTTTCTGAGCTATTAATCACCACTGTTTCTTTATGTCTTATGTTCTAAAATATTTATTTATTCTAGCATGTAGTCTAGAATTCCTTTTCTTTCTTTGTTGGGAGTCTGTTATATTTTACTTTCCCTTCAATTTTTTTGGCCCGTCCCCCCACCCCCCCGAGTTTTAATAGTATTTTTTTAAAATTCTGGAGTCTGAGCCACGCTCTGGGTTATCTAATTTCATTTACGATTCTATAATGTTGAAGCTTGCCACGGTCTGGCTGTCAGCAACAGGTTCTAAATACTGAATACATAGGGTAGTGTATTTGCTCCACGGGACCGGAAATTAGTCAAACAGTTGCTTTTCTACAAATGTTCATAATTCCTCTTGACATTTACAAGCAAGTAGTAGTTCTTCGTCATACAGTGATCTCAAAACAACGCGGGTTGCGGCACGGATGCAGGATGCTGAGGCCACTCAGCACCGTCGCGGAAAACCTGAGCTTTGTCATCGGCGCGCCCCGCCTATCCGTGCGCTGCTGAGACGCGGAAAAAGGAACCTGTTCGTAGCTTAATCCTTTCCAGCTGGTCCAGACTTACTCCCAGGACAAATATTACTATCATGTTCATTTTAACTACGGCAAAGCTTTATAAAAGCAGCATCCCTAGTTTTTTTTTTTTTTTTTTAATCTGCTCCAGGGAAGGCTGTTTTTATGGGGGTGTCTGGCTGTAAATTTCTGGTTGCTAAGGAGGAGGGGAAAAAATCTCATTTGAAAAAACAAATGCTGCCATGGTGAAGTGCGACTTGAAAGTCTCTATTGCCTAGGTGTTAGACTTGGCAAATTAGAAATAGCTGGGGAGGGGAAAGACGCTTTTCCTTGATGTGCTCCAACAAAGTAGTACATATTGTCAGCTCCGCGGGAGGCGCGCGGCAGCCATATGTGCGTCGCCCAGCGAAATGGAATAAACAGCTGCTGCCAGGAATCCAGTTCCTGGCAAAGAGGCAAACCCACGTCCTCCTGTTTGCAAAATAAAAATCACCAGAGGGATTCCCCTTCCTGCAGTTCCAGCCAGTAATTTTATAAAAGCATAAAACATCGCTGTATTGTGGTTTATAATAATCCCTTACATTTGTAGAGCATTTTACAGTTTACAAAGCGCTTTACATACATTATCTCATTTGAGCCTCATAACGGCCTTGGAGAGAACAAAGCACAGATTCTGTGATTCGCTGTTCACAGTTGAAGGAAGGAGAGTTCAAAGAATGATGGTGAGTCGGTGCCTCGCCCGGTACTGGCTGCGCAGAGACTTCCTGGGGCTATGCAGAGGGACCTAGTGAAGGGATGCGTTTTTTTGTGTAGTCCAAATGCCAGTTGTACTGTTTCCCTTTGTGCAAACATCAACTCCTTCTGCCAGAGGTCTTCTCCTGAGCGTTTTGAAGCAGAAAGGGAGGCATGTAGGTTGGAAGGGAGCAAGGGGAGAGGAGAAAAGGTCCTCTGTGCTTGCACTGGATGTGGACTCTGGTTTGCCCTTGAAGGCAGCCAGAGCTGCTGTTTCATTTTCAGCATGTACTGCAGAGATCAGCAAGAGTCACTCTGAGCTTCAGAACTGCAGGGAAGAAAGAACTTGGATACTGTTCAATTAATCTCAGACACTGCCGCCTCTGTGCAACCCTTTGCAGGACAACAGGCCTTTTCCCAGGAATGGCCCTGCCTGTGCCTATTGCAAAAGCAGATTTACAGACAGGATCTACTAGAGCCTTTATCCAGAAATCCCCTCTGACCTTAGGAAATGGGGGGACACTGATGCAGAAGAGCCCTGCCCTGTGGGATAGAAGACATCATGGGGATGTGGTGGTAGCCCCTCATAGGTTGCTTTAGTTCTGAAATAGGGACTCACTTTCTGGCAGACACTTGGACACTCCATGGACATGTGCCTAGTTTCTTGGTCAGGTCTCACTGGGCCTGGGATTTTGTGCTCTTTGGTTCTAGCTGTAGAATTTGCCAATAGAATTAAGTGGTTAAAACATAGGTGCTGGGACCAAAATGCCAGGACTGTATGGTTTCCAGCAATGTGAGTTTGAGCAAATTCACTTAAGCTTTCTCTGTTGTCAGAGGTATGCCTTACTGAACAGATGAGGGTGTTCTGTTAATAAAACCTGCTTCATGGATTATTGTAAGAATTAAATGATTATTATTTGTAAAGTGCTTAGGGCAGTGCCTGGTGCAAAGTGAGGGCTTTATCAGGCTTTGTCAAATCCAGTAAGGCTGTACATTGGGCAGCAGAAGGCCAACCCCAGCAAGCCCTTTCTTGTTCCCTGATGGTGTCCCAGTTTTGGAGGGAGGTGACACCCCTCCTTCCTTGTCAGCTTTGACCCAGATGTACCTTCTCAGGATCTCCATCGTCCCCGATGGAGACGCACAAACCAGGAGGCCCTTTGCTTCACACAGTTTGGACCCTGATCTTTTCAGTCTATAAAGCAATTGCGTTCTATGGGAACATGATACATTTTGTTTGACTGTATTTACATTGTTGGCATCAAAGCAAAAATTGCCCTGGATAAAGGTAAACATTCAAGGAAGACTATTCAAGGATATTGTGATGCCATGCCAGACCTCAGTCTGATATTAGCTCCACTGAAACAAAAAACAATGAGGGTGAAAGGAAGATCCTGGGCCATGATCATATCTTTACAATGAGAGGTAGTCTTGTGTCTTGAGGTGAGGTGCCCACAGACGTTGGGCTCTTACTCTCCCATCTGCTTTAATGATTATATTTTATATATTTATATTTTATATCTGCTTTAATGATTATATTTTAAGCTTCCAGGTCCTTGAGAAGTATATTCCTGGGTTGTCAAACTGTCAGGGGACTTTTAAAAAAAGATTTACATATACCTTGAAGGGGAAGAAAAAGAACTTATAAGTTTTGTAAAGAAAATGCACTAGGAAAAGGGAAGTCAGGGACCAGAATCAGGAAGAAACCTATCCAGAGTTTAATCAAGCTGAGGGAAATGTTAAGGCTATTTTGGTCATCTGTGTTTTAGAAACTGGATGGCAATTTGATGCAAAATGTTGCTTCCACAGAGTTCCTTTGGATGGTGAACAAAAACAGTGTGGTTTCTCTATTAGACCATGATAATGGCCCAGTATCTTTTGGTGGTGCTAGTGGCAAAGAATCTGCCTGCCAATGCAGGAGACATGGGTTCGATCCCTGGATTGGGCAGATCCTCTGGAGTAGGCAATAGCACTCCACTCTGAGATTCTTGCCTGAAAAACCCCATGGACAGAGGAGTCTGATGGGCTACAGTTCATGGGGCCACAAAGAGTCAGACACGACTGAGTGACTGAGCACGTCTTTTGGTTACTGGAGTGTCCAGTCTTAGCCCTTTCCTCTTTCAGAGGGCAGATGATTCACTCTGACTAAGAAGGAGAAAGCCTCCTTTTCCTTTCTGTGTTGAGCCCTCTGAGACCCGGTCCAATTGGTAAGGTAAAAATCTCTCCCCTGGACCAGAGATTGACAGTTTGTCCTTGAGTTCGTCAAGGCTCCATGGCTTTGGAAAGAACAACATAACAGAGGAATAGTCAGGGCTAGCTAATTTGGAATTTGCCATGAACCTCAAAGGGGGTGCACTTTAAAGTGGTAGGTGGGCCCCCTCAAAGGAAGAAGACCCTTTCTGGATTACTGCTCGCAAGCTGAGCCCTGTTAGCTCATCAGCCCTCAAGTGCACAACCATTTCCTTTGGGAAATCTCCACTTCCATCCACTCCCAGTCATTCAGTCTGCAAAAACCATCTGAAACTTCAGCAAAATGGTTAGTGATGCCTCTTGGTCTTTAAACCCCACAAAGCAGCCAGGGAGGAGGGCTTCTAATTGCATGGAGATGGGTAGTAGACCTGGAGTCTGCTGGTCAGATTCATTTTCCATGTCCTCAATCAAGGTGAGCTGCAAGCATGCTCATTCCTTTACTGCATATGTTGTGTCTGACAGTCCCACCCAATGGCCACATTCATTTTCAGGGATGACACAGTCTAATTTGATCTTGAGAAGTATTTCTCAAATTTGCAAGGTCCCTTTCTCTCCTCACTCACTTTTCCCTCTCTCTTCCTTTTCCCCTGAGACAGTGAGCCCCATTTTTGTGCAGGATAGTGTTTGTTTTTCTGCTCTACCCTGGGGTGAGGTCAGGGTGGGAAGGAGAAGAGGACTGGAATATTAAAGGAGCTGCATTACCCAAGGGCCCTTCCCAGCCTCCTGGGGACCTTTAGTGAATGATTAAGGGGTGGGAAGGGCTTCCCTGATGGCTCAGACTGTAAAGAATCCACCTGCAATGCAGGAGACCTGAGTTCAATCCCTGGATTGGGAGGATCCCCTGGAGGAGGGCATGGCAACCCACTTCAGTATTCTTGCCTAGAGAATCCCTATGGACAGAGGAGCCTGGCGGGCTACAGTCCACGGGGTCGCAAAGAGTCGGACGCGACTGAGCGACTAGGCACAGCAAAGGGTGGGAAAGTTGCTGGTTCTTGTCTTAGCGCATGGGATTTGGCTGTAGAAATAAACAGTTATAGTTAAAGTGTTATATTTTAGCCTCTCTGAAAGGAACCACTTTCAGCCTTAAAGCAGACCCTGATCAGCAGAAGCCAAGGTTAAGGGTCAACAGAGCTTTAAGCAAGACACAGGAGAACACTGCGTCCTCCTCGTTGTTCGCCACACGCAGGCCTGATTCAGGTCAAGGTAGAGCCCCCAACAGCAGGAGTGCACACTACCCTTTGTCCCAGGCAGTGCTTTAAAAGGACCCACCTGCTTTTCATGTTGGTTCTAAGAGAGTAGAGCATCCTTAGTGTGGCCACAGTATAAAGAGAATCTGGGGCAGAAACAAAAAGCATTCTGGATGGTATGTAAACAGACTTGGGCTCTGACCTGGAGTTTAGAAGGCCAGAAATGACTCATCTTCACAGAAGAGGCCCACAGGCTGCCGGCTGGAGCTCTAGGAAGACAGACTTTTGAACTCACCATAAGCCACAGCTGAGTGTGTTCAAAAGGCTAACTAAACACAGAACAACCAGGTAAGAAATACATGCCCTAATATGAATGGCCTCAAAAATGCCCAGCCCAAAGCAGCTACCTCATTTTCGAAGCCCAGTGCAACATGAAGATGTGAAGTCCCTTGTTTATAAATTATTAAGAATTCAAAACAGTGACAGCAGAGGATTAAAGCAAGCACAGGAACTCTTCTCTGCAGAGAGCCTTATGTGATTGTACAGCCATCCATAGCATTGGTCCTGTGTCTCCAGCAGAATTAATCCAAATGCGTAGGATGTGCCATCAAAACTCATTGCTGCCTAAGTCTTACCTAGCAGTCAGAGAAAGAACTTTGTCCTCTTGACAAAGCAGTGATATCAGAGGGGAAAGAGGATGGGCGGTAGGCCTCCCCAGAATCCATTCTGAACAAAGGTGTCTTTACTCTGGAGTGGAGACTGACTCTCTGTTCCTCTTCCCTCCTTTCCTTCAAAGAAGAACTTTCCTTTTTTTTGAGCGGGGGGGTGTTTCCATTTTTCGTGATCTACTAGTATCTGTGCCTGGTCTGGAGTTCCCCTGGTTCTGTGAAAAGGCTTCCTTTACACATGATTTCTTTCCCACCTTCCTCCTCCTTAGCAAACACACAGCTCTTTAAAAGACTCCAACTTTTTTTTTTGCAAGTTCTGTGGCTTTTATTAAATATACACTGTAATACCAAACTGTGATTACATGATGTCTGGCTTTCCCTGAACTCAAATTTAATATCCTGAAAAATGGGAAGCTTTATTGCTAGGCTGAAGTATACCAGGAGTGGGGGACTTGAGGGCGAGCGCACGTGGGTCTGTTGATTGCTTTTATTCCCCCTTCTGAAGTCTCTACCTGGTCATGGTTTGGTACTTGTTAACCTCCACTTTACCTTTTAGATTGACTTTTTTATCCTCTTGAATTATGTTCATTACAGTGATTCTAGACATTATTTTAGAAGACAAATATTTATAATTCTACAGCCTTAATACCGTTTTCAGCCTTCATACTCTGTTTCCACATCCTGTTATTGCCCTGGATTATATTTTTGATTGGTGCATTCATAATGGAGTTACAGGCTTTTGTCCTGGTATCAGTTCAGTTCAGTCGCTCAGTCGTGTCCGACTCTTTGCGACCCCATGAATCATAGCACACCAGGCCTCCCGGAGATCAGTGGAGAAATAACTCCAGAAAGAATGAAGGGATGGAGCCAAAGCAAAACAAATACCCAGTTGTGGATGTGACTGGTGGTAGAAGCAAGGTCCGATGCTGTAAAGAGCAATATTGCATAGGAACCTGGAATGTTAGGTCCGTGAATCAAGGCAAATTGGAAGTGATCAAACAGGAGGTGACAAGAGTGAACATAGACATTCTAGGAATCAGTGAATTAAAATGGACTGGAATGGGTGAATTTAACTCGGATGACCATTATATCTACTACTGTGGGCAGGAATCCCTTAGAAGAAATGGAGTAGCCATCGTGGTCAACAAAAGAGTCCGAAATGCAGTATTTGGATGCAATCTTAAAAACGACAGAATGATTTCTGTTCATTTCCAAGGCAAACCATTCAATATTACTGTAATCCAAGCCTATGCCCCAACCAGTAATGATGAAGAAGCCAAAGTTGTCCTGGTATAGTTGAATTTTAATCCCTCTATACTCATAAAGGTGAAACACATTTATAAACTTAGAGGAGATGAATGAACAATAAACAAGAAGTCTTAGAACTGCCTGCAAATGGAAGCAGTAATCGTTTAGAGACCGAGAGTCTAATAAAATGGAGCTGAAGTGATTGTAGTGGTTACTGGTCCTGTGCCTTTATTTTGCAGAAAAGGAAACTGAGGCCCTGACATTAAATAACCTGCCACACAGCTCCTAGGGGGCAGTCAGGATTAAACAGGCTGTAAGTGCCTGTTTAAAAACACAAGCTGAGCAGTACTGTTTCTATGCTAGTGTCTTTTGGTGGGACATCAGATCTTCAAGTGTCTATCCTTCATTTGTGATTTGAGGGCATTGGAACAGATTTGAATCCAACTTGAAATGGACACAGCCTGACCCCTGCCTAGTCAGCCCAGATCACACATAATGAAAAATATGGTAACAATTAGAATATTCAGTGTTGAACACTGGCTCACCAGATCCTTAGGAAAGCTGAAGGCTGGATCTCAAACTGGATTTGTGACAGCACATTCACTGCCAGATTGATCCGCAGGCTAGTGGGCTTATTTTAAAATTACTAACTCAGAGAAAAGTGAGAGGGTGTTAAGCCCGCAAGTGGATGGGCCGTCCTCTTTGAAGTGGAGCAAGCCATCCCTTCAACTTCTCAGAATGCTTCTCAAGTAGAATAAGGCGCCCTCTACTGATAGGATCTATCGTCCACGAAAAAAATCAGAATTTAGGTTTGTGAGAAATGGGAGGAAAAAAAAAATCATAGGATCAGAACAGATTAGAATGGCAAAAAATCATGAAGAAATGGCTAGTTTAAGAATCTTAACTTTTCAGACAAGGAAACATGGATCTAGAAAGTTTAAAACTTTCTCGTAAAATTGTTAGCAACATTCTTCTGAGGAAATGTTCATATAAATGGCAAAAATCTCTGTTAAAATGTGAAGTTAGCTTTTTGAAAGTAGAAGCCTCTTGACAAGTACTCACAGAGTCAAAAATGAATGTTGTGTGTTCAGTCGTGTCTGACTTTTTATGACTCTTTGTACTGTGGCCCGCCAGACTCCTCTGTCCATGGGATTTTTTCAGGCAAGGATGCTGGAGTGGGTGGGTAGCCATTTCCTCCTCCAGGGGAATCTTCCCGACCTAGGGATCAAACCCGTGCCTCCCACATTGCAGGTGGATTCTTTCCTGCTAAGCCATCAGGGAAGCCCCTCAAAAATGGATACAAACCCCATTTTTGCTCAGAGAAGAGTATGGTTCTCTCATCCTCACATGAAATTCTGTATTCCATTTGCTAAGCCAAGGTTTTCTAAACTGTAGTCATTCAAATCACTGACCTGCTTTTTGCCATAGCCTGGTACTCTCAATATTTAATATTTTTCTTTCAATCATGTCATTTTTCAATTTTAGCCTCTTCCTGTGCAATAGAATCAATGAAATTTCAAGTTGTTGTGTGTGTGTCTGTGTGAAACAATGTTCTTTTTAAAAGATTTTTTGATGTAAACCATTTTTTATAAAAAGTTATTATTAATTTTAGTGTTGGCTGTGCGGGTCTTCGTTGCTGTGCGGGCTTCTCTCTAGTTCCTGTGAGCTGGGGCTGCTCTCTAGTTGCCGCGTGCAGGCTTCTTTTTGCAGTGCTTCTCTTGTTGCAGAGCACAGGCTCAAGAGTGCTCCGGCTTTAGTAACTGTGGCACGTGGGCTCAATAGTTGCTGGTTCCGCTCCCCAGCTCTAGAACAAAGGCTCAATAGTTGTGGCACATGGGATTAATTGCTCCAAGGCATGTGGGATCTTCCTGGATCAGGGATCGAACTCAGGTCTCCATTGGCAGGCAGGTTCTTTACCACTGAGCCACCGGGGAAGCCCAACAATGTTCTTTTCGTGTGCCAATTAAATTCATCTCATTTAATGATCTCATATATAAAGTGCTTTACAAAACACTGAGGTAAATATGTTTCGTTTAAATGGTGTAAATACAGTGGCCATAATTTCATTTTTCCATTAATGGCAAGTTGTTTATTGCTTTTCTTCACCTGGTCTCTCCCTCCTGCCGTAGCCCCTGTCTTCAAATCTTCCTTCATCCCCTTTCCATTCTTTCAGCCTTTTGCTTCAGTATTCACATTTCCTTTTCCCCAGTGAGGTGAGGAAAACTTTCCCTCTCTGTGGGCCACTGGGGACTGTGCCTCATTTGATATCGAACTCCAGGAAACCATATTGAAACAAACTGGGATCTGACAGAATGAATAAAAAGACCTTTGTATTCTTGTCTTTTTCTAGGAATTGAGGCTTGAGAAATATTGAAAAGTGATGTTATTTCTATTTCATCCTTGTAGTCAGCCTCCTCTGAGGATATGGCACATAAACACAGAAAGTCCAATGTATAAAAACACATTTAATAAATGATTCCTTGAAGAATATACTGGAGAGTCTGTTTTTGTTCAGGCACTGTGAAAGCTGTAATACCTATAGGGGAGAATGGAGATGAGAAAAAGTTTGATCTTCATGAAATCTTTTCCTTTATTAAACATTCCTGTGGAATTAATCCAAGCTTTGTTTCTTCCAGAATAAAGGGCTTCATTATGCATTTATTGCTGAATGAATATACTCAGTTGCCAGTTAGTTATAACTTGGTGCCAGGATGAACCCCATTATTTACAGTGGATTATCTATATTGAAGCTGATCTGAAAAAGATCAGTTTTGAAATCTCTTGTCATTATCATCTATTTTCTTTGTTTAACCTATGATAGCATCTCTGTTGACCTTAATGAAAAGTGAATAAATAACCTTTTGACAGAAATATTTATGTTTTTAAGCTCAGAAAGAGTTGTTCCAAATTCAAGCTGTTTTATAATAAGAAGTGCAGAGAAAACTCTTCTCCCAAAGGAAAGAGTGTCAGTGACTGAATTTTCCTTTTGGTAATACTTACATAGTAGTTTCAGAATCATATGGAAAATTTTTACAAGATAGCCTATGATAACTAAATTGAAACTAAAGTTACAGCAATATGATTCTATATACATTCTTATTCAAGGGGAAATTTAAGCATCTTCAATCCTAACAACAATTGATTTTAAAAACACTAGTGCAAGACTCCAGGACCCCTGCAAGGAGTGGGTGCTCTGCATGTACCATGGCTCCCTGAAGAGATTCTTTCTGATGGCAAACAGATGGAGACCCCATAGAGAGGCAGATTTCCGCTGTAGCCATCACAGGGATATACTGCGCCTTTGAAATGACATCAGCCAGGAAATCAGTGACTGGAGTTTCAGATTTCACAGAAGGATTTTACTTTGCCTTTTGTAGGCCCAAAGATGGCAGAAGGAGGCAATAAATTCTGTCTTAGAACCTCTCCCAGTAGATGTTTAAAGAGATTATATTAGTAAATCAACTGTCCCAATCCCCCTATGTGATATGGACCATCCGGTTTGAATTTGAATTTCTTTTGTCTTTCTTGTAGAGAACTGATACAAGCCAACAATTCAGAATAAGTTAGACGGATAGGTGGAATGCAGTACTGGGAGGACTATCAAGAACTAAAGTAATTATGACATTTTTCCTGTATCTAGATTTATGACTGGAAAGGGCCAAAGCTGAAATCGTGCAGTATGTAGATTAGCATTTCTCACTGGAGAAGAGATTAGGTTGCCTCACTTTAACGCTTAGGTTCACTGTTCATGAGTAAATACTACTGTTGTTTTCATTTTCATCTTTACTCTTCTAACTGTGCTTTTACTGAAACGCTGTTACATAAACGTGGAGGAATATATTTTCCACATGAGTCACTATGCACACTGATGTTTATCTTGTGGTTCTGCCAGGAAACTGTGAGCAAGGCTTAGACTTACAGCAGTTCATTTGGGTAGAGCAAAACAATTCTCATTTACTTCTACATAAGTGAACACTCACCCAAGAATACGAAGGCACACCAAATCTTATGAGTAGCTACTTCAATTTCAAATGACTGGATGAGCAGATAATACAAATGAAGTCAAGGTTGCAGGCAATGTCTTTACAAAGGCCAGCTGAATCACTGGTGCCTAAGGAATGGTGCTGGGTCTCAAGAACGACTGGATGACTAATGTGTTGGGAATATGGATAAAAATTCATCACCTCCTGGGCAACATTCAAAATATATGAACTAAATATGGTGAATGTGGTCTGGGTGCTTTCAGACACAAGTAACAGAGAAATCTGGCTCAAATAAATTTAATCAGTTATATTTTCCATTGTATAGGAAACCTAGAAGTAAGTGAGGCTTTAGAACAGCCGTTACAGTGGCTCAAATATATCATCAAAGACTTGAGTTCTCTCTTTTCTTTGATATCTTCAAAGTCACCTTCACCCTTTAGATTGGTTTCTGTGATGGTCATACAGTGGTGGCAGCAGATTCATATCTATAACACACAGAGAAAGAAAGAGTCCTTCTTATATTCCACCCCCCTTTTTTTTAAGAGATGAAAAAAACTTTCTCAGCAGCCTTTCCCATGCCTTGGAAAATATTGGTTCACAAGAGTTTTTCTAAATCAATCATGAAAAGGGGGATTTCAACAGTGGGCTTAGGTGAGTGGTTCTCAACTGCATTTTGAAAGTTGAGAAAAATAAATATACTGGGGTTCTATCCTCAGAGATCCTAGGATGTAGTGTGGGGCACTGAGAGTTTTAAAAGCTCTGTGGTTGATTGTAATTTGTAGCTAAGCATCTGAGAATCATAAATTTAGACCAAACTTCCAGAAGTGGGGCAGAATAGGAGTAGGGAATGGATACTGAATTATAAACCACTATAGTCATTAAATATTGTTGCATTTGCAATGTAAATTTTAAAAGGTGAATGTTAATATATAAAGGCACACATGAGATTTTGAGTCAAGTTTGGAGGAATTCATATTTATAACAAGACCAGATGAATGTGGTCCATACTAGGAGAACAAATTAGATGCATCCAAAGCCAACAGAAGCAGAAGATATTAAGAAGAGGTGGCAAGAATACACAGAAGAACTATACAAAAAAGATCTTCACCACCCAGATAATCACGATGGTGTGATCACTCACCTAGAGCCAGACATCCTGGAATGTGAAGTCAACTGGGCCTTAGGAAGCATCACTACCAAAAAGCTAGTGGAGGTGATGGAATTCCAGTTGAGCTATTTCAAATCCTAAAAGATGATGCTGTGAAAGTGCTGCACTCAGTATGTCAGCAAATTTGGAAAACTCAGCAGTGGCCACAGGACTGGAAAAGTCAGTTTTCATTCCAATCCCAAAGAAAGGCAATGCCAAAGAATCCTCAAACTACTGCACAATTGCACTCATCTCACACGCTAGTAAAGTCATGCTCAAAAGTCTCCAAGCCAGGCTTCAGCAATACGTGAACCATGGACTTCCAGATGTTCAAGCTGGTTTTAGAAAAGGCAGAGGCACCAGAGATCAAATTGCCAACATCCGCTGGATCATTGAAAAAGCAATTCCAGAAAAACATCTATTTCTGCTTCATTGACTATGCCAAAGCCTCTGACTGTGTGGATCACAATAAACTGTGGAAAATTCTGAAAGAGATGGGAATACCAGACCACCTGACCTGCCTCTTGAGAAACCTGTATGCAGGTCAGGAAGCAACAGTTAGAACTGGACATGGAACAACAGACTGATTCCAAATAGGAAAAGGAGTACGTCAAGGCCGTATATTGTCACCCTGCTTATTCGACTTATATGCAGAGTACATCATGAGAAACGCTGGGCTGGAAGAAGCACAAGCTGGAATCAAGATTGCCGGGAGAAATATCAGTAACCTCAGATATGCAGATGATACTACCCTAATGGCAGAAAGTGAAGACCTAAAGATCCTCTTGATGAAAGTGAAAGAGGAGAGTGAAAATGTTGGCTTAAAGCTCAACATTCAGAAAACTAAGGTCATGGCATCTGGTCCCATCACTTCATGGGAAATAGATGGGGAAACAGTGGCTGACTTTATTTTGGGGGGCTCCAAAATCACTGCATATGGTGACTTCAGCCATGAAATTAAAAGGTGCTTACTCCTGGGAAGGAAAGTTATGACCAACCTAGATAGCATATTAAAAAGCAGAGACATTACTTACAAAGGTCCATCTAGTCAAGGCTATGGTTTTTCCAGTAGTCATGTATGGATGTGAGAGCTGGACTGTAAAGAAAGCTGAGCGCTGAAGAATTGATGCTTTTGAACTGTGGTGTTGGAGAAGACTCTTGAGAGTCCCTTGGACTGCAAGGAGATCCAACTAGTCCATCCTAAAGGAGATCAATCCTGGGTGTTCATTGGAAGGACTGATGTTGAAGCTGAAACTCCAATACTTTGGCCACCTGATGCGAAGAGATGACTCATTTGAAAAGACCCTGATGCTGGGAAAGATTGAGGGCAGGAGGAGAAGGGGACGACAGAGGATGAGATGGTTGGATGGCATCACCGACTCAATGGACATGAGTATGAGTAAACTCTGGGAGTTGGTGATGGACAGCGAGGCCTGGCGTGCTACAGTTCATGGTGTCGCAAAGAGCTGGAATTGACTGAGCGACTGAACTGAACTCAACTAAAAGCCAATTAAAACCATTTATAAGATATTATAAATATTAAATATCATATTAGATAATCAGCAATGGAAGTAGTAAAAGTCATGGCTCTGGAAAAAGGAATGCTTCACATTGATAGAGTCAGAATAATTTGGCGGGGGGAAAGTATCTAAGAAGTGGAATGAGGTTGAGTGGAAAGAGCACAGGAGTTGAGCCAGAAGCTCTGTATTCTGATCCTGGTATGGCCTCTATTTGTTCTTGGACAAGTCCTAGTAATATCTGTGAGCCTCAGATATTTTAGTTTTGATCTGCATTTCCATAATAATTAATGATGTTGAGCCTTTTTTCATGTGCCTCCTGGCCATCTGTATGTTGTCTTCTTTGGAGAAATATCTACTTATTTCTTCTGCCCATGTTTTGATTGGGTTGTTTGGTTTTTTGTTGTTGAGTTGTATGAGCTGTTTGCATATTTTGGAAATTAAGCCCTTATAGGTCACATCATTTGCAAATATTTTCTCCCATTTCATTTGTTGTCTTTTCATTTGTTTATGGTTTCCTTTACTATAGAAACACATCTAACTTTGATTAGTTCCCATTTGTTCCTGTTATGATTTGATTCTCAAAACTTAAAAAAATTTACTTGTCTGCACCGGGTCTTAGTTGCAGCATGCAGATCTTTTTTAGTTGCAGCATGCAGACTCCTTAGTTGCAGCATGCAAACTCATAGTTGTGGCATGTGGGATCTAGTTCCCTGACCAGGGATCAGATCTGGGCCCCCTGCATTGGGAGCTCGGTGTCTTAGCCACTGGACCACCAGGAAGTCCCAGTTCCTGAAGCTTTTACTTTATAATATTAGGATGTAACCATCTCTTGTGATATATATATTGTATTTCCTGACTTAAAAATGAATTTAAATGTCTTCTAGTCTCCAAAGTATATATTCTTGTTTCTGGTATATGAACTACATAAATTATAGGAGATGACTTTGGCAAATTTGGAATAACTGAGACCAAGAGGTTGAGTCTTCACAGAATAGGCTCTCACCGTGTATAGCAGACACAGAAATACTAACCAGCCAGGAATTTCCTGGAGAGTCTTGACAAGATCTTTAAGAGTCTTTGGATACTCTGTAGACAGACTTTTTAGAGCAGTTGCCATGAGTGCTGGTGAAACCTTTCGTCATGTGTCATTTATCTCAGGCATTTGCGTCTTGTACTAAAATAAGTGAAGTCGCTCAGTTGTGTCCGACTCTTTGCGACCCCATGGACTGTAGCCTACCAGGCTCCTCTGTCCATGGGATTTTCCAGGCAATAGTACTGGAGTGGATTGCCATTTCCTTCTCCAGGGGATCTTCCCAACCCAGGGATCGAACCTGCGTCTCCCGCATTGTAGACAGATGCTTTACCATCTGAGCCACCAGGGAAGTGCTAAATAATTGGAAATAAAATAATAACAGCAACAAATGCTTGCTCACACAGTTTACTTGGGTCCTGATAGCACAGTGCAGTTTTAGCCATTTTCTAGTTTTTGAACTGAGGTTCCCAGTCATTGATAAATGATGTTTAATTTCACAAATATGTGCAAATTGCACTTTTGAGCAAGGACTTGGACTTAGTGTACATGTTCACCTGATAATATTCACAGTCAAGTTATTGACTGACCCTGATTTAACAAATGCTCATTTTTCATACATAGAACTCTATTTTCCAATGGTTTTTCCCTATGAAGGCAATTCATTTTCTAATATGTACGTATTTTGCTGTAGACAAGAGTTCAGTATGTGATAGATCAAACCTGGCCCAAATCCAAGGGAGTTGATTTAAACACCCAAAGAACCTCAATTAATAGGGGGATTCAAGTACAAAGTAATCACCTCAAACTGCCCCATATAGTCTCCAGCTAAGATAATATTTAAAAAAAGACATTATACCTATTATAAAACAAAATGTTTAAAAAGACCACACTATACCTATAACTAATGAATTAATTATCTTATGGCTAATCCCCAGCTCTGTTTTCAATATAAAATGATTATGATACAGAAAAGCAAGTATGCTCTAGACTTAAGAGTAAAATTAATCCCCAATGTCGTGGAACATTTTAAGTAATAACAGTATTGTACATCTTCATAAGTTACTGTTATTCTATTGAGATCAAAGAAAGTTTTTTTAAAAAAATGTATAGGAGCTCCTGCAAGTATACAAACAAAGCTCACCATATTCTACAGATTATACAGAGCCAGTGCTTCTCGTGATTCCTTTTAACATTTTCCTCTGGCTTTACTAATTTAAGAATCACTTTTTATTGATGTGTTATTTCAATTTGCAAAAATGCATGGTTAAATTGTTGTAAAGTCATCTTGATAATCATAGTGCTAGCTTACCTGACGCATTGCTAAAACGTTGGTATGCATGTTTAATACTTGCTTATGGTTTCAACCAGCAGCCATCAGAAAATTACTCCCTTTTATAATTGACAAAAGGCAGAAAATAAAGGATAAAAAAGAAAAAGAAAAGCGGGTGTGTGGTAAGGGAGAGATATTTTTCATTTCTTGTCTTGTGATACATTTTATAGCAATAAACACTGCTGCTGCTGCTAACACTGCCACCTCCTAAGTAGACCCTTTGAAGGCAAAAAAAGAAACCGCTCCAAAAGAAAGCTTTATAAACTGGAAATTCTCTTCCTGTTCATTGTGGCTTTGTCCTTTTGAAAGTCTGCATGACCTCTCCTCCTTGTATTGAAACAAGGGTGTGAGGACTGATGACTCGACTGAGAGAGTTAGTTACAGAAGTAGCTCTGGCATCTGTTACTTCCACTCTGTTATCCATTACTGCTGTTCTGTTAATGGCAGCAGACATTTGATTAACTACCGAGATTTGGACATGAAGGGGATCCAAGGTGGGCTGTAAAGTAAATCACATAGCTAAAGCTCTGTTTCATCTTCACCTCAATGTTCCTTTCTTTCCAAATTTCTGGCAGACTGGTAACTGGAGGCCTCACTTCAGGGGCATGAGAGACTCTAATGATTTCAAGAATAACTGATTTTAAAAATACATACTATGGTGACTTGTTAATAAAACTCCAGAAGTATATATCATTTTTGGTATATCATCTTAGGGAATAATTAAAAGCACATCTCCCTTTCTCCAATAAATAGGTGTCAGTAGATAAAGAGAGAAATTGAGATGTAATTTATAAATATTTACAAAATTCTTAATTTATGCACAACCATAGCAGAGAACGAGGATTGCCTTATAATACATTTTCATAGCTAGAGCTATAAGCAAATCTCCAAGTGAAAAAAAGACAATCGAAATTTCTTAGTAGTTGTCAAAATGTTAATGCATCCAATGAGATAACAACAACATTTACCTGAGGGGTTAATGTTTACTGTCATAAGTAAAAATACCAGAAAATATTTGTTAATACAAATATATATTGTGTTTCCTGAGTGACTTGTTTATTAATGTATATTCATGTCATAAAAGGAGGCAGCTTTCTTCTGTATGACTTGTATAGAAGCAGATGTTGTAGCTAGAAGTAACTGTGAAGAGCATCTAGTAGTTCAAATGACTGGGACCTCAAGGGGTAAGTGAATTTCTTAAGGCCTAAAACGTGACTGGGGAAAGTCTGAAAGTCAATACCTTAGTCTTTTCATGATCAGTTCAGTGCTCATTTCCTCCTACCTTGAACTCTCCACTCTTGATATTTGTCAGTATTCACAAGGAGGCACAATTGATTCTAAAAAATGAAAAATGGAATGTGAAGGGAAATTTTGATTATAAAACTTAAGACCAATCAAGCAACCAAATTATGGAAGAAAAATGGAGTCACGACCAGACTTCATGCCTGAAAACAGTTCATATTCATTTAGTGCTTGTACTTCTCAAGGAGCTTAGCCCAGGGTCCAACTCAACGCTGCTGAGGTCCACAGAGTGGAAGGACTAAAATACAGAGTGAAGGCATTAAGTTTTAATAAGAATTGCTCTTGTATGGATGTGAGAGTTGGACTGTGAAGAAAGCTGATCGCCGAAGAATTGATGCTTTTGAACTGTGGTGCTGGAGAAGACTCTTGAGAGTCCCTCGGACTGCAAGGAGATCCACCCAGTCCATTCTAAGGGAGATCAATCCTGGGTGTTCATTGGAAGGACTGATGCTAAAGCTGAAACTCCAATACTTTGGCCACCTCATGCAACGAGTTGACTCACTGGAAAAGACTCTGATGCTGGGAAAGGTTGGGGGCGGGAGGAGAAGGGGACGACAGAGAATGAGATGGCTGGATGGCATCACCGACTCGATGGACATGAGTTTGAGTGAACTCCGGGAGTTGGTGATGGACAGGGAGGCCTGGCGTGCTGTGGTTCATGGGATTGCAAAGAGTCAGTCACAACTGAGTGACTGAACTGAACTGAAAAATTGGTCTTACTGGACAGCATAGTCTATCCTGAGACAGCACAATGAACCTGTATTTATTTGCTGATTAAGAAATGGTCTGGGGACTTCCCTGGTGGTCTAGTGTTTAAGATTTTGCACTTCCACTGCAAGGGGCTTGGGTTTGATCCCTGGGGTGGGGGGAACTACGGTCCTGCATGCCACACTGCACTGCCAAAAGAAATGGTCCAGCCATGGACCATTATATACTGGTCACCAGAGTAATGCAAACACACCCACTCTTAACAGTTCTTTGGCTCATGCCACAGCCTTTCCTATAGCCTAAAGTAGAAAAGAAATTGCTCTTTATGGTTACTTGCTTATATAAAGATGTCACTCTAGCAACTGTTGCTTGAGGCCAATACCTGGTGACTATTACTGGCAGAGAGACTGCAAAAGTGATTTAGCTTATACCGCATGTTCCCTTTTTAAAAACAGTTAATTTTGTTGCGCTGGGTCTTCACTGCTGCATGCAGGCTTTTTCCAGGTGTAGTGAGCAGGGGCTACTCTCCAGTTGTGCTGTGTGGGCTTCTCATTATGGTGGCTTCTCTTGTTGCAGAGAAAGCTCTAGGCACACGGGCTTCAGTAGTTGTGGCACACAGGCTCAGTAGTTGTGAACTGAGGGCCCTAGGGTGCTCAGGCTTCAGTGGTTGTGGCATTTGGCTCAGTAGTTGCAGCATGTGGGCTCTAGAGCACAGGTTCAGCAGCTGTGGTACACAGGCTTAGTTGCTCCACAGCATGTGGAAGCTTCCTGAACCAGGGACTGAACCCATATCCTCTGCATTGGCAGGGGGATTCCTATCCACCGTAACACCAGGGAAGTCCTCCCTACTCTTAATAAGATGGAAAAGTCCATCAAATAATATTTGTTATTACAATTCTAAGTGTACAAAGTTCAAATATAACAACTGCAAAGTTGTTGGGAAAGATTGAAGGCAGGAGAAGAAGGGAACAACAGAGGAAGAGATTGTTGGATGGCATTATCGACTCAATGCACTTGAGTCTGAGCAAGCTCTGGGAGTTGGTGAAGGACAGGGAAGCCTGGCCTGCTGCAGTCCATGGGGTTGCAAAGAGTTGGACATGACTGAGTGAACAACAAAAAAACTGTCAAGGATAAATATAGATTTTTTAAAAATTGTGAAATGGGGCTAATGAAGAATTAAATAGAAGCCATTATCAGGCATTACTGCATAATCCAGCCTATAATCACATGTTGTTGCTGTTCAGTTGCTCAGTAATGCTCTTCTATTTCTGACCCCATGGACTGAAGCATGCCAGGTTTCCCTGTCCTTTACCGACTCCCCGAGCTTCCTCAAACTCATGTCCATGGAGTTGGTAATGCCATCCAACCATTTCATCCTGTTGTTCTCTCTTCTCCTGCCTTCAATCTTTCCCAGCAACTTTGCAGTTGTTATATTTGAACTTTGTACACTTAGAATTACAGATGTGAATGATTCTTACTAGTATGTTCAGTTCAGTTCAGTCACTCAGTCATATCTGACTCTTTGGGACCCCATGGACTGCAGCACATCAGGCTTCCCTGTCCTTCACCAACTCCCGGAGCTTGCTCAAACTCATGTCCATTGGGTTCGTGATGCCATCCAAGCATCTCATCCTCTGTCATCCCCTTCTCCTCTTGCCTTCAATCATTTCCAGCATCAGGGTCTTTTCCAATGAGTCACGTGGCCAAAGTATTGGAGTTTCAGCTTCAGCATCAGTCCTTCCAGTGAATATTTAGGAATGATTTCCTCTAGGATTGACTGGTTTGGTCTCCTTAAAGTTCAAGGGACTCTTAAGAGCCTTCTGCAACACCACAGTTCAAAAGCATCAATTCTTCAGCACTCAGCCTTCCTTATGGTCCAATTCTCACATCCATACATGACTACTGGAAAAACCATGGCTTTGACTATATGGACCTTTGTTGACAAAGTAATGTCTCTGCTGTTTAATACGATGTTTAGGTTTGTTATAGCTTTTCTTCCAAGGAGCAAGCGTCTTTTAATTTCATGGCTGCAGTCACCACCTGCAGTGATTTTTTTGGAGCCCAAGAAAATATAGTCTGTCACTGTTTCCATTGTTTCCCCATCTATTTGCCATGAAGTGATGGGACCAGATGCCATGATCTTAGTATTTGAATGTTGAGCTTTAAGCCAGTTTTTTCACTCTCCTCTTTCACCTTTATCAAGAGGCTCTTTAGTTCCTCTTCACTTTCTGCCATAAGGATGGTGTCATCTGCATATCTGAGGTTATTGATATTTCTCCCAGCAATCTTGATTCCAGCTTGTGCTTCGTCCAGTCCATCATTTCACATGACGTACTCTGCATATAGGTTAAATAAGCAGGGTGACAATATACTGCCTTGACGTACTCCTTTCCCAATTTTGAACCAGTCCATTGTCCTACATCCGGTTCTAACTGTTGCTTCTTGACCTGCATACAGGTTTCTCAGGAGGCAGGTAAGGTGGTCTGGTATTCCCATCTCTTTCAGAATTTTCCACTGGGGAGCCATAATCTCGTGAACTAAAGCTTCTGACTGTCTGGCTCCATGTGTGATTGTACTCTTTCCACTATTCGCATCCTTCTTTCAGGAGTAGCTCAGTAACAGCAGGTATGCACATCATTTGTCCAAGTTAACATGACAACAGGAAAACTGAAACTGCAAAACACGTTAACATGCTCCAGAAGTTTATTTGGAACTATCAGGTTTGGAAAGGAGTCACTTCCTTGAGCAAGGACACTGCATGTTATCTATGTTTGTAAGGAAATGGAAAATTTTCTACAGTGTACAACATATAAACTCATTTAATAATCCCTTCAGAATTTCCTTCCAAATATGGGGCCATAACCATCAGCTAGATAAATGGTACTAGCTCAGATAACAGATTAAATATGACAGAATTTCAAGCCTATGCAGAATTCACAATGAGCCAAATTCTCAGACAGATATAGAATTTCAGTTCCCAAAGATGTCACGCTACACAGTTATTCTCAGCATGCTTCATCTGGGTACCATTAGTTTTTTTCCTCCCTGAAGATTAAAAAAACAACAACACATTATTATAGTAGGAATTCCTACTCTTCATTGAGAGCTGTTAGGTTGAACCATGGGAATTGCTGTTTTTGTAGGTTGAAAACTTTTAAAATCAGCAATTTCATATGGTTCAACCTAATGTTGTTGACTTTTTCTAAATCAAGCCATGCCAGTCACTTTTATGAAGAACAAAGGTATAAGGGGTGGAGGAAACAAATAATAAAGCTCTTGTAGCAAATTAAATGTCATAAAGTTTCAGAATCCATTGATAACATTTTATGGTATGAGTAGAAGACTTTGATGGGGTGACTGGAATAGAATATTTTTTTTTGTAGAATAGTTTTCTTTTTCCAAGAGGTTACAACATAAAAACAAAGTCCAGTATTAATGTGTCCTAAGTAGAAACAAGAATTAAAAACCAAGTTTTAAGGGTATCTTAGAACTTTATTAATGTGTTATTAATCAGTTAAAGAAAAGAGTAACATCATATATTCAAATTATTAACAAATGGACAAAAGAAAACCATGAAAATTTGTCAGTTTATTGTCTCCACACCACAGCCCCATAGTTTTGTTATGGTATAATTTCCTACTAAAACTTGCAGCTTAAAAAAAAAATTTGAAATATAAAGAATTTTTGTTGAAGAAAGCATTACAATTGTATTGGAAAATTCTGCCAAGACATACTAAAATCTATGCAAAACATATGCATTACAAACTAATGTTACTCAAAGATAAATTGTTGGCGTATAACATGAAATCTTTGAGATTATTATTAATCTCCAGATGTCCGACACATTAACTGAGTTCTGGACTTGACAGTGCTTGGTCCCTGGAGGATATAATCTTCTCATGCAGGATTTTTTCAGAGTATAGCAAAACACAAAAGATACAAAGGAGAGGAGCTGTAGGCATTGCAAATACTATTGGACACATTTTCCCATCCACTTTTGAATTTTTCATAAATCTTTCTAAGGTTCAAGTTCTTTTTATTATAATCCTTTTGTGATGTTTCTCAAAAGATACATCTAAATTATTTCCATTATAATTTTCACGTGTACAAATTTCAATGTATAACAAATGTGAAAACGCTAAAGGACAAAGATAAAAGAGTTGCAAATACATAAAGTTAACAGAGCCATTGTGATAAAAGCCATCATTAGACTTTACTACATATTCCAGTCTATAATCTCATAAATCAAAGCTTTTAACTCTCTGGATTCATATGTGACTGTATTCTTTCCAGTATGCATTCTTTCTTCTTCCAGGGGTTGCTCAATAACAGCAGGTATGTTCCTCCCATAAAGTTCACAGTGTTCTAGAAACTGAACACATTCTTGAATGACACTATCACGAAGTACAATCATGTGTTTTGACATGTTTTCTAATAATGACAGGAAGCATCTTTTGGCATAATACCATGTATCAGTTCCTAGTTTTTTACTGTAAGGTTCCAAGCTTTTGATAACCCGAGAAATACCAAAGTCATAATTTCCTTTGGCACAATAGAGCGTCCCTATCACCAAATTCACAATGCAGAAATGGTAGATTTTCTTATCTGGGTCATCATAGGAGAGCTGCTCTTCCTCCTTTTCAATCTTCCTCATCAACTCCTCAGCTTCTTCATTTTGACTTGTCATAATATATGAAACACACAGGTTGGCCAGCACAATAGCACTGACTTTCAGGATGTTGTCATAATGCTTCTTGACTATGGGCTCATAAAAACCTATGGCTTCTTTGTATTTGTTTTCCTGCATGAAAAGAACATGAGCCACATTCAGCTTCCACACATCGTGGTCGTTACAGAATTCCACAGATTTGCGGAAGATCTTTTCTACCATTGGGTAATTTTCAAGGTTCCAGTAGATCTTGGCCTGGGCCATCAACACAGGAATGTACTTCTCAAGGGTTTCATCATATTCATTCTCTGTCTTTTTGATAGCTTCATCATCTTTATTGTGTCTTGCTTCCTGCACTTGTTTGGTGAGTCTCCTGAGCTGTTCAGTCAGCATCCCTGCTAGGCCATCAAGCTTAACGAAAGCCTCTTCAGGAGCTGTCTGGCAAGTGATCATGGCATCCAAGAAGTCATAGAGATAGGGTGTAAGGAACTTGTAAGTCAAATGGGCATTCTCTGCCAGGACGTCTGCTGCCAGGTCAAAATACTCATATTTACAGTAGAGCAGCAACAGGTTGCCAAAGGTCTCTGGGGGAAAGGGGATCTGCTGGAGCAAAAACTGTAGTTTTTCAAACCCTTCTGTGGGCCTGGCATCCATGTTCATTAGCGCCTGATTGTGCAGGGTCACGGGGTCTAACTCTTCCTCTGCCCTTGGTGGCATGTCAGTGAGGGTTTCCTGGGCCGCCTCATAGTTTCTCAGTTGGTATTCTATGGCGGCCTTGAGGTTGAAGGCTTCCACCAGAGCAGTCTGGTGAAGGACTAAGGTGTTGCCAACACTTCGAACATCAATGCCCACAGTGGTCATGCCCACACCCAGCTCTGGGTGCTGCCGGATACCATGTTCAATAATCTCCACGATATGCTTTAGAGCAGATGCATACTGTCGGCTGCTGAAATAGGCCAAAGCCAGGTTGTAGGAAAGATCGGGCCGGTAGCCCGAAGCCTGCAGGGCCGCAGAGAACTTGGAACACGCGGCTTCGTAATGTCCCTCCTTGTAGAGCAAACAACCCAGGTTGACCTGGCCATCCAGCTCGTTCTCGCCCCCGCTGTCTTCTCCTCCTTCACTCAGGAGCTGCTCCACCAGGCTCCTGGCCCCGGGCAGGTCTGCCTCGCTGTACTTGATCGCCGCTTGGAGACGGAGGACCCGGTTGTGGTAGGCGGGGTTGTCCAGGAGGAGGAAGGACACGCGGGTGGCCTCTGGGTAGAGGCAGGCCTTGTACAGGGCCTGGGCCTGGTACAGGCGGTACTGCTCCAGCTCCGGGTGCAGCTGGCCCAGCTGCTCATAGCACTCGGCCGCCAGCGCGAACTCCTGTAGGCGGTAGTAGCAGTAGCCCAGCAGCGACAGCCCAGCGCGGCTTCTCGGGCTCCGCTGGAGCTCTCCGCTCAGCAGCTGCACGGCCTCGGCGTACCGGGCATCCCGGATGAGCCGGTACACAACCGCGGTGAACTCCCCGTCGGGGATGGGCTCACCGCCCAGGCCCGCCATAACTGCCTCCGCCGCTGTGCATCCCAGTTACCAAGGCAACATGCCAACCGGAAACGGAACAGTCTTTCGTCCGGATATTACTTGGCAACGGGAAAACTGCGTAAGGAATATGAAAGAATCACTGAAGTGAATTTTTTAATTACTGGATTAGTCCTCGAGGACTCCGGGCTGCGGAGGTCGTGAGTCACGCAAGATAGATGAAAGGCCTCGGGGCAATTCCGAAACAGAAACTCTACTTCCCGGCATGCACTGGTCCGATCGCGCCGGCGTCGGGACGTGCAGCGCTGCATGCTGGGAGACGTAGTCTCTGCCGGACGTACTCTCCGGAGTGGGGAAGTGAGATTTCGCTTCCCTTCCATTAGTGCTGTTGATTGAAATTGCTGTCAGCCTTTTGTGTCACCTGTCTCTGGCTCGGGGAAGAAAGGTTTGCTATCTGAAGCCCCTTACGGTTTTGGCCTTATACACTTTGCAATATATACTCATGGTGTCGTTTCGCGGTTAGTTTTTATAATTTAATGAGAAGGAAAAGATGCAATATCTCTTCGGAATTCTTTTGGAATTAGAGTAGCTTCTCTTTTTAAGCTGCCTTGAGGGCACACTTTCTAAGACGTAATATGCAGTAGATAATGATAATTCTTATTTTTGTCGTTTCCGCAAATTAACGATGGGAAATGGTTTTGTGAATATTATTTGGTACTGGAAGACGTTCAATTTTAGATCCAGGTGTTCCCTCCACCCTCCACAAAGAACAGTTATTATTGAGTAGATGTTACTGTTTAATCTTGGCCATATCTATTGGCCTGGCTCCCCAACTTTCACTGCGTGTAAGAAACCAATCATTGGCCTATCTAGTACCAAAGTAAACAGTGTACAAACAAAATCATGTCTTTCCTGTATACTTAAAGAGTCAAGTCCTTTTCTGTGTATGAAATCCAGTGCCACCACTAACCATGTTGTATGGCACTCGACAATTGATGTACCTTATTTCTAATCTTAATCACCACCCTGTATTCTCTTTATTACAGATACAGAATCTGTGTATTAGAAAGTTTTAAAGAATTTTCTCAAGACCACACAGCAAATTTTTTTTTTGAGCAAAGAATCTGCTCAAGAGCACACAGCAGTAGTGCCATGGTATTCAGCAGCTAGTTTCAGCAGGAAATAGTGACTATTTGTAGCCTATTCCATGTATTTCCTATAGATGAGTTTGTAAAGGCCTTGTGTTTGGTGCCACATTGTGTGCTGGAAAAGTAGTGTCTTTTTTCCTTCCATTAAAACAACCAATCAACTTGGTGTGGGCAATAGACATTTGAACTTCTATATCTGAATTGTAGCTGTGAGCAGGTGTTAGAAAATAACTAATGGAGGTGGTATAGTTCATAGTCACCTAGTATAGCTGGCAGGAGACTTCTGTGATTGCTTATATCCTAAAGCAATTGAATTTCTGTGCTCTTTCAGCTTTCCTTTCTGAGAAATTGACAGATCTCTGTTCTTCTGGGTGGGACCAGACAAGAAACCTTCCACTTCATGATACTGAGAAAGGGACAAACTGTACCCATTTCAGATGGGTTGAATAGCATTCTGGCCCATCTAAGATCCCCAGAGAAAGCAATGGATAAGGTCCACTATAACTGTACTCTGAGGCTTCTTTCAACTCAATTTCTGGGTACACCCTTTTAGGGCCTTCAACCCAGGGAGGTGCTTGGGCTGAGGGATGCTTGCTGGTGCTGCTCAGTAATCCAGGAGTGGGGTGGGTGGCTGGGGGAGGGTCTTCACCTTTATGACTACCTGACTATACTTGTCCCTTGGAAACTCAGGCTCAATATTAATATTTTAAAATCCTTTTGTGTGATCTGATACTTTGGGTGAGGTGCTATTGAATATGGAAATAGGAAATTATCATTTGTATCTTTAATCAATCAGTCTGATTTTCAGGGTTGTATTTGCATCATGAAAGCATTCACCTTCAAATGGCCTCTCGGGGATGGAAGCAGAGTAGAAGGCCTCTGCTCTCCCGAGGTTTCTCCTGCCCCTACAGGCATCAGTTGAGGTTCCCCTCCTTGTGCTGCCTCCCCTGTCTCTGAGTGTGGCTGCTGAGTGGGCAGGAGGGAGGCCATTCTGTCTTCTTCCTTATCTCATGTGCTGCTGCTCCTGAGGCCTGGCTTGAAAAAAGCAGGACATTCGGCTTAGACAGATGGAGGGCAGGGTCATTTTCAAAATGAAATGAGTGCACAAATCACACTGTGAAATTGGCATGACCATGCCTGCTGCTGTGATAGACCGACTTTTATTCAGTCTATGACAGGCAGTGGGGGAATAGATTAGGGGTTTTTTTTGGGGGGGAGGGCGGGGGCTGGTGAAAGAAGGCCCTTTAATTAATGATAGAAATTCTGGAAAGCAATAAATGGGGCGGGATATTATAAAATGTCATAAAGGATCACTTTGTTTCCAAGACAATCTTGAAAAGCTGGAGCATGCATCAAAAAGTTAGTGTATTATACCATTTCTAGCAATAAGAAAGCATTTGGTGGTTGCAATAAAAAGACTTAGTGCCTTGTTGAAAGGAATTAGACTTTAGGAAAATGGTGTTGGACTCAGGGTGGATTTTGCTGCATAAAGGGAGGCATATTTATCACACAGAAGAATTTCATTTGGGCAAAATGGATAGGAGCTAAAAGCATGATGTCTGGTTCTTAACATGCTTATATTTCTGCCTGTCAAATGTGAGATGACCAAATTCCATATCCTATTTTATATATAAATATTTGACATTCTCTTTTAAAACTAGTTGGAAAGTATGTTTTCTTATTTATCCTGTAAATGTAATCACTTCCTGTTGGTAAACATTGGTAATTTATGAACATCTCAACAACCATAGCTGGGGTCAGACAATTTCTTTGATAAAGGAAGACTTTCTGCAAAACTATTTTCCAGTTGTTATGTCTGGGGCCTCTCATCTCAAGCCATTTTCTTCAGGATGTGGCCAGCCCCCTTATTGGTTCAGTCCCCTTGCGTCTTCCTTCCCACCCCCCGAAATCTTCCACCACAAAGGTGGCAGAAATAATAAATTTTTGTCAGATTGGTAATGTAATTGATTTACTTTTTGGAGCATCTATTCAATCTTTTAAGAGTTTTGGAAAAATTGTGTACCAGATCAACACTTAGGAACGTTTATGCTCAGATGGTAAGACATTTAACCTCATGAATTCTCCTTTCACTGGTGGTTCCAGCTTTGTTAATATTTTAATTAGATTTCCTTCTTGGATATACCTCTTTTTAAGATCAAGTACCTTATATTTGGGGGCTTATGGTGTTATTATCGAAATTAACTTGTTCGTAACATTGCTGTTTATAAATGCAGTTACCAGAGAAGACACAATGGATACTTGCATTTAATGAAATCAATCAACCATCCAAACAAAGAGCTACTCTCAGCCCCTGTGTTTATGCAGTACTTCTGTACCAGGACCCGGTCCTGCTTTGCCTAACTTCCCTCATTAATCCTCACAGCCCTACTGTGAATTAGGTCATTCTTACCGTTGGCCCCGCCTGAAAAACAAGGACTGCAAAGCACAAAGAAACCTGTGGTTGCCTGAGCCAGCGTGCGAGGACTGGTGATTGCTTAAGCTGGCCAGCAGGGGCCAGACTGCACCTCTTCCTGTCCCCCTGAGCTCCTCCTCTCCAGTCACTGGAATCTGCTTTGGACCATTTGCTGCAGTTTGTTCTAATAGAACAGGCACAATGGTGTAAGAATTTTAAAGTTTAAGCACCGAAGCCACTGTGTAATTGTATGGCGTCAGTGGCTGGCGGCCCTGCATTGATGCGATCCCCCTGTGTAATTGCCCATGCAAATTTGAGCAATCTGTAACAGGCACAGGGAACTCGTCTGCAGACTCTTATCCCTCCAGAAAAACTTCAGTAATTCTAAGAACCTTTTGTCATCTTTAAGATGCTCCGTGGACAGGGCTGTCCCACTGTCATCTTACACAAGCAAACATCACAGATGAAGACAAGGTTAATGGGCTAAA
Source organism: Moschus berezovskii (assembly GCF_049115385.1). Lineage (NCBI taxonomy): Eukaryota > Metazoa > Chordata > Mammalia > Artiodactyla > Moschidae > Moschus > Moschus berezovskii. The sequence goes on from NC_142461.1 coordinate 119,951,522, forward strand.
TGGACAGTCAGAATTTAAATCCTAGGTCTTTGGATGCATGCCTGCCTCTTTCAGCCCTTAAAACATGCTTCTCAAGGGAAATAAAGAGTATTTCAGAGGTTTAGTTAAGCTTTAAGCATTTTGTTAAAAACAAAGATATTTAGTTCCCTTAAAGCAGTTTCAAAATCATGGATTAGATGCTTGTGAAATGGTTAAGCAGTCTTATAATGTAGTATTCCATAATGACACATCAGCCTGGGAAATCTACACAAAGGGAGTGATGTCCGATAAGTCAATTGAAGACATATTTTGCATAAAACAATAATAATTAAGAAGCAAATCAGTAGGGGATCCTTTTTAGATTATTGTACATCAAAATAAAATGGCAAAAATATTTTTCCCCAAGAGGATGAGATTCATCAACACCTAATTTGTGTTCTTTAAAAATTCATCTAAATATGATTTAATCTAAATCTAAAGAAAAAAAATCGAGATTATAATACACATACACAGAAAATGAACAGAAAGATAAATGGTAGCCTGAAATAACACATTTTTTTTTTATAGCAAATACTTCATTCACTTAGTAAAACAAACATATTTTTGTACCAGTGTATACGTTCAGCAATATTAGTAGGGATGTGCTACACAGGTGAATAACTATCTTCAGTGCTATTGAGAGATTGACTAAATATATAAGAACATTCAAAATTAAATTAGAAAAGATGTACAACATCAAATTACCAGCTGAGGAAAAGGTACACAAGCAATGTAAGCAGGACCTCAGGCATTGTTAAGTCAAGTGCTCAACGTGAAACTCCCCAGACACATCACTTCTGCCCTTGATGTTTTATTCTATTATCGTTCACTTATGAAACTTACAAAATTTTGGCTTCTTATAGTCAGACTCAACTTTTAAATTTCCTGATACATTTGAGGTTTGGGAGTTCTTTACAGCACATGACATAACAACTGCTTCAGAGATTGTTATTCTGAAGCAGACAATGAAACTTCACTGCAGTGGCACTGCCATGTTTTTTAGGGTCCCAAATTAGGTTTTACTCTTTTGCTTTAATGAATCCTTTTTGAATATTGTTTTTCCAGCCAAAATATTTTTCTTTATGTGTAAATCTTCCCTTAATCTGTTAGATTTGTGTCCCACTTAGCAGGAGTTTTTCACACTATTAGTGGAGATGAAACTGTATTTTATCTTTCTGTAATTCATTGAGTCAGCAGGAGGAATGGATTTTAAAATAATTCTACCACAAAGTAAATTGAACAGATTCTGTTTAATGACCTAAGGTAAGTGGATCAAATATGATACACTTTGGTACATGAGAAAAGCAACTGAATTCCTGTAGCATTACTATTAGATAGTTATTTCACTAACAAAATTTTAATGATTATTTCTAACCCAACCCAATGGGTATTTAAATATAAAATGCCTGAAAATATGTGGACATTGCAGATTTCAGAAACAGAAAACACATGCAATTTTAACTTCTTTTGACTCACTTTATAAATTCTAAATTAAACTGACTACCATTTATGGGATATCTGTACTATGAGATAATCTAAAGCTGTCCTTTATGGAATAAAAGGATATATTTTTTAAAAATTATACTGATGACCATGTCTTTTATGATCATTAGAGACAGGCTCAGACATATCTGTGGTAAGGTTGCTTTTGTATCTACTCCATATATGTAACTTTTTATTTTGTGTTTAGGGAGGAGATGACCTCTTTATCCCTATCTTGTTTGAGAAGAGTGAATAAGACAATTACATGGAATAACTTTTAAAAGTTAAACACAGCTTGGTCCTTTGGTGTAGGGATGCACTGAATAAAAGTCAGGGCTTTTATTTTACAGGTGGACAATCCGAGACCTGAGGGTCCCAAGATAACAAGCTAGGCCGGGGGGATCCCCATCCACTGTGCAGTGGGGTGTTGTCCTTTACAGTCTAAGCTGTCCCTCCTGGCCGGGACTGCCAGCTACATTGTAGGCTGTGCGTGTATTAGCCACATACTGACTAATAAAATGATAAATAGCCTGCCTGAGAAAAATACACCTCGAGGACAAAGTAGGATGAAGTCATTTCAACCATAAATGCCAAGAGAACCCAACATTTGGTCAGTTGGAGGTTTTATAAGAAGATTCACATTTAAATTCCTTCCTCCAATAGGAAATAAACATTAATAATAACGATTGGGAAATTTTCTCTTTTTCTGTTTTGGGAAAGCAGATTATATGGGTAACCACACATACCTCAAATTCTTCTAAATTTATACATTGCTTAGAAAAGGGATTTAAAATACCCCAAACTCCCAAGTTCAACCTCTAACCTTCTGGGTTGTTGGCTCCAGGGAGCCTCTACCCTCCTTTTCTCCTGTTTCATGGTCATGGAGGAACAGACCTGGGCATTAGTCAGCAGTTTCTGAATTTTGACCCACAATAGGAAAGATACCTTGAGACAGGAGAAATAGATGGAGGCAATTACAAACAGCCAGTTGATTGATGGTTGACATTGTCAGGGCTCCACTGTATGGCAGATTGCAATGGTGTTGAACTTCCCTTGCTACCAGTGGATGTTGCTATTGGCAACCGTGCAGTGAAGCCAATAAAAAGGCAAGAAAATGAGAGGAAAACTGAACCTTAGTGGAAGCCGTAGGGTTTCTGCTATAAATTACGTTCCCCTTAGCAATATGCAGCATCAACATTCAGGATAGCCACAGTGCATGTAGCTGGCTGCAGTCTCCATCGGACCCTGGGTCTAGTTTTATCATAAAGCACATGCTTTAAAATTTTGCTCTAGCTACACTGGCATCTATCTTTCTGGGCTATTTATTTATTTATCGTTGGGGAGGATGACAGATGTAGGTTCATCTCTGCCTCACATGGACTGATTTTCAATTCCCGCTTGTGATCCGAACATGATATGACACGACAGCCGGAAACACCTGCAGTGCTTCTCGCTGCAGACACACAGCCAGGGTCTATCCCTGCTTCCACCCACCCTCTTTTCCTCACCTGAAAGAGGAAGACAGCCCAGCAGAAGCTATTTTCTTTTATAGCTGAGTGATTCAGAAAACTGGCTTAATAAAATCCATAAATCTGAACAACCTCCTCTTACCTGCTCTGCAGAGGCAATTTTTCCTGCACTTATTTTCTCCTCGAGTTTCTCCAGTCTTCCCCACAGAGACAGTGGTAAGATGGTAGCTGGGAACATTATTTTTTAGGGTTCCCACTCCTTCCTTCTCTCTTTTGTCAATCCCCTCCCTACTCAAGTATCTCTCTTTTCTAAGCAACTGATGACAGGACGTACCTTTTTTTTTTTTGATAACAAGTGCCATTTTTCCTTGTTTGGATTAATGTTCAGCTTCTCTCTGGCCGTCTCCCACCGCCTGCACTGGGCCCTGTATTTTCCTTGTTGGTCATTTTCCTTTGGTTCCCCTCCTCCTCTTCCCCCATTTGCCTGGTTTATAATTTTCTTTTCCTCCATTTCTGGTCACGTAGAATCTTTCTTCTTCCTCATGGTTACCTTGCTCTTCCCTTACTTCTGTTTTGGTTCCTTAATTTACTCATTCTTTAAACATTTCCCCAATGTCTACTACGTGCCAGGAAGACAATGTCCTGGGTGGAACTTGGCCCCTCTTTCTCTGAGTGAAGTTAATACTGACACTGACCAGCAACACAAGAACAGAAGTGGTTTTAAATTTTAGATTTGTTTGGAACTGGAATGGGCTTCAAGGTTCATCTGGTCCAGAGACTTTCAAATTCCTCAGAGGCCCTTTATGGGCCGCTAGGTATGTAATCAAAGAGATGAGGCTTCATGGGGCTCCCCCAACCCAGCTTCAAACAGAGGACTTGGACTTTTAGATGTTTTATGTCTTGGGGAGTCTTTGTAAGATTTATTTGAATGAAGAGTTCTAAGGTTAAGTTATGTTTTGAAAATAACTTCTTAGTGTAATCTCATTTGACAAATGAGGAAAAAGGAACAAGTTCAGTGATTTGTCTGAAGCCATCCAGTGAATAGTGCCAGAGCTAGGGTGCAAGTCTAGCTTCTAGCCTAGCATTATTTTGTTTTTTTCTTTTTTTTTTAATTGCACCTCATGGCATGCAGGATCTTAGTGCCTTTGTGGTGGAAGATTCTTAACTACTGGACCACCAGGAAAGTCCCACAGCGGGGACTTTGGATAGGGCATACCATGTCCTCAATCTGTCAGCTTTCAAATCTCTGCATCTGTTTAGTATAGCTTATTCTTATCTATGGGCGTCCCAAGTGGTGCTAGTAGTAAATAACCCCGCCTGCCACTGCAGGAGACATAAGAGACCCAAGTTTGATTCCTGGGTTGGAAAGATCCTCTGGAGGAGGGCATGGCAACCACTCCACTATTCTTGCCTGGGAATCCCATGGACAAAGGAGCCTGGTGGGCTACAGTCCTTAGGGTTGCAAAGAGTCAGTCTAAGCAACTTAGCATGCACGCATACTTCCTTTTATAAACCTCGATTTCTGTAGGATATTTGTTCACTGCCCAGACTATTATTTCTTAATCTTTCAAGCATTATATTTTATACTTAAGGAAAAATCCAAAATTGGGGAGCCCTCCATTTGGCTTTCAGTTGGCACTGGCAGTAACCTTAAACTTTATACTGAAACTTATCACTAGGAGACCTCAAGGTTGTCAATGATTATTCTCCACGGCTCTGCTGTGTCCTGTGAAATGTCTCACTGTTGGAAATAGTTCTGAATGTTCTCGTGTCACTTGTGGTAAATCCACCTATAGATTTTCTTTCATCCTGACTTTAATTAAAGTCTATCAATCCATTCCTGCTAGGAGAAGACTTGATCTACATTGAAGGTTGAATCTAAAACTGAAAAAAGGGACCACAATCCCAATGCAGTGTTACGAATCTTGTGTAAACACCAATCAGACAAACACATTTGCTATCTTCCTACTATGGACATTTTAGGGGAAACTGGGAATGGCTGGTTTTTGTAAGGATAATATAGGTGTCTCTTTTAGGTAGGCAATTCTGAAGGCTCTGATCTATCATTATGAAGCTTTAGGATTAAAAATAAGATATCTCCACAGAATACAAATTGGGATTCTAAGGACAGTCTGGCACAAAAGGGAGCTTGGGAGAGGAAGCAAAGGCAGGCATTGTTTGGCTTGTAACAAACAGAATAGCCATATACAAAATGAAGCAGTGCTAAAGATGCCTTCACTGTTCAGGGTTCCCTTAGCTCCGAGGGAGCAGGGCCAACCATCCTCAGGTCCTGGACCCACAGCTGCCCTCTGCCCAGAATCTTTGTCTCAGCCCAGAATCTTCGTGCTCATCAGGGAACGGTGAGGGTCCTGCGGTGTGCTTGTTGCCCCTTCTTCCTCCTCTGTCCCTTTTGCTGACTCCACACTGCCAGGTGAAAGTCCAGGCATGCTTCTCAGCACATCCCTGAGGTTTGATGTCTGTCTGAGCTTAAAGGAACTAAAGAATGGTGTGCGGCACGGAAGCCGGCTCCTCGGGGCGCAGTCATTTTGCAGCAGCGGCTGGCCTGAAGGGTTAGTTTCTGTCATCCCTGGTCTCCATGACGTTGGCAGAGGGGGCGGAGGCAGCCGAGGAGACAAGCAGCCTTTTCTGGTGCAACTCTTCCCACTTACTTCTGTTGGTGGCCACGGAATCCAACATCGGCTTCAGCTTTACATTGACCTTCACCAATGCCTACAATAAAACAAAGGCAGATGGGGGAGAGATGAACCAATCATGGCCATGACTTTCTAGCTTTCACTTGTGAGGAGAATGGAAATGGGCTGTAAGAAATGAAAATGATGATTATTTTGGTAAACATGAGCTATTTACAAGAAGCAAATATGCACTTAACATCACTGTATTGTATTAAAAGAACTTATAGAGAAAATGAAAAAATAAGACAGATGTCTGTGAACTGCTCCAGGGGGTGCCAGCCAATTTGATTATGATCCTGTTTTAAATTCACACCAGATAGGAAACAAAATATTCAGCTCACACATGTCTGCTAATATGTGTATCTTTGCCTGCTAAGGAGGGCTCTGGATCTCAGTAGACCAGGAACTGAAATTTTCACAAAAATAAACCTACCATTTGCTCCACCATAGATGATTCTGGGTGGATTCACCTGAATGAGAAAGGCCAGGTAAAGTCCTAAAATGAGAGGAGCTCATTTTTTAAAGCACAGGATCGGGGAACTGTGCTCAATGTACAGATCAACATGAGAACATGCATGCAAATAGACAAAAGAGAGAAGAAAAAGGCATGTGGAAGAGAGGGACAGATGGAGGGGTGGGGAGAAATGAGGGAGAGAAAATGTAGGGTGTGGCCAGAGGCTGACAGACCCCAAGGCTGAGAAAGGTCAGGATCCAGCCTCCTCACTGCAGGAGACCCTTTTAAATATCTGTTTTGCACTTTATTTTGTATCATTAGAAAAGAACAATGGTCCCCTATTCCCAAACAGTACAAACGTCCAGCCTCACAAATCTTGGATCACTGGGACAAAGCAATGAATAAAACAAGGATCATGGAACTGTGAGGGCTTAGCCCCTGGAAATGCCTTGGTCAGCATTCTGTGGCCACAGATTATACCCCTAGTCCCATGGAGACACCCTGCAGGTGTGTCCCATTCATTCACAAGGGAGACAAAATGTGACCATGTGACTAAACCGCCGCCATTGTAGGACACCTCCTGAAAAGCCTTCAAGCCTGACCAGTGGTTGGCAGGTGCCCCAGAGCGAAGTCCTCCAACAGGAAGAAGAGTTGTTTCTGTTGAGCATGGAATACCCTGATCATGACTGCAGTGTGTTAGGAAGACCTGAAGCATTCCCTAAATAACATTCCATTCTGGGGAGTTTCAGAGACACAAGTGTGATGTAACTAGATGTAAGTTAAGTGGGGGCTGGAAGTCCAGAAGTAATCAGGGCTCCTGCTGACCAGTGAGCACTGCACCCTGGCCTGGGTGGTGCCCCTTCACACTCACGTCCCCTAAACAGAGCGTATTATCGTGATATTTATCACACCAAGCAATGACGTCTAATTTGAAATTGGAATATTCATTATCCTATATGATAATAAATCACAGCAAAATAATAACTCAGGCAGTAATCAAAATCCCCTTTACATCATGAGGAAAATGCAGGTGCCTGTTTTCTGCTCCGTGCAGTGTTTTTATTCAGACAATAGTGTGAGAGAGGGCGACGAATGCCATGGTTTTCAGCATAGTTTGGCACTGGCTCCTCTTCGCTCTGATCAAGCCTTTTAATTAAACCGACCACTATAATTCCTATGGAAATTAGTGTTTATGTTATTTTCCTGCTACAAAAGCATTTCTCTAAACTTTTTTTTTTTTAATCCCAGGAGCACAAATTGGAATTTTTTTCTGCATGAAATGTAATTAAAAACTCATTTGATTACTATAGTTCTGGCTCTGTTTTACTTATTAAATTCCTGTAATCAGTTTTCTTTTATGAATCTGCTGGGAAATGATCTCAAAAGCAACACATTTTTCTCTTCCTTGGCAGGTTCCCGAGCATTTACTAAATTACATTCATAGCACCTGCCCATGATTCGAATTACTCCACCAATTTATTTCTAAAACTATTTAAATTTATTTGGCTTAGCCCCAAACAGATTGCTTTCTCTTATCTAGCTCTTTGTTCTCTGTCCTGCTTTCTTTGTGTTGAATATAAAATTTTTTGAGGGGGTGGTATGTATTTCTCAGTATTCCTTTTTCTCTTTATTTCATACTCCCCTTAAATACAGAATTGCCATACTGGAATATCATTTTCTTCTAGTTGGGTGCTGGTTCTAGGCAAAGGGAGCAAGAGCTTCATCTTGAAGAATAATTCTTACACTATAAATTTGTTACACATAAATGCAGTTAGCTGGGAGAATATGGAACTATTAGAGTATTAGGAAGGCAAGGTATGATCCACAGATTTAAATTCCACGGTTTACGGTGATTATGTGCAACGTACCATCAGCAAGAGAATTGCTCCCAGTATTTAGAAAGATACAGAACTTCTCATCAGCAAGTGATACCCGATAAATTCTGTGCAAATGCTACTGGTATCTGTCTTGTTTGACTAACTCTTCTCTTAGCGAAAGAGAAAAGGGACATGTCACCCGTCTGCTCACTCTCCATATACATGCAGAGGGATACTAAACGTTATGTGTGTGGTGTCATCCACCGTGGGATGCTGAGTCCCTTCTGTGACATCCCCTCGGTGTGACCTTTCAGTGTTTAGACATGTCCAGAGGTAGTAAACTCATGACCTCCCTGGGTGGGTGTGTCCAATTTCCTCTTCTTCCTGATTTTAGAACGTCATTCTTTCTACTGAGCTGAGATATGTATCCCTGTAACCAACCTAACGGTTCTAGTCCTCGGAGCGCTCTCCCTTTAAACCCAAATCTACTGAGCAAGGAGATCTAACCAGTGTTCACTGGAAGGACTGATGTTGAAGCTGAAACTCCAATATTTTGACCTCCTGATGCAAAGAGCTGACTCATTGGAAAAGACCCTGATGCTGGGAGGGATTGGGGGCAGGAGGAGAAGGGGACAACAGAGGATGAGATGGCTGGATGGCATCACCGACTTGATGGACATGTTTTTGGGTAGACTCTGGGAGTTGGTGATGGACAGGGAGGCCTGGTGTGCTTCGGTTCATGGGGTCACAAAGAGTCGGACACGACTGAGCAACTGAACTGAACTGAGCAGTAAACCAGTGACTCCTGTGCACCTCCAAGTGTAGGTTAGGGTTGATTCACTGACCTCAAAACCCAACTTGGGCTGGGTTATATATGGATATATATGGATATCCTGGGGGCTCCCAAGCCCACTTCAGCTCCCCTGCCCTGTCGGTGGCCCATCGCTGACAGGACCCTGTATACCCTGGGGACACAGCCCGAGGCATCTGGCCATCCAGGTGGCTGAGGGGCCTCACGTCCTTCCTGATTCCAGTCGTGCTCCACTCGTGAGCCCACTTGTGACCAACGCATATGTTTTATTCCATATTTTATGAATAAGTCATATATTCACTAGACATGTAGTCTAGTGAATACAGAGGGTCCAATATGTACAGTGTTAAACATCTCCCTTCACCCCCTGCCTCAGAGATTTAGTTTCTGTTACCAGTTTCTTGGGTATTCTTCAAGAAACATTTTATGCCTATGTCAGTATAAGTATGTATATTATGTACATATATGAAAAAAAGTGAAAGTGTTAGCCGCTCAGTCATGTCTAACTCTTTGTGACCCCATGGACTGTAGTCCGCCAGGTTCCTCTGTCCATGGATTCTCCAGCAAGAACACTGGAGTGGGTAGCCATTCTGTTCTTCAGGGGATGTGTGCTGGGGTTTTTTTTTTTTTTCATTACTTTAAACATTCCTCAGTTTTATTGCAGAGAAGGCAATGGCACCCCACTCCAGTACTCTTGCCTGGAAAATCCCATGGATGGAGGAGCCTGGTAGGCTGTGGTCCATGGGGTCGCCAAGAGTCGGACACCATTGAGCGACTTCACGATTAAGCGACTTCACTTTCACTTTTCACTTTCATGAATTGGAAAAGGAAATGGCAACCCACTCCAGTGTTCTTGCCTGGAGAATCCCAGGGACGGGGGAGAGTCGGACACGACTGAAGTGACTTAGCAGCAGCAGCAGTTTTATTGGGGAAAGCATTTAGGTTACTTAGAAATAACATGATCCTTTGAGGCTTGTCTTTAAGCTTCCCTTGGTGGGTCCGGAGCAAACTTTAGTCTAGGGCTAATTTGGCCCCATTACTAAGACCGTAATCTTCTGAGAACTGTGCCCAGAACATCATATATTTCAAGGTTTTTCTCTAAAATTCTGGGTGGTGGAAGCATGGACTGCTTCCCCGCCCGTGTGAACTCTGAGGATTACTCTGCTTGCTCCTTTTTGCTAGTGCTTTCCAGCCTCAGGAGTTTCCTCACGTGCAGGGAGCAAACAATGCGAAGACTCAAGGGGCCGCTGCAGCCCTCTGGAGCTGGCTCACGCAGCCGTCTCGTCTCTGCCACTCTTCCCGGAACGCTCACCTCGCTGGCCTCCCTCGACTCCCGACTCCCGATTCTGCCTCCTTGTCTCAGTGAGACCCCTGACTCTGCCTGGGTGCCCCTCCCTGTGCTGCGGCCTGGTCACTCCCCCCAGGGAATAAGCCGGGACACCTGGTGGGCCCATTTCATTTGTTCTCCTTTGTCACAAATCTGTATTATGCTGCTGCTGTTCACTTGCTGAAAACTTGTTTTATGTATTTTTCCGTTTGTTTTTGGTTTTCTGGTGTTTTATCCCCCCTATTATTATGGTCCAGCGGTGGAAGTCGCTATCATTGGTTTTAAACAACTCTGTCTTGGGTCCCAGCCCATGAGCTCCAAGGGAGAGTGGAAACAAGGCCTATATCTCCAGATCTCCAGCTCTGGGAACAGCAGCCCTCCTCCATTCTGCCCACAAAGCAGTGGCAGGAAGGCAAGGGAAGGTCAGGATGAGTAGGGTCAGGTCGTTCTGACCTGCTACAAAATCCTGCTGTAAAAACAACCCCAGAATGACCCCCTTGGGAAATGAATACAGTATTCTGTCTTACTACCATAATTCCTGAGACCGTGTTTGTACCAGCTGACTAAGCTGCTGGGAGGCAGATTTTGGCCTAGCTTTCGCTCTGCCACCAGGATCCACATCTGCCATCATCTGGAGGCAGATGCACTACATGGGGAGGAAGCCAACAGAAAGCTGTGCTCTTAGAAGAAGTCCCTACTCCTACATTCTTGCTGAAAAGGGGCAGAGAGGAGCCCCACCAAATTAAAGGCAGACTTCCTTTGAACCTGAAAAGGTCCAACTACATCATTAATACCTTTAAAAAAACTTTGAGGCAATTATCTGAGCTGGCTATTTATTTTTTTTAAAGGCCAAAGAGAGAAGACAGTTTTTACTTCCCATTGTTTACTCATATATTCCCAGGGTGTTGGCAATAAGAACTGTATTTTCTGATTTCCTCCATCCCCACCCTACTCAAGAGAAGTAATCAGAAACTAACAGATATTATGGCATGATAGAGAAAAGAGAAATTAAAATATTTTAAAAATACCAATTTTGGGGGGTAAAATTTAAAAATAGACTTGGAGTCCCTCTTAAATGTCTTGTTTGAGGCAATATCCTTGTAATGAAGATGTGATTACTTACAACCATGATCATTTAACTTCCTCAGTGAAAATGTCCAAAAGCCCACTTGGGGGTTGGCATTTTGAAATGGAAAGTCTTTGGTGGCATGACCAGCTGGTGTCATCTCTGCTCAAACCTTCAACAGGAGAAGCAAGAATGCATGCAAGTGGTGGCAGGTCCTGAAATTCTTTAGAATTCTTAAGACTGGCCAGTCACATGCGTAAAGAGCCTCTCCAAGAAACAAGAAGGCTTCGACTGAAGGTTTGTGAATTCAGAGAGAAGAGGCCAATTGTGCAGCAAATCCCAACTTTGAAATTAGTGAACTTTTGAACTGCTAATCTTTCCTGGTTCTCAAAGGTAAGGATTAATCCTGATTGCATCTGCTATATTCCTGAATTTTGCATGCCATGTTGCAATGATGTAGTTGCTAAGAATCCCATTTGGCTTGCCAGCCTTCTGCTCCTCCATCGTGTTGTAAAGGCCAGATCGTGAACTGATTGTCCTGAACTCAACTCATTGCCTTCCTGTGATCCCACCTCTGCTGCCACGGTTACTCCCTCGAGGAATGAAGTATTACCGTCTCCACCCCGCTGCTCAGCCCGGCAGTCTACAGATCATTCATGACATCTTTGTCTTCCCCCGCATCCAAATTATCACCAAGTCCTCTCAATCCTACTTCTAAAGTGACCCCGTGTGTCAGGCTAGTGCCATTTCAATCACCCAAGCTCAGGCGACCCTCAGCTTCTCCACTGCCTTAACCTCCTCAGCTCCTGCCTGGGCTCCCTGCTTCCCTTGGGTCCTGTCCAGTGAACTCTCACTGCAGCTATCCTGGTCAATCAAAACCTTACATCTGAGCTTGCTGCTCTCTACCCTGAACCTTTTGGTGGCTCCTATATGATATGAATGTGTTGCAAGATCCTACTAGAAAAGGAGAATTGTGGCATTAAAAAGTAATGAAATCCAGAAATTAAAAAAAAGAACCATAAAGCTGAATGGAAAATTTGCATTGTAGTATAAAACCGAATATTGAAACACTAAAATAATCCTGTTGAGTCTTCTAAAAAACCTGAAATGCACACCTTTTTGTGCATTTTACCATTTTTCTGAGTAAAAATATAAGCTAACTTCCACACGGTGTGTTTGGCAAGGGAGTAGCCGGAGTGTTAGTTACTACATGTGAGAGCAGATGGAGCTGGCTGTGGGGTCCAGATGGGAGGCAGCAAGCAGATCCCTCCAAAACCTCATTCCTTCCCTCCCCAGTTCAATAGCCTCTGAAACTCAAGGTTGTGTAAAAATTAATTTGCATTAAATTGCTTAAGATAATGTATTAACTACCACAGGAGGCTTCCAGCAGATTTTAAAACTTGCTTCGAAAAACAAATAATCAAACAATAATGGTGAACACAGAAGTGAACCAAGACTTTCTTGGATAAATGTTTTTAGACATTCACGTTAAATACCTTTAAAACAAACCTTTAGTATGTAATTGGCTCAGGCTGGAAAATTAATCATAATTGTTTATATATGTCACACATGGACCTTCTCCATGCACCATGTGCTGCTGGGTCTTCCCCAGGCTAGAACACGATGGAGTTTAAAAGGCTTCTGACTCCTTTGGGGAGGGAGTCATTTACTCCACCAGGGCTGTGGTATCTCTCTCAGAGATTGCTAGTTGCCTTTCCATAAGCATTTTAGCCTCCCTGCAGAGTGCATCATGAGGAACGCTGGGCTGGAAGAAGCACAAGCTGGAATCAAGATTGCCGGGAGAAATATTAATAACCTCAGATATGCAGATGACACCACCCTTATGGCAGAAAGTGAAGAGGAACTCAAAGGCCTCTTGATGAAAGTGAAAGAGGAGAGTGAAAAGGTTGGCTTGAAGCTCAACATTCAGAAAATGAAGATCATGGCATCTGGTCCCATCACTTCATGGGAAATAGATGGAAAAACAGTGGAAACAGTGTCAGACTTTATTTTTTTGGGCTCCAAAATCACTGCAGATGCTGATTGCAGCCATGAAATTAAAAGACGCTTGCTCCTTGGAAGGAAAGTTATGACCAACCTTGATAGTATATTAAAAAGCAGAGACATTACTTTGCCAACCAAGGTCCGTCTTGTCAAGGCAATGGTTTTTCCTGTGGTCATGTATGGATGTGAGAGTTGGACTGTGAAGAAAGCTGATCGCCAAAGAATCGATGCTTTTGAACTGTGGTGTTGGAGAAGACTCTTGAGAGTCCCTTATACTGCAAGGAGATCCAACCAGTCCATTCTAAAGGAGATCGATCCTGGATGTTCATTGGAGGGAATGATGCTAAAGCTGAAACTGCAATACTTTGGCCACCTCATGCGACGAGTTGACTCACTGGAAAAGACTCTGATGCTGGGAAGGGTTGGGGGCGGGAGGAGAAGGGGATGACGGAGAATGAGATGGCTGGATGACATCACCAACTCTGTGGACATGAGTTTGAGTGTACTCAGGGAGTTGGTGATGGACAGGGAGGCCTGGCGTGCTGTGATTCATGGGGTCACGGAGAGTCGGACACGACTGAGCGACTGACCTGACCTGACTCCTTGGAAGGAAAGTTATGACCCGCCTAGATAGCATATTAAAAAGCAGAGACATTACTTTGCCAACCAAGGTCCGTCTAGTCAAGGCTATGGTTTTTCCCGTGGTCATGTATGAATGTGAGAGTTGGACTGTGAAGAAAGCTGATCACTGAAGAATTGATGCTTTTGAACTGTGGTGCTGGAGAAGACTCTTGAGAGTCCCTTGGACTCCTAGGAGATCCAACCAGTCCATTCTAAAGGAGATCAATCCTGGGTGTTCATTGGAAGGACTGATGCTAAAGCTGAAACTCCAATACTTTGGCCACCTCATGCGACGAGTTGACCCACTGGAAAAGACTCTGATGCTAGGAGGGATTGGGGGTAGGAGGAGAAGGGGACGACCGAGAATGAGATGGCTGGATGGCATCACCGACTCGATGGACATGAGTTTGAGTGAACTCCGGGAGTTGGTGATGGACAGGGAGGCCTGGCGTGCTGTGGTTCATGGGGTCGCAAAGAGTCAGACACGACTGAGCGACTGAACTGAACTGAACTGAAGCTTAGGGACTTCTCTGGTTGGTCAGTGGTAAAGAATCTGCTGCCAATATAGGAGACTCAAGTTTGATCCCTGGGTTGGGTAGCTTCCCTGAAGAAGGAAAGGGCAACTCATTCCAGTAGTCCTGCTTGGAAAATCCCATGGACAGAGGAGCGTAGCAGCTACAGTCCACGGGTCATAAAAGAGTCAGACATGACTTAGCAACTAAAAAGTAACAACAAAGCTTAGGAATGGCCAGGGAGGAGCAAGAAGAATTTAGAAAAAAAGCTTCTGAGAAGACTCTGAGAGTACATTCATTCGGAAGGTGCATCCTTTTGTCCTTGTCCCTCTCTCCTTCTTGCTGCTGGAATATTAAAATGATGGTTAGAGCTACAGTGACCATCTTGTGACCATGAGGCAATCTTGAGTATGGCAGCCATGTCCTAAGGGAAGGGCCTGGGTCTCTGACTGTTATGGAACTGCCATATCATAGAAACCTAGAATTGACTTATTTGGATTATTATTATCAGAGAGAAAAGTAAATTTCTATTTTGTTAAAGCTATTATGATTTCAGATGGTGACTGCAGCTATAAAATTAAAAGATGCTTGCTTTTTGGAAGAAAAGCTATGACCAACCTAGACAGCATATTAAAAAACAGAGACATTACTTTGCCCACAAAGGTCCATCTAGTCAAAGCTATGGTTTTTCTAGTAGTATGGTTTTTCTAGTATGGATGTGAGAGTTGTACTATAAAGAAAGCTGAGTGCTGATTGATGCTTTTGAACTGTGGTGTTAGAGAAGGCTCTTAACAGTCCCTTGGACTGCAAGGAGATCCACTCAGTCCATCCTAAAGGAAATTAGTCCTGAATATTCATTGGAAGGCCTGATGCTGAAGCTGAAACTCCAATACTTTGGCCACCTGATGCGAAGAACTGACTCAATGGAAAAGACCCTGATGCTGGGAAAGATTGAGGGCAGGAGGAGAAGGGGACGACAGAAGATGAGATGATTGGATGGTATCACTGACTCGATGGGCATGAGTCTGAGTAAGCTCTGGGAGCTGGTGATGGGCGGGAAGCCTGGAGTACTGCAGTCCATGGGATTCACAAAGAGTCGGGCACGACTGAGCGGCTGAACTGAACTGAATTGTGATTTCAGATCTCTGTTACATGCAGTTCCTGATTGAGGGGACTGATGTCAGGATGTAGGTCTCTGTTTTATGGCTACCTGTGTAGGTGTCAGAAGGTTCTAATATTGATACTTGGACACATTGATCTTTGCATCGAGGAGTTGTGAGATGAGTGTTTTGGCAGTGGGTTGTCAGTGAACTGTAGTCAGCAGCAGAGGCTAGATACTGTCCGCTTAACCCTGCCTTGGGCAAGTTCACGCCATGTACTCTGAGTAGGCACTTCATTCAGGCCTGACCAGCACCAGTGATTGATGTAGAGATGTGGATCGGATGTGACCTAAGCTAAGAAAATCAAAGGTCTTGCAAGGTTTCCCCTGGAACTACTGGACATGAGCTTTTCTTTTCCTTCTTTCTTTCGGTGTGATAATACCTAGAATGAACATGTGACCTTACTGCTGCCAGGATGTGCGAGGAAAGCTTGGCTGAGAATGAAGGCAAAACATACCTAGCTAGAGGCAGAGAAATGGGGGTATCTGTCTTATGACGGCCTTTGAATCCTCTGGATCTATCCACATGCTGCCCAGTCAGCTGTACTGCTAAGCTTCCCGGCTGCTTAAACCAGCAAATTCCCATTTCTGCTCAAACTCATTTGAGGGAGTTCCTGAGCTCCAAAATCTGGGTCTTTAGCTGTTGTCCCTTATTGTTCTCTGTCACCTGCAGGAACTACTTGAGGTTGAAATCCCCTACTAGACTTTGAACTGGTGGCTGCCATAAGGGAGTCTCAATTTTCCCAACATAAAAAGTTGCTGCTGGGCTTCCCTAGAGGTCCAGGTGGTTAAGAATCCACCTTGCAATGCAAGAGACACTGGTTCGACCCCTGGTCAGGGAAGATCCCATATGCTGCAGGGCAACTAAGCCCGTGAGCCACAACTACTGAGCCGGCGCTCTGGAGCTGGTGAGCTGCAACTGCTGAGCCCACATGTGGCAACTGCTGAAGCCCGTGTGCCTAGAGCCCAAGCTGCACAGGAAGAGAAACCACAGCAACGAGAAGCCTGCACATGGCGACTGGAGAGCAGACACCACTCTCTGCAACTCGAAAAAGCCTGCGCGCAGCAATGAAGACCCAGCACAGCCAAAAATAAATATTTTTAAAAAGTTGCTGCTAATACTCAAGGGTCAGCCTTCTCCACCCAAGTTCATTAGAGTCAGGGACCAGCTAGCACTTATCTCCCTTCTCCTTGAACCACTAGTCTGCCAAATAGACTCTTTAAAAGGTTTTAAAGGTTGCTAGGTCTTAATATCCCATGCTATGGGGACTCAGAAGACACCAGCAGAGACTGCCAACTCCCCTAGTGGCGAGTCAGCAGACCTATGGGATTTCGCCTTTCAAGGAAAGAGCGCTTAAAGGTCTGACTTGGGGTGACTTGGCATTCATTTAGCCTGGAATGTTCCTAATGATCAGGTGAACTCAGACAGGGAAAACAGCAACTAGCTGTTACTTTCTCCTTAGTAGTAGTTCTGTATTACTCCACGTTTATCACATCAGGTGAGATTCTCTTTCTCAGCTGAGAAAACTCTTTTTTGATATGTGATCTTAACTTGGCAGATCCCTTACAGCAGTAACAGCTGTAGGATCTATTCAGCAATAGCGGATTGTCTGTGTCTGATTTTTGCAAGTGCCAAAAATTACTGCCAGAGCTTTCTGTTTCGTTAGTGATATTTGAGAACTTAAAATCTAAATAATGTCAGAGAGTTACCCAGATAGGAATCGTAAGTAAAGACGATAAAGCCACAGGGGTAATACTTGGTTTGAGGAGGGCAAGCAAGTTCATTTGAATCCAGTGTAAGAATGAGGCAGATCTATACTTGGAATCCTAAGGGCACAGTCTAGCTCAGTTATAACACTGATGTTTGTAGCATCAATGTCTAATCTCCTGAAAGCTAATCACAGTACTAGTAATAACTTAGAATAAGATCATTTTCTTTCCGAGGTTTGAAGCAGATTAGTAGTGCCTGTAAAAGAGAAAATACTCGATTGCAATTTTCTCTCCCTCTTTTCTTTCTCTTTCCATTTCCTTCTTAATCTCTCAGAGGTTACTTGTTTCACTTTTATTTTATTTATATGCTCAAGAGATTCCTTTGTGGAAAATTGATATTTATAAATTACATTAACATTAGGAATTAATGAGGCAGGAATTTAGTCTCTTTGGATTAATAGCATTGTTATTTCCACAATAGAGGGCAAGCATCTTAAACTCAAATGTCTACCCAACCAGGCCAGGAAAGTTAATGAATGAAATAGGCTGGGAGATACAGCTGGGAGAGGTGGGGCCTGTGGCAAATGGAACATGTTACACTTAAACAGTGTTCAATCGAATGAAACAGGGCTGGGTCTGTTTTGAGGCCACCCACTTGCTCTCGGTGACAGCGAGTAAAACACATCTTGCCAAAGGGAACTAATAACTTCTGAGCACTGAATGTGTCCTGTGTTCCAGGTGCCACCCTAGGGCCTCTCCAGATGTGAGCTCATTAAACCTCACGACAATGCAGAGATGGGTGTTGTTGACCCTGTTTTGACAGATAAAGGAATCTGAGATTGGGGGAAATCGACTGAAAAAGGTCAGAGTTTACATGGGTAAGTGTACAGCAGGGCTCGAATGTCATGCAGGCTGAGGACAGAGCTATGGAGTCTTCCCTGAGGGATCTCAACTAGGATGCTGGTGACAACTTGTCTCACACTTGACTGCAGCGTCTGGACTGTGCAGCAACTTTTCTGTTCTAGTGTCCTCAGCACTGTTTGGGGACAAAGTCACAGGAGGGAAGTGGCCTCACTAAGGAATGAAAAAGCACCACTTCCCAAACATTAGATGTAGACAGTGAGTCTTTTATCTGTGACTTGTCTACTCGAGCTTACCCTGGGAAAATACAATGAGGGTTTTAAGTAGTAAATCACAGGAGAGCCTAAACTGCTTCTTCTGTTATAATGAGCCCCTCTAGGAGACTGTCCCAGGTTACCCTGTTGGTTGGGTTTTCAGAGCACATTGGTAGCTAATCAATCATGTTCATTGTGTAGGCAACATCTGGACTTGCAAGGAATAAGCTGCTGACCCAGAAGCCATAGGCTTTGATGAATGGGGCCTCATGTAAGAGGTGGTTG
Source organism: Moschus berezovskii (assembly GCF_049115385.1). Taxonomy (NCBI): domain Eukaryota; kingdom Metazoa; phylum Chordata; class Mammalia; order Artiodactyla; family Moschidae; genus Moschus; species Moschus berezovskii. Next base: position 119,970,065 of record NC_142461.1, read on the forward strand.
GAACATGTAAGTAAAACACAGCCACATGGTAACAATCTCCCTCTCCATTCACCAAAATGTTTCCTGGTAAAACTGTGCCACTTGAGATGCCATAGACATATATATCATCTATTGTTTTTGAAAATTTCAATGTGTAAAAAGAACCATTTAAAAAATTCAGTTTGTTGAGCTGCAAGCATTTGTTTACTATGTACTTTTTGTATACTTCTCACAAGCCTTGGCGAGAGGGCAATGGCAACCCACTCCAGTACTCTTGACTGGAGAATCCCAGGGATGGGGGAGCCTGGTGGGTTGCAGTCCATGGGGTCGCTAAGAGTCGGACACGACTGAGTGTCTTCACTTTCACTTTTCACTTTCATGCATTGGAGAAGGAAATGGCAACCCACTCCAGTGTTCTTGCGTGGAGAATCCCAGGGATGGCGGAGCCTGGTGGGCTGCTGTCTATGGGGTCGCACAGAGTCGGACACGACTGAAGCGACTTAGCAGCAGCAGCAGCACAAGCCTTGGGCTCAAGGTTCTCCAAACATAATGGCTAGGGTGCCTGTGTGGGAGAGGGTTGTTGTTTGGTTGCTCAGTGGTGTCCAGCTCTTTGTGACCCCATGGACTGCAGCACGCCAGGCTTCCCTGTCTTCTACTATTTCCTGGAGTTTGCTCAAATTTATGTCCATTGAGTCAGAGAGGGTTGTAAAAATGTGGAGTTCCTTGCTTTTAGTGTGAATGGTGTTCTGAGTAAACTACTAAGGTACCTCCAAGAATGGATTCTATAATACCCCATTAACACCTGCTCCTCTGTTTTTTACCTGATATTTGTATTAATGAACTGCTTGGTGAGTGCCGGGGAAATCTCATGATGCCTGAGCATTTCTTGTGAGTTTAAAGGTGGTCCTCAGGTCAGTACCAACCAGGGCTTAGATCTGAGACAGGGAGGGAGCCATCAAAGACTGTGCATCCCACTGCCTTAGATCAATAGAGAACCAGAACCAAAGTATCCACGAGGGATGCTTGTCTTTAGATGAACATCCTTGGAGACAAAAATCCTCTATTATTTTAGTGGTCTCTTTCCATATGGCAAGAGAAACTACTTTTTCTAAAGTTTACAGCATAATAAATAAAGATTAGGGGGAGAAAGAATAAGAAGACAAAGGATATTTTACACATTCCACTGGTGTATTTTGTCCATAGAAATGTCCACAGCTGGCATTTTGTCAAAAGAAAGGGTCACCTTTAAGATCTGAGGGAAGAGACGCTATTGTGGCTTCTTTATTATATTGCTAACTCTCCCCCAAACTAAGATATGGGGAAAGTTTATATGTGTGGGGACAGCAGGACCAATACTCTGAATATTTTTAAAGTAAATTTTGAAGTTTGGTTTAAAGAAGAGAATATTAGAATATTATGAACAAAAACGTCCTAATAGGCACCGTTTTTCATCTTTTCAATGTTGGGAAGTTTTGCATTCATTTAACTTTCAGCTATTGATCATTTTTCCCAAAAAAGAGACAAACTAGATCTGTTTTTGAACTAAATTACAGAGCTTATATGGAAAAATAAGCAAGAATACTTAGAAACTACTGAAAGAGTAACGGGGAAGGTGAAACTAGGCTTATCATTAAAATATATTCTAGGGACTTCCTCGGTGACTCAGTGATGGAGAATCCATCTGCCAGTGCGAGAAACACGGGTTCCATCCCTGGTCCAGGAGGATCCCAGATACCAAAGAACAACTAAACGGATAAGTTCCAGCTACTGAGTCTGTGTTGTAGAGCCCGGGAACTGCAACTACTGAGCTCACTTGCCGCAACTCTGAAGCCCTCATTCCCTAGAGCCCGTGCCTCACAGCAAGAGAAGCCGATGCAATAAGAAACCCTCACAGCACAGCTAGAGAGTAGCCCCGCAGCAGTGAAGAGCCAGCACAGCCAAAAATAAATAAATAAAATATTATATATATATTCTCTAAAGCAATATTCATTAAAACAGTATGACTAGGCAGAGAGAGTAATAGAACAGAAGAGTTAAACTAGAATTGTTTAAGGGAATTTGGTATATGATGAAGGTGACCTTTTAAATCATAAGGAAAAAGATTAGTAAACAACCGATGGGAAAACTGGGTAGCCATCTAAAAACTTTATATCCAACACAATAAAGTAAAACCAGATGGGTCACAGACATAATATAAAAAATGAAACCATAAAGTACTGAACGAAGTTCTGAGAATTTAAAGAATTTCTAATTTTGGAACGGGAAAGTCATGATCTGTATGACAAAATCTAGAAGTCATAAGAGACAAGTTTGACTACATAAAATCAATGTATTTCTATATGTCATAAACAAAGTGAAAAGATAAATGACAACCTGGCAGGGGGGGGGGAATTGCCAGTTTTGCTACAGATGAACGTCTATTTCTTTAATATACAGTAAGCTCCTACAAATAAATAAGAAAAGACCACCAGCCCAATCGAAAAAAAGGCAAAATGTGGAGAGTTTACAGAAAAAAATACAATTACTCCTAAGTAAATAAACCCATACTAAAAATATGATCAAACTCATTTATGGTATGGAAAATACACATTAAAACTATAATGAGATACATTTTGCACCATCATATTGGCAACATTCATGAAGTTTGATAATAGCTTGTCTTGGTAAGAGTATAGAGGAAGAGGCACCTCCTCCATTGCTGATGGAAATATAAATTGATTCCATATGATCCAGCAATCACACTCCTGGGCATACACACTGAGGAAACCAGAATTGAAAGAGACACATGTACTCCAATGTTCATCGCAGCACTGTTTATAATAGCCAGGACATGGAAGCAACCTAGATGTCCATTTGCAGACAAATGGATAAGAAAGCTTCGGTACATATACACAATGGAGTATTACTTAGCCATTAAAAAGAATGCATTTGAATCAGTTCTAATGAGGTGGATGAAACTAGAGCCTAGAAAGATGCAAATGATAACCCTGTATACGAGACAGCAAAAGAGACACAGATGTATAGAACAGTCTTTGGGACTCTGTGGGAGAGGGTGAGGGTGGGATGGTTTGGGAGAATGGCATTGAAACATGTATGTTGTCATATGTGAAATGAATCACCAGTTCAGGGTCGATTCATGTTACAGGATGCTCGGGGCTGGCATGCGGGGATGACCCAGAGGGAGGATAAGGGGAGGGGGGAGGTGGGAGGGGGGTTCAGGAAGGGGAACTCATGTACACCCGGGGCAGATTCATGTCAATGTATGGCAAAACCAACCAATATAATATTATAAAATAAAAAAAAATTAAATAAATTGATTCCAACTCCACAGAAAGTTGGCAATATCTATCAAAATTCCAAATGCCCATATGCCAAGTGCCCAGTTATTCCACGTCTAGATATTTATTTTACAAATAAAGTATGAAGATGATGCATTTACAAGGATATTTATAGCACTCTGTTAATAATAGCAAATTATTAGAAACAACATCAGTGTTCAGAAATAATAGTTATTGATTAAATAACTCATTTTACATCTTTAAAATCTGATATTCTGCAGCCATCAAAACTAATGAGATAGCTGCTGTCTGGACATGAAAAAGGAGTAATCTCAAAAATATATTAAGTGTAAAAAAATAAGGTATGGAGCAGGATAGACATTCATACATGTGTATGTGTATATCTGTATGTGTATTATACACCGACTATATCTGAATAAAAGAAAAAGCTAAAAAAACACTATATTTCTGCTTCTACATAGATTGTCTTTGGATGAAATTGGGTAACAGTGGTTGCCCTGAGGGAGAAGACCTGGTTGACCAGGGGACAGAAGTGTGAGGGAGAACCTCTTCTCTCTTTTTGTGGCTTTTGAATTTTGTTCACTGGGCATGTATCAACTATTTAACACTAAAATATTTAAAAGTTTAACATGCACTGGTAATAGAATTAGCAACCTTTGATCATGCATTAGAATTACTCAATAGCAAGTCATTTCATTGTTCATAAAGCTCAGGAGTACAGGATAAAAAAGAGAAATACTTATTTCATAAAGATCAAAATAATTTAGGGCTTTGCTACCATAATTCAACAATCATCTCAGTACCTTAATGCACAGCATGCTAATGTTGTGTGTAAGCCTCCCTCTCTCTCCCCCATCCACATTTCAATAAGGGCCAACTACTCATTGATTCTAAACATTTCCTCTGAAAAGCGATCAATGTCCCCTGCCTGGCCATTAAATGGATTTTGAAAAACTCTTCAACCCGTATCAGTCTCATATCCTTATTTAGTTCCTCAAATTTGCCCTCAGCTGGGAATTGTGCAGGCGACTGTGATTCTGTTGTGTTCACCACTCATTTGAAGGGCCCCATCCATCATCATTTCTAGGCCTTTTCTGATGCAATGTAGCTTGTTCTTTGTCTTTCTTAAAAACTGAACGGCTGTTAAATTATCCATTTATCTTCCTTCAGATTTTCTGTTCAGTTTCTCAGGCCCTCTCAGGGCTGTCTTTTCTACCTTGTTTGCTGACTTTTCATTCCATTTCCCCTGTTCTTAGAGACATCTTGGTTCACCATGCTGTCCTTCAAAACAAACTCCCTGCTTCTGTCTGCTTGCTGTGTGTTTGAAATCTGCATCACTACTCAAGACAGATATGCTTTTTAAACTTTGTTCCTTCAGGACAGCTTTGAAAACTTGGCGATAACATGCTTCAAATTTTATGTGTGGGTAGCAGAGTGTATCAGGACAAACCCTACACCGAAGGTCAAAGTCTTGGTTTCTAAACCTAGCTTTGCCACTGTCAAGTCAGGTCACAAGGGAACTTTCAGGGTTTCACTCCCCTACAGATGATTTGCAAATTTGCTTCTAGGCAAGCATTTCAGTATGACAATAGTGTGTTGCTTCTATTTCAGGTGACTCAGTAAGGACCTGAGGTCGTACATGGATGCCTGCATACACAGTCTCTCAGGTGGCAACAAGGTTCTTTCAACCAGGAGCCCAGATTTGAAGGCCGAAAAAAAATCTAAGCTCTGTTACTTAATATCTGTGTACTCTTGGGCATGTTATAGGAACTCTCTAGCTTCAGGTTTCACATCTGAAAAGGGGGGTGATAGTAGAATCTATCTTGATATGGCTAAGAAAGTTAAATCAATCTTGGTCAGAAATGCTAAAGTTTCCCACAGGGCAGCTCAGGAGTGGTGGATTATATCAGGCATGCAAAATCTTCATAGCAGCTTTGTGATAACGCATTCCTTCCCCATCCTTGATATCGCTAAGAAAATTTAATCAGACTTGGAAAGTCAGTCTAGTGCCTGGCACACAAGAAGTGTCCAGGAAATGTTATTGTTGTAGATTCACTATATCTTGGTGAGACCGCTGTTTGCTATTTTTTTATCCAAAGTTCCAACCGAGGCTACTGAGGCTTCAGTTCAGTTCAGTTCAGTTCAGTTGCTCAGTCGTGTCAGACTCTCCACGACCCCATGAATCACAGCACACCAGGCCTCCCTGTCCATCACCAACTCCCGGAGTTCACTCAAACTCATATCCACAGAGTTGGTGATGCCATCCAGCCATCTCATTCTCTGTCGTCCCCTTCTCCTCCCGCCCCCCAACCTTTCCCAGCATCAGAGTCTTTTCCAGTGAGTCAACTCGTCGCATGAGGTGGCCAAAGTATTGCAGTTTCAGCTTTAGCATCAGTCCTTCCAATGAACACCCAGGACTGATCTCCTTTAGAATAGACTGGTTGGATCTCCTTGTGGTACAAGGGACTCTCAAGAGTCTTCCCCAGAACCACAGTTCAAAAGCATCAATTCTTCGGCGATCAGCTTTCTTCACAGTCCAACTCTCACATCCATACATGATCACAGGAAAAACCATAGCCTTGACTAGATGGACCTTTGTGGCAAAGTAATGTCTCTGCTTTTTAATATACTATCAAGGTTGGTCATAACTTTCTTTCCAAGTAGTAAGCGTCTTTTAATTTCATGGCTTAGAGATGCTATTAATGCTAGTAACAAGAATAACGGCTCATATGTATGGAGGGCTTTAGTATATAGTTTACTTTTCCAAAAGCATTTCCACAAATCCCGTCTCCCTTGGTTCAGTCTCTTGGAAAGGTTGATATTAACTATTATCAATTCCATTTACTCCAAAAAAGAAAGTCACTTTGTAAGGCCAAATGCCTTAGAAATGTAGCACAGTGGAGTTATTAATACTTCCACAGTCAAGCCTAGAGGCCTGGGGTGATCACCATGAAAACAGTGTGGAGGATAAGGAGCTGTAGGTTTCACTGCAAGTAAGGAGGGGGGATTTATGAAAGTGTTCAGCCTTTGTTGTTCATCTTTTCTCTCTTCCCTCTGCCTCCTTCCTCTCTGTATGTCTCTGTTGCTCTCTTTCTCGTGTCATATTAGGGTTTTCAGCTGTTCAGACCCTCTGTAGTGTGATCATAGGTGACATGTGAAGTCAGGGACTTGGAGAATCATTCTCCCTCTTCTGTTATTTTCTGGTTCTGTGGCTTAGCCCTTCCTTTGCTGGTGGGAGGCATTTATTCGCTGAAGCTCCCCCTAATTCATTGGGGCGATTCTGAGCAGTAGGTATAACCTCCCTAGCTTCTCAGCTGTGAAATAAAGATGGAAATGCTAAAGCCCGCCACAGGGCAGCTCAGGAATGGTGGGTTATGTCAGGCAACGCGGAAGGCACGCGATGCTGGGGAAACGCAAGATCGTCCTAACAGCTTTGCAATAACCCATTCCTTCCCCATCCTGTTGTTATGCAGGCTGTGCTGCTGATGGAGGCAGCCCCCAGGGGTCTCACGGCAGGCAGCTGAGTCACAACCTAGAGACCCCTGCTCTAGCCGGGGCAAGGTGGAGGTTGGGGGCATGCAGTGTGCGAAGGCGTTAGGGCTGCGTAACAGACACAGGGTATGCAAATGAGAATAATGTGCTAATAACGGAAAATGCAGTGGGTCCTGGAGACCAGGATATCTCCCTCCTGGGGGCAGCTTGTCACCTGAGCAGATTCCTGCAGTCAGAGAAGGACTTGCTGGAGAGAAGAGGGAAGTGTGGGCCTGGCAGAGACAGCTGTGTGGGCAAAGACATGGGCATGGACTATGAGTAGGGGAGTAAAAAAGCAAACACATCACTTTGCCAACAAAGGTCCATATGGTCAAGGTTACGGTTTTTCCAATAGTCACGTATGGATGTGAGAGCTGGACAATAAGGAAGGCGGAGCGCCGGAGAATTGATGCTTTCGAACTGTGGTGCTGCAGAAGACTCTTGAGAGTCCCCTGGACAGCAAGGAGATCAAGCCAGTCAATCTTAAAGGAAATCAACCCTGAATACTCTTTGGAAGGACTGATGCTGAAGCTCCAATACTTTGGCCACCTGATGCGAAGGGCCGACTCATTGGAAAAGACCCTGATGCTGGGAAAGATTGAGGGCAGAAGGAGAAGAGGGTGGCAGAGTTGGGTGGCATCCTCAATTCAACGAACATGAACTTGGACAAACTCCAGGAGATGGTGAGGGACAGGGAAACCTGGCGTGCTGCAGGCCATGGGATCACGAAGAGTTGGACATGACTTGGTGACTGAGCAACAATAAGAGGGGTGGTTGTGTCAGGGGCAGAGGGCGAGGAGGTGAGCATGGGCAGGCCACTGTGCCAGCTTAGATTTTTTTCTCCTCTGATGGGAAGGGAGGATCTGAAAGGCCCACAGTCCGATTTCCCCTAGAAAGATAAGGCTGGTGTTACGATGATGGAATCTAGGGGGACTCTGTGAGCCTGACAAGGTCTGAGTGGAGGCCACTGGCAGTGCGGTGGAGTCAGGAGAGCCAGGATAGGAGATCCCAGAGGAGGAGAAAATCATGACATAGCAACTAGAAAGTACTGGAGAAGGAAAACATCAGGCATTAGGTCCTGTTTTGTAACATATTTGTCTTGTTGATGATAGTAGAGGCTTTCTGAACTTGTCTTTTGTTTTTTGCATCTCCTGTATGCTCTGAAATCCTTTTTAATTCAATGTTTTGATTCACTTTCATTCCTTCACATTGGAAGCTCTCTTCAAACTTGCTGTGGCCCTAATCTGTTAGCATATATTTAAGCACTCAGCACTGAAAGACTTGTTCTGGGCAGTGAGTAAAGTGGGGTGGGGGAGCAGGAGGAGCTGCGATTGTTGTTGGGGGGAGGGGGCTTCATCTTAAGGGTGTTCTGCAGGGAGCCAAAACTCTCATTGAGGGAATCCCAAGTGCAAGTGCATACACGTCTCTCTGCGGCTGTTCTCCTTCCCTGAAGAGGAATCCCACTTTTCTGCCTCTGGGGCTATCTGGCCTCTGGCATCTTAAGTGCAAAGTAGGGCAGGCGGAGGTAAGGGGAGGCCTCCTGGGGTCTGGTCAATCATTCCACAGACTGCTAATTTCAGTCACAGGTTCTCCCAGTTAGTGCTCTGAGAGAAGAGCCCTCTGGTCTCCTGAGTTGGCAGCGGCTGCAAAGGCTATTTACCTGGCTGTGTGGAGAGTAGGAGGCTCCAGGGACCCCATCTCCAACCTCTCTTTGTTTCCAGGCTCAAGCCTCAGTCTCTTCACTATGGATCGAATTGTGACACACACCCTCCCCTCAAAAAAACAGAGAGAGATGCTGAATTCCTAACCCTGGTACTTGGGAATGTGACCATATTTGAAAATAGAATCATTGCAGATGTTATCAGGGGCTTCCCAGGTAGCTCAGTGGTAAAGAATCCACCTGCCAATGCAGGAGACACAGGAGATGTGGGTTCAATCCCTGGGTGGAGAAGATCCCCTGGAGTAGGAAATGGCAACTCACTCCAGTATTCTTGCCTGGAGAATCCTACGGACAGAGGAGCCTGGCGGGCTAAGGTTCACAAGGTTGTAAAGAGTCATATGATTGAGCAACTGAGCATGCGCACACAGATGTTAACAAGTTAAGACCAAGACATGCTGTATTAGGGTGGGCCCGAAATCCAATGGCTGGTGTCCTTATAAGAAGGTCATATGAAGACACAGGGACACAGAGACACAGGAGAATGTCACGTGAAGACAGAGGTGGCTATGGAAGTGACACAGCTACATACCAAGGAATGCCAAGGGCTCCAGAAGCTAGGAGAGAGGTATGGAATGGATTCTCCTGCCAGAAAGAACCGGCCCTGCTGACCCCTTGATTTCTGACTTCTAGTCTCCAGAACTGTGAGAGAGTAGATTTCTGGTGTGTTAAGCCACCCAGTTTCTTGTATTTTGCTAGGTAGCAGTAGGAAATTAATAGACTTCCTCTTGGCTGAACTTAGACCCTTGACATCCTGAGCCTACTCCTTCTGAAAGACAGATCAGTTCTCTTCCTATTGATGGCCACTTCTGCAGACATTCTGGGATGTAACTTCCTTTCCAGCCTCCAATTTTGAGGATATTTTATGCCCTCTTACATTCTATTGTCTTTGAGAATTTATATCTTCTTTTTTTTAAAGAAATGCAACATTATTATTTCTAACCACACTTAATAGCATTAAATAAGTCAATAAAATATTGAACCAAGGTGCTCGTTTTATAATTATCTCAATTATCAAAAACAACAAAATAACCAAAAAAAGTGGGAAATGATTGAAGAAATGGTGACAAGTCACTCTGGAATTCTAGGCTGCCATTTCAGAGGATAGTATGAAAATTAGGCATTTGGAAACAAGTTTTGAAGTTTATGTTAAGTGGCTAGCGCAGAAGACACTGGTGTTCCTGGATGAAAATGTGTTTGCATGTGGACAACAGCATGAGGGGGCAGCACAGGAAGAAGAGAACATGAGTCCTGACTTCTCCCCATAGTCTGCTCTTGAAGATCTAGGTATTCTCTGAGGCCATATATATTTTCTCTCCTGACACCCTCGATTTCCTTCTGGGTCCTCAACAGCATGTTGTTAACATCCTTACTTACAGACTGTTCAAGGCACTGTAGGCTTTTTCTATCATGTTCCTTAAAATTCTTCCAGCCTCTTTCCATTTCCCAAGAATGTTTATATCTTTAAAAATTTCCAAAAAAATTTTTTCCTTTGTTATTTTATTAATGGAATTCTCAGAAGGATGTGGAATAAACTAGGGAGGTCGATCTGCCATTGTTAATTGGCAACATCAACTCCATCGCAGATGAAAGTGTTTGGTCAAGGACAACTTGACATAAACTCTTTCTGAGAAAGTATTTCTCTGGTAACCAGCTGTTGCTAAGCTGCTGCTGCTAAGTCACTTCAGTTGTGTCCAACTCTGTGCAACCCCATAGATGGCAGCCCACCAGGCTCCACCATCCCTAGGATTCTCCAGGCAAGAACACTGGAGTAGGATGCCATTTCCTTCTCCAGTGCATGAAACTGAAAAGTGAAAGTGAAGTTGCTCAGTCTTGTCCGACTCTTCGAGACCTCACGGACTGCAGCCTACCAGGCTCCTCCGTCCATGGGATTCTCCAGGCAAGAGCACTGGAGTGGGCTGCCGTTGTGCTCTCCGGGTAACCAGCTAAACAGAACGATGAGCTCATTCAGTGCTCTAGGAACTGCTCTCTCTGGAATCTCTACTCAGCCCCTTGTATCCTCCCCTCTGAAGAATTCAAAGTTTTATTTTGTAAATGGGAGGTTTCTGAGGTACTGCTGGACAAACATGGAATCTCCTTTCACTTCCTTGGGGCCATGTGGTGGGAAAAAGCAGCAAAATCAGGCCGAGAGAACTTGGCTTTGAAATTTTGGCTCTGCTGTGTACTACGGAGAAGGCATTGGCAAGCCACTCCAGTACTCTTGCCTAGAAAATCCCATGGATGGAGGAGCCTGGTAGGCTGCAGTCCATGGGATCGCTATGAGTCGGACATGACTGAGCGACTTCACTTTCACTTTCACACATTGGAGAAGGAAATGGCAACCCACTCCAGTGTTCTTGCCTGGAGAATCCCAGGGACAGGGGAGCCTGGTGGGCTTCCATCTATGGGGTCACACAGAGTCGGACATGACTGAAGTGACTTAGCAGCAGCAGCTGTGTACTAACCGCTTCACTCTGGTTAAGTCCGTTAGTTTCTGTAGGTTTTCATTTCCTCATATATACACTTAGACCATGGATATTATAGGATCCAGAATGAAGTTTTGTTTTCCTTCACAGAGTTGGGGTCAAATTACATTGTGTATGTAAAAGCAACTTGTAAACTTTAAAATTTAAGCCCTTATCCAGTGGCCACTAGAGTCAGTATTCAATCGGTGTCTGCTTGCTGAGATAGTATATACAGGGACACCTTTGTGTCTTTCTGGACTGTAATACTGAAATTCTTTTCCAAAAGCTCAGTCTGATAGACGTCTTTAACTTTGTTTTAGACACTGCCTAACAGACTCGACGTTTCAAATGATCATCTGTAGTGAAAACCAGTGAGCACGGCAGTTGGGCTGCCATGTTCACTGCACGTGAGGTTGAGAGCCTGGCCCCCTCTGATCACACTGTCATTTAGCATCTGCTTGTTAAGATGAGGCAACGTGCCTTGAGTGATTTATTTAATATTTTACAGCTGCAGCTCTGATAACTAAATATAAGGGTAGTGATAGCTGAGGACCCAGATAGTGCCTCCTTGAATTCTCTAAGGACACGTTTCAAAGAACACAGAGGATTCTGTTTGGCAACAGCATAATGAGAATGCTTTATGTTTGTTTCGTGCCTCACTTCCCAGGAGCAAAAACAATGCTGACCCTTCAAATGAACATTAGATTGCAGAAATTTTGGAAAGGCACCCTTAGAATGCAGAAATCAGTCTTTAAAAGAGGACTTGATTCGTTTTCTAGTGAAAAATGAAAGTTTTCTTCTCTTTCTCCCTCTTTCCCGCCCCACCTTTTTTTCTTCCCTTCCTCCTTCCCTTCCTCCCCCCCTCTCTCCTTCCCTCCCTTACTTTCTTCCTTCTTTCCATTTTCTTCTTAAGAGAAGAGAGGCCATGAAGAGGTAAATCAGCATTTAAAATATGCTTTCTAGAGGAACTGGAAAGTAACATACCAAGCCTTGTATGGACTTGGAGTTAAGTGATTTTTAGCTTCATAAGTTCAAAGCAGAAACACTTTTAAAAACAGTTATTTATGCTGGTCAGCTGGATAGGGAGAATTAGATCTTATCTTAAATTCTACCCTCAAAAGCCTTATTAGGGAGTGTATTAGAACTTTTTTTTTTTTTTTACCAGATTCCAGCATTTTAATATAGATTCTTGATGGCAGTTTTGGGCTCATAAAATGTATATGAATAGAAATTGAGTCCTACTGTATAAATAAAGGGTTTTTAAAAGCTACGTGAAATAAATCAAAGTCCATCTTGTTTACCAAAAAAATGTACACAGAGTTGGTTGCTTTATCAAATCATGGTCATTTTTTGGAGGTGGAAGACTGTCTCCAAAATCAAACGGTCTGGCATGTCAGGTATTCAGGAAGGACCGTGAGATGTGGCCAAAGGTGTGTGATGCCTTCACTGGCCACATGCCATGCCCTATGCAAGGAGTGACAGGAGCTTGAATGTTCTTCTCATAATGAGCCCTCTCGGCTATTCAGCACGCTGCTATTTCATGTTTGTATTGAAAAACGTCAGGCACTGGAGGATCTGAAAAGTCTTCTAAGTCAATGGAAAGTTATATTTTAATCATGATAATTTAGTGTTTGATTGTATTGTAATTTCATGAAAATGTATATATATAACTTCTTGAGATCTGTGTACATGTGTTAGCTCTCCCTATTAACTTGGATATTAAAATAACTATATTTTCAGCCAATGCTGGAAGAAAAGAAAATTTTATGTATTTCTCAGTTTAAAAAGTTAAAGCTCTGAAAAATTCATGGCTATAAAATGGTCTTTTTACACTAGAATTAAGGGCCAATTCAACCATGATGAGAACCAAACCACTCTCTAAAAAGATAGCATAGGCCATATACTTCAGATTATGGGCAGGAATATGGCAGTGCGCTCTGATGGAAGGTTTTATGTATTTATAGATGATCATTTAAAATGACACTATAACCCTGCTTTGTACATTCCACTGCTTATTGACTCTGTGGTCCCGCATTGCACTATTTACTCTTGTTTCGTTACTCGTTTATTCCACTGATAGCAGTTTGAATATACTGGGCACTGTTCTGGGAACCGGGAATATGATGGTTCCCGGGAACTAATCTAAAGCGGAAGGAAAACAGAAAAGACAGACAGAAAGATGACCACAGCACAGAGAGTCACACGGAGTTATGAAGCGAGCGGGAGAGTGCTGCAGCCGTGCCGGGGAGTAAAGCCTTCTCAGAGGAGGGGACAGTGTGGGAGGACTCCTTCCAGACAAAAAGAAGAGGGAGGGAGGGAGCGATAAGCAAAGGCAAGGGGAGACCGTTGAGAGGGTTTGTGAGCCCTGTGCTTTTGGAGAATGAGAGGGCTAACCCAGGAGTCTGGGAGGTATCTTAGAGATGGTGGTAGTACCCTGAGGTTTTTAAGCAGGAGAATACCATGATGTAGCATTGATGTTTTTTTAAATGAAGATCATTTTGGCAAAAGTTTGGAAGACAGGGCATAAACTACAGAAAACGGATACATTTGGGTGTGTATATTTCCTCTTCCATTTGTATTTGACGAAGAGTACATAGAAAATTTTGAACAGGTTTTACTATCAGCGCTCAGACTGGGTTATGGCATCAAACAGCATTGTCCTATATGTAACAAGGAGGAGAATCTGAAAATATCAGACCAGTATATTTTTGTTCTACTTGAACCATGATGCCCATGGCTCCCCGCCCATCAGCTCAGCAGACTTTTCTCCTCTCAGCAAGTGGTGGCTCCCTGCTAAAAACAGCAAGCTCTCATCACCCAGCTTTCAGAGAGAGTAAGTCTCAGTGCTGGTTTTGTGTGGAGAGAAAAGTGAAAGTGTTTGTGACCCCACGCCCCCGCCAGGCTCCTCTGTCTATGGGATCCTCGAGTGGGTGGCTCGTCCCTTCTCGAGGGGATCTTCCCAACCCAGGGATCGAACCCTAGTCTCCTGCATTGCACACAGATTCTTTACCATGTGAGCCACAAAGGGACATTTCTAAATTCCAGAACTCGTATCTCTTAAGAACCAAGCCTGGCTAAAGCAGATCATCCAGAGTGACCACAGAGCTCTGGCGTGGGGAGCATGGAGGAGACCACAAAAGGAGAGTTCCCGTCAGACTCAGCTCAGTCCAGTCGCTCAGTCGTGGCCAACTCTCCGCGACCCCATGAATCACAGCACGCCAGGCCTCCCTGTCCATCACCAACTCCCGGAGTTCACTCAAACTCATGTCCACAGAGTCGGTGATGCCATCCAGCCATCTCATTCTCCGTCGTCCCCGTCTCCTCCTGCCCCCAATCCCTCCCAGCATCAGAGTCTTTTCCAGTGAGTCAACTCGTCGCCTGAGGTGGCCAAAGTACTGGAGTTTCAGCTTCAGCATCAGTCTAGGAAAAGGAAATTCATAAACTTCCCACTTCTGTCTTAGAGAAAGGAGAGGAGGAGAGAGGGAGAAGAGGAGAGAAAGAGGGAGGAGAGAGAGAGAGGGGGGCCGAGGTGGGGCATGAGACCAGATGTGAGTGTCCTGGCTCCATGCTCCTTGGGGGTCAAACCCTGAAGACGAGGGGAAGGCTCATCTCTTGAATCTCAGAGCCTGATTCAGGAAAATGACAGAACTTTCTCAGAATGAGCTGGCACTACCCAGGCGGCATATATTGGAAAGGACCGAGGAAGCTGCTGTGTGGACGGCAGGGTGAAGAGAAAGTAGCTGGGGTTTCTGCAGGGGTTGCGTGATGACAGAGAACCAGCCCATGAGAGCTGCCCGGGAAGCAGGTGGCGGCTCGCCTTGGTGTGCACAGATCAGAGCTGCGGCAGCCAGAGCCAGCGGTCAGACCCTGCACGAAGTGCTTGTGGCAGCCACCCCACAGTCCCAGAGGCCAGCCCTGCATCACACCCGGAGCCCTGGCCCCGCAGGCAGCCGGGGCGCTCGGTCCCTCTCACCCCCCAGCCACAGACGGTGACAAGGACAGGTAAGCCGCCCTAGCACCTGGATGTCAGCTGGGGAGAAGGAATGGTTCTGACTGAGGACAATTCACATTTTAGTCTTCCCAAGGACTTGCTTTAACCAGAAAAAACTGAGATGCTTTAGAACCAGTCACCAGGAGAAGGTGGAGCCAGAATTATTATAGAGAATATAGGAAGTTATTTTCTTCCCTTGCTCCTCTTCTTTCCTTCCTCCTCCCTCCCACCTTTTCTTTCTTCCTGAGTTTTTGGACGTATGTCGTTCCACATATATCCCCACTTTGCAGAGACAAATAAGTTAGCCTTGACTATTCCTTTCTCTCATTCACAGGAATACTAAATGCCATAGAGAAAAACATTTATAAGACACTGATTTGGGTGGCGTCCTACTTTTATTAAGTACATGATAGAACTGTTCCCCTCTTTAACCACATTCCATTCCTTGTAGGCTTTTAAGAGGAGAGTTCTAGTCACTCTGCAGCTCACTATTCTTTTTTTTTTTTTCTAAACTGAACACACGGCATGGACCATCTGGGGAGCATGAGTTGCTTTTGAAGTGCACTTCTTGGTATCCAGAAAAGCTGTCTTGGTGTGGCACCTTACTTCCTCTTTTCCAGTTTATCAATTCTAACTCCCAGGTTCTACAACTTGAACTGCAAAGATTTTTTTCCTCCCTTCTTTTCAGAGAGCATGTTAGTAATTGCATCAGGTGGAATGCATTTTCCAAAACAACGGTGACAAATGAAGGCAGAAAAAAAGTCAGAAGTTACTAAAACCATAGCTTCAGAAGCCCTGCCTGTTGCAGAACTGCCTTGACATTCTCACAGAGGCAACACTGCTGCCAAAATCTTCTTTTACAGGAGATCATTATTCTAGCTAGAACCTGGCCAGGTCAAGCTCTTTGTTGTTGTTGATCAAATACTCCAAAATCAAGAGCCAGTTTGGGATGAGCTGAAAATCTGATTATGTTCATAACAAAAATTAAATCTCTCAACCCTTAACACACGGAAGATTTATAATGATTTACAGTGCTTCACTGAAATTCTAGGTGAACTGAAGTTTGACTGAGTCAAGAATGAAAATGAAGGGCAAAAACTTTGCCTGCTATTGCAAAGAGAGGCTCAGTGTGATGTTGCCACATCAGGTTTTCTGTTTATCCCTAAGGCTGGTGCAGCAATGACTTCAAAGTTTGATGGTGTCTGGGGTTTTTTTCCTTCGTTCTTTTTTTTTCCCTGTTTTTTCTTTCTCTAAAGAAGTTGAGCAGCAGGCTAATGGATCCCCAGCAGGGTGCAAAGACAGCGGAAAGCACAGGAATCAGATGTCAATGTGTTCCTTCAAGATACCCTGCTAGGACAGCTAACTAACCAGGGCTTTAGTCTTCTCTTGGGGAACGCACGTTGATGGTTCCCTGCCCACTCTTGGCTCCCTATATGCTTCCTGATTAAAATACTGTCACAGATAAATCATGACTTCTGGGACCATTTTCTAGTTTTTTCTTAAGGAAAAGTTTGGAAACATAAGATTAAAAAGATGAGCAAGTTCTAGAGATTTTATGTGCACATATAAACATATGTATATAAGCACATCACACCTCCCTACTGTAGAACCATCCATGGATCTGGGACTATTCTCTGCATGTTCCTTCCCGACCCATTACTTTATGAGGTATGTTTATATATTTTCTGTCAGTCACTTTCAGTCAATCACTAGGTTACTCTGGAAAGTTCCTATTGAACAGATTTTGAGGGGTTGGGGGGTTTTCATTGTTTTCCTTCAGCGTAAGTACAAGTTGAGAATTGAAGTTGTCTCAGAGGTAAGAGTTTCCATTTTAAATGCAATGGACATTCAAAATCTACCAGTGCCCTTTTGTGGGTTCCCACCTAGGCACACAAATAAATAGCCCTTCAGGTACCACAGAGTATTGATCATCTACCCTTTGTTTGGAAAAGAGACAAAACTCGGCAAACTGGAGTGGAAGTGGAAAGTGCTTCATCTATTTTGACCAAGCACAACCCTCTTAAGCTGATTTACCCAGTAGAAGACAATGAAGTAAAAAAGCTGCCCTAGAACCATTATCTACTGCCGGGCGACATCTCCATCTTCACCTCCACAAGCCCCTTCCTGTCTTGGGCTGCACCCAGCAGCCTCAGCCACGCAGTGCATTTGGCTGGCTTCTCTCTTCGCTGGCACTCATCTTTCCACATTGCTCTGACTGCAAGAAGGTTTCTGATCATGATGTACGTATGTTTGCTTCAGGCTCTACGTGAGGTTTCATGCCACTCAAACCTGCTCCATCTTGGGGTCAGGGCTCTGGCCATTAAAAGGTCTCATAGCTACTCTTCCATATCATTTTGCCCTCTGCCCAGACTAACTCAGTAAAGCCACACTGCATTCTTAAGTTCCATAACGAGGAAGATGATGTCATCTCTCACAGTCTGGGGTTCCTGCCAGCTGCATGCTTTCCCATTTGCCTTTATCCTCTCAGACTCTTTATTAGTGAACTTTCCCATGAAAAAACCCAGACTGACCTTCCAGCAACAACCTGAATTCCTGCAGACATTTTCACATTTGACTAGCCTCACATTAGGGACCTTCCGTGCTTCAAGATTTTGTGTCTTCATTCTCATGGTGATTCCTCCCCACTGACTGATTCCATTTCCGTTGCGGAGCATCAACAGTTAGTGCGAGATTATCCAGTTAAATAATGAAAAACATCCAGGTGCTCAAGATGGGACAAAATAGGGATTCTCAAGGAGGGTAATTAAAGTCATTCTACAAGGTTTCAGTTTGAGGGCTTTTTGAAATGTTAATTTCAAAATTAGATCAATTTATATATTCATATAAATATGTATTCATATGAATATATAAATATATACATTAGTTTGTCTACAAATTAATATATAAATATTATACATGCAAATTCTATAAATGTAATTTATAAATATTATAAAGAATTTATGTGAAATCCATGAGGTTTTTAAAAAATAAGTGATGGAAAAAGAGCATGACTTTCATGCTTTTTTCAGTGAGAAGATAACAGCAGCAGGTATGAACACGAACTTTTATAAACAGCTTGTTCCACATTCCTCTTTAGATGCTGTTACTTTCCCCATTTGGTTTAGTAAGAAAAGATGGTGGGTGAATATCCAACAGAGGTGAAATGAGGCAGCAGAAAGGCCACTACAGCAAAACCAAGGCCACAGATGAGTGGGACACAATCTAATTTGGTGGGAGTGTCACTTGAACTTTCTATATGTCAGTTTCTTGTGAATAAAATTAGCAAGTATATCTAATATCACAGCTAGGTAGTAAAGTAAAACTTGTGAAAAATCAGGAATGATAGATAATATGATGGGGTATTCAGTTCAGTTCAGTCGCTCAGTCATGTCCGACTCTGGAAACTCCTATTTTCATTTTAAATTCAAAATAACTTACTTTTTAACCTGAAGATTTTAAAGTATTTATGGGAAGTATAAAAATAAGCCCAAGTGATTGCGAACCAGCAATGAAACATTTAAATTAACATGGAAAAACACAAGAGAGTCCTTTCCAGCATTTATGGTAACTAATCACGTAGGAAGGGTGTGTAGAGTTGAGTTCATTCCAAAGTAGCTTTGCGGACTAACACCAAAAACTTATCAGCCATACAAATACATGCCTTCATCCTCTTAAGCTTTACCCACAGTAAAAGGAATTTATTAATTGCAAGAAATTCATCTCGTTTATTGCCTAAGAATGCACAGGAAAGTGAGTAAAATTAAAAAATAATTCAATATGGGTAGTCAAGGTCAATTTCGCAAAACAAGATATACCTGACCCAACAGCTATAGGCCTTACACCTGGCAACCCAGCTTATTCAGAGATACCAGAGGAGTGAGGATGGCAGAAGTGGATGGGAGAAAGGAGAGCTGAGGATCTTCTTATAATAACGTAGACATGATTCTTGATATTTCACCCAATCTTTCATTTTTAAATAAAAGAGCATTAAGTCCCATGTATAACTAAAATAACTCATTTTAGATTCTTTTAAAGCTTTACTTCTCTGATTTTATGCTATCATGTACTTAATGGATAATATAAAACAAAAAAATTACTTTTCTTGTTTATAGTCATTAAAAATTACATTTCCATCTTCAAGACAGTATTCTATGTTTTTTTATTTTTTAGGATAATGTGACAGGGCTCAGCAGTTCCCAAAAGTGCTGGAAATGAAGTGGTAGATAAGCCTGAAACTTAATGGTTGTGAAGTCCTTAAAAAACAATACTGTGTTTTTAATGGAGTTAGAGTGAGAAATGAAGCCGTTTTGCTTTCCCTGCATGCGTTTCTCACTCTGAAGTCAAAAAAGCAGCTCAAGCTGATTGAGGTGGGTAGGGGGTAAAGAACTTATCAGGTTTTTCACATGAAAGCAAATGCTTAGAAGTAGGATTAAAAGCCAGTGTGCACTAAACTGTGAGTGTTAACTGATGTCAGCCCTAATCCTACTCACAAAGTGGAGTGTGAACATCCAAGCTAATGACACTAGTCTCCTTGCCAGAAGCAGGGTCTCGAACCCACACGGCAGAGCTGGAAACCACCTCACTCTGTGTTCGGTGGCTGTCGTTTGTCATGCATCTCAGACAAAGGCAGATATTTAAGATGGAAGAGGCTTTACAAAACCCTGTGGCCCAGGCAATAGGGTCAAAGCAGAAAACTATGTTTCATGGAACTCTCAAGTCTCACATGATATTAATAAAAGTAAAAGAAAAATGGTAAAAAAAAAAAAAAACCTGAAAGAGATGTCCATGGTCAAGTGTTTAAGAAATTCAGAATTAATCAAGGTTAAACGTGTTTCTTTCCTGAAGTACTTTTCCGAGCCTTCAGTATTTTAATGTGCAGGAAAAGAAAGTGAAAGTGATAGTCGGTCAGTCGTGTCCGATTCTTTGCCACCCTGTGGACTGTAGCCCGCCAGGCTCTTCTGTCCATGGGATTCTCCAGGCAAGAATACTGGAGTGGGTTGCCAGGGGATCTTCCTGATCCAGGGATTGAACCCACGTCTCCTGCATTGCAGGCAGATTCTTTACTATCTGAGCCACAGGGAAGCCTGAGACCTCTTTCTAATAAGATATTCACTAGGCTATGGATGGACACTTCTGTTCCTTAGGGGCACAATTTGAGAAATACTGAGAGATAATATTATGATACCTGGTTTGTAGATGAGGGAGTTGAGGGCCAAGGAGAACTCGGGTCTTTGGGTTCCGAGTACCAGCTCTTCTCAGTGGACTGATCAGAAGTCCGAGAAAAGCTGCAACCACCATTCCTGGCAACACACATACCCTGGGAGGGTGTCCTAAAACCAATACTTCTGAAAATGCGGTACATACACTTCCAGAAAGGAAGCTTCCTGGCTCGGTGAGACATGCAGGCCCTCTCGAATCATGATTACCTGATACAAAGGCATACAGATGCTGTCAATCCATTCCAGTTGCAACCGAGGCAGCTCATCCTTCCGGTTCCGATCAAAAATAGCCTGGAATGGGGGAGGAGAGCCTTGCTTTATTACACCAGAGACTTTACAGGTGCTTTGTCAAACACTTTGCTACAATGATCTGATTTTTCCAACTGAACACTTCACAAATCACAATCAACCTTTACATGTACTTTCTTTTCCTTTATCTGTGATGAGAAATAAAGTATTTTCACCTCTTTTTATGAGATTTGTAAGCAGATTTATTTGGACGTTATAGCATGCAACTCCTTGGGGCCAAAATCTGTCTTCAGATATAGGTAACTGCTAGTAAATCAAGTCATCAGGTCACTGAGAACTGGGTACAAGTCAAAGGAAGGGGGAATGTTTTATTGCCACAAAATAGTGCAGGCTTTTATTTTTATAGTGAGAGAGTATGGAATAGATTGGAAAAGATCCTTAAAAGCAATGTCATTTTAAATAGGAACTATTTGTGTTAATTTTTCAGAGTGGGGACAATTTTGTGTGTTTTTCAATAAGGTCCTGTCATTAACAAATTCCTAAATTTTTATCTGTCACTGGATGGATAATTGGAGAAGGAAATGGCAACCCACTCCAGTATTCTTGCCTGGAAAATCCCATGGTCTGAGGAAACTGGTAGGGATGGATAATGGGGGGAAGTACCCATTCTCTCCTCATTCCCAACCTTTAAACTTTATGATATTATAATGTTTAGAAAGTTTTTGAGAAAAAGAAGTGACATATTTTTGTTGGGCAGACATAAAAGGAGAGACACTCAGTTGTCACTGGACAGCTAAACTGTATTCCTTGGACAAACACTGCCCAGTGTAGTCCAGTGACAATGTCCCTCCCTTTGTTCTTTTTTATGTATATAAACTTTATTGGCAGAGGGTATATTTTCAGGTATAGATTCAACTTATCAATAAATTTTAAATATGTACACATGAAATATGTTTTGCCCAGATACAAATGAGATTGTCTTTAACTTAGATGACACCTACCCAATGGCTATTACTATAAAGCACTAAGCAGGAGTCACAACATTAGTAAATATGCTGCAGATTCCAGGTACTATATCAAATGTGTCACGGACATGATCAGCTCAGGGATAGGTAAAGGCTAATTCCTTTATTCTTAAAGAGTAAGGCCAAGGTCTAAGAAGCAACCCCGCCCTGCCTTACTGTCTTACATTAGGTTTTGTCTTTCTTCTAAATAAAATGTGGCATCCACATCATTTTGGTGTTCACAGAGGTCATGAGGGCAGACTCATGACATGTCCTTGGTCCATATATGTTGAAAAACCCTGCATCCTTCAGGCTTAGGAACAAAGGTGAGACTGGGTGGGGTCCAAATCATTTGCTGCTGAGGCTCACAAGAAGATAGAAGGGTGCTGCTGAGGAAAGGATCTCCAAATTAGGGAGAAGATCACTGCCTCCCACTGGCCTGCTCCTCCTTGACTGCCATATGAAGTGTAAATCTCAGAAAGGAGGACTAGGCTCTCCAAGAACACTGTGCAACGTGCTGGAGGAAGGGCTGGTTTCTGTCAACTGCATGGACCTTGGTTCAATGTGTCCACGATTTAAAAACATTTAAATGTTTTAAAACCATTTAAAAAACATTCTTCTGTTTTACCCTGTCTATAGTTCTCAATGTCGTCTGAAATTTTCTTATTTGTTTAATGACTTTCTGGTGCATAGGATACACTTTTTTTTTTTAATTCACTTAAAAAATATTCACAATTAGCTGTGCAACCATTACAACAGTCAATTTTAGAACATTTTTATTGCTCCAAGGGATAAAATCACATACCAATTAGCACTCTCTCTTCATTCTTCCCCAAATCCCCTAATACTGAGGCAGTTCACAAAATCACTTTCTGCCTTTACAGATTTGTCTGTTCTGCAGACAAATGTCTGTTCACATTTTATGTTCATGGAATCATATGATATGTGGTCTTTTGTGATGGGTTTCTTTAACTTAGCATAATGTTTTTAAGGTTTACTGTGTAAGCCCACATCAGCACTTCATTTTTATTGCCAGATGATATTCCCTCGTATAGATATACCATATTTTATTTATCCATTTATCAGTAGATGGACATTTGGGTTGTTTCAACCTTTTATTATGTATAATGCTACTACATTCAAGTTTTATTGTGTGGATGCATGCTTTTGTTTCTCTTGGGGTTATAATTAGAGGTAGAACTGCTTGCCACATGGTAACCCTAGTGTTTAATGTTTTGAGGAACTGCCAAACTGTTTGCAAAGCAGCTGCGTCATTTAAATTCCCACCAACAATGTACAAAGTTCCAATTTCTCCACATTCTTGCCAACTCTTGTTACTGTCTGTCTTTTTGATTATAGTCCTGTTAGTGGGTGTGAAGTGGTATCTCATTGTGGTTTTAATTTGTATTTCCCTGATGACTAATGATTTAGGACATTTTTCTTCACATGCTTATTGGCCACTTATATATATTCTTTAGAGAAATGTTTATTCAGATCCTTTACCCATTAAAAAATTGTGTTGTCTTTCTGTTGTTGAGTTGCAATAGTTTTTATATATTATATATTTTATAAAACATTTTATACATTTATATAATAGCTTACATATATTGCAATATTTTATATATATCCTAGACATTAGGCAGGCTTCCCTGGTGGCTCAGATGGTAAAGTATCTGCCTGCAATGTGGGAGACCTGGGTTTGATCCCTGGGTTGGGAAGATCCCCTGGAAAAGGAAATGGCAACCCACTCCAGTACTCTTGCCTGGAAAATTCCATGGATGGAGGAGCCTGGTAGGCTACAGTCCATGGGATCGCAAAGAGTCGGACATGACTGAGCAACTTCACTGGTTAGACATTAGGCCCATATCAAATATATACTTTATAAACATTCTGTGGGTTGTCTTTTCACTTTTTTGATAGTGTCCTTTGATACACAAAGTTTTAAATTTTGATGAAGTCCAATTTCTCTATTTTATCTTTTGTTTCTTATGCTTTTGGTATCATATCTAAAATATCATTGCTGAATCCAATCCAGAAGATTTATATCTTGTTTTTTTTCTAAGAGTTTATAGTTTTAGCTCTAACATTTAGGTCTATGATGCATTTTGAGTTTATTTTAGGGTCTGGTGAAAAAGAAGGTTCATTTTCATTTGCATGTGATATTCCATTGTCCCAGCACCAATTGATGTATAGATTATTTTTTCTTGATTGCATTATCTTGGCACCTTTGCCCAAAATCAGTGGGCCATAACTGGAAGGGGTCATTTCTGGACTAGTCACGTCTCAACAAATGTTTGATGAGTGGAAGTGTGAGATACCACTTTGTCCTATGTGTCCCTTTACAGAATTTTGCACCTTGTAATTGATTATTAGTGAAAATTTATTTCATGTCCATATTTCCTGCCAGTTGACAAGCTTCGTGAGGGCAGGGAAGATGGTGCTGCCTCATGTCTTGATGCACTGTGTTCAGCTTCATGCTTAATACCTGAAGGTGGCCAAGCACGTTCTGTTAACTGACTCACTGCTTCAGTATTAATCTGGATGAAGTTACTCTGTTGACCTTAAGGACCATGACACCTGAAAGGGCTCTTGGACAATTTTATCCCTAAATATCAAGAAATAATGGACACAGAAGGTGTCAGATCCGGGTGTGCGCATTTCTAGACATTTCTGGAAAAGCACTAATGTGGGATACTCCTGCTACAGCAGCCAGGCCTCTCCCGAGGAGACGGTCATCAGTCCCCCTATGGGGGGACAGTAGCATGTACAGCTATGTTTCCACCACAGAATTGACTTCATTTATGTCTCCAGAAAAACCCTTACCTGACTCTACAAAAGTTCCTTAGTGCTGTGCCACTCCGCCTGCCAGCCTGTCAACGCTGGCAATTAACTCATATTTTTTCCACTTAATTAAATGACCTGTGGTATTGCTGCAGCGTAAGGCCTTCAAAGGAGGCCTTGGAAACAGTTTTTTAAAAGAGGAGAAAAACTTTTACTTGAAAACAGATATGCTAATAACTGGCAGAAATTTGGGTTGTACTACGTTTTACACATTAACTATGTATCCCAATTTAGCATTTTTATTCTATAACCAAATTTGACGACACCACCAAAAAAGAATAAAGGAATGTTTTGAAAACAGTATAAAAAGATACTGTTTTCTTTTGGAGATTAAAATAATTGATGGGTGTGTTAACCTATGTAGTCTCCTGATCTATTATGGGTCAACAACAAATAAAGAATAGTCAAAATTAGTAAGTCTGAGTTCTGACTTCAAACAGGTGAAACTCTTCAAGCTAGGAGCTCTTCTGCCACTTTTCCTTGTTTTTAAATGTCAGTAAAGAAAAATATTTTAAAACTTGAAGATCTTATAAATAACTCCAAATATTCAAAACCTAGTTGATCTGAATCTTCATAAACAGACACTCTTGATAACTGACAGATTCCTTGAGCTGCATTGCATCTTCTGTGCTCTGGCAGACTTCAGTATACTCTGGACATTTCTTGGATCATTGGGTGATGTTTTGAGCTACTCTTTCATTAAGAATAAAGAGACTGCCCCCTCCTTGAGGCTGGCTACTGGGGCATTTATTTCTTTGTCTCCTGATGGGTTAAAAACAGAATCATCCTTAGCAAATAGTAACTGAATGGCTGAATCCAATAAAAACAGCATTTCAATCAGCAGAGCCTACTTTCCCAGGTGCAACTTTTCATTTTGCAAAAAAAGAAACAGAGACTTGAAGTGATTTGCTTTCAGAATTTGGAAAAGTTCAAAATTGGAAAGTAAAATCCAAAATATCTGTTATTTACTGCACCTGCCTGTTCTAGCCCCTCAAGGCTGGACAGCTTGCCTTTAGGCTTTTTTTTCCCCCTGTATTTCTGTTTCAACGTAGCCACTGACGGCATATGGAGCACTAGCCCCGGGCTTTGAGTTATTCAAGTAGTCCTCGCTTGTGCCTGCTCTGTAGTCCTCCCTTGTGCCTGCTTCTCCCAGGGTGGGAACACAGGACATGCTTGTTAAGTAATCAGCCCTCTTAATCAGAAACCTGGGAATAACAGTGTTTAGCATCTAAGTTTAATTAAAGTTTGAAACTTTCAAGAGTGCATCCTTAAATTCATTCTCAGCCTTTCAAGGTTCAATCTGAAGTTATTTTGAAATGTCATTCGAAAGGGTAAATACATCATAAGAAAAGGATGATCTTACTGAAGGGGTGAGTTTCAGTTCTGCTCTCTCCCGATCGCCTTGTTCAAAGAACTCGCTGGTTACAAGTTCAGCCACCTGAAACACAAAAATATTTTAATTAATGGGCATATGTAATTCATCATGAGATGTAGAAGTTATTTCTGGCTTATGTCTATGGCAGTTACCTTCAAGACAGACTACCATTTGAAAAGCTTATGAGGAAGTTCATTAACCTTTTGTGTTTGAAAGTATGACAGAATTTAATCAATCAACCTGATTTCCTTTTAATCAAATCTTGTGCATTGTATTTTTTTTTTCTTGAAATAGAGTTGAAGTACAGTTGCAATCCTTCAGTTCAGCCAGTTCAGTTCAGTCGCTCAGTCGTGTCCGACTCCTTGAGACCCCATGAATCACAGCACGCCAGGCCTTCCTGTCCATGCCAATAGACAATCTCAGAGTAGAGCTTACATATTCAGATGAGGCACGGATATGCAACCTTCAAGGGAGGGAATGTTCTTATCCAGAAAAATGAAGCAAATAATAACCTACTAGTAATTGACATTATAACAGATTATCAGCCAACTTTTGGTTGTTTCTGTGCAGATTTTTTACTTTGTTGCGCACATATTTTAGCCTGGCTACATTCCGCCGTCATAGAAACTTCGTAACCATGTCCCCCTACCAGCATTTGCGTGCACTCTGGAAGGGTTAACCCCGGGGCCCACCCTTTGCTTCCTACTGTAGCAATCAGTCAAGACGCAGGACTAATGCCAGGTCCATTGTTTGTACCAGACTTTATGGTATTTTTTTTGAAAATAATTCTTTATTTCGGCCGCACTGGGTCCTGGCTGCGGCTTGTGGGCTGCTAGCTGTGGTGAGCAGGGGCTCCTCTTCATTGCAGTGCGTGGACGTCTCACTGCAGCAACTTCCCTTGTGGAGCGCAGGCTCTGGGTGAAAGGTCTTCAGTAGCTGCGCAGCAGCATGTGGAATCTTCCCGGACCAGGGATCAAACCCATGCCACCTGCATTGGCAAGTAGAGTCTTATCCACTGTACCACCAGCAAAGTCCTATAGTATGTTATGATATGACTTGAACAATGTGATTGGGTTTTAGGCTGTCTCCATCCACATAGTAAATAACTTTATTTAGGGTGGGTTCTAGTTGTTAACAGCACAATGTGATGGCTGTTCTACTGTAGACCACACGGATATTCCAAAGTAAGGACATACATTTTTCTACTTTTCATCCATTAGCATGGATGTTCAGAAGCTACTGATCACGGTCAGGCTTACAGAGATTTTTTTTTCCCCCAAGTCCTGTGCTTCTATCAATAGGTTTATGGGAAGAAAACTGATATAACTGATAAGCGCTGACCGGATATTTTCAACAACACCGTGGTGAACATCTGGGAAATCTCTGAGATGAACTAGCTGGATTTACAAAATATTGAAAGAACAGAAAACAAATTCCAGACAACTTGATGGCAAGAAGATCTGATTTCCAGGCTAATTCCAGGCTCTTATAAAGATGAGGTTCTCAGGTTTGGCAAAGGTTGCTGCTGCTGCTGCTGCTAAGTCGCTTCAGTCGTGTCCGACTCTGTGCGACCCCATAGATGGAAGCCCACCAGGCTCCCCGTCCCTGGGATTCTCCAGGCAAGAACACTGGAGTGGGTTGCCATTTCCTTCTCCATGGCAAAGATTAGAGTGGCTTAATTTTGGTCAAGTGCAGAGAATCAAGATAATTTACCTAAATATATCTCTCAAGAGATTTTGTCAACCATAAATGGTAGCCATTGATAAAACAAAAAGAATATGTAACACGTACACACATCTGAGAGTGGCAAGTATAAAGTCATTTATTAACAAATAAAATGGCCAGCGCAGATTTTAAACATTTAAGAGACACAGATGTATAGATCAGTCTTTGGGACTCTGTGGGAGAGGGTGAGGGTGGGATGATTTGGGAGAATGTCATTGAAACACGTATGTTGTCATATGTGAAATGAATCACTAGTTCAGGGTCAATGCATGTTATAGGATGCTCGGGGCGGGCATGCGGGGATGACCCAGAGGGAGGATAAAGGGAGGAGGGAGGTGGGAGGGGGGTTCAGGAGGGGGAACTTATGTAAACCCGGGGCGAATTCATGTCAATATATGGCAAAACCAACCAATATAATATTGTAAAATAATTTGCCTCCAATAAAAAATAAATTAATTACAAAAAAAAAATTCAATAGCATAAAACTAGGTGGAACTGACTTAATTTTCCTAGATTCTGGTTCACTTCTCTCCAGTCTCTGCCACTGCCTTTGACATTAGCACTCCAAGCCTCTCCTGTTGCTCTCTGGCCTTCCTTTAGAGAAGAAATGGCCCTCTAAGGACCTGGCCTCACTATTTAGTTTCCAGAACTCTCCCTCGAACTCCTCTGAGGTGGATCTTTTGCACTAAAGAATGTACGTGTGTATAGCAGGTCACCCTGAGGTGGAGTCCTGAAGAGGTCAGCAGTCCCTGGAAAGCAAAGAAATTAAAACAAAATCCTTGTATTGAGCTTTGCAAAGTGGTCTTGGGTATTTCCCCTGAGCTTCTTTCACAGCTCAACTTGTACCACTCTTCCATTTGTACTTAAAAACCCAAGCAGGCCTATTAAGTGGCTCCTGATTGAATTTTTTATTAAAGAAGGAAATTGAGATGCTAATCAGGCCTTGGGGGATGACTGGGGAAACCCACATGCTTAGAGTCCTGTGTGCAAGGAAGGCAAAGTGAAAGAAACTCCAGTGAAAAAACATTTTCATAGGGAATTAAAAAAAAAAATCAGCATCCAGGAAATTGGAAATATATTTCTATTTTTAAAAGAAGTTTCTATTGTTTTTGACCAACTGTTTCCTAACATCCTACTAGAAGTTGAGTAAGTTTCAATTTGGAGACAAAAATGAGATCTTTAGTTTAGAGTTGTGACAAGATTTCTGATGGAAATATTTAGAAAAACAGAGTTTTATATTTTATTTCCCTGACCTCATGAGTTTCTGCATCAGTGAGCAGACGTTCAAATCTTGAAAATAAAATAATATTTATATCAGGGACCAAGAAGACCACCTACAAGTGGCCATTGGGCCTCTTCATTCTATAATCTCAATGCAGTAACTTTTTTCCTTTCAAGTACTTTGTCACTTTCTGACTCCCAGGTGGGTTGTTGCTCCTTTACCAGTGACATGCATTTCACTGGGGTCCTGATGGCCTGGCACAGCATCCCTCATCCACCCCCTTTCTAATCTTCTCTATTATCCTCAGTCCTCCTAATTTTTTCTACTCTTCACCACCTTCCACCCCTATCATAGAGGCCACTCCGCATAGTACCTGGAAAAGCCACCTACATCTTCTCTGTAGTATAGTCCCAAACTTTAAGGGAGGCCATCCCACATGAGGGGGGGAAAGGTGGGCATAGATGAAGAAATAAGCTACGCGACCAACAAATTCTCCACCACAACCTGCTTTTTAACTTCAAGCATGTGTGCATGCTTAGTTGCTCAGTTGTTTCTGACTCTTTGCAACCCCATGGACTGTAGCCCACCGGGCTCCTCCGTTCATGGGATTCTCCAGGCAAGAATACTGGAGTGGGTAGCCGTTCTCTTCTCCAGGGGCTCTTCCTGACCCGGGGATTGAATCCAGGCCTCCAGCATTGTCAGTTCAGTTCAATCTCTCAGTCATGTCCGACTCTTTGTGACTCCATGGGCTGCCGCAATCATCACCAACTCCCGGAGCTTACTCAAACTCATGTCCATTGAGTTGGTGATGCCATCCAACCAGCTCATCCTCTGTCGCCCCCTTCTCCTCCTGCCCTCAATCTTTCCCACCATCAGGGTCTTTTCCAATGAGTCAGTTCTTCACATCAGGTGGCCAAAGTGTTGGAGTTTCAGCTTCAACATCAGTCTTTCCAATGAATATTCAGGACTGATTTCCTTTAGGATGGACTGGTTGGATCTCCTTGCAGTCCAAGGGACTCTCAAGAGTCTTCTCCAACACCACAGTTCAAAAGCATCAATTCTTTAGTGCTCAGCTTTCTTTATAGTTCAACTCTCACATCCATACATGACTACTGGAAAAACCATAGCTTTGACGAGACGGACCTTTATTGGCATTGTTGGCGGATTCTTAACTGTCTGAACCACTTCAATCATGTCATGCTAAAGTGAAAACCAAGACTCAATTGGAAGAGAGTCTATTTACTGGAGGAGAATCTGTAGGAAAACAGCACCACCTGCACCAAGCTGTGATGTGAGCAAGATAAAAACTTTCATTTGTGTTCAACAACTGAATTTGAGAATGTATTTGCTACGGCAGTCAAGCCTTGCTTAGCCTTGACTAACACAAAAATTGGTATGGAAGTGAGGTACTGCTATTCAACAGAAAGGAAGGAAGGAAAAGAAAGGAAAAAACCCTAAAATATGTGGCTTGAGAGTCAGGTATAAAAAAGTGAGGAAATAAATGGTTGTTAGAAGCTATAGGGATGATGATCCATCTTGCACGGTGGCAAAATAGTTTGCATAGTTCTCATGGAAATAAAGCAAATACTGTATCTAACGAACTTGCAACCTTAGGGGAAGAGATTGAAAAAAGAAAGTTAATAGCACGTCATGGCTGCTATTGACTGTTTTGCTCAGTATCATAAGAAGTGAGCTCAGAAAAGGGTTGGCAGGTGTATAACCCGAAATGAAAGGGAACAGAGAAAGTCATAAATTCTGGGTCTTATAGGGATAGAATATGAAACTGCTTCTTAACCCCAAACTGTGAAAGTAAAAATCGAAATACATTTTGAATGACAAAGACCTCGACTTACTTAGCCTCACAACAAGAATGAAATAGAAGGTGTGGTCAGTGACACACAGTTAAAAACTCTGAATGAATTAGGGGACACACCCAACATCCTTTCAGTTAGACAAAATGGCTCAGAGAAATAATTTGACTACATGGTTTTCTCACTGGTGCCAAATACGGGGCACCAAATACTGGGGATTAACAGTCAAGAGAGAAATAAAGATGTACGTGCTATATTTCCTTGTCCCTGAATGTGAGGAAGCAAAGAAATACAGGCGATCTAAGAAGTTTGTATAGTATCTAACTGTGGAGATGATTATTAGCAAACGGAAATGACTGGGATCAAAGCCCTAAGAAGGTGACTAAATGTTTAAGAGGCTGTTGGTGCTAAAACCCCCTCACAAGCCTGTGACTATCTAAAACTTAAACCTTGGGCACTCGACCTTCTTTCGAGGGGAAGCAGGCTGAGAGAGTTTGGCCTTTGAATCGCACCAAGGAGGATGGTGGAAAAGGAATGATTTCCCAGGATGGATCTAAAAACCAGAGAAAATATCAGATTGGGGAGCGTCTCCCTGAGATTGAGGGGCCCTCGCAGAGGATGCCCCATGGAGCCGGGAGTGTCGTCTGAGTGTTTTGCGGCATGGTGTGTGCTCTGTGCTGCATTTTGGGGGTGTGTGGGCCTCTGGTTTACATCCAGACGTGCTGCAGGGATGTGCACGTGTCACCCAGAGATCCTGGACTTTGAGCTTAATCCCTCAACCCATGGGCTGTTTGGGTCACCTCCCTTGGAGGGGAGGATGAGTATACTTTGCTCGCAGGAAGGAGAGTGAACCACATTTTTGGTGATTAGAAGGGCAAACTGTGGGAGCTATGTTTTCACCAACTATTCCTGACTTTCTACTTTCTGGGCACTGGGAAGGATGGCATTTCCTGTCTGGACGGGGTCTTGTGACAAGTTCTGGCCAATGAATTGCTGGGTGAATGACATCTAACTTCCAGTGAAAAACTCACCTGGGCCTCTGCTGGAATAATCCAGACAGTGGCTGCTCCTTCAGCCCCAGTCCAGCGTGAGGACAAAGAGGCACCAGCCAACCCCGGAGGCATGTGCCTCCAGGTGATTTGATGGTTTTAGCCACTGAGATCTGTAAGATCGGACCCTGGTGGTCTTCTTGGCTTCCCCTTCCCGGTGGCCATCTTGGCTCCTTCTTCCCCTCTTCATCTCCCGCCGGAGGTAAAAAGTCCCGCCAAATTGCTGAGGAATCTCTGACGTAATAACCCTCTGCCGAGATCTACCCTCCTTCCTGACCTCCAGAGCGACCAACCCAGTCTCGCCACCTTGACTAGCTGACCATTCACAATCTCGCGTTCCCGAGCTTTGCCTTATTTAGGCCTGTCCAGGTTATATGATGTCACTTCCTGCCCCAAAGACATAAAAACCTCACTCTGCCTTTGCTGGGGGCAGAACTCCTCGTGGCCATTCTTGCGGTCAGTGGGTTCTGCCCAGGAGCGCACTGCCAATAAAGCCTGTTACTTTCCCTTGGTGTCTGGGTTATTTCCTTACAGCTTGAGATGCCCATTTTCGCGACCTTACAAGATCTTGAGCTTAGTGGTAACACAGCCCATTCTGCCAACACACTTGCATTATTTAAAAAGACTAACGGGTGCCTCCTATGTAAGAAAGCATAAAACGCTGTTAAGAAGGAAAGACTCTGGAACTTAATCTGCTAGGACTTGAATTCCTCGCTATGCAACTTACACTTGCATGACCTCAGACTATGTTTCCTTTCTAAGCCTCATTTTTCCCATTGGTGAAATAGGAATAATCACTGTATTAGTTTCCTAGGACTGCCAGAAACTACCGCAGACATGGTGGTTTAAAGCAACAGAAATGACGTCTCTCATAGTTCTGGAGGGCAGGAGTTCAATGTCAGTTCACTGGGCAGGAATTAAGGTGTTGGCAGGGCCATGGTCCCCCGGAGTCTCGAGGAGATGATCTGTCCTTCGCCTCTTCTAGTGCCTGGTGGCTGCCAGCATCCTCCTTCCTGGGGCCACGTCACTCCAGTCTCCGCCTTGTCTGTGCGCTGCTTTCTGCTCTTCTGAATGTGCCATCCCCATGCCTTTCTCTTCTAAGGACACTTGTGATGAATTGAGGGCCTTCTTGGATAATCCAGATGATGATAATGATGGTCCTTAACATAATCACATCTGCAAAGACCCTTTTTCTTTCTAAGGTAACACTTACAGGTTCCAGGGATTACGACCTGGTGCCCTTGGGTTGCCATTATCAGCCCCTACAGTAGCAATACCCACCTCAAAGGATTTGATGATATAATACTTACAAAGCAGACATTTAACAGTTATTCAGTCAATAAATATTAGTTTTTATTGTTATGTGAATGTATCTTATTTTCCCTCAAATGTCAAGTATTCAGATAACAAGTTACTGCTTTAGACCCCACAGCCCACCCAGGAGGTACCTCATAAAACGGAAAGAGCTATTAAATTAATCAAATCTTAAGTTGGATAGTTATGAGATTAAAAACTATTCTTGCTCTAGAACTAACACTTTTGATCAGTGAAACCAGTAAATGCATTAAATTTTTGGTACAAATTAAATTAGATACCTCATATTTTGGCCAAAGAGCCCTCTGATTTCTAAATAGGCTTTCAAAAAAAAAAATCAAATTTCCTTTTTACCTCCTTGTTTTTTTCTATTTAACCAGATGTGAAAAATTGAACCTTGTACTAAAACATGGTTACCTATTCAAAAACACTACGTTTGAAACTCCTGCCTTAAGAAATGGCCAAAGTGTTATTTGGATTTAGTGTGTTAAAAGAAAAAAATCTTACAGAGTCAGAAATATTAGTTCTCAGTGGAAGCATGATAAAGAAAGGCTGGGCAATAAACTATGTCGCCCCTCAGCCTCCTGCTATTTTTTACACCGCGTTAATACTGATGCAAATTGACTCGGGTTTCAGTGCCTGGCAGACAGGGCTCTGGGAATACTGTCCCCCCCAGTCCCCCCTCGGTTGAGCCCTGCCATTAATCACCACTCGCCTGTCTCGAGATCTCCCACGGTTTGGTCACGGCTCCAAGGTCACAGGCTGTCATTAACATTGATCTGAAAAACAGAACCAAACAAAACAGCCTGAATAATCTTTTGTTGCATTCCTAAACAAACCCATCCTAGATACATAAATAAATAAAATGGGACCGAGGCCAGCTCACGTCTTCTTTACCTCCACAAGG
Organism: Moschus berezovskii; assembly: GCF_049115385.1. Taxonomy (NCBI): domain Eukaryota; kingdom Metazoa; phylum Chordata; class Mammalia; order Artiodactyla; family Moschidae; genus Moschus; species Moschus berezovskii. The sequence continues at coordinate 120,003,763 of NC_142461.1, forward strand.
GAAGCACTGTTTATAGTCTCATGTTTAGCATCTCCATCGTACAGCCACACTGCTTCGGAGGACAAAGCTCGCACTCCTTCTCGGTGGCCCTTTTGTTTTGTCTGAGGTAGATCAAGGAAAGCCAAGCCCTGCTTTCTCCATACCTGAACCAAGCAAGTTCTGCTGAAAATAATTTGTAATGGACGATGCTTTTTATTTTTAACACTCAGCAAGGGAATCAGTATATAATACTATCCCCATAGCTGATTAACCTATTTACCAAAGTATCACTGATGGATGAGGATGGAAGAAAACCCACACCAAAAAGGCAAATAGCCTGCCCTGTTAGGGGCTCCGGCATTTTTATCGGCTCCACGGAGCTAAGATTTACGAGGGAGAGACACACGGTTTCACTCCAGTTTACTACCTGGCTACAACCCTGTTTTACAAGCGTTACGAAGAAGAAACATATTCAGCCACAGCTTTTATTAATTTGAGCACATAAGAAAATACAGGCAAGATCCGGATCAGATTTTTGAGGGGTAGACTTCTATTGGTTTATCTAGAATCCACACTGAACCCTGCATATAAAAAACATGGGGAATGCCAATTTCAAACCTTAAAATGTACGTGAGTATATTAACATAAGTTATCATGCAAACCATGAAAAACAGTGTACAATTCAGCCCTAAACAGACTACCTTTAAGGAAGAATAAAGAATCGGCAGACAAGGATCTGCAAGAAACCAAGACAAGGGTTCAAAGGAGAGAGAAATAGACACCTTCACCTGGAAAATTCTAGAGAGTGAGGCTATGACAACATAAGATGCAGCTCTGGCGCTCCTAACTGGGTGTGGTGGGAAGGGAAAAAATCAGGCACACTCTTTGTCCCAAATCTCTCTTTGTATTAAAGCTAGCTGCATGTGATGAGAAGTAGTGAAGGATCTGAGCCGGGGAACCACATCTTGGCTCACTCCTTTTGGAAGAAAGGGGTGTGTTGTTAAAGGTCAGAGGGCTGTCCTGGTGTCAGGTGTTAACATTTCATACCCTGCTGGGTCTGAACGCCTTAGAAACATGTCTGCTTCCCAGATGGCAAAGCATGCCTGGGCGGTGGTGAGAGGTTTGTGTCACTTCCCCAGGAAACTACTCCAGGGAGCAAGGCAGGCCGACAGATAACAATAGGTCTTTCAAAGTGCACTCAGGCAGCACCAGTTAGGAGCAGCCCTCTCGGAGTCAGGCAGCATCTAACTCCAAACACTCCCAAGCTAAGACCTGTGCATCAGCCTATTCTTCATCTTTGGTCTTCTGTGACAAGCGCTTCTGCAGTCCTCGCCATGTGCCTGCCTCTCTACTAAGCACTGTACCAACTACCTACTAACTCATCACTAACTAAATGACTCCTCATCACAGGGTGCTATTATTTCTAGTGTCCAGAGAGGTCAATGGAAGCGTGGAGGGATTAAGTAACTTTCCCAAAGGAAGGAAAGGATTCAGGATCCCGTGCTTATCACAAAGCTGCCAACCCCTCTTGTTCCACTCCAGTGCTTTTCATTCTGCTGGGACCAGAGAGGGACAAAACTGTAGGTAATGCATTGGACTTTGTAGTCTCTCTTCCAGACAGGAAATAAAATCTCTGTGAGCTTGCCTACTTATACCATAGATGATCATTACTTAAGTCTCATCTACTCAATAATTTGAAGCTTACTTCTCAAATTCAAGTCAACATTAATCAGTCAATCAACAAATTTATTGAGTATCTGCAAGGTGCTCCGATGATGAGAATTCTAATAGCTACCATTTATTGAATGGGACTTCCCCAGTTGTTCAGTGGTAAAGACTCCATCTGCAATGCAGGAGCTGCAGGAGACCCAGGTTCAATCCCTGGGTCAGGAAGACCCCCTGGAGGAGGGCATGGTAACCACTCCAGTATTCTTGCCTGGAAGATCCCATGGACAAAGGAGCCTGGTGGGTTTCAGTCCATAAGGTTGCAAAGAGTTGGACACAACTGAGCGACTTAGCACACACGCATTGAACAGGCATTAGAAAATGATTCATGTCATCTCTATATGAGGTAGGGATACCATTATTATCTCCATTTTACAGAGCAGAGAATGTTTTGCCTTCCTGGATGGGGAGGGGTGGGGGGAGGTGGTTAGGTACCTTGCCTGAGGTTACATCACTAGGCGGTATCAAAACTAGGGCTGGGATCCAAACAGTCTGACAGAACATCTCTACTTTCAGTGAATACAGTGGAGCCAGAAAGTCTGTATGGAGAAAGGAGATGGAATAAAGGCTGGGAAGGAGGATGGTAGATGTCTAAAACCTTTATCCAGTTGGTGTAGGGAGTCAATTAAGGTTGGGGGATCAATTAAGGAGGGACCTGGCCAAAGCTTCAAGGAGAGGACTTTAATACCTCTTATTAATTAAGAGGTCACTGCCTTTGTGGACATGAGTTTGAATGAACTCTGGGAGTTGGTGATGGACAGGGAGGCCTGGCGTGCTGTGATTCATGGGGTCGCAGAGAGTCGGACACGACTGAGCGACTGAACTGAATAGATGTGGGAATAGTTTAAAGAAGGAGAGAGTGGAAGCAGGGAGACTGGTAGGAAAGCATAACTAAAAAGGGCATAAAACCAAGAAAGGAGGGGATGGACAGGCAAGGATAAGCATGAGCACTTACAAGGGAAGATGCAAGGAGGTGAATGGGCAGTTTTATCTTATTTTTTAGAGTCTCTCTGTACTTAAAAGGCCATCTCTGGAATAAGAGAGGAGGGAGGGAGCTTGCAGCAACTGTCTGTGTCTTGACGTCTGCATAACTCTCGTCTGATTTACAGTTAGATGGTGCAATCTGCTTAGTGCAACTGCAGGAATGAAGGTCAGGAATGTCCGCCATGGGGTCAGCAGAGGTCATGTGACCCTAGAGTGTCTGAGACTCCCAGGGGCTCACTGCTACCATGACTCTCCTCTAGTTGCCAAAATTACTTCAATAATTATCTTGAGATAATTATAACTTTCTTGATTTGTTCTCTAGTTTTAAAAGCATTGGCAACTAAAAAGAGACATATTTCTGGGGGGATAAATTGGGAGACTGGGCTTGACAGATACACAATACTATATATAAAATGGATAATTAATATGGACCTACTGTACACCATAGGGAACCCTACTCAATACTCTGTAATGACCTATATGGGAAAGGAATCTAAAAAAAGAGTGCGTATATGTATATATATATATATATATATATATATATATATATATATAACTGATTCACTTTGCTGTTACACCTGAAACTAACACAACATTGTAAATAGCAGCAACATTGTAAATACAGTAAATTAAAAAATGACTATACTTCAGTAATTTTTTAAAAAAGGAATACATTTTAATTTAAAAGATATTTTCAATTCAGTAAAAGATTACATGTATGAACTGCATTTTATGCTTACCAAACAAAAAGACGACACCTTGCAGTCAACAATCTGTCTCACATCTTTAAATTTTACATACAAATACAGATCCCAAATGGCCAACATAAAATGACAGCACGGAAGTAGTTCAAGTTCTGTTTCTTTAGCTTTACCATCACCACGCTACCACTGTTTATTCTGAATATACTGTTTAAAAGCATAAAGGTGACGTTCCCAAAGATTGGAGAATTGCATGCGGAGTGAGGCCAAAAGGTTCTGACCTGTTAGGAACTTACTATTGAAAGTGCATCCCAAGTCCACCCATGTCAGGGCTGACAGGAAAACTGGGTGTTTTGGGAATTAACTTACACGGGTACAGTCCACACACAATGAAAGGGTGAGTAATACTGTGTTAATCTGAAGCTTTCAGAGCAATTATTTTGATACTCAACAGTAACCTCAACAATTGTTTAGAATTTATACCCAGAAAAGAATTTTCTCTGGGATGAGTGTCTCATCGTTGACATTGTTTAGATTGCAGTCACATGGTGATGATAAAAAGCAGGCTAACTTTTAGTTGGTTTTATTACTATTTTAAAATTCTCTGGGATGGTGTTTCCCAGACCAGCCCCTCCTTCACATGCACATGGTCAGAGTCCAGCTGTGAAATGGGGTGGGGGGTGCGGAGCTGGAGGGAAAGGAGAGTTCCTGGAGACTTCATCTCTGCTTTATGTACTTTGCCTCCAAATAAGATTTTTCTTACATATAGGGTTCCCTGCAGAAAAGTTTGAAAACCTCTGTGGGAAAACACTCATGTGGAAACACACAATAAGCACTGGCATTTTAGGAGCTGTGCTCTGGAGAGAGGCCAGACCCCAGTGGTTCTGGTAGGACAATTTGTGAGGATGCTAAGGAACAAGAGAAGAATTCCTTGAGGAGCGATTACATTTAGGGGGTAGTAGACTCTGATGCTGGGAGGGGTTGGGGGCGGGAGGAGAAGGGGACGACAGAGAATGAGATGGCTGGATGGCATCACCGACTCGATGGACATGAGTTTGAGTGAACTCCGGGAGTTGGTGATGGACAGGGAGGCCTGGCGTGCTGTGATTCATGGGGTCACAAAGAGTCGGACACGACTGAGTGACTGAACTGAACTGAGGGAGGGGGAGGGCTTCCCTGTGGTTCGAACAGTAAAGAATGTGCCTGCAATGCAGGAGATCAGGAAGATCCCCTGGAGAAGGAAATGGCAACCCACTCCAGTACTCTTGCCTGGGAAATCCCATGGACAGAGAAGCCTGGAGGGCTACAGTCCACAGGGTCACAGAGTCAGGCACACTGAGTGACTAACACACACACACACACACACACACACACACGGAGAAGGAAGGGTTAGAGAAAGACAAATAGGAGAAAGAAGAGTCAGAAGATAGCAGAAAATTCAGAAGAGCATGGGCTTTGCAGAAGCCAAGGCAGGAGAGAATTTTAAGAAAGGAAAGGCCAACACAATTCAGACTGTGAAGAGATCTAGGAAGCTGAAGAGAACAAAGGTCGTAGGATATGATCCCTGGAAGGTGACTGGGACTTTCAAAAAGTACAGAAATCACATGTTAGCAACTAAATTCCTCAGTTGAGGAATTTACTCTAAATACTAGATACACTTTGGAATGCTATGCAGCAATCAAAGATGATGCTGGTATGGACACGGAAAGAATTCCAAGGCATACAGTTGAGTGAACAAGCTAGTTCAGATTGATATGTAAATATATAATTTATGTTAAACAAACAGATGGACACCACAGAGTATGTTTCCCATGGGTACACATGTATGGAAATGCTCTGCAGTCATCTGAAAATAAACAAGGGATTAAAAACAGAGCAAAGCTGTGCACAGCATGGGAACTGGGAGTAATACCCCAGGAACTGGGGCCTTATCTATAATGTTCTGATTTGTAACAGAGAAACGTATTCCTATCATTGCTTGTGGAATTAAGTGATCTAAAAAGAAAAAACTGCCTTGTACGAAGTTAGAGGAGCGTGGCTGAGCTGTAGCGTTGAAGGAGAGGAGAAAACTATGGTTGGACCTTAAGAAGAAGGCAGACTTTAGGGATGACTTTTTTTTTAACTGAGGAGATGGAAGCATGTTTCTTAGCCTAGAAAGGTCATGTTGGGGGGAAAAAATAAAAGCGAGATTTTGAAAATGCCAAAAGGAGTAAAATTGACACAGCAAGGTCAGAAGTCAGGGGTGGAGAGTGGGGGAGGAGGGCCCGGAATAGGAACCTAGAATAGGAAGCTGAGATGGAGGTGTTGACAAGAGGAGCCCCCCGATACCACCTCGGGAAGGGCAACGAGAATGTCATCTTAACGACAGCAGAGAGAAGTATGAGTGCAGAGGAGGGGGAGTAGAGGGCCCTCTGGTGAGACAGGGAGCAGGGGGTCAGCTGTGGAGGCACGGGGCAGGCAGGCTCTGCGTTCTGGGATGGGGGCAGAGGTTGGGGGCCGGGGTAGGGTCCCTGGGGTTTTCAGTGGTTTCCCAGCTGTGGAGCAGATGCACTGAACGCAGAATCCTGGCCTCACAAGCTTTCCCAGAAATACTAAACAGCTGTGGAACAGGACTAAGGCACCAAGTCCGAGGGTGGGTGCGGATGGACGGCGGAAGGACGGGCGTGAGGGGAGGAAGAGTGCCTACCCAGCTGGAGTGGCTGCAGGGGAAAGGTGGTTGAAACGTGCCGAGGAAAAGCGAGACTTTGCTGCTGTCTTTCCTAAACTACTCAGAGGAAGTCCCGTGAAAAGTCTAGAACAGATTCCTTATTCCAAACACAAAAATCTTTTCATTGGTTTTCCATCTAAAATGCCTACTGTCTCTAAAAACAAAACAACCCCAACTTAACTCTCCACTTTCCTTTGTTCTGTGTGACTGTTTTCCAAGGTCCAAAAATCCCATCTCCAGTGCAATTTGCATGCCTGCTGAAACACGACCAGTTCAAACATCTTCTAATTTTGAAGGCAAATGTATGGAGAGGAGGCAATATAAAATAAATCAGAATATGAAAAGACATATTCTCTATCTTTTCTCTAATTATTCAACTAGTTTCTGCATGTTTTGAATGTAAGCTAAGATTTGGTACTTTAAATATCACTTGTGCGCTCTTAGCATTGTCAAAAAGGCATTGGTAAATCTTCAAATACTGAATAAACACACAAACAAGAGCTTTTCCTTACCGAAATATATCACGATGGTTTTTGATGTTCCAATCATATTCTCCTTTACTGACAAGTTCGAAGAATTCCGTTCTCCTCCTGCATGAAATCAAATGAAAATTCTCAGTCTGTGTGGTGATATAAACACATTTATGGGAAAATATAAGACCACCTCAACCAAGTAATTTAATATTTGAAATAATGAGGCTAAAGTGCTATCAAAATAAACCACTTTTTAAAAAAATGTTGAGGCTTCGACAAAAAGCCACAATCATTTCCAAATGTATTTACAACAGAAGAGATTATCGAGCCATAAAATAGAAATCAGTGTGGTCCCGCATTGGGGATTACTTGCTGTGAAGCCCTGTGACTCCTACTGAAAAAGTCAGAGAAGGGAGGCAAGGACACATAAAAAGCAGGAACAGTTCCAGAATGTTCTTTTATCACTCATGATCGTCCAAGATAATATAAACTCCCTGGTAGTAAATTCAGGACAAATATTTTTGTAGAGGTTAAAAAGTAACCATTTCATCATTTCAGGGCTTTAACACATAGGCTATGGAGGCAGAAATAACTGTGGTTAAGCCATAGCTCAGTCACTTCCTTGCTGTGCAACTTTGGAAAGTCACTTAAACCCTCTGAACTTCGATTTCCTAATCTCTATGACTCAGAGTCATTGTGAGGATTGAGTGAGATGACATGCAATGTGTTAGCATTAGTGTCGGCGCATTTTAGGTGCTGGATACACAAGCGTGTGGAAATACATGTAGAGATGTGTGGATACGGAAGAGAAAAGAAGGGAACCTTCTCAAGTTGTGAAAATAGGATGCCATTCCTATTTTCAAAACTTCTGTTTAATCTAGTTTTATGATTTTTCATTTTTATAATGAGAAAGGGAAAAGAGACATCACCATTTTGGTTCTTTAAGAATCATTTCCCAAGGTGTCACATTTTTGGCACTTCCTAATGAGAGGCTCTTTAAAGGATCCTGACACACTTCTTCCCAATGTGCACCCCACAAAATGCTAGCCTTAGGAAGTGCTGCATGTAAAGGGGGTGCTCTGGCCAAGTGGGTTTGAGAAATGCTTCCTGGGATTCTTGAAGATTCACCACCCACATTAGCCTTTTGAAGGCTCTACAAAACACTGAGATAGAAAAGCCTACTTGACTTGACCATAGAATCCCATAGCACTGATGTTTTAAAGAAGACACTTTGGAAAATACTACCGTGGCATTTATGGTGGAAATCAGAGTAGGATCTTGGACACTTAGTGCTGACTCATTGTAGTTTGGGGGACAAAGGACAAGATGCTGAGTGCTACTGGCTCCCCTGTTTCTTGTCTGGAGTCCCCATCACCAGCCGGGTCCTTACTGTTCCAGGCAGACTTCCTGGGTTCTGTCACTTACTAACCACATGACTGACTTTGGGTAGGTTAGGGTTGGTGGAAGGATTTATGTCAAACACTTAGCAGAGTGCCTGACACACAGTAGCTGTTCAGTAAGGATTAGCTACTGTTATTAAGCTCAGAAGCATTGGGTGTACTGGCCCCAGCTGGTGAGTGGCAGAGCTCAGATGCAACACAAGCTTTTGGAATAACAGTTGCCCCAAGCAGCAAAGGGCCTTCCCTGGTGGCTCAGATAGTAAAGAATCTGCCTGTAATGCAGCGCACCTGGGTTTGATCCCTTGGTTGGGAAGATCCCCTGGAGAAAGAAATGGCAACCCAGTCTAGTATTCTTGCCTGGAGAATTCCATGGACAGATGAACCTGGCAGGCTACCCCATGGGGTTGCAGAGAGTCAGACATGACTGAATGACTAACACTTTCACTTCACTTCATACACTGATGTAGAGCAAAATTGCTGGGTCATTGAATGATTCCCATGTTTAATTTGAGTTTTCTTTATAAATATAGATTGTTAGGGGCACATGTAACCTTTGAAAATGGCTGCCGTAATTCTCTGATTTATAGGTCAGAAAACTCAAGGTGAAGGAAGGTGAAGTGATTTCCCCAGGATCCCAGGGCAGTTATGAATAAATCTAGGTAGATTCCAGGCCCCCAGCTTCCCAGCTGTGGCCCGTGTGATAATCTTTATAAACTGTGTGTAGCATGAGCCTTGGGGGCAGAATAGCCTTGCCTGCTGTGAGCGTCTGGACAGAGATGTGACAGCACCACAGGCTGCTGTACCGAGCCATGGTGAGCACCAGACAGAGCTTTCCATCAACAAGGAGATGCTCCTAAGAGCTGCGCATGGCCCAGACCAGATTCGTGGTCCTTGGCTTTGCTGGCATTTCTGACCTTCTCCTTAGTGATAATCATTACAAAGCAACAATGTGAAATTCACTGTACTTTTGAGAAAGGAACTGGCCCACACAGCTGCTCCTTTTAGCATCTGTGTGTATATAGATTATACAGAGCCAAATCAGTATATAGGAAACTGTTAGGAGCACTTTTAAAAACATGGGACTGCTAAAACGAACATTTGAAAATCCACAAAGTTATAATACTCCCTGGATCCAGACGCCTCTGTCATGAGGAACTATATCATTAACTTTTCAAGCAGATCATTGGCAACCTTGGTTTTCAAGGACAATGGCAAATACCTCGGTTAGTGAAAAGCAACTTACTGGAAAAATCTCATTTATAATCAGATATGTTTTTATTAGGCTTTTATCCTGCTCTCCTGACATATGTTCCACTCAGAAAAATAGCAGTCTTTAAAAAAAGCATCATTTGAACAGAAGTGGTAAAATTACCCTCAGAAATAATTCTAAAGATTGGTTACCAGTCACCCATCACTACGTTGAAAGTCTTTCTTGTTTCTAATTTATCTGCAAGGTACCTTTTGTTTGTAAAGTGAGAAATCACCAATCCTGTGTATATTTTAATTGGGAATATTTTTTGTGATGTTATATAACTCTCTATATAAGTATGCACACATATTCTTTATCCATTTATCTAACTGTTCTGAATCTACTAAGAGTCTTTGAATGTTAGGAAGATTTTTACTGTCAAGGTGGCAATTTCAACTCCAGAATTATCAGACGGGGTGGCAGGGGACAGGGTGAAATAGGTACAGGGAAGTAGGAGTCTCTTCTCTCAGTGTTCTTACAGCTCATTTAACAGGCAAACCATACATCTGCAATTGATTCCTAAAGGCAGATTCTGGAGAGATTTCTGGACTTTGGGCATAAAAGCACCACAGAGGAATAATAAACTAGCAGGCAGGTGTTAATTCCAGTAATTATGACTAAAGGAAAAAAAAAGTTATATGTTTCACTTTGAAAGTGGATTGTGTCCCTGTGTTAGACTCGCAGTGATAGCACAAGGGCCAGCTAAGCATCGATACCTGAGTACAATTATCTGTGAAAGGCTGTGCTGTGGTTGACAGCACAGACAAAACTGGCAAATGCAAGAAATGGAAAGAGCAGAACAACTCTCAGTATTGATAATGGCAGAAAATTAAGACAATACAGGACCCTGCACATGAGTTCGGTTGATCTATAATCTCCAGGCCAAGAGGAGATTCAAGGGGTTGCTGGATGGGGCATGCCCTAGTTGTCCCTGCATTTACGTGGCCCCTAGCACTCTTTGTGGACTTCCCGGGTGGAGGAGTGGTAAAGAAACCGCCTCCCAGTGCAGGAAACACAAGAGATATGGGTTTGATCCCTGGGTTGGGAAGATCCCCTGGAGTAGGAAATGGCAGCCCACTCCAGCATTCTTGCCTGAGAAATCCCACGGACAGAGGAGCCTGGAGGACTATAGTCCACAGGGTCACAAAGAGTTGCGCATGACTGAGCGACTGAGCGTGCACGCATGTAGCACTCCCAAGGTGGGGTACTACTGTTTTTCTCACTCGCACACTGGGCTCTGAGTCCTTGAAGGTAAGACTGATATCTTCTCTCTGTGTGCATCCCCAGCAACTAGCACAGTGTCTGGCATAAAGAAGGCATCAGTAAGTGCTGCTGCTACTGCTGCTGCTAAGTCACTTCAGTCGTGTCCGACTCTGTGTGACCCCATAGACGGCAGCCCACCAGGCTCCCCCGTCCCTGGGATTCTCCAGGGATAAATCTCATGTTTTATTCAGTTGCAGTATCATATGGATGGAGACATGAGGATGAATCCTGGAGAAGGGAATGGCTACCCACTCCAGTGTTCTGGCCTGGAGAATTCCATGGACTGTATAGTCCATGGGGATGCAAAGAGTCAGACATGACTGAGCGATTTTCACTCACTCATGAGGATGAATAGATATAAAATGCTTTGATGTTCATCAGAAAATACCAAAATATTTCTTCCATTAACCTGTCACTGTGTCTGTTGTTCTACCATTAGAGTAATTTCTGTGGGTTCATTAATCAGCTCTGTTAAAATATAAGAATGTTTGGGAAGGAACAATGGGTTAAGCTCTGTAATCATTACACCTCACTATGCATTCATTCATCCTCTTCCTTTCCAATAAGGGACTAGTTGAGTGCAGGCAGCTGTGGAGGTTGAAAACATTGAACATAGTGGACCTTTAACATTTGTTGAATGATGAATGAATGAATATTCCCATCTGCATAGCAGCAGAAATATTTGTTGGGTTCTTATTGTGTTTTATAAAATAAATTATTCTAGATATTAGTCTAATGTTTTAGAATGATGGTCAAACTATAGCTCCTAACAATCTAAGCTGATTTGGTACATTTTGTTGTCATCATCAGATGCTTTCAGAAATGCTCCTTTTTGCATCCTTTTGGAAAGATAGAGACAAAGAAACCATCAGACTGGTCGTTTTCTGTAATTGTTGATGAATGTTTGCAGAACACAAAGGGAAGAGAAAAATGTTCACCTTGAAGATTAGTCTGATTAATTTAGAAGGCCAACTGGGAAAGCATTAAGCACCCAAATGGGTATATAAAATCTGAATTCTTGGATAATTCTCTATTTAAATAGTGATCTGAGGCAATGTGGCATGGAGATACAAGCACAGAAGCCTTGACGACTTTGGGCCCAGGTATCCTTATGTAGAAGATGGGGATAACAATATCTACCTTGCAGGTTTATATGACAATTCAGTACCAGAGAGTTAAAAGTTTGAAAATTCATTATGGTCAGGCGGTGGGTCAGGTGTGGGGGCTCCAGGAGTGAGCTATGAGGAAGATGTCTGCATTCACAAAGCCCCCATTCTAAAGGTGATACAAGAAGATACTGTCATCCTAGAACAGTGCAGGGCAGGAGCAGCAGGCACCTGAGATGAGGGACACAGCATTCTGTGGCCACAACCTCTTGAGGATGAGTGCTACACTGCTCCTGCTACCCCAGAGGAACACCTTCCACGACGGTATTAAAGCTAAAGAAGGACCAACCTCTATTATGTCCCAGTTTAGCTCAGCCATAGACAAGGAGCCTCTGCTTGCAGTCTCAGCCCTGTGGGTGAGTCTCCTGAGCAACACTCACCTGGAGTCTCAGCCCATCCCAACCTGCTGGTGGCATCTACAGCCAGCTGAATCGCACCTGCTTGATAGCTACTGTGTGTGGAACTGGTGCCACTGCTGCCTTTGGTGCCCAAGTGTTCTCAGGAGTGGCCTCAGTTTCCCCTCTGGTTCTCTTAAACTGTTACAGAACTGCAGAGAGAACGGCAGAGTAGTTAAAGGCATTTTGGAGTCCAAATACTTGGTTCCAATCTCAGCTTTACCACTCAACAATACACTGAGCAATACACTGACTTTCTCCCAACCTCAGTTTTCTCATGTGTGTGATGGGGTCAATAATAGTACCTGCTCTGACAGAATCCCTTTAAGTGCTAAACAGAATAATGTGTATATCAAACTCCCAAGTGAGCACTCGGGGAATTTTAGGTATTGTTTCCACTAATTGTGGAAGATGCAAGGTCATCTTTGTTAACTTATAGGCAGATAATCAGTCCAGGACAACTGTGACATCTTTAAGTTTTAATGCTTGTAATTTTGGATCTCTCTCTGTCTGCCCCAACAAGTACTATCTTTCATGGTCCAAATTTCATTAACCTTTCTGGTTGAATGATTGTTTTCTTATTATAAGGTACTTAAAATTATCAATGTTATAAAATTTAAATTATTTAGATTACTTAAATTTTCATCATCTTTCATACAGATAATCTCCTTTGGCCACCACTCGGAGAAGGCAATGGCAATCCACTCCAGTACTCTTGCCTAGAAAATCCCATGGATGGAGGAGCCTGGTAGGCTGCAGTCCGTGGGGTTGCTAAGGGTCGGACACAACTGAGAGACTTCACTTTCACTTTTCACTTTCACACACTGGAGAAGGAAATAGCAACCCACTCCAGTGTTCTTGCCTGGAGAATCCCAGGGACGCGGGACCCTGGTGGGCTTCTGTCTATGGGGTCACACAGAGTCAGACATGACTGAAGTGACGCAGCAGCAGCAGGACTCTAGGAGATTGGTATGGGTGAAGTACCTGTCCCTGTGTTGCTGACAAGGAAACTAAGGCAAAGAGAGATTAAGTGAGTGACTCTCTCAAAGCTACATGGCTGGTTACCAACAGGGGATATCTAATTCCTGCTTGAGATGCTGAAATTACTATTTAATTATGAAAGCTGTATTCACTGCAGGGACTCAGAAATAGGCACAGAAATCAATTTCAGAAAACCACTCAGCAGTAACTGGAAAATGTTTTCAGTGAGTTGGAAAATCAGACTGAAGAATTAACCCCCAGACTTAAGGTTGTGAAGTCTAGAAATTCACAGAAGTTTTGTTTGATTTTTGTTTGTTTGTTTAAACTTGTGAATTCTGCTTTTACCCATCATTTGTAGTATAGAATCTTGAGCATATCCAAAGCCATTAGAAATTGAATTTACAAGGTTTTGTGGTTGTTTTTAAAGGAATTCCATATTTCCAGGAATTTTACATTGTTCCCTATTGGCACATGGCAGGATATCCTGCCACTAGGAATGAGTCATAACCCTCAGCCCCTGCCCCCAAAGGCCTGGATCTTCTCCCTGCCCACCCTGACCCCTTCTAGAGTGACTTGCCCCTTCTTAGGGGAGGAAAGCAGTGAATTTCCTTTCTCGTTGGCCTCAACTGTATCAAGGTTTTTGAGTTAAGTAGCCAGGACAGAAGAACCAAGCATAATCCAAACTTCTAGAAAGTGTACAAGGCCATCCCATGACCCACCTTTCTTCAGCCCTTTCTGCTGCAACCAACACCATGTCTCCTGTCTCGGCTGCCCTGCACCTCCCTTTCTGCCCTGGCGCTGCTTTGACTCCACGTGTGGGATGGGCAATGGCTGTAGGAATCCCCAGCCCTTGGGGATGCACGTCCTGGAAATGCATGGACGTCTTAACATCCACGGAACAGCCTTGGTTGATGGAGGCTGAAGGCTGATGGCAATTCTGAGGTGAAGCTTATATAAGACTTTTCAGATAGTCCCTGCGGGATCAAGCTTGACTGACCACAGGGGTGGCAACAAGTGGACATGTCTTTACAAGAGCTTCCCTCCTTCCCCATTTCACTCTCTTGGTCCCCGACTCCCATTTCTGATGTTACCTCCAAAACTAGACTCTGTGCATGCAAGCTCTTGTCTCTGGCTCTGCTTTGGGAGAGAGGAGGGAACTCTTGCTGGTTTTCATATTAAACTGGTTCATATACACCTGGGAAAGTCAATATTTCCATGTATAATGCATCCCCAACTTAAATGACAAGTACTTGATTCTTCCTTTAGAGAAATAACACAGTTTGTGGAAAAGCCCCAAAACCAGAGGTACAGGTTCCAGCTTATCCACAAGTTACTTATGTGAGCCAAGCTACACTATTTAACCTACAAACTTAGTACCTGATCTATGAAATAGAGGAGATGAGTTGGATGACATCATTGCTAACAGTCTTTTCAATTTCACAACTGTATCTCTGTGAAATAAAAGTAACTGGGAAACAGTTTGTAGTAACTGCTTTCCCCCTCATGCACCCGAAGAGTTGTCTTGCCTAAAAATATGGTAATACTTTAATGCAACTTTAGACAGGCAAGTGAATCAGCCTCCTGAAGGTCTAGATTAGAGAATGAGCAGCTATACAGAGCCTCAAAACACAATAACACTCACAGAAGAGAACAAGCCAGCTTCTTTGGAGTCAGCAAACATTAGCAGGGGCTGTAGCATTAAGATAAGAGCAGAGTAATGAGCAAACAAGTGCCACCAACTTCCCTGCCTGCATTACTCAGAGATTCGTCACATCCCTAACAGGCCTTGATGAATGGACTCCTACTGTTGACATTTTTCTCCCTTAGAAGTTACTTGGAAACTTGGCTTGGCAAAACGCTTCTCCTTTGAGAAAAATAACGTAAAACCCTGTAAGTGCCAGACGTGGGAAATAAAAATATTAAAGATACACAGGTTTCCATAAGCAACCAATCCAGGAGTATCAATTCAGGAAAAAAAAAAAGGAACATCATGATACTTAAGTCAAAATGCAGGCCACAAAACTTGCAAAATAAATAGTCTATAAAGCAAATGAGGTTGTAGATGCCAACATTTATGAGACATACAAGACATTTACAAGACATAAGACATTTACAAGACAGATAAAGTAGGTACTATCATCTCCATTTTACACATGAAGAAAACAGGATCAGAGAGGTAAGTAATTTGATGACACACAGCTATCTAGTGGCAGAGCTGGGATTTTACTTTTAAAATTATTTTAAAAATTAATTAAAATGTATATTTATAAAAGTAATACATACACATAGTTAACAAATGAAATAATACTAGAAAGCGTATAATGAAATAAAGCAGTGTTTTTCATTTTTCTGCTTTATGTCCTTTGACTGTGTTTCTCAAGGCTTTCGTGTGATTCTTAATTTGGCCATCATGCTTTTAATTTCCAAAAGCTCTTTCTTCTTCTACAGTTGCTCCTATTATTTTTTAAAGCATCCTGTTCTTATTTCACGGAGACAATGTTTTAGCTCTCTAAGGATATTAACAATAGTTTTGGGTTTTTATTTTCTCTGAATTCTGTTTATTTTCTGTTTCGGGCCTCTGCTTTTCATATGGGTGCGCACGCGTGCTCAGTCGCCAAGTCATGTCCAGTTCTTTGTGACACCATGAACTGTAGCCTGCCAGGCTCCTCTGTCCATGGAATTTTCCAGGCAAGAATACTGGAATGGGTTGTCATTTTCTCTTTCAGGGGATCTTCCCAACCCAGGGATCGAACCCACGTCTCCTACATTGGCAGGCCAATTCTTTACCACTGTGCCACCTAGGAACTGTGCCTTGTTTCATATGGGAGGTTTTCGTAAAATGTTCTGTGGTCCTTGGTGTCTGTGTGTAATAGAATGATGTTAAAAGGCTAAGCAGGAGCTGTATATGTATGTCCCCCCCCACACAGTGCATGGGACACACTAAAAATTATTCATTGTTTATCTGAAATTCAAATTTAACTTCTTGTACTTTCCTTTGCTGAATTTGAGGAACCTGGATATGTGGCTTATGGATTCTGGCCTCTGGCTGACTGGGCTGTGGGCTTGAGTTTTCAATCCATTTTACTTCATCCCCTCTTCTGACTTCTGCGTCTCATTCCCACCTTGAGCTTTTCTCAGTCCAGAGCACTTTCTTTCATCTCTCCAGAGGATAAACTTGTGGCCTTCTCCAGGATCAGAGGAGAGGGAGTTCTGGCTACTTTGGTGGAGGACCTCGTGGGCTCTGAGTGTCCTGAAGACTGACTTTCTAGTAATTTCCTCGTCTTAAGCTGTGAGCATCACATTCATTTTTTCCTGGTGCTTGGTGTCTCTGAGACCCAGGTGAGGCTCTGCAGGGCCTACAGCTCGCTTCTCAGAGTCGTCCTGCTTTCCACTCTACTCGGCCAGAACATCTGACCCTCCTCAGGGGACCTTCATTTTCCACAAACATGCTGACTCCTCTTCTCAACTGTTGTGTGTCCTCTCCCTTTCTCCCTGTAGATTTGCTTTTGCTTTTAAATTTATCTGGTGCTGTTTAAGTGGTGTTTCAGAAGGGAGAAAACATAGACACTCGGGCTCAGTATACCAGGTTTAACTAGAATGCCAGAATGAGACTTAAATCCAGACCAATATCATCCCAAAGCCTCTTCTCTTTCCCCTCTGCCATATCATAACCCATTCAGCAGAGGCAACAATAAATACCTGTGACACAGATTGCCAGCTGTCTACTCCAATCTCTCTCTTGCCCTTCTTTCTTAGTAACAGAACTCCTAGACTTTAGCATGGCATGTACTTACCCAACACAAAGCCTTCCTATCCTAACCTAGGGATGGCCAATGAAATCTAGGTGGAATTGTTACATAAAGTTTCCAGGAAATGGTCTTAAAAGATAACTTGCATTACCTTTGGCGCCTTTCTTTTTTGTTCCTTTCTTCTTTCTGACAGCTGGAATGTGGACATTGTGCCTAGAACGTGGGCAGCTACCTTGGGCTAAGGTGGAAACCAGGTGTTGAATGTGGCCGCACAGAAAGATAAACAAGCCTGGGTCCCTGATGACAGTGGAGCTACTCGACCAGCTGCCGGTTGCTTATCTCCAGACTTCTTTGACGTGACAAAGAAGTAAGCTACCGTGATTTTGGGTTTCCTGTCCCTTATAATTGAAGCAAATTCTCACTGATGCCACGCCAAGCAGAGTAAGATCCAAACGGAGTGACACAGGCTTCCTAGAAGAGGTGGTAGGAATAGCTCAGGCAGATGCAGGGGAACAGTGATCGGGCTGGAGAACAAGGGGCATAAGCTGTTTTCAAAGGGTAACATGCAGTTAGCTAATAAAAAAGACTTATTTTTTCTGAAAAACAAAACACAAAGGGTAGCATTAGACCAGTCTAGTTGAAGTACAAATCATGAAGGAGAGAAGTGAGAGATAAGAATGCAAAATGATTGGGGGCAGATTATGGCAGGAGAATCTTGAAACACGAACCAAGGTTTGAGGCTGCTTTGAAAGCAATGAGGCCACTGAAGCCTTCTGAGATGGGAGTTGGAGACTCATGTCTAGAATGTCAGGGAGGGTTAGAATGAAGAGTTTTGGGGTCTTCTCTATGTCTCTATAGAGGTAATGTAGAGTTGAGGCCAGGAGAGAGAGCAGAGAAAGAAGAACTGGAACTCATACATAGAAGCAAGGAGAAGAGAAATCTATGAGATCCAGAAAAGGAGAGAGGAAGGCAGGTGCATGCTGGGGAAAAAAAGAGAATAGACATTGACAGTAAGAAGTCAGTTACCTGCGGATGTCTCAAAGAAGCTAGAAAATATCAGGAATGAATAAAAGACATTGAATCTGGGGACAAGAAAGTTTCTGCTCACCTCCGAAAGTACAATGTTGGCAGAATGTGAAGGTGGATGCTGGTCTGCAAAGTGCACCTAGGTGCTAGGAAAATAGAAGTAGTTTTGTGCTCCATTTATTTTAAAAGGTAAGCAGTAAAAGAAAGGTAAGGTGAAAGGCAATTAAAGACCATGGGGTCAGGTCAAAGAGTTTCTTAAGGAAGAGAAGTTGTTTGGTCTTTAAGGTCAGAGAAAACTGTGCATATCAGTGAAGGAAGAGATGACCAGGCCACCAAAAGCAGTGGTTCCTGATGGAACAGGTTTCACAGGAAATGAGCAGGATGGAATTACCAGCTCAGGTGGAAGCCTGAGCTTTGGGGAAAAGAAGGATGGCTTTTCAGAGAAAGAGAGCTAGAGGAGAGGTAAAGAATGAAGGCTTGGATTTCTTGTCATCCTTTCAGCAACACAAGTTTTTCATCATTATTAGCATCATCAATGCCATTAGAGATCTAACCACTAATAATAGTCTACAATAGCAATCTTAGGGACTTCCCTGGTGGTCCAGTGGTTAAGACTCGACACTTCCACTGCAAGGGGCGCAGGTTCCATCCCTGGTTGGGGAACTGGATTCCACCTAGTTCATAGAGTGGCCAAAAATAAAATAGCAATCTTAGCCAGTCTTTAAACTAAAAATGTCCATCACTTAGTTTCAGCCAGCAGTCCCCAACAAGGCTCATAAAACAGAAGGAAAAATCTATATCTTGTGATTGTAGTCCTGACTGTCTTGTTTCACAGACACCACACTAATGAGGTTCTTTTAGATGAGGGAAAACAACAACAACAAAAACTTTAGCTCATTTACACACTGATATCAGTGTTAGAGTAACAGGCAACCTCCAGTTTGGACCTGAAAGTTAATTACAGGATGAAACTTTAGATATCCATTTGTCAAATAGATCAAATGCCAATACCTACTCAAAGTACAGCGTGAGGTCTGTTGCCAGTATTGACTGCTTCAAAAGCTGCATAAGGTCACTGTATTCCTTGGAGGACAAATTAGCAAAGATGTTGTGGCCCTGGAACGAGAAAGTAAAAAGCCACAGAAGACAGCATTACATGCGAGCTTGGCAACTACGTGTTTTTTCTACTTTTTTTCAAAAACAGTCTAGAAAAACGATAAAATAATTCTTTAAAAAGCTTAATGACATTCTGTGCAAATACAAACAGACTCCCTGGCAAACAGACCAAAGCCGGAAGTGCTATCATAATCATTGGTGAGGAGGGACACTTTATTACCTCTAGTTTTGAAGAGAAAACTGAAAAGTGTTTGAACTCCTCTTACTAAGACTGATTGTGCCAACAACTCTATTTCCTGTGGGATCACTGAGCAGAGAAATCGATAAAACTTCTGGGAAACTTTCTGACCGCTGAATACATACTAGTCTCGCTGCTGCTGCTGCTGCTAAGTCACTCCAGTCGTGTCCAACTCTTTGTGACCCCATAGACGGCAGCCCACCAGGCTCCCCCGTCCCTGGGATTCTCCAGGCAAGAACACTGGAGTGGGTTGCCATTTCCTTCTCCAATGTGTGAAAGTGAAAAGTGACAGTGAAGTTGCTAAGTCGTGTCCGACCCTTAGCGACCCCACGGACTACAGCCTACCAGGCTCCTCTGTCCATGGGATTTTCTAGGCAAGAGTACTGGAGTGGCTTGCCATTGCCTTCTCCGCCACTAGTCTTACTAGTAAAGACTTAAGCTGGCATTTTGGAAGTACTTGCTATTGCAACAAATGACTCAAGGAAGAGAAGAAACATCAGACCAGTGGTACACAGGTGGCTCAAGTGGTAAAGAATCCACCTGCCAAGAGAGACATGGCGAGACAACCGCAGGTCATGGGTTCAATCCCTGGGTGGGGAAGATGCCCTGGAGGAGGAAATGGCAACCCACTCCAGTACTCTTGCCTGGGAAATCCCATGGACAGAGGAGCCTGGAGGGCTACAGTCCATAGGGTCGCAAAGAGTTGGATACGGCTGAGCATGCAAGCACACAAATGGGGGTGATTTTGACAATGGGCACTTCTGGCAATGCGGAGAGACACTTTGATTGTCACGCTGATGGACGGTGCTACTGGTATTTAGTGGGCAGAGGCCAAGGATGCTGCAATGCACCCAAAAGCCCCCACAGAGACTTACTTGGCCCAAAAGTGACAACACTGATGAAGTTGAGAAACGGTGTGTTAGGCTAGATGAAGATACACCTGGATGCAGTGTGTGAAATAATTATAGTACAGTAATTGCTGAGTAGCTATAAAGTATAAGATATTGCTCTTGGCGCAGGAGGACTCTAAAAGAGAGACTTTTGCATAGAACAACCTACAAATACACCCGTATCTCCATTCCTTTGAAAAGCACACTTTTTTCCCATCCAACTTTGTGTTAGCTACACTAGACAGCTCCATAGTGTTTTTAGTCAAGTGAAAAAGTCTTTCTGTAAAGTGACAGACACTTCACTTAATTTGCTTTGAAAGTCAGGACTTTTCATTTATCAGGTTTTCTTAGCATGAGATACCAACTCACCAACAGGTGGTCTGGGAACTGGACCAGTTTTAAACCGAGTATCAAGAACCAGAAGACGGTGCAAAAGAAAGGGAGTGAAGTGATTGCCTGAGAACATTTTCCAACGAGAAGTAAATCAGTTCTTCTGGGGAACCAGGATATCAATTAGTAAATTACTAGGTACCAGGCACCAGAACGGAGAAGGCAATGGCAAGCCACTCCAGTACTCTTGCCTAGAAAATCCCATGGATGGAGGAGCCTGGTAGGCTGCAGTCCGTGGGGTCGCTAAGGGTCGGACACGACTGAGCGACTTCACTTTCACTTTCCCCTTTCACACATTGGAGAAGGAAATGGCAACCCATCCAGTGTTCTTGCCTGGAGAATCCCAGGGACGGGGGAGCCTGGTGGGCTGCCGTCTATGGGGTCACACAGAGTCGGACACGACTGAAGTGACGCAGCAGCAGCAGCAGCAGCAGGCACCAGAAGATTGCCTGCCCCTTGAGTTTAATTTATCTCATTAGGTGAACCCATCACTCCTTAAAGACTACAGTATATTAGTTCCACCTGGGGACAGGTCCAGTATTAATAATAATTTTCAAACAAACTCTCCTGGACCCTTAATTCAGCCATTAGGAAGAAGACAAATAACTGAAGGAATGCCACACCATAATTCTGCCCAGGTGTCTTTGTCTGAGCCTTGCCCCTGGATCAGTCACAGGCTGGTATACTGGGGCCTGGGAAAAAATGGTTGGGAGCTCCAGAAAAGTAGTCATCTAGGTCCAGTCACACATCTAAAATTTCTCAGGGAAAGAAGCAGAGCTATAAGGAGCAAGTTATAGTGAACGCTACTGTGAAGACCAGGAGGAAGCTAGTCTGAATCTGACAACGTTGATCATTTTGTGAGAGCGCATTTTGCTACCTTTAAAGGACATAGAGTAACTAGCACAGTTTATAGTTGACAGAGTGACAATGCTAGCCAGGTCAGCTTTAGTAATTATAAGTTAATTTGTAATCAGTATATGTTTATATGCAAACTGGCCTTCGATGGTGCCTCAAGGGTTTGGTCTCTAAAATAGATTAGTCTCCCTGAAATACTACTTCTATTTCTTGTTTAGGGAGAAGTGGTATCGATGGGGAGGGGGGAAATGTGTAGGAAGAAAGAGCTAGATCAACTGTCTTCAAGCCATCTAACCTCCCTATGCCTCTGCATCATTTGGAAAGTGGGGTGGTAATGACATCTGCATTTTTGCCTTTCTGATGGGCAGGACAGGGATGGGGAGAAGGGGGGGCATCAACGCAAAGTCTGAACACACCAGTGCTTGGTTCCATTACTGCTATTCTGCATTCCTCATAGAGAACCCTGGCACAAAGGGCAGCTGATGAATTTTGCTTGTATGAAGACAAATTCTGAGTTAGTGGGGCTCTGTGACACAAGCAAACGACCTTCTGAGAAAACTTGACCTCCTGTTTATAATCAGTTAATACAAAGGTGTGAATGTCTGGCCTCAGGGGTGTAAGCCCATCATATTACCAGCACAGAAAAGATAGTCTGATCCCAAGTTCCTCCCATTCCTATTCCCCTCTGCACACAGCTAAAACATGGCTTTCATAGAAGAATTCCAGAGCCACGGATGCTGGGACACTGGTTTCTGTCAGAGTTACTGAGAGCCTAACCCTGATGTTTCATTCTCAACTGAAAATCCATCTCCCCCGACGGGTCTGCCTTCCGCAGCTGCAGGCAGGTTCCGGAGTGCTGACTCTCCTTTATGGGGTCGAAGAAGGCTTTCGTGATATTGCAAAAGACATGCTTTCTCAAGATAGGCTGGAGGAAAAAAACCTCCATATTTAATGATGCTATTCCAGGGAAGCAGGGCCTTAATGATGATAATAATAATAATTAATGGCACAGCTAGAGAACTGACAAATAATGGGGAACAGATGATCCCTTCCTGGCCTCAAAAAAAAAAAAAAAATGTCTGTACGCCTGTGGAAAATTAAACAGATCCTTTCCTGGCAATTTCAAACTCAGATGCCTCAGCTAGAGTCAGTTAGCAGTTTTACTTTTTCTCTGTGGAGAGCTAAAAGTATAAAAGACCAATCGCTTCCAGTGCCTGCAACACCATATGAAGCAAAAGAAGGCATTTCGCCCCCAGCTTGGGTCTCAAGTTTAGTTGCCGTTCTCATGTTCAAATTTTCCCACCAGCAATTTTAAGTTCTTTTATCTTTTTTATAGGTTTCCCAATTATGTAAATAAAGTATAACTTTATCACCCCGTTTCTGATTCCATCATCTTTTCAAATGGGTTTCACAAAATGGAAATGTTGGGTCACTCACTTCTGGGGTCTGTTACTGGGCTTCTGTACCCTGAAGAAATGTAAAGCCATGTTCTGGTGACAAGCAGTGGGCAGTCTGCTCTAAATGAATCTGAAAAGCCCCCTCAGTTCAGTTCAGTTCAGTTCAGTCGCTCAGTCGTGTCCGACTCTTTGCGACTCCATGAATCACAGCACGCCAGGCCTCCCTGTCCATCACCAACTCCCGGAGTTCACTCAAACCCACCTCCATCGAGTTGGTGATGCCATCCAGCCATCTCATTCTCTGTTGTCCCCTTCTCCTCCTGCCCCCAATCCCTCCCAGTATCAGAGTCTTTTCCAGTAAGTCAACTCTTCGCATGAAGTGGCCAAAGTATTGGAGCTTCAGCTTTAGCATCAGTCCTTCCAATGAACACCCACGACTGATCTCCTTTAGAATGGACTGGTCAGATCTCCTTGTGGTCCAAGGGACTCTTGAAAAGCCCCCTAACCAATAATAAAAACCCAAATGAATTAGCTCAGGAAGAAACTGAACAAGGTCCTTGGTCAGGCATCTGAAAGAATTTCTTAAAAGCCACAGAGAAGTCCAATAGTTCTGATTCTCTGTATTTCTTCTTGCAAAGAAAGAGAAGTAGGAAGCATGGTTTCACTGGTTTTCTTTCAAGGAGAGAAGCAGAATGTTGGGTTTTTACCTCACTCTGAAGGATCATCACTGCATGGTTGAAATGGTGATGTTCTAAGGTGGCAGAGGTTCCATAGAGTTGGGCCAGGGCAGAGCCACTCCTGAAAGAGGACAGACACGTGAGTGACCAAGGCCCTTTCTCATCAACAACCTCCCCCACACCGGCTCTTTGGATCACACTGCTGCTCCTGTTTTCACAAAGGACCATGAGCAGATACATTCTCAGGTAACCACTTGTGGGGTTCACAAATCTATAAAGTAAACCTTTTGGGAACCTGCTGTGTGTTAGGCTAGACACAGCGGGTGATACCACCATGAAAAAGACATAGTCCACGCTGCCAAGAAATGTACAAACTAGTAGAGAGATAAGATGTGGTCCTGAGGGAAAATAATGGACAGAGCACACAATATAAATGCCATAGGAAGCGTTTCAGTTCAGCCAAAGAGCTCTCAGTGTCCTGAAGACAAGAGACATGATTCCTGGCTCTGGGGATCAGGGTAGGCTTCATGAGCTAAACCTTGTAAAGTTTCTGAGTATCCAGGACAAATGTCATATACTAAATGTATTTTCTATTCCATGGGAAAGACCGTGTGAATACTATGTAGAACCCATTTAATCTACTTTACATGTAAGGCTGACAAGATTCAACTATGGTTTTCCAACCTATGGTCACACTATGATATCTCAGTGTCCAACTCCAGAAAGTTTCCTGGACTTGGAGTCAGAACTCAGCTCTCAGTAACAGCTTTGGGTCATTACTTGGTTGTTTGAGAATCCATTTCTTTGTCTCTAAAATGATGATACTATTCTCTACCTTACCTGCTATTTATGAGACTACAATAAAATATTTCTAAGTATGTATCATAGTGCCAAGCATGTAAGGAGGTTGTAGTCTATACTAATTAAAACACATAGCATTTACATTTAAAATAAATAAAATGTTAATTGATACTTGAAAGGATCTTTTTCAATTATCTGTAAGTTTTAACTTGCCCTAACCTATATCATTTAATAAGTGACACTTTTTAGGCTAATCTTAGCAGTACATGATTAATATTTAATGTTTGTTACTATTTTTCTAACATATGGTTCATTTTTATGAAAATGCATTTTTCAAAATGCACACCGTATTGTGCCTTAGTTGTATTTGTCATGACTTTTGGAAATCTAGGATGAAAATCCAAATACCTGGATGTATTTAAAATGCCTGGATGGAGTAGGCTTAAAAAATATTAGCCACTGAAGGAGATCCAACCAGTCCATTCTAAAGGAGATCAATCCTGGGTGTTCATTGGAAGGACTGATGCTAAAGCTGAAACTCCAATACTTTGGCCACCTCATGCGAAGAGTTGACTTACTGGAAAAGACTCTGATGCTGGGAGGGATTGGGGGCAGGAGGAGAAGGGGACGACAGAGAATGAGATAGCTGGATGGCATCACCGACTCGATGGACATGAGTTTGAGTGGACTCTGGGAGTTGGTGATGGACAGGGAGGCCCGGCGTGCTGTGATTCATGGGGTCGCAGAGAGTCGGACACGACTGAGCGACTGAAATGAACTGAACTGAACTGAAGGTTGTGGTGATATGTCTAGAGATTATAGTTCAAACTGAAAGTTGATAGTAATGTGTGTTAACATATTTTAAAATATTATTATTAATAATAATAGCTCTGTGAGTAAGTACCTATCATGCACTAGGCAATATGTTAACACCTCAACATATTACTTCATCTAGTACTAACAACAACCATGAAATAGTTACTGTTTTCTCATTTTACAGATAAGAAAACCAAGGCTCAGAGAAGGTATGTTACTTTTCCAAGGTCACAGAGCTGGTAAGTACCAGTTCTAGATTGGCACCCAAATTCTGAAGTTTTTCCGATTATGTAATGAGAAAGAGAATTTTAACTTCCACATTTCTTATATTCGAGTCTCCATTTTTGCCAAGCTGGTTGTCATCAAACCTTCTTTGAAAGAAGTTCTCAAAATTTGATTCAGAATTCTCCTGTTATAAGCTGCTAACTACAGACTCAGATTCCTGCGATTGGTTTCTATCAACCAGCCACATGCCCCAGTTATTGGTGTGAATCCTAAGAGAGTCATCGGAGTAAAGTGGGGTTGAGATGCAAAATATCATCTCCTCCTTTATCATGTTGGTTTAGCAGACCTCACAAAGTTAAATCAGCTAGGCGATCACAAATCACCAAATATTTTCTTTTTTCAGGATGAGTAGGATGTTTGTGTCCTTTAACCAGGGAACAACTGGTGCCTCCTATGCTGTCCTCTGCTCGCCCCAGATCCACGTGGCTTCTGAACTGTTACGTTTCATCAGGAGGACTCTCAGAGTGCTTGTGCAAATGCATCTGAAGATCCACGGTTTAAGAGTCTTCATCCTTACAGAGGAACATCCTCTTTGTTCCTTTCAGTAATTCCATCTTACACATTCCACACACTCACACAATACTGAGCTAATTACAAGTATGCAGATTTTGCAACAGAAGCAGACTAATGATGCATTCATTCACTCACCTAACAAGGACTGAGGACTATTATGATGCAAGGCTGTGAGCATGTGGGATATGGAGGTAAAGAATGGCCCTTACCCTCCAGAAGCTCACAGTCCCTTTAACTGCACAGGAGACTTTCTCTGTCCACGCTTTCATTAACAATGCTCACCTTTCTGCAAACAAGGCGCCATCTTCGTATTCACAGAACGGAACATGATACTAACTCTACTTTGAGTTTTCTTTAGAATAAAATCATTCAAACAAGAATGCTTCCATTTCCATATGGTTGCTTCAGTTACACTGTTAGGTTTGGTCTCTATCAGATTTTCTGAGACTACAGGACACCCTGGGGTTTTCTCTCTCAGGCCGAGGCTCACTGAGAATGCTGCCTGCACCTGCCATTACTCACACACAGGTTATGAATCTCCTAGCACTGCAAGAGTGAAGTCCATGCTCAGAAAACTTGATAAAAGTGGCAAATACTGAACTGTTAGGATAAACTTTATCAGAAAGTATTAGAATACAAGTTCTTTGGGATATAAAATCGCTTTGTGGGCAGAAGTAAAAAGGGTCTCAGAGTTAAATACATTTGGGAAATGCTGGGTTTAAGAAGTTAAACTGTTTAGACACTGTAGGGTTTATCTGTGGCATCAATCTGTGAACACATGTACTGCGATTCTGCAGGAAAGGAACATGCTATGCAGTATCAACCAAACTTACTTGATCATCAAACCATCTTTTAAAAGACAACATGTGTTTCACATAATGTACTCTGTGTAAAGGGCATACTGACACTTTTTCATGTAAAATGTGGAAAAAACCCTCCAATCAATCACATTTGGGAAAAAAATGACTTTAATACCACACCTCGTTTTAATTGTCTGCGGTAAGCATATCCATCGTATCAGCAGCTCTGGGGCACACAGACTGTAATTGTGAAAATATTACAGATCCATGGAGGGTGTGTGGAGACATGGGGAGAGGAGAGAGGGGACTCCAGGTCCTTTACACACCGGAAGATTCACACCTGTGATTATTTACGATGCTCATTATTGAGTTGGTCATCTTAGCTTACTAAAGTTTTCCATTTGGGGGCAGGCAGCACACGGAGGAGAAACTTACATTAAAGGAAAGTCACTGTGAAAATGGCTCCGCCCGCCCCCGGGCATGCAGCACTTTGCACAGGCACCAAAAACAAGCGTGCAAAAGGAAATTTCATAACTGTGAGCTATGGACCCTCATAACTTCCCTGGATATGCATATTCTTTGCAAAAGAGACTGAATGGAAGTGTGCTGCCATGGCTCACAGGAAACTTTCAGAAGGAAAACTACCGAAGGTAATTAGGAAATTGAGAATTGTTGGGAGGTGGGGAGGAATGGGATTAGGCTGTCACGGCAGATTAATGTGCCCCCGTATTTCACTTCTGGGACCTGGCCGAAAGCGACAAGATGGGTTTTCATTCCCAAGAAATGAGTATAAGAGATTATGCTAGAAATGAATAGAGGAAGTCTCCTAGGAGAATATACTACAAAGCTGCTTGGTGCTGATATTTAATCATCAGGGGCAGCTATAATAGGGAGGGCAATGAGTGGGAAACGCTTTCCCTGGAGAAATAGGAGAGTGGTGTTAACAGCAGTTTCAAAGCACCATGGGATCGCTGCCCTCTCTACCTATTGATCATGCACTGCACGCACTCCAATACTTTAAAATTAAGAATAAAATATGAAAATGCGAAGGTTCACTTATCAGAAAGGCTAAGAAAATAAATCACACTGTGCTGTGACTAAAATCACAACTTTTTATTGTAGAGGCATTTTGCATTTTATATAGTAATTTGTCCCTTGCTAAATGTCTCCTGTTTCTTTATAGCCTTATATATGAAAAAAAAAAGGTAGCATATGCTGTGTCACATAATAATTGGTGCATTTAAATCCCATTTCCAAATCACTTAAAAGGCTGGAATTAGATGGTGAATCCTTTAAGGAAAGCGACTATTTTACACTTCTTTATTTTCCCCACAATGCCTCGCACAGTGCCTTGCATCTAGAAAGCACTCGATGGGGAGTAAGGAAGGAAATAAGGATATAGGTTTCTTCTGAGGGACTTTCCTAAACAATGGCAAGCTTACTGAGTAAATATTATCCTAATCAGTAAAATGGTAGTTCCTTCACCATGATGTCAAAGGGTCTCTTTCCAGCATTTGTTGAGGAAAACGTTAACTGAGGTGGAGTGCTGGCGGCATCTGGTATTCTAAGCTCAAATGAGACTCTGGAAGGCAGGGGCAGGGCTGATGGGCATCCCGTGGCCGGTAAGCCGTGCAAAAGGCCAACCATTGTGAACAGCTCAGACCGTCTTGGAACGCATAGGTTTGATCATCTGGTGTGAGGAAGCAAAAAATGTTTTTTGAATTCTAGTATCAGAGATGTCATAGCTATCTCATATGTGTGAAAACTGTTCAGTTCAGTTCAGTCGCTCAGTCGTGTCCGACTCTCCGCGACCCCATGAATCACAGCACGCCAGGCCTCCCTGTCCATCACCAACTCCCGGAGTTCACTCAAACTCACGTCCATCAAGTCGGTGATGCCATCCAGCCATCTCATTCTCTGTTGTCCCCTTCTCCTCCCGCCCCCAACCTTTCTCAGCATCAGAGTCTTTCCAGTGAGTCAACTTGTCACATGACGTGGCCAAAGTATTGGAGTTTCAGCTTTAGCATCAGTCCTTCCAATGAACACCCAGGATTGATCTCCTTTAGAATGGACTGGTTGGATCTCCTTGCAGTCCAAGGGACTCTCAAGAGTCTTCTCCAGCACCACAGTTCAAAAGCATCGATTCTTCGGCGATCAGCTTTCTTCACAGTCCAACTCTCACATCCATACATGACCACGGGAAAAACCACAGCGACTAGAAGGACCTTTGTTGGCAAAGTAATGTCTCTGCTTTTTAATATGCTATCTAGGTTGGTCATAACTTTCCTTCCAAGGAGTAAGCATCTTTTAATTTCAGTAATACCCAAATCATTTGAGATCTGGGGACCTCAGGTTCCAATTTTTTAAATTAAGGCATATGAAAAAATTTTTGAAAATTAAGGACTATGACTCCCGAGATCTAGTTGAGTTCTTACAGTTTTTACAGCTCCATTTCTTGATTTTCTGGATGTCAAAATGCATCTTAGTTTTCCAGAGCTCACATATATCACAAGCCAGCCAATAAACTGGAAGTTCAAAAGCCTAAATACCATGAAGTCATGAAAGAGGGTGGGATGAAGTGGATAAAAGCCGTCCCTTGGAGTCAGATGGCCCAGGTCCAAACACTTCTCTGCCACCTTCTGGATGGGTGAATTTCAGTCACTTGCTTTCCTGAGGCCCAGCTCCCTCTGTAGGATGGTGACAAAAATATCTAGCTACAGGGGTATTAGCTGAGCGCTTGAGATAGTTAACAACAAATAACTGCAATTCTTCTCCTGCCTCAGGGACTACTCACAGCAAAGAATGGAAATGAATCAGAACCACTTTCACTAAAAAAAAAAAAAAAAGAATGTTGATTAAATGCAACCAGGACCTCTGAGCAAGCCCCACTGTCACAAGCATGGCTGGATTCCCTGAAGTAGGAGCAGACACGGAAAAGCAGGGATCCCTGTCTTCCTCTAGAATTGTGTGGTATCTTCTCTGCTCCTCTCTGAATACTGACCTTCTTCTCCCTGCAGATTTGCTCTCTTGCTTTTCTTATTCACTCGGGATCGGTTCATCACCGGTTTCCCCACATGCAGCCTCAGTGTCCAGGTCTACATGGACCTGCAGCTTGGACCTCAACGGCTAACTGAGTCGATATTATGGTAATCCAGGACCAGACTCCTGGGAGAAAAGATATGATTAGCTGGGTTTGGATTCGGTGTGTAGTCTTGGTCCAACGAGCGGAGAGGTCAACTAGCAAGAAAGCCTGGCTCTCCTGGTGTGAAATGTAGGCTCTCTCCAGGGTAGAGGCTGTTGTTATCTGAGTACATATGTTGTGCACTTGACTCTTTTTTAAAAGAACCTACAGGTGCTCACTATTGCTTTATTGACACAATTCTTCATGTGGAAGTGGCAGAATGGTAGGGTGCTCCAGGAAGACACAGTGACGATGACGCCATTGGCCTGAGAGAGGGGTATCCTAAAATACTCATAATAACAAAACGCAGGCCAGGAACTCAAACAGAAGGAGCTGTCAGACCCTATATATAATCAAAGTGTATACAGTTTACACTTCCGCAGGCCCCAGGGACGCTAGTCATTGGTACAACATCAAACCAATGTATGTAAAAACCGTGTTTTACAATAATCCGTGAAAGATTGCACTTGTGTAAGAAGTCAGGAACCTTTCCTGAAAATCAATAGTAAAACAGTTAAACGCTCATCCATTCATGCATTTACTGTTCATTCGCTCTGCAAACATTCCTTGTGGGTCTCTCATGCTCCTGGTACTCATACGCATCCCAGGTACTGAAGAAGAAGGGGAGACACGCCTGTTCCTCAGCAGCTAATGTGCTGCGAGGTGTGCAGTTTTGAAGCCTAGCCAGGGCATGATGTGGGCACAGAAGACTGATGCAGGGAAGGTCATCAGGGGTAGGATCTGGGGGTGGGGGTGGAACTTTCAGAGGAGCCTGGGGGAAAGAAGAGGAAGGGCATTCTGGGCTGGGGAAACAGCAGCCCGGGAGCAGAGGAAAGAGAACTGGCTGGACCCCATCGAGCACTTTAAGCAGCCCCTTGTGTCTGAACCTGGATGCATAGGTGGGGATGGGGTGGCAGGCGTGAGTGCTGTGCTGGAGAAATGGGCAGGAGCCTGATTGAAAAGGGCATTACGGCCTAAACTAAGGAATCTGAACATTATCCTGAGGGTCACAAGAGGCCAGTGAATGTCTTTTAAGTAGGGGAGCAATCTGATGAGATTTGTGAATTAAAGCGAGTATTCTGGAGCGCCAATGTGGGGAAGACTGGAGGAGGAGTGTTGGGCTGTTTGTTGTAGGAATCCTGGAGGGATGCAGAGAAGCAGCGGTTAATATAAGAATGCAGAGATGTCAACTCTGAGGGAATCTGAGTGACTTGTAGACTTCTGGTGGTGCCATTCATTAGGAAGGAGAATAAGAGGAAAAGGATTGGGTGTAGAGTGTGGTGGTGATGATGGACTTCAGATAGGAGGAGCTCCTCAAGCAGCTGGAAAAAGCATTTAGAGATGAGCAGAGAATTATGGGCCATAGGTGGGGGCTTGGGGCCGATCAGCAGGTGGTCCAGCATGAAGGGTAAAGCAGAGCAGAAGAAGAGGAGAGAATGTGTGCAGTGAAGGCCAGGGCAGGAGGAGCAAGCTGAGAAGAAAGGCTCAGAAGGCGGATGAACGTGTCTCTCTCCCAGACAAAGGAAGAAAGAGAGCTCTTTGGAGGAGAGCATCACAAACAGCGTCATGGCAAGAAGGATCAAGAAAGAAGGACCGGAAGAGTGTCCTATGGCTTTGGGAAAAGGGGTCATTGGTGGCGTTACTGAGGGCTGCTCCCCTGGTGGGCAGACCTGGAAGCTGTGTGGGAGAGAAGTGAAGACAAGGAACAGACAGCTTTCCAAGAAGACTGGCTGGAAAGGAAAGAAGAGAAGCAGGAATGGAAGTGGGTTTTTCGAGACGGGGAGAACTGTTCATATTAATAGGACGGGAGATACAGGGCAGAGGGAGGAAGATGGATGGAGCAAGGTCCTACAGGAGGGAGGCAGGAAGGGGTCCAGTGCTGAGGCAGAAGGGTCAGCCTCAGACACGAGGGGGGACAGCCTTTTCACAGAGATAGGAGCGAAGGAGGAAAGGATGGGGCCAGGCAGATAAGTTCGTTCATGGCAGGGGAGGAAACTGAGGGAGTTCTCGATTGATGGCCTCAATTTTCTCAGTGAAGGGGGAGGCAAGGTGATCTGCTGAGTGGCATGGGGGGAGGTGGTAGAACAGAAGGTGGTTTAGGAGGAGGAACGTTTGGTTTCTATAACTGCTGATCAGGATGGGGGATGGAGCTGGCTAGGGGCCCCAAGAGGCTGGTGGGGAGTGCTGAGCCCCTGGCTGAGTTGGGAGAATACCTATTGGGTATGCCTCAGGCTCACAGCTGTGACACTTTCTCCCAAAGCCTTTAAAAGTCTGGACAGAAGAGCAAGAAGTTGAATTGTTAGACTGAGCCAGAGGTGAGTTTTTTCAGAGTGGCTGTCACAGAAAGGTAAGAGGGTCTGGAAATTACAGGACATGGAAAAGAGCAGGTTGAAGTGATGGGTTTCTGCATTCAGGATGGACAGAGGACACAAAGTCGATACTCATCTGCTAGATCAGGAGCGAATAAAAGGGCCCAGGGCTCCAAGGCCTTAGTATGTAGGTGTTACAGGAAAAAAAAAAACAAGTGGTGAGCTGAAAGGTACCTGTTGACACACTGTGGGCCGCTGGGGTTTCAGATCATAGAGGAAGACCTGCTCCGGGGGCTTGGAAACTGGTCACCTGAATGCTAATCTTACCTCTTCGCTGAAGATTCCTTAGTCTCTCCATCCCCAAACGTTTTTCTCTCGAGCCTCTGAAGTCCCATATCATGTTGTTTGCAGACAGGTAGTAAAAAACACATTAAACTGGAACCTGAATACAAGAGCCAGGAGACCCGGGTTTTGGTCCTATTTCCAGCACCCATAAGTTCTGTGGCATTGGTGCCAGTGTGAGTCGCCAAGCACTGGCCTCCTGGACCTGCCCTCCTTGCTCAGGGACAGACGGCTCTGGCACCTCCACACCCCCTGCATTGGTGGAATTGCTTTGCTTGTTTCCCACCTTTCTGTGGGATGAGGTTTGGCAGGGACAGAGACCCTCTTCCTCCTTCAATGTCACTCTATTTCACTGCAGTTTATACAATACCCGACATCAAAAGAACCTGGGAGAAATTCTACTGGGGAAGGAGGAGATCTTTTGTTTCATAAAATTTCCGCTTTTATTTTAATAGTCTCAAAACCAGACTTCCAGGGTACCAAATCCAAGAAGCCTATGATCCCATGAAGGCAAACATTCTGGGAGGAAAAAAAAAATAGGCCCTTTAAAAATCTGGCTTTGTTATCCGACTGAGGTCAACAGAGACAGACCAAATCAACAAGCATGACATGAAGGGCAAATTTGCAATTAAAAGAGGAATAAGGAATTATAAAGATGGATGAGCCCCGTGACACCCGTGCCCAGGCCTGCGTGGCCTTGGCCTCAGACGCCAGAAATTAATGCTTTACTCTTTAGCGCGCGCGTCACCTTTGGCTCTGAACAGAAAGGCAAATGCATTAAAATAACAACAATTAGAACACTTACTTAGCTTGGAAGGCATTGTTGGTTCCCCTGTGGTCGAGGTCATGACACAGGCATCCCACAATCACCGCTAAAATTTCCACCTCGGTCAGAATCTCTTGAAACCCGGCGGTCTGGGAAGATGGGAAAATGGCCACAGTCACTGCTCGGGGCAGGGAGGAAGGCCGAGGCTTGTCTGCTGAGCAACCGTCAGCTCTGTTGTCATACCCACATCATTTAAGGGAATGATTAACTGCCACTCCTTCGACTAGTGAGTTGGGTGGTCGGTCGCACAGCCTGGGTCCCCGCGGTGATGAATTAGCCGGCACGGTGGCCCGCACTGGCTGGCACACCAGGACAGAGTTCAGCCTATTTCGTTCCCTTTTTAGAGAAGAAGCTGCGCTGTCTAGATACAGTGACAATCTGGCAAAGGCCTGGAGCAAAATGTGTTTTGTGATTCGACATTTCAAAATGATGAGCATCTAGGGGTAGGGAGAGAGAGGGGGCTGTGAGTTTAGAACTGAGTGATATAGCCACCAGATGCCATTAAAATGAAAGTAGGCAAGAGAAAATGCCTTAAAAATGTGTGTGTGTGTGTGTCTATTAGAAAAAGCAATTTAGAAGTACTCAAATTGTTACATGATAATATTCTAGAAGTTATCTTATAAATATCTTAATTCACATTAGCTTGGAGGACAGGTGAAATTTCAGATAGGCAGTGCCTGTCTTGAAAACTAGAATTTGGCAGAGGATTAGGCAATCCAGACATCGGATCAGGTGGAGGATCCATTACATGCAACTCTTTCCTTATGATCCTCGGGCAGCTTGCTTGTGAAATGCACAGGTGTGGTGTGACATCTTTGGGGAGCAGGGTGACGTAATTACATAACCAAGGGCAGCAGTGCTTCTCTGATTCCTGCTGGCCTTTCATTAGTTTAGAAGAGAAAATGAACTTATAGAAATGCAGGGCTACGCATTTGCTTGATCCAAGGCCTGTCAGCCTCCTGCCCTTTAACTTGTAAGCCTCCCCTTTCAGTACTTATTAAAATCTTTATCAGAGGGCAGGAGAAGGGGAAAGGTAGAGTTCAAACTGCCTCCCTTTTTTCTCCACATCTAGGATCACTAGCTAATATCTGTAAGACGGTTCTCTTACAGCAATGAACACTTTGTTTTTTAGTTATGTTTTTATTGTAGAAATAACTGAATAATAAGGTTTCTGTGTTGACAATTTTATTTTAAAAGATTTCTACATTAGAAATACATATAATTTCATCTGCATAGCAAATAAGGATGTTTATAAACTATCTGGGCAGGATAAAGTAGTCCATATCTAAGCTGTGTGTGTCCTTCATTTTAAAATTCAGAGCTGGCTGTTGGTTTTGTTAATTTTATTTTATTGAAGGCATTACTTGCAATAGTTTTTAAAAATTCAATTGTAGTTAGAAACTTAGAACCAAAACCAATAGTCCCTCATCCTTCCCCTCTCCTGATTCCCAAGAGCAAGCACTTTCCATTTTCTTTTTCTGTCTAATTTGCTAGGTATTTTCCTCCATGTTACTGTATGGTGGGTGCGCGTCCTTAGCCCTTGGTTATTCAGAGGTTTCCCACGTGACTATAGTGCTTCCTGTGTGCCAGATACTGTCCTGAGAGAACCATAGCCATTTAACATACTTCTACATCTTTGGCTCCAAAGAATGTAATTAATATGATTTTGCTATTGACCATTTGGGGATGTCTGTATGTAAAGTCGTCTCTTGTGTTATTGCAAAAGGATATTTGCTGTGACTAGTGCATTCTTTTGGCAGAATTCAGTTAGCCTTTGCCCTGCTTCATTTTGTTCTCCAAGGCTAAACTTGCCTGTTACTCCAAGTATATTTTGACTTCCTACTTTTGCATAAACAAAGGAAAGCAGAGACATTACTCTGCCAACAAAGGTCCGTATAGTCAAGGCTATAGTCTTCCCAGCGGTCACATAAGGTGGTGAGAGCTGGACCGTAAAGAAGGCAGAACGCCAAAGAATTGATGCCTTAGAACTGTGGTGCTGGAGAAGACTCCTGAAAGTACCTTGGACAGCAAGAAGATTAAACCAGTCAATCTTAAGGGAGATCAACCTTGAATATTCACTGGAAGGACTGACGCTGAAGCTGAAGCTCCAGTGTTTTGGTCATCTGATGTGAACAGACGACTCATTGGAAAAGTCCCTGATGCCGGGAAAGATTGAGGGCAGAAAGTGTAGAGGGCGTCAGAGGATGAGATGGCCAGATGGCATCACTGATGCAATGAACATGAACTTGTGCAAACTCTGGGAGACTGTGAGGGACAGGGAGGCCTGGCGTGCTGCGGTCCATGGGGTCGCAAAGAGTCGGATACGACTGCGTGACCGAACAACAACTTACTTCTCATAACAGGAACTATTATTATCTGCCAGTTAAGGTGAGGAAACCGAGGCACAAAGAAACTGAAGTGCCCTGGGTCTCAGAACGGGCCTGCCTGATGATCAGTCTGTAAACATTATTCATTCAGTATCCAATGATTATATCCTTTGTTATGGAGATGTTTAGCTTCCTGGAGTTAAGATTTCTTTTAACATCTAAGTCGACTGACATCCTACACAACTCTGAACAGTCAGACCTTTGACAGGGCCCTTCCTGTCCTGGGGTTCCCTGCTTTGGTCCAGTGCTGATATTTGGCCTGGACTCTCTTGTCCGCTGTCAGTGTCCCCCTCCTGGGGTTGGTTTCCTGTCTTCTGCATCTCTCTTTCCTCGTTTTCTCTCTCAACAAGTGGGGACACATCTGCCAGTAGCTTCATGAGAAAGGATGTTAACACTTCTTTAACATTGAGAAACCTGATTTTTTTTTTTTTTGAGGGTTTGCACAACTGAAATGTCTTTAATCTATTCTCCTACTCAATTATTGGCCTGCCTAACAATTCTACGTTGCAACATTTTCACTCAGAATTTTGAAGGACTGCTCTATCGTTTCCTAACTTCCAAAGTTGCCTTCAGTTCAGTTCAGTTCAGTTCAGTGGCTCAGTCGTGTCCAACTCTTTGCGACCCCAAAGTTGCCTTAGTGAAGCATAAATCATGCTTGTTCCTAATCCTTTGAATGGTACTTGATTTTCTCTCTTTTAGAATCTTCTCTCTATGCCTGGGGTTTGCCAATTTCACAAAAATCTTCTTTGGTTTGGGACTTTTCCTCATCACTGCTTGGTAAACCTTTTCAACATGAAGGCTCATTTTCTTCAGTACAATATTCTTGCCATCTTTTTATTTTTCCCCTTAATAATTGTGACTTCATTATTTTTTCTGTCCTGTTTGAATGGCACTCCAATTGGTTTGACATTGGACTTCTTATATTCATTTCCTTATTTTCCATTTCTTCTTTCCCATTGCTCATATTGATTTTTCTCCTCTTACTTTCCAGGAGTAATAATATTTTAAATTTACTAGCATTTTCCTGTCTGCTGCTCCTTTTCTAACAGTATACTATTCTTCTTGCATGGAGGCATTATGGTCTCTTCTCTTTTGAAGATATTAATTATAATTCCTTTGAGATTCTCTTCTGTTCCCTGAATTGCCTATTTCTTCTGAACTCCTTATCTCTTGTTTGGTGGTTTCCTCAAATGCCTGGTATGCTTGTAGTCTACTTAGGCATGGGAGTCTGCATTCACCACACACCCATGCGTGGAGGTGGTGTCTATACCTGGCTGATCTCATCACTGGTGAGCATATGGCCCATTGGTCCTGCTGTGGACCCCCACATGCCAGTGTAGATACCCTGAACACTTCCTCTGGATTTTCCAACCTCTTGCTCGGAAGTAGTATAAACACAGGTGTTGGAATTCTGAGAAAAGGGTATGTAGCTTCTCACCCGCGTGATGGAGACTTTCACTTCATTCTCTCACTTTCAAGGTGCATCTCACCTAACTTTCCTTTCACTGGTGTCCCCAAGTCCGGGGCTCAGTCTCTCTGGCAAACACTCTGGCTTCCTGCATAGACAAGGGGAAGAGTAGTCCTTGGATTACAGGGTGAGGGGTTGGAAACTGGGGGCTCAGTGTTTTCATCGTCCCTCACCCCCATTCACCCCATTTCTGTGGTACCTGATCCTCCCAGTTCCTGAGTTTGACAGCTTCTAGGAGAGTACTGGTTCTCACGTGTGCCTCTTCCTCTGCTCTCTCATCCTGAAGGCGTTTGGGCTGGACCTTCCTTTCCTTTGTTAATCTACAAATCATCCTCCCTCCATGAAAACAGTGGAATTTGTGTCCATTTCTTACTCTCCTTGTTATTTTGGGGGTGTTTTTGAAAGGAGAAAGGGATGCAAGTGTCTTTCTCTGTCACCTTGAAACTGTATGACCGTTTCATTGGGTTTGGATCTTGCTAATACGAAGCAAATCCTGAAAGTCTATCAAGCATGCAATAATTATACACTGTATTCTGGAAATCAGTGCTGTAAACACAATGAAGATGCACTGAAATTTAGAGAGACTGTTGCCTGTGAAAATGCTGCTGTTTAGAACAAGCTGATGAATTGGAACAGTAAGAATAGGGATGGGAGAATGTCAACATAAGATAATTCAACTAGAAATTTAATTAGAAGATAAAATCGAATGCCATGTAATAGACTCAAGTTCAAAATCTGGAATCATTTTTAAGCCATCAGTTATTACCCCATTGCATACTATGATGGAATATACTTGAAGGTCTTACACAGCTGACTACCCCTCCCCCTTCTTGGAAATCCAGCATCTCGCTCTTAAGACTATTTGTATCATGGATATTTTTTGAGAATTTAATAAAAGCCATGGACCTTCTTCCCAGAAATTATCTATAACTTCATGGTGTTCAAAGGCCATGGAGCCCACGTCTAGATCCTCTCAGTAAAGAATCCCTGAAGTACAGCACAGTCACACGGAGCATATTTCCCTCTCTGGGCTGTGATGCCTGAGTTTCTGAAGCAGCATCTAGCTCCGGACTGTGACTGAGAGCTGCCTGGTAAATGGCTTCTGAGGATTGTCAGGCCTGAGATCTGTCCACCCGCCACTAAGTGTCCATTTGCCTCCCCCACCCTCACCCGTCTTCCTTCCAGTCCCATCCATCTGACCTACACTTGAGACCACTGGGGAGAAAAAGTCAACTGCCTGCTGAAGACAATATACTTTCAACAGAGAACATGGTGGCAGCAAGAAGTACATTTTAATGTGTTTCTCCTATGCGTAATTCTACTTTTATTTTCAAATAAAATGATATGTTTGCTGCTACTGATCCAGTAACTACCTATTATCCAATAAGGGCTTTTATTGACCATTATTTCACTCTACCCTCTCACCTGCATTCCCTCATGGCCCATATCAGAAATGTAAAGCAGGGAATATCTTATATCTCAGTAAAAAGATAACCAAGGCATAGCTTGCTTCCATGTCCCCCTCTCCAGAAAACCCTGTCACCACCCTCTGAGCAGGTCTCCTCTAACAGTCCTCTGTCGGGTTAGATGTATGTTGGGATAACCCTGCCCCCAACCACCAGAGCATATAATCACAGGCACTCCAAAGGACCCAAACAGTAAGACTGAGTCGAAGTGTTTCTTAAACTAGCCAGTGATTTCCTACCATTCAGTCAACATAAAACTCAAACCAGTGAGCATATGCCACCATGTCAAAGCTGATCCTATGTGGTAGTCAGAGGAACAGAGGAACACAATGGCCAGAGAAAAACTGACAGTTGCTTTTCAACTCTGTGGGACTTCGTGGGTGGCTCAGTGGTAAAGAATCTGCCTGCAATGCAGGAGACCCGGGTTCGATCCTTGGGTGAGGAAGACCCCCTGGAGAAGGGAATGACAACCCACTCCAGTATTCTTGCCTGGAGAAGAATAGTGGGCTGCAGTTTATGGGGTCACAAAGAGTCAGACACAACTGAGCGACTAACACCTGTGGCTCTGTAGAATCCAGAAGTATAAAACACAACAGCCATAATAACATTAGATGGTGCTATAGAGGCTTCACTCATTTAATAAAAATGTACAGTTCTTAGTGAGCTTCCCTAGTGGCTCAGACAGTAAAGAATCCACCTGCAATGCAGGAGACCTGGGTTCGGTCCTTGGATCAGGAAGACCCCCTGGAGAAGGGAATGGCTACCTGCTGCAGTATTCTTGCCTGGAGAATTCTCCATGGAAAGAGGAGCCTGGTGGGCCACAGTCCATGGGGGTCAGAGAGTCAGACACAACTGAGCAACCAACCCTAGCGTGTGTTAAGTAATTGATCTATCTGAGAAAAGAGGCTTGGGATAATACTGACAACAGATATCACTTCTATGGCATTTAGTATGTGCCAGGCACTATTCTCAGAGAAGGCAATGGCACCCCACTCCAGTATTCTTGCCTAGAAAATCCCATGGATGGAGGAGCCTGGTAGGCTGTAGTCCGTGGGGTCGCTAGGGGTCGGACACAATTGAGCAACTTCACTTTCACTTTTCACTTTCACACATTGGAGAAGGAAATGGCAACCCACTCCAGTGTTCTTGCCTGGAGAATCCCAGGGAAGGGGGAGCCTGGTGGGCTGCCGTCTATGGGGTCACACAGAGTCGGACATGACTGAAGTGACTTAGCAGCAGCAGCAGCAGGCAGGCACTATTCTAAACCCTCAAATACCTTAACCCATCTAATCCTTACAAGTCCAATCTTAACAAGAATTCTCTGAAGGAGAAACTGTTCTGATCGCTCCCGTTTTACAGATGAAGATATTGAAGCACCAGACTACACCGCTGGAATGCAACGGAGGCAGGATTAGACTCGCGGCAACCTGGCTCCCGAGTCTGTCCTCACACGCTGTGCAACCCAGCCACTGAGGTGAGAGTGTGTGCGCAGCTGCACAGCTTTCAAAGACGCTCATAATAATGGAATGAGGGCAGGATACTCAGGAATCACCTGCAGTGTGCTTTAGTCCACCATGAAGGTTATTCTTTATCGTCTGTTTCTGGCCACACAACGCAGCTTGGGGGATCTCAGGTCCCCAGTCAGGGGCTGAACGTGAGCCAAAGGCAGTGAAAGCCCAGAATCCTAATCCCTAGGTCACCAGGGAACTTTCAACAATGGATGTTTATTCTTGAATTGGAAGAGGTTAATACTGCAGAGCCACTGGACATCTTGAGCCAAACATAGATCTGGTGCATCAAGATGTGCCTAATAATATGTAGTGATTTAAAATGAGGTTTAGAAAGAAAAGAAAGATACAAATGGTTTGTGTACAACAAGCCAACTTTACAAAATGTCTTGATACATTCATAAAAAAAGACTGTCAGGATGTACCTCAAAATGTTACCAGTAGTGGGATCATAGGTGACTTTAGATTTTTTTCCTTTGTGCTGCAAATTTCCTTCAGTTCAGTTCAGTTCAGTTCAGTCGCTCAGTCGTGTCCGACTCTCCGCGACCCCATGAATCACAGCACGCCAGGCCTCCCTGTCCATCACCAACTCCCGGAGTTCACTCAAACTCATGTCCACAGAGTGTTTATTCATTAGAATATATATACATTGTATATGTGTAGGGCTTCCCTGATAGCTCAGTTGGTAAAGAATCTGCCTTGCAATGCAGGAGACCCCAGTTCTATTCCTAGGTCAGGAAGATCCACTGGAGAAGGGATAGGCTACCCATTCCAGAATTTGTATGTGTAAATCCTTTTTTGTTTTAGAAATAAGCCTATGTCTCATCAACCTGTCCTAGTTTGGAATAAAATAGTGACATCCTAAAAAGTGTCCATTCATTCATTCATGGAGCAAATATTGATTCAACATGTACTCTTTTGCAGGCTAGAACAGAGCCTTGAAGAAGACAGGCATGTCTGGCCCTTGTCGTGTGTATAGTCTGGTCGTGCCTTGGGCGCACCAGAATGATGCCCCTTTTCTAGTGAGAAACTATTGATATCACAATACCAGTGACAATCTGTGGGAGAAAGCAATGGAGAAAGTGGCTAGCCACTCCTGCTTTGTTTCTGGAGATGGAGGGTCATGGTCTGCATGACCCATGTCACCTATGCAGCCACAGTGTGGGAATCTGAGAAGGTAGTGCCAGAAATTCTGCCTTCATGTGTCTTCTTGAACTCAGCTGTGAGAGGTACTGAAGGATGAGAAATCTCCCAAGTTCATCCTATTGATTCTGAGATCTGGCAGGTGATGGACTAAGAGGGAGGGAATCCAGTGATGTACTGGAAATTCCTGATAGTCCCAGAAGGTCCTCGGCTCATCTGCTCCTCCGTGGATGCTGGTGACAGGCACTGCCATGGAGCCATCAGGGGACTGGCTGAGGCTGAGAGAGAACGTGATGGGCTTCTGTAGATTCTTTCTTCTCCTCTTCATTTTTCTTTCTTCTGAATAAGAAGAGCAAAGAGGGCCGCTCAGACCATTCCGAGGCGTTTTGAAGAACGTGGTTTCTCAAGGAAGTGCCTCCTCTAGAAGACTCTGCATGCTGTATCCCTAATTGTGTCATCATGTCTCAACTGATCTAAACATGACTTCATACCCCAGGAGTGATGTGAGCTTGAGGCTGCAAGGCAGCATTTAATTTCTGGTATTTCTTAATTTCTGGTGTGCAGTGTTGCAGGGGCCCTGTCTGGGGCCTTTGTTTGGTACATAATTAAAATCAAATTTACTGTAGCCAAAGAGTGCTCGTTTCATTGAGGGTTTCATTGTAAATGCCACATACAGAGTGCTCAGGTCTTCCAAAGAACATCCCAGACTGCAATGCTGATGGCTGGTCCAGCTGTGCTAGGCCATCCGTCACATGCGGTGTCTGTCCGTGAAACTTAGATCTCCTAACCAAGGACAGAAGGGTCTATGAGAATGGTGCCTCAATCACCCTCCCAATTCAGCTCACATCCAAGTTGAGTGGATCAGAATAATAAAAGAATTGTTAAGGCACATGTTTGGGCTTCACAGGCATTTGCAGCCAAGCCAGCATGCTTCTTTTTGGGACTCTATTTTTTGCTTCAAGATGAAATGACCACCTTTCAATGTAAGAGCTTAACCTGTCTGCCAATACAAGAGATGTGGGTTTGATCCCTGTGTTGCAAAGATTCCCCTAGATGAGGAAATGGCAACCCATTCCAGTATTCTTGCCTGGAGAATTCCGTGGACGGAGGAGTCTGGTAGGCTACCGTCCATGTGGTTGCAAAGAGTCGGACACGACTGAGCACACACACACGCATGTATAACATGTAAATCCTGGGGGCAGGTTGATGGATACCAACCTATTCAATTTGCTTCAAAGCATTGGTTTTAAGCAGAGGACTTTCTCAAGCTTTCAGAGAGAAGCAGATTTCACTTGCTTACCAAGAGTGCTTATGAATAAATTTATACTTGATGCCATATCCTATCTTCTTTTTAAAAAAGATCCTCTCTTTGCCAACAAGAGACAGTGGGTGATGAAAGCTCAGAGGGAGAATAACAGGTATTCACAACGCAATCTTCCACTGTCGGGGGGGAAACCTTACTTGAGAGTTTTCCTGGCGGCTCAGTTGTAAAGAATTCACCTACCAATCCAGGAGACTTGGGTTCCATCCATGGAATTTCCCACATGCTGTGAAACAACTAAGCCCACGCACCCCAATTATTGAGCCTGTACTCTGGAGCCAGGAGCTGCGACTGCTGAAACCCGTGTGCCCAGAACCCATGTTCTGCTATACAAGAAAAGCCACTGCAATGAGAAGCCCGTGCGCCACATCTAGAGAGTAGGCCCCAATCGCCGCAACTAGCGAAAAGCCCAGACAGCAGTAAAGACCCAGCAGAGCCAAAAAGTAAATAAATAAAATCATTAAAAAAGAAACCCTGCTAGATAAACTATTGCATCTCCATCTAGATTGGTGTTTACAGTCTATGTTTGTCTGCCAATATTTGGATCTGCCAGGCTGAAGAAATGGCATTTCAGTCCTATTTTGAGGTCCAGAAACCAAAACCTTTCCACCAACCATCATGTTTATACGGCTCCTTTGCCAAAGCATGTGATACAAATCAAACCAGTTGTTGTTTGTCTAGTTTCCATGGGAGTATAGCTTGGGTTTACTTGGGAGAATCCGTTCCATTCCGTTGCTCAGTCGTGTCCGACTCTTTGCGACCCCCTGGACTGTAGCCTACCAGGCTTCTTCGTCCATGGGATTCTCCAGGCAAGAATACTGGAGTGGGTTACCGTTTCCTTCTCCAGGGGATCTTCCTGACCCAGGGATCGAACCCGGGTCTCCCGCATTGGAGGCAGACGCTTTAACCTCTGAGCCACCAGGGAAGCCCCTTGGGAGGATAGTTTGGGGTTTTTTGTTTGTTTTTATTGGAGTATAGTTTATTTACAATGTTGTGTTAGTTTCAGATGTACAAGCCGTGGGACAGTTTTGATCAAATCTTGCTTCTTTTCGTTTTCAAGATGAATGTAGTCAAATATTGATTTGGCCTTAATTAAACACTGACTTAAGTCTGCAGTGATCCTTTGCTTATCAAGTTCAGAGTTGGGAAGATCTTACAGTCTACACTTAAATACTTTTACCACCAGAAGCTTCTTGAAGGCACTTATTATCAAATTGCAAAATCTAAGTCATGTTTTGGACACAACTTCTCTCTGAATCTCAAATAATATCACAAATGCTTACTCATGTAAGACTCAAAATGGCCAGGCACTCCACGGACTATACAGTCCATGGAATTCTCCAGGCTAGAATACTGGAGTGGGTAGCCTTTCCCTTCTCCAGGAGATCTTCCCAACCCATAGATCAAACTCAGGTCTCCTGCATTGCAGGTGAATTCTTTACCAGCTGAGCCACCAGGGAAGCCCAAGAATACTGGAGTCGGTAGCCTATCCCTTCTCCAGGGATCTTCCTGAACCAAGAATCAAACTGGGGTCTCCTGCATTGCAGGCAGATTCTTTACCAACTGAGTGATCAAGGAAGCCTCTCAAAACTGGTACAAGCATATATGTTTGAGTAAATGTCTGCTGCATGAATTTAAAAAATGAATTAATTGACTTTAATAATTTTAGTTAGCTTTAACTATCTCCTTGACTTAATTTTAACCTACTTGTTATCCTAATTTTAAAAAATTACCTATTTTGTAAAGCTAAAAACATATGAAAACTAGAATACTGTACTGAATATCGAAGTGCTCATTACCTAACTTTATCAGGAAGCCACGTTCTGCTGCCTTGATTCATTTATCCCTTCACGTGTTCTGTTTTGTTTGTTTGCTAGACTATTTCAAAGCAAACCTCTGACATCTGTCAATTCTTCATTTCATTCTCAGGAAGTCATGATGTGGTCAAATAAAAATCAGTCACG
This sequence comes from Moschus berezovskii, assembly GCF_049115385.1. Lineage (NCBI taxonomy): Eukaryota > Metazoa > Chordata > Mammalia > Artiodactyla > Moschidae > Moschus > Moschus berezovskii. Next base: position 120,048,254 of record NC_142461.1, read on the forward strand.
GTATCTCTGCTCTCATACTTCGATAAAATGTGCGAAAACAAATACAAATGGTAAGAAGAAAAATGCTAAAAAAGAGTAAATATCTAACAAGCCTTTACAAGTTGAATTTTACTTCAATTTAGGTAATACAAAAGCAAAGCCACATGTATGTATATAGCAAGCATACTGTAATTCAAAAAAGACAAAAGGAAAAACATATTAGATGTTTAACGTTTTTTGCTTTCAATACTAAGAATATGCTTTATTATTTTTTGAGGATAAAGACAGCCTGCTTTTGGCGTTTAAAATATAGCTTATATTTTATGATAAACTGCTGCTAAACTACTAGTGAGTTGAATAGAACACGCAGTGAGTGAGCACAGAAAATGAAGGAGATCACCTGGTGAACATCAATTGTGCAGAGACCGTCCTCTTCACATGCCACAAAGAATCCAGACTGATGCATTTCGAGAATACGAGACCTCTTCAAAACTTACCCAAATTTTCACTAGTCATCACTGAGCTAAACTTGAACATGAGACTAGTGAAAAAAATAAAAACTTTATAAAGTCCCCAGCTTGACACCCTTAGGTGCCAGGTTTCATTCAGCTTCAAGAAACTGCCACTACTGAGTCATAAGCTGTGGAAAACAGAGGCTGTGATAAATGACCATGGCTCTGCTGCTGGGTCTCCCTGACCTGCAGGATTTGGCTGGAGTCATAAAATACAGAGCGACAGATTAAGCAGTTTACCAACACCGTAAAAATCTCAGGAATAAATTCACTTTAATAAAAAAACCTATATTGTAACCAGGCAACCGCAGCCCTGAAACCACACACATTTCCTTACAAGCCTGTGTCCACGGGCAAGAGCCTGCACTCCCCTCCAAATGCCAGTATGATTATGTTCATACACTTCTGCAATTTACATGTCCTAAGAAAAATACTCAGCTCTGGCTGATGGTGCAGGAGAATTTATTTTCACTGGAAAGGGAATGACCCATAACTCACGAATGGCAGCGCTTAAAGTGAGTTATGGAGGTTTCTCTCCTGTGTGAGGAAGTGGATTGGATTATCTTTCTGCCCAATTGTATGTTTGATTATTAGCACACCAGTTTCTTAATTATGTGCTGCTTTGCCTTTTTCCTTTTGTAAAATAAATGTGGATAAAGGGAGTGTCAGCTCGAAGCGTGGAGTGCCTCACTGGAGCTCTGAGAGGTGGCCAGAGAGAATGAAAACAGAAACCTTCTTAAATGATTAAAAGCCAGGAGTCTTAAATGTAATTTAGACACAGTATTCAAACTGATTAACTCCCTAGTTAACTTACAGCACCCAATGCTGATATTCTGCAAAAACATGAAAGAATCACTCCTTTCCTTGATTAAAAATGTGCTTTCTTTGAAGTTACACCAGAAATCAAGGTATACCTACATGACAAAGAATTGGTTTTTCTAATATGCAGATTTTATTGTATTATTAGGATAATGTTGCCATTTATTTTCAAGTAAATATAACTAGTTATTACTTATATTGATAAGGAAATGCAATGTAAAAATGATGTTTGATGATTACAAATGTAATTATTGTTTGTTACTTTGTTGTTGGTTACAGAATAAAACCACAGCTCTCTTTGTACCTTACAACATTACAATCTACAAAGAAATTAGATTTCCATTGTGATTAGGAGTTTGGTTATAGAGCAAAAACATTTTATTTGAAAATTCTACTAGTTCTGTCCTTCTTTGGGTTAAGGGGAAAAGGTATTCTAATTGCGTTTCTAAGATCTCCTTGCAGAAGAAACTGTCTACCTCAAAAATCAAGGACTTCATTGAAAACGGCAGACAGAGAACAGAACATTATCCTCAAGCTAGTGAATAGGATGGATTTTTCTTCCTAAACATCCCTTCTGCTCTCTAGTTTGAATTATCAATAAAATGACTTGGCTTATCTCTGAAAATAACCTTGTTGACAATCCAAATACGGACTTAAACGCGCTACCTCCACATTTAAGATTTAAGAAGCCCCCGTAAATGTCAGGGGGTGTCAGTGTGTTTGCTGCAATACTTGGTTATTATTAGTGTTTAACTGCATTTCCCCACCAGCACCCAGCCGCCGGCACCGCCATCAATTTTAATGTGATCATGTGCTCGTCTCTTTTCATATCCAGTGAATTCTGTGAGATCATAATATTCTATATGAACCCTAGCTGAACCTTCGTGTGATATGAAGAAAGAACAAGATTTCTAGCAACGATAGTTGTTCATCATTTTATAGTTTTTTGAAAAAACTGGACACTGAGCAGCATAGTTCCCTGAATAATATTACCCTAAACTAAATCCACTCATTCAATGAATCTTTATTGAGCCCTACAGGATATAGGGCATGGCCCAAAGTGCTAATGAGTACATTTATGGGATAGTAAAGAATACTGACTCTTAAGGAAACCTTTTTTTTCCCCCTGGAAAATCTGTCAGAGCTCATACATCATTTATAAAACCTTAAAATGTCTCTGCAACCTTGGCACCACCACATGCCTTTTTATTTTACAGAATACAAACAAAAGCACGGTCGGTTCTTTTATCTGGTCTACACTGTACATATAAGAAATGCACTTATTATCTTTCATTATGTATGAGCTTGATGGAATATTTATTCTACAAGCTTCTATAAATAAAGAGAATTTGTATAATTATTCTTGATCTACTTGCAGGTTTTTATTCCCTGTTTTAACTGCAAATAGTAACTGGCAATCCATACTGCATTTATCTGAGGAATTTAAAATATTTGGTAGTTTTTAACTACTTACATTTCTCTTTAGAAGCAAAGAATAAGACTGACACTTTCATTTTAATATTTGGAATTCTACACCAGAGGCTTGTAATAAATTAATAAGTCATTAACAGGGTTCCCAGTGAACTAAATTTCCACCATTATACATCAAATTGCCTATTCAACAATGCAGTTTGTTCTTTTTCTTTTTAATTTCTAAAGGAACAAGACCTTTTTGTTACCTAGAAATGAGCTTGAATACTTCTGCAAAACACAATTCTGAATCAAGCTATTTTCTGGGCTTGAAATGATTGTAGAGTTAAAGGTTAGGAAGCTGATTCTTACATATAATTTGCTTGCTCTGTTGTACTTCGTGTCATGGTTTGCTCATCAGCGACACACAAATATGCATCTTCCCATTCCTAGAGACAATGGGCTTGGAAAAATACACACCCACAGAAAGACACAAGGAGAGTGCCATACTCTTTGCACTAATAGCTCTGCAGGCAAGGAGACAGCCCTAATACAGGTCTGATCTGATAGGGGGGTTCTTTTCAGACACACTGGCCTTGCTGATATTTCTTTTAAGAAAAGAGTGTGGGGTGCGTGCCTCAGTATTTCTTGTCTTAGAAGAAAAGAAGCGTTTTCAGGGAATGTTGGTAAGATCAACAGTATCCGCCCCCTTTCTTTCCAGGCAACTGGCTGGGAAACTTTGCCTTGGAGCGCCATCTAGAGGAAAATTCAGCGCACATGCGTCGTGCTCTCTCACCGTTGTAACTAGCTGAATGAATCCAGGGGTTAATTATAACTTTTCTTCCATATTAATAGAGAATTTTAGTTCTAATTCAACACGTGGAAGTGGAATATAAGATAACTAGAATGGAAATAAAATCACTGATGAGAGCAAAACAGTGAGAGACCCTAACAGTGTTCAGGAGTGGCTGAAGCCGGAAGCCTTAGTGGCCACTCACGGAAATAAGTAGGTTATCATTTTGCCTACTTTGCCTACCAAGGTCGTATTCCAGAAGTTAGAATTGATAAGTGAATTACACTCACTTTTTTTTGCCCCTGATCAAGTAATCTCTGTTATCTAAATATTTACTTTCTTAGTGAAAAAATTCTGATTAAACAGTCTGACTATGGTCAAGTTGGAGAGGAGAATGCTTGTGTTATGGACAAAGCTGACATTTTCAACCTACTGTAACCCTTAGTTCAGAAACATTTCATGAACAGAAAATAATATCTTTTCCAAATGTGACTATTCTACTCAGTGCAAAAGAGAAAAAATATAACATTCACCAAGGTATTCTTTCCAAAGTCATGCTTTTATTTTTCAAGCTTTAGCCCCTCTCCCCCTGGCCAAGAGAATTTTAAGAGTAAATTCTTCTCTTTTTGAGCTAGCATTAATACAAAAACAAAACCCAGACTTTCTCAAACAGTGATACTCTTCAAGGTTGCTGAGCAGACTTGCAAAAACAACTCTACCTTTGAAATATTTAGGCAGAATGAGTATCTCCATGGTGGTAACATTCTGAGAGCTCTTCTTTCTTCAGTTTCTTGAAAAAGATCAAGATTGTCCATATTGTGGAAAAATTTACTAAAGAAAACTGGGTATGAATTCCCTTTTCTCCTAAATGTCCACTTGACCACTCAGTTCTTACCAGTTTCCTCTATCCCAGCTCTTTTAGTTCAGTTCAGTTCAGTCACTCAGTCATGTCTGACTCTTTGAGACACCATGCACTGCAGTATGCCGGGCTTCCCTGTCCATCACCAACTCCCAGAGTTTACTCAAACTCATGCCCATAGAGTTGGTGATGCCATCCAACTTTCTCATCCTCTGTCGTCCCCTTATCCTCCTGCCTTCCTTCAGTCTTTCCCAGCATCAGGATCTTTTCCAATGAGTCAGTTCTTCGCATCAGGTAGCCAAAGTATTGGAGTTTCAGCTTCAGCATCAGTCCTTCCAATGAATATTCAGGACTGATTTTGGCCTATTTTAAGGCTTATTATAAAATCTGTTTCTGTTTATGACATCTTTAATCCCTCACTGAACAAGTTTCCTGCTTGGAGAAGGGAATGGCTACCCACTCCATGGACAGAGGAGCCTGTTGGACTACAATCCATGGGGTTGCAAAGAGTTGGACAAGACAAGCGACTGACACTTCATTGAACAAGGTTCCTGCTTACTTATTTTGGTGATTCACCATAAATCCATAAGTTTTCCAAAATAATAGGTTTATAATTTCTTTATTGGATGTCCTCTGTGAGTCATATACATGAACTCTGGACACAAAAACTTATTACTTGTCTATGAGATCTGATTTGGAAAAGTAAAATAAGAAGCTTTTTTTTTTTCATGAAGCATTGGTTCTTAAACATTTAAGGGTCCTTCTCAAAGCTTCTTCCTTCCTCATTTGACTGGCTGCCTGCTTTCATGGTGTATGTTACAGTGAGATGTCCAGTTTTTCCACGTTATTTTTCTTGCTCCTTAAGCAGTTGTGGACACCCTTCTCCCACCCCCGCAAAAAAACAAGTCCTTGAGTGTAAAAGTGGAGACATTTTGGTCCCATCTTCTTATGCTATATGTGTATTTCAGTTCAAATCAATCCAACACAAATTTGTTGAAAGCTTACCAAGTACAGGATTGAGTAGAGGGTGCTGGTGACATGCTCAACAGATAGGTGTCGAGCAAATAGATGAAGGTTATTGCAAGAACAAGAAACGGCTTCTTCAGCCTCAAGCTGCTTACTTTACAGGAGAACGAGAGATCTTTAACTTCAGATACACAGCAGAAAGAAAGATGTGTTGTACAAGACACAGTGCAGGGAAATAAGGACTTATTGACGATTACTGATGATTATTGAAATTAGTGATGATTATTGAAAAGGAAAGACTTCATGGGAAAACCAGCATTAGATCAATGCATTTTAAAGAATGAGCAAAATTTTAGTAGGCAGAGAAGAGCACAGAGCACTTCATGAGGAAGAATCAGAAATCTTCCTTCACGTGGACCAAAGGAGAATATCTGTCATTGGGCGTTCCCTCTTTGGGGTTTAAATTTCAATCTGGCTGCAAAGATGTAAGGTATTTAGATTTACATTATGAGAATCTTAAACATCTTCTTTTTTTCTGTGTGGCAGGTATGCTTACACACACGCATATGGACACACACGTATGTACATATCACCCTGAGGCTAAAGAAACCAATATATTTAAGCCAGAAACCATTTTAATTGATAACTGCTTGAGAGTGTGAGTAGAAATAAGACCAAATGAGCCTTATTTCTTGCCAGGAAACGGAGATGAAGAGAGGATTCTGTTTTAGTCTTTGCCACACACATTTGCTTTTAGATTAAATTCCAAGGCTTACCTCTGGCCAGCTGCCCCAGCTGTTTCTATAAAACAGACTGGCCACCTTCACTAGGTTACAGCGCCTGGAGCAGAGCTTTGAAGCCTGGTGGGCCCTAAACCTTGAGAACATACACTCCTACTCCTTCCTTCCCACGGCCTCCCTGGACCTTCTCCAGATAAGCATCTCTCAGGATTCCCATGTCCCTGTGGGTTATGTTCACACATCCCTTCTTTGGCTTTCCACCAGCCTATGAGGTCTTATCCAGCAGATCTCTTCGTTTAGTCATTCATCCCCATATCTTCTGCAAAAAAGGTGGCTTTGAAAACCCAAGCATTTCTTTTGTTTATAAAAAACCAGTTTCCCGAGATAAAACAATAAAAACAGACTCAAGCAATCATTCAAAGACTATACCTGCTCCAAGGTGTCAGTGATTTTACAGCCTTAAAGCTCAGGGGTCGTTGTGAAATATACACTCCCATCACCAGGGTAGGTAAATTCCAACGTAAAGTTAATCACAGGGCAGTTTGTCAGAGAAATGGGAACGTGAAGGGGAAGCCAGTAGGTCCTCACAAGTGACAGATGACCTGCCACTGTCACCGAACACACTTACAGTCAACATCGCGAACATCAGCTGGCACACGTTGAAGGCGTGTCTCCAGTTGTGGTACAGAACCATTCGGTAGTTCTTCCTTACTGTCAGAAGCCACCTACACAGTGTCTGAAATGGGAGGGGAAAGTTTACATCAGGCAGTTGCATGTGTCTCCAATGGGCCATGATCAAAACGACACCTTATGTCTGAGGAAGCCTCAACATTGAGGTCCTTCCACAAACATCTCATACGATTCCCACAGTAATCCCACCAGGTATGATCACCCCCGATTTATATTTGGGAAACCCAAGGCTCAAAGTGGCTACCCCGTTGTTCCTGGGTGCACTCCTGGGATCCCCATGCCCGAACATCTTACCTCATAGTCAATCTTAAATTTCTGTACCATCCCCAGCTCCATGAACATCCGAAGAGCAGCCGTGATCATGGCGTCAACGTCCAGAGAAAAGTCATCAAAGTGTATGTCGTCGATGGCAAGTTCTGACACCAGGGGGATGTTGGCTGCCTACAAAAGCACAAGATATAAGTCAAGCCAAGTTCACCGGCTTTTCCAAGCCCTTCATCCTGCTCTCCTCTCCGGCTTATCAGACATGCCACATAAATCAGACCTGACCTGCACTTACACTCTGATACAGCTAAACTCTGAGCTAGAAATGTCTTTTGTTTCTGAACTGCTAACGCCCCAAGCAAACGAAGAGGAGGGGCAGGGAGAAGGGAGAGCGAAGCTAATCTGGAGGAAAAATACACACACTGGATCTAGTCTGCTGAATTTAGAATACAAAGCTGTCTAGTTTACTGAAACTGCAGTCAGACAGCATATTCAGATGCATATTACAGAGCGCTGAATGCAAGAAACATCTGGGCAGCCAGCAGCTGTGAATTTTAATTGCTGCTGTTTGGGGGAAGGACAGGGGATACAGCACTCTGCTGTGCTCTGGCAGCCTTATACCCTGTTGCTGAGCACTTGCTCTTTGTTACCCACGCGTTCCGTATAAAGATGGAAGGGATTGGACACCACATCTCTAGTGCACAATGTGTTTCTTCATAGGATAGAGACGTTTGGAGGGTTAATGAGGGCATATGTTTCACTGAAGGAATAAATCTGCAATACAGTTTAGTGTCATTCTATAAAAACATCACAACGTCGTTATAATACTGGTCGTATAGATTCAGTGTTTTCAAAACATTCATGTTAGGCAGCTGTCAATCTGTTGCCCTACTCAAATTTACAGGCAAGAAAATTTCTTTGGGAATATTTTTCTTTTCTTTCTGGTTTCACTGGGTTTACCATATTCTTTGGGCCACGCTTGGTGAGGGAATCATTTCTATGTTTTCAGATTATCAGGGACTATTCTGTATTCATAGTTGTAGTCTAGTCACTGGGTGTAAATTATCCAAGGAGTAATTTATGCTCTGGGACCACTTAGACTGAGCAATAAAATCCAGTTCTACTCCCTGTAAGCATCCCAGAAACCACTGAATCAACCCTTCCTTCCCAGCCCCGTTCTCCTCCACAGAAACACACATTCTAGGCTAAAATCCAAGCACTGGTTATTCACCACAGCGTGGAAGAACAATGAACAACCACATACAGACTATCTGCCTGCTAGTCTGCTGTTCACTTTTATTAAAAATTAATCAGCATGGGGGCTTCCCTGGTGGCTCAGTGGTTGGAGCGTCTGCCTGCCAGTGCGGGTTCGCTGCCTGGTCCCGGAGGATCCCACATGCTGTGGGGCAACTGAACCCGTGACCACAGCCACTGAGCCTGTGCTCTAGGGCTCGGGAGCCGCTGCTGAGGCCCATGCGCCCTGCAGCCTGCGCTCTGCAGGGGGAGTGGCCACCGTGATGAGGGGCACTGTGCGCTGTGGCAGAGAGTGGCCCCTCCTCACTTCCGCTGGAGAAGGCCCCACTCAGTGGCGAGGCCCTGGCACAGCCATAAATACATTTTAAAAAACTAATCAACTTGGGGCTTCCCTGGTGACTCAGTGGTGGAGAGTCTGCCTGCCAATGCAGGAGACACAGGTTGGATCCCTGATCCAGGAGGATCCCACATGCCGTAGAGCAACTAAATCCCTGAGCCGCAACTGTTGAACCTGTGCTCTAGAGTCTGGGACCCACAACTGCTGAAGCACACACCCTCGAGCCCATGCTCTGCAACAAGACAAGCCACTGCAACGAGAAGCCTGCACACGACTAGGGAAAGCCTGAGCACAGCGAGGAAGACCCCGTATAGCCAAAAATGAATACATAAATAGTTTAAAAGTAGTAGCTCAAAAAAAATTAGTCGGCTTATCTTTCAATGAATCGCTTTACTATAGTAACATATTTGTAGAATCTAACTCCTTGGAATGAAAAAGGTAAGGTTTGTGAAATTCCAACTCAGTGGTGAGGGAAACGGTCTTTGTGTGGAGGTGTCCTTATTTGGAGTTCCTGGACTTATGCTAAGCACTTTATTATCTTTTTTTTTCTTTTTTTGCTTTCAGTTCAGTTCAGTTCAGTTTAGTCGCTCAGTCGTGTCTAAAATCAAAGTTATACATGCACATAGTTTTAAGAGTAACTTAAATCTGCAAGGTTAGTGACACGCACACTAGCAGAACTCTTTGAGTGCCCAAACTTTCCCTTACTTAGTGGCAACCACTTTCAAATCATCTAGATACATTTTTTTTTTAATATTTGGCTAAGTAAGGTGCTTGTGATTTTATTTTTAAATTATTTTGTTTTACCCATTATCTATCAGCTTCCTCCCTGTTGATGATGAAGATGAAGCTGTCTTGTTCTGTATCTATCAAATTTTGCTGCCTCATATACCAACCCTTCTCACTCCTCAGTATAATAATATAGTAACTTTGTTTAGAGAAATATTCAGGATTTATAGTGTAATGACTCTGTAAAAGAAATTCACAGCTAAGTCATGCAATTTACTATGGTTACTTCCCCTTGATAGGATTTTGTATTCTCACAGTTAAGAACTGTCTTCTTTAATGTGAGCTTAGCTTTCTCCATCCTGATCACTAATTTGACCTCTAAACTCTCCACTAATTATCTAAATCTCATCTGAAAATGTTCAGATGCTTTGAGTGTTCCATCAGTTTTATGAAGAAATCTCTGTGGGAGCTTTCTGAACTATGATCGGGAGTTGCAGTCTCCCCGCCTCGCAGATAGCTTTCTTCCTAGACGTTTCCTCACCATAATTTTGGGGGTGCCTTCATCACTCTCTTATTTCTATACCCCACATATTTCTCTTTCCTGGCTCTCTTCTTATTTTGGTGAGACACATCTTACAACAGCTTCCCAAGAAAAGATATATGTGCTAGGTAAATTTATGAGAGCTTGCATGTCTGGTATGTTTTCATATTATTGTCACATTTGATTGAAGGTTTGTCTATATATCAGTTTCCAGGTTGGAAGTCATGCCAATAGACTGTTGAGGGCATTCTCTTTTAGTTTTAGATCTACTTTGGAGAATTCAGAAGCTATTATAAACCCATTACCTTTGGAAATGATTCCTTCTCCCTCTCTGTTTTTGTGGGATCTTCTTTTTACTTCCAGAGTTCTGAAATGTCATGAAAATGTGCTGAGGTGTGAGTTTATTTTCATTTATAGCCCTAGGTACTTTGTGTGTCCTTTAATCTGGAAAACCATGAACTGCAATTCTAGAAAAAATGGAAAAATGAACTTTTTAATGATTTTTTCCCATCTGTTATTTTTCTGGAATTCCCTTTATCTGAACTTTGGATTGTTTCTTCTTCCTTCCTTTTCCTCCTGTCCTGTATTTCATTTTATTTCTTTTTGCTCTTTCTAGGAAATATAACCTCTCCTTAATATTTTAATACTACAGCTTTCATTTCTAAGCGTTTTCTTTTTGTCTGTTTCTTTTTATTCTTATTTTTTAATAGCACCTTAATTTTGTTTCATGGATGCAATATCTTCTCTTACCACTCTGAGGATGTCAATAATTCTACTTGACATTTTCTTCTCCCTTCAGAATTTATGTCACCCTCTTCATTTTGTTTTAGCCTCTCTCTTTTTTATTGTGGTTAAAAAAAAACATACATTGTTGTTGTTTAATCCCCAAATCCTATCTGATTCTTTGTGACCCTATGGACTGTAACCTGCCAGGCTCCTCTGTCCATGGAATTTCCCAGGCAGGAATATTGAAGTGGATTGCCATTCCCTTCTCTAGGGGATCTTCCTGACCCAGGGATAGAACCTGTGTCTCTTATGTTTCTTGCATTGGCAGGAGGATTTTTTACCACCAAACCACTGGAGCTTCCCTTAAAAAAATATGGCATAAATTTATCCTCTCAAATTTGTAAAAGTGCACAGTATTATTTACTATATTTACATTATTGTGCAACAGATGTCTAGGACTTTTTCATCTTGTAAGACTGAAACTGTACTCAACTTTCCATCCGCCACCGCCCCCCACCCTCCCGGAAACAATCATTCTTATTTCTGTCTCTATGAGTTTGACTTCTTTAGATACCTCAGATGTGGTATCATGCAATATTTGTCCTTTTGTGATTGGCTTATTTCACTTAGCAAAATGTCTTCAGGGGTCATCCACAATGTGCCATAGAAAAGTATTTCTTTATTTTTTAAAGCTGAATAATATTCCGTTCTAGGTATTCAGCACAATGGTAAATACATTCTTAATCCACTCATGGTTGATAGGTTAGTCTCTTTCTCAATCAGCTTATCCTTCCTTAAATCATTTTAACATGGTCAAGGCTTTAGAGGTAATAGAGATTTTGCCCAGCTGTGTGGTGATCTTTAGTTTTCTGTCCCTGTTTAAAAGCAGAGCCCTGAAAGCTCCTTTTATCAGAGCTTCTGGGGGCTTCTCTGGACAGGGATCTGACTGACCCCTTTCCTTGGGAAAGCCATCAAATGTCTGTATCTTTGGGTCTTTGCTCTTTAGCTACTCAGGTTCCCTGGAGAAGAATTTTTTGGTATTACAGGAAGAGGGATTGGAGAAGAAACTCAGCACTGGTCTATAGCTTCATTCAATCCTCTTGTTTTCAGCCTGCATTCCTACCCTCAAGCACTGCACTTGTTTAATCCCATCCCAGAGACCTGTTGTTATACCCTCTTCAGAGGATAATCCTCTAGTCTTTATAGAGTGGAGGGTGGGATAAAGAATCTGGAGGTCAAACTGCTCCTTAGATTCTCTTTCTCGTTTATAGCCTTCCCTTCATCTCTATTTCCAAAGGTGTGCTTACCTAGCCAATTCCTGAGCTGTTTGGTGGGGAGGGGTCTGTGGTATAAACCTGTTTACCTTTCAGGTTTTCCCACTGATAGCTTATTTTGTCTTTCTTGGGTTTGCCAAATTACTTAATATTTATCCATCTGTTTTCTAGCTTTCAAAAGTTTATCATTGTTAAGTACTTGCCCAATTTCTGTATCTTTGAGAATACATGCCCTTAAAAATGTCCTTTTGTTGTTATTTTAGTTGGGCTTCAATAAAAGAAAATGAGTGTGTTTATTGTACCATCTTTATCTAGTAATCATTGACATGATCTTTATTAAATAGGGCCTTAAACGGTCTACTTGGAGAGCTCACAGGTAAGCCAGTCTTTGGACTAAGTCCCTTTGTATCCATGTGCATGGGCCTGGCTGTAACATGCAGATGTCTCTCTCTTGTTTCGTGCCCTGATACGTTCACCTGTGTCATCCTGACCTCACCCACTAGGCTGTAACGATCTCAGAGGCAGATGGCATGTTTCTTTCCCTTAGAGAAGCTCCAGAATGACTGTCTACTTCCATCACACATTTCAGGGCTTGGCATACAGAGAATGTCATGTACTTAGAATGTTCTGTGTTTGTTATAATTTGTTCAAATTCAAATAGAACTGGAAAACCACTTCCCAAGAGGGTAGAAGCCCTGTCCCAGAACACACAGGTCTTTCTGGTCTAAGGAGAGGAGTTTGGTTCTGCACTGGCCAAGGAAGAGAACCCTTTTACAGCTTGTTGCCAAGCAGCAGCAATGATGATGGGGACTGCCCTGCTGCTCGCCAGTTGGCCCTTGTCTCGCGGGTTATTTATAGTGTATTCCCTGATGCCATTATAAATCCTCTATCCTTCAAAGGCACTAAATTCCCTTAATTATCTTAAAAATTAAAGAATATAGGCATTTTTTCATTATGAAATGTTAATGGAAAGGAAATAAGAACATTAGGTTGAAAAATGTAGGATGACCTCTGGTTCACCAAGACCCATCCTTATTGACCTTGTCTTTTTTCCCCTAATAGGTTGATTGATCCATGGTTAAATCATGCCAGTGTATAGATCATCCTGGGCCCTGTCGTAAACCCTTGCTGACACTCGTAGATGCAGAGAAAGTCCCAAGTCTATGACCATTTTCAGCTATTTTTGAGAAGTATGGATAGTTTTCAACTACATTCTTGGGTTCAAGAGCAGTTTCTAGAGAAATATATGAAGAAGAACAAGTCGTGTGTGTCCCCTGGAGGCGTACATGGAGGTCTAGTCCACAAAAGATTTGAGAAGAGCATCCCCAAATTTCCTTGTCATAGAGTCACAAGCGCCCCATCTCTTATAAATAGAGAATAGGGCCGCATCTTCCAAACCTGTAATGACTCTAGCCATAGGATATTAACAAAACAAATCAAAGTCAATTTCTCCAAGTGTCAGTCTTCAACTTTTAAATATTTATAAGGTACCATTTCCCTAAATCAAAGAGGAGTGCTACAATCCAAAATAGCTACTGAATTAATAGCCAGGAAATAACATTTGGATAAAAGAACCATTTACTTTATTGCAGCAATAAATGAAAACACAGAATTATGAGTCCTGGAGCTAATTTGAATAATGTTCAAGAAGTGGGACTCTAGCTGTCTGGGAGTTCCTGATATCCTCTGACCATTCCTCTTCTTTGTTTGGGTCTTCATAGTTAAGTGGTTATCACAGGGAGTCATAAAACTGCCTCCACTAAAACTGAAAAGGTAGCTTTACAAAGAGGCTGTAAAATGTTAAAATACTAGCCTGGATCCCTTGACACATGAATATTACATTTTATGATGCTCAGAAAATGGGAAGAAACAACAAAGTGGATGGTGGTCCTGCCCTAGCAATTGAAAGGGGAACTGTGTTGCCAGTCCGAGCCACTCACCCACTTATCCCTCTTGACAAGAAGATCCTGGGATGAATGAGATAATGAAGAGAGGACCCTGGACTGTGGTGATCCAGAAGGGACTGCAAAGTTCTTTGTTTTGCCTGCACTGTTTTAGCACTTACTACATACATGACAGGCACCCTTCTAGCACTGTATGTTTATTAATTCATTTGACTTTCACAAGGACCCTAGAGGTAGGGAATATTCCTAATCCCATGTTACAGATGAGGCAAATGAAACAGACTACAGACAGTTTGTTCACATTTGCACAGTTGTGATTGGCAGAGATGGATTTGAACCTGAGGCATCTTTTCTAGAGCCTGGCTCCTAACTACTATACTGCCTCTAAAAATGGGCCACTGCCAAGCCAAAGGGTTTCCTAAGCCTGCATTATGCAGCTAACTTAGGTGCATCGTGAACAGTGCTTGGGATTCCTGCATGACTAGCCTCTTGATCCATTTTTTATGATGGTCAACCTGAACGCATTGGAAGGGACAATGCTTTGATCTGTACTTGGATGAATCCACTTGGGGAGGTCTCTAAACTCACAACTGCTCTTGGAATAAGCTCCAGGTGTTAGCTTTGTTTTGATTAATGTGAACACAGAATCAGATCAATACTCTCAAGACCATCCTGAAAAAAAGTAACTTGTCCTCTGCAGGAGCAGAGGCAGACTTCAGGCAAAGGACCTTAGCTCGCACTGCCCAGCAGAGCACTGATGGGACTCTGATACCATGCTTGGGCAAGGTAGCAGAGTAAAATAAGGGAAGCAGCAAGCAGGTAGGATGGTGGGTGGAGAGCAGGGAGATGAGGGATCCTTCTGTCCAGATGGGGTTCTCTCTTGGACGTCTCTCTTGGACGTCTGGGACACAGCCGAGATATGCTCAAAACACATGCAGTCAGGATTTAGAGGGACTAGTGGTACTAGAAGTAGCTAGTAATTTGTAAGGATAGCCAGAAGTAACAAGTAATTTGAATGGTACCTAGTCCCCTCTCCGGTGGTGAAGGAAGAAATTGCAACTAATTTTATTCTTCCTCAAGAAAGGAGGACACCGTTCCTTATGAATCTCAGTATGAGGGCTTCCCAGCTAGTGCTGCTGCTGCTGCTGCTGCTAAGTCACTTCAGTCGTGTCCGACTCTGTGCGACCCCATAGACGGAAGCCCACCAGGCTCCCCCGTCCCTGGGATTCTCCAGGCAAGAACACTGGAGTGGGTTGCCATTTCCTTCTCCAATGTGTGAAAGTGAAGTCGCTCAGTCGTGTCCGACCCTTAGCGACCCCATGGACTGCAGCCTACCAGGCTGCTCCATCCATGGGATTTTCTAGGCAAGAGTACTGGAGTGGCTTGCCATTGCCTTCTCCGCCAGCTAGTGCTAGTGGTAAAGAATCCTCCTGCCAGTGCAGGAGACTCAAGAGACGTGGTTTGATCCTTCGATCCTTGGGTTGGGAAGACCCCTTGGAGAAGGGAACGGTAACCCACTCCAATATTCTTGCCTGGGAAACCCCATGGACAGAGGAGCCTGGTGGGCTACAGTTCATGGGGTTGCAATGAATCGGACATGACTGAGCACAGCAGTGTGTGAGGCTGCTTACTTAACTTACACCAACTTCTGAAGAGGGAAAGCTGGGGTGTTTCTACTGCATGTGAAACTTGGGAAAGACACAGAATTCCAAAACGAGGGAGCAACGAAGCTTAGGTAGTGCACCATCCGTTGACTAAGAAGGTTGGGCCCAGCACATTCGCAGGCTGCACAGGGTCGCTCATCCACACACACACAGAAGCTGCGGGGGAGCCATCTGGTGGCACGGGTGGCAGGGGTGAGAAGATCTGGGTCCTCCTTGGGTTCTTGGGGCCAGGCACACAAAGGTATGGTCAAACTCTGCAGTTCATAGGCTAAATTTATCTACGGAAGCAGTAAAATTGAGAACCTACGAGTGAATATAAATGTCCAAGAATTGCCAAGAAATAGTTTTTAAAAATTACAAGGCCCTATTCTATCTCATGCTAAAGCCAATAATAAACATAGTATATGTTTATATGTAAAAACTTAGACTTTATCCTTTTAATTCAGCCCATCTTGTTTTTACTATGTCACTCCCTCTTTAAATGTCTTTAAGGACTGAGTGTGGGCTGCTGGATGAAGTGAATTCCTTAGTTGGCATCCAAGTGTCTTCATAAACTGGTCCCACATTGCCCATCCAGTGTTTTCATCGTCTGGTTTTCCATGGAAGCATCAGGCTGGGGAATTCATCCTCCTTTTTCTCATCTCTACCTCCATGGCTTCAGATTATTCTACCCTTCCACCTACAGGGCTTGACTTCCTCCTTCCTCTGCCAGTTGAAATTCAAGTCTCATCTTCTGCAGAAGTTCATTCCCGTTCACTCATTCTTTCTTATCCCACAGTGACCTGCCCTTCTCTGTAGTTGTATAGATCACTGTAATATTTATAGTCACTTTATACTCTGAGGTTTTCAAATATACCCCTTAGAGCAGGAATTAGGTTCCTGAATCATGTAGGCAGATTGGCTTGAGTGTGTTAATGTGTGATTTGGGAAAGGAGGTCCATAGCTTTCTCTTGATTTCCCTGTAGTTTAACATGGGTTCTTAACTGGACACAATCCCCAGGTGATCCTCATATGCACTCGTGTTTGAGAAGAACTTCCCTAGAGGCTGTTTGCCCCTAGGGTCCTGGTATCTGTGAACACCTAAGCCTTCCATGGAATGGCAGAGCTTCCCATTACAGGGCTAAGTAAGTCAAATGGTATTTTATATATTTTTCTTTTTTAAGTGTGTAAAAGCAAGGAAGATTAGTAGTCAATATCACTATATTGGAAAAGAGAGCAAAGTTTAGAGAAATACAAACTCTGGGGGCAATATTTCCCTTCTCTTGCTAAAATTTAATTATTCTCAATTATTGTATAATTCACTTTGGTTGTCTAGGCTTGAACAGACCTATTACTTTGATCCTCTTAATAGGAGAATGAAACTTCTATCATCTCTTCATATGTGATTTTCAGAAATTTCACTGTAAGTTAAAAATCATAGGGCCTTTCCTTTATTTCTGCTTGAGCTATTTTGGTGAAACAATCTTATCTATAACTGTTTCCTGTTAATCTCAGAAACTGTCTTTGTTATCTTTCATGCAGCAACACAACCTTCATGAGAAAGCATGATTCCCACATATTTTTCCTGTCATGCTGCTGCTGCTGCTGCTAAGTCACTTCAGTCGTGTCCGACTCTGTGTGACCCCATAGACGGCAGCCCACCAGGCTCCCCCGTCCCTGGGATTCTCCAGGCAAGAACACTGGAGCGGGCTGCCATTTCCTTCTCCAATGTGTGAAAGTGAAAAGTGAAAGTGAAGTCGCTCAGTCGTGTCCGACCCTTAGCGACCCCATGGACTGCAGCCCACCAGGCTCCTCCATCCATGGGATTTTCTAGGCAAGAGTACTGGAGTGGCTTGCCATTGCCTTCTCCATTTGTTGTCATGGTGAGAAGCAAAAGAAAAAGAAACACCAGGGTGACTACCTCCTTTTGAAATAGAAAAACATTCCCTTATGTGAACTGTCTTTTCAACCATGGCTCTTGGAGACTTCTACTAATAATATGCCCTCATTATTTATGTTTGTCCAAGAAACAGTTCTCATTAGCGGCACTGAAAATTTAAATAATGCATTTCAACAGAAATAAGTCATTTCAAAAGAGATTTTCTTTTTTCCTAGTATATAACATTTAAAATAAAGTAGAAAACCATTCAGTACTGGGCTTCCCTGGTGGGCAAGTGGTGAAGAATCCACCAGCCAGTGCAGGAGACGTGGGTTCGATCCCTGGTTTGGGAAGATCCCACATGCCTCACAGCAACTGAACCCCTGCACCACAGCTCCTGAGCCTGTGCCCTAGAGCCTGGGAACCGCACCTGCCGAACCCACGTGGTGCAAGTCCTGAAGCCGGGTGCCTAGGGCCTGTGCTCTGCAGTGGGGGAAACCATGGCAGTAAGGAGCCAGGGCAGCACAAGAGAGTAGCCCTGCTCACCACAACTAGAGGAAAAGCTCGCGTGGCAACAAAGACCCAGCACAGCCACGAGTAAACGAGTAAATAAAAATTACTTAAAAACCATTTAGTACCAGCTTTTAAAGGCAAGGTATCAAGTGTTTCCTCTTTAACACATGCAGTTGCTATAGTCATATATATATGACTATATATATAGTCATATGACTATATTTTTCCATGTTTTCCGTAGTTGCTTTATGAAAGAAGATTGTTTAAAAGTAAGATTACAAGATTAATCCACCTTGGATTTTGTATGTTACAGTGATCTTAAAAGCACTGTATTTGGTAAATAGAACCAGCCCTAAGAGAAGATGATGTGTTGAAACTTTAATTTCAAAGTAAATTAATCTGAAACTTTAATTTCAAATGTCTGTTCATCTAGCCTATGGTCCCTAAGTGAGGCTGGCACGCCGAAGTAATTTCTCTTTGAAAAGAAAATGTTTCTGTTATTAAAAGTTTACTGCTTTCTTACTAAAGTTTACTCAATATAGTATATCAAAGTGTTGTTTTGTTGTTGCTGGTGGTAGTGAAAGAGACATAACCTGCTTTGTCTTTAAAAATGTTTAATGTGGATTTCAAAGATCCAGGCAATAACAGAGAAAAAAGAAATTAAAAAGAGGCCAGAAAGACAAATCAAAGGGAAACTAAGGACAGGAATGTAAAACATGATCAGAAGTGAAGTTACTAGACAAAATGCATGCTACAACATCAATGCATTTGTAAGGATAGCCAGAAATTTGTCTGCAGGCTTCCTAATAACTATTATAAAGATAATCTAATATATTAGACGATTTACAGTGTTCAAAAGCTTAAAAAAAAGCAGGGACAAAGGAAACCCACAGAGACAGAGCTATGCTATCTCTGAATCTACAGAGAAACATCTGTGTTTTTCATGGAAAAGTTTCCCAAGCCAGTGATTCTCAGAGTTGGACCCCAGACCAACTACATCAACATCACCTGGCAACCTGTTAGCAAGTTGTGAGATGAGAACACCCTAAAGCAAGTGCTGCCTGTCCAGCATGGCCTTTCCAGCCCAGTGAACTGTCGCCTTCAGTCTTGGCTCCGACAGAACCACCATCCTGTGTGTACACTGATTCTCTGACTCATACCCTCGGTTGGACCTTAATGGCTTCCTGCCCACCTCAACCTCAACGTGCTGAGCTGTGGGTTTTGCTTGAGTCCTTGCTGCCCCTCTCAGCTGCAGCCTCACCTGAGACGTGCTTCTTCCATGCTCCACAGTGCCTGGTAGCTTACAGGGCACATGGCAGGGACTCTATAATTGTGTGATGGATGGGGGTATACTCTGCACTCACTGGTAGTTTATCTAAGTCTCTAAGTCCACCTGAAGAGTATTAAAATAGGGGTAGCAAATTAAACAATATTACTAAAGAGATTTATAGATGATAACCTCAGCCATCATTTAGGAAGTAATACAGAGTCTGTAATGAATAATACAGACTTACTCAACATTGCTTCCATTTGCAAAAAGACACCTCAAATGTTAGCTTCCTATAGCTTAAATACTAACTACTCTAACCAACAGCCCTTCTATATTGGCTTCAGAACAATCTAGGCATCTTAGAAAACAAAAACTTCACCAAACACCTTTAACTTTTCTGCTATTAGCCTTAGCATGCTGCAGTTTTTCTAAAGGTTTGAATTTAGTGAGCAGACTCAGATGTTAATTTCACAAACAAAAACTTATAAAAGATGGTCAGATATTCCCAACTGTTGGTGGGAATGGTGCAAAGGAAAAAAAGAAAGCAATTTTATGCACAGATATGATTTCAACGTGGTTTGAAAAGATAACTGCTTGCATTCCAGGCTAGGAGGAAAGATCTAGGAGAATGGCATTGAAACATGTACGTTGTCATATGTGAAACGAATCACCAGTTCAGGGCCGATGCATGTTACAGGATGCTCGGGGCTGGTGTGCGGGGATGACCCAGAGGGAGGATAAAGGGAGGAGGGAGGTGGGAGGGGGGTTCGGGAGGGGGAACTCATGTACACCTGGGGCGGATTCATGTCAATGTATGGCAAAATCAACCAATATAATATTGTAAAATAATTAGCTTCCAATAAAAAAAAAGTTAAAAAAAAATAAAATATAAAAAGTTAAAAGACAAAAAAAATAAAATAAAAAATAAAATTCTAGGTGAGGACTCTCTTCTGCCTGCCTGAAACATCATCATTAGAGTTGCATTAACATAAATCAGAGAATTATTCCCTATTAAAATGAAAATACCTTGGAGGCAATGGAGTGGAAGGAAAGGCTCATAAAGCAGGACAGAAAATGAGAATAATTCCCTAAGAAATGTGACAAAGAAGGTGAAAGAGCTTTTGTAAGAAAGAGTTGAGGCTGTCCAGGACATCAGCTCTTGATTATGGATCCAGGTTTGGGAATTGGTAATCCCAGAGGAGGGCATAGCAACCCACTCCTGTATTCTTGCCTGGAAAATCCCCATGGACAGAGGAGCCTGGTGGGCTGCAGCCCATGGGTTCACAAAGAGTCGGACACAACTGAGCTACTAAGCACAATAAGGACCAGGTGAGTGGACTAACACACAGCTACAGACCAAGGAACGTCGCGTCTTGTTTCTGCAGTGTGAGATTACAGGTTTATCAAAGGATGTCCACTAGTAAGAGTCACAGGAATAAATGAACTCTAATACTGAACAATGATGCTACGCCTAAAGCAGAGGGGACAGCAAGGAGATGGAGCCTGGAGACCTGTGAAGCGGTACAGAAGGACAACGCAGGGGATCAAAGGGAACTGGAACCTCAACCTCCCCTTTCCGTGGTTCTGCTAAAAGTCCCACCTGATCTTACCCTCGTGCGCTGGGATGATGGCTCCCAATGCCCTGTTACAAAGTTCCACACCCCTCCATGGGAGCAGAACCAGGGAGGGGCAAAACCTGACGGTGGGATTAGAACTCACAGCTGATGGCCACAGCGGGGCCACGCTGGGAGGGAGCGTGCGGGGCTGCTGACCAGGACATGGCTTTGCTTGGGTTTCCATTCATGCCATTGGCCTGATCCCACTTTCTCCTCTTCTTCTACATCTGAAGCCCCATCACTGTGGCCTGTTAGTTGGGGTTGGGAGTGCAACCTGTCATTGTGGACATATGTGGTTGGCCAGGCAATATCATTTTCCAAGAATTGGTCAGAGAAATATTTCAATATTCATGCACATGCAGAAACAATGAAAATCCTGTGAACCAAAAATATAAAAGAGTCCCTCTGTCACCTCTGGAATTAAGCATCTCTGCTTTGCCGCAGCACATAGTTGAATGTCTTCCTGGGGAAAAATGGACTCAACTTTCCACATGTTTCTCATGGTTTCTCTATGCAGGAAGAGAAATAAGACTTTATACTCTTTTACTTATAGATCCAGTAATATTTATATTGGTTTTTGCTATAAAAGCACAGGAAGAATTTCTACTCTTGAGGCCACAGAAAGCAATCACCTGCAGTGAAGAAACAATCTATCAAGTAAGGCATGCAGGGTGGGGGACAGATTTCCCAGGCACAATTCACTGTCTAGAATTGTGCCTGCATTTATTCTCAGATGGGTGTAGGTATGCCCCAAAACACAGTCACATGTCCATCAATGCACGCAGTGTCACACACACACACAAACACACACACACTATTTTTAATTTGCTCTGAGGTCTCGCAGTATTTTATTAGTCCCTTCTGTCTTGCCTTTCTTCAGACTGTCCTTCCACACTGATGAACATTTTAATTTTGCCTTGACTGTGTTGGTGATGGTATATGTTGGTATTTATTTAAGCTGAGTGTCCTGAGAAGGCAAACGTATTTTGGAAACAAAATTATATTTGGAAACACATGCATGTCAGTGAAAATACACATAAATTTAACAACATTTAGAATTTTCATTTAAACAGGAACTCAAACACATTTAGATGGGTTGGCTCTTTTGTTAGTACCTATCACTTTCACGCATTGGAAAGGAAATGGCAACCCACTCCAGTGTTCTTGCCTGGAGAACCCCAGGGACAGGGGAGCGTGGTGGGCTTCCGTTTATGGGGTCACACAGAGTCGGACACGACTGAAGTGACTTAGCAGCAGCAGCAGTAAGATATGCATTAGAAGACTGTTTTTTCTCACCATGGTGCATTTATTGAGATGTACTATGTACAAAGCATCATGAAAAGTGCTTTACATTATCTTATTTAATCCTCCAACAACCCAGGGGGTAATATTCCACAATTAGTCCCAATTTAGCCCCCATAGCACAGATGAGGAAACTGATGAGGTTAAGGATATAAGTAAGAATAAAAGCCCAAGTTCCTGTAACTAGAAAGCTGCTGAATCTTCCCCCAGCCCCTAGGTCTGCAGCCACTCCCTTATGCTGTCTTCACAATCATTTGAATGCTCTCTCAGCTTTGATTCACTGTGGCGTTGCCATGGCATTATTGATTCCAGACGGTCTGGTCCAGGCAGTACTTATTTATTTATTTATCTTTGTAAGTCTGTCTCTCATCATTTATAAGTTCCATAAGAAAAGGATTAAGTTCTCAAATGTCAGCAATTATTACAGCCTAGTATTTCTTTCATGACTGGTACATCTCAAATGTGGGTTGGTGGTATGCTAAGTGCATCATGTCTGGAGCCAGACAGATGTGCCTTAGACTCTGAGTTTGTACCACTTGCTAGAGCTGTAGCCTTGGGCATCTATTTTCTCTTCTGAAAAAGGAACATAACAATAACTATCTTTCATAGTCACTAAAAAAATTGAGATAAAATACTTCTACCAGGTTCATAGGAGGCCCTCAATAAATATCAGTGTATTCACATGCTAGGGCTGCCATAACCAAAAAGGAGTACATCAAGGCTGTATATTGTCACCCTGCTTATTTAACATATATGCAGAGTACATCATGAGAAATACTGGACTGGAAGAAGCACAAGCTGGAATCAAGATTGCCGGGAGAATTATCAATAACCTCAGATATGCAGATGACACCACCCTTATGGCAGAAAGTGAAGAGGAACTAAATAGTCTCTTGATGAAAGTGAAAGAGGAGAGTGAAAAAGTTGGCTTAAAGCTCAACATGCATAAAACTAAGATCATGGCATCTGGTCCAAACACTTCATGCAAATAGATGCGGGAACAGTGGAAACAGTGGCTGACTTTATTTTGGGGGGCTCCAAAATCACTGCAGATAGTGATTGCAGCCATGAAATTAAAAGACACTTACTCCTTGGAAGGAAAGTTATGACCAACCTAGACAGCATATTAAAAAGCAGAGACATTACTTTGTCAACAAAGATCCATCTAGTCAAGGTCATGGTTTTTCCAGCGGTCATGTATGGATATGAGAGTTGGACTATAAAGAAAGCTGATCACTGAAGAATTGATGCTTTTGAACTGTGGTGCTGGAGAAGACTCTTGAGAGTCCCTTGTACTGCAAGGAGATCCAACCAGTCCATGTTAGAGGAGATCAGTCCTGGGTGTTCATTGGAGGACTGATGTTGAAGCTGAAACTCCAACACTTTGGCCACCTGATGCGAAGAGCTGACTCATTTGAAAAGACCCTGATGCTGGGAAAGATT
Organism: Moschus berezovskii; assembly: GCF_049115385.1. Lineage (NCBI taxonomy): Eukaryota > Metazoa > Chordata > Mammalia > Artiodactyla > Moschidae > Moschus > Moschus berezovskii. Next base: position 120,071,714 of record NC_142461.1, read on the forward strand.
GAGGGCAGGAGGAGAAGGGGACGACAGAGGATGAGATGGTTGGATGGCATCACCAACTCAATGGACATGAGCTTGGGTAAACTCGGGGAGTCAGTGATGGTCAGGGAGGCCTGGTGTGCTGTGGTTCATGGGGTTGCAAAGAGTCAGACATGACAGAGAGACTGAACTGTGGGCAGCTTAAACAATGCAGATTCCTTTTCTCTCAGTTCTGGAGGCTGGAAGTCCAAGATCAAGGTGCTGGCAAGTGTGGTTTCTCCTGTACCTTTTTCCTTGGCTTGCAGATGGCTCCCGACTTGCTTTGTCCTCACATGGCCTTTCTTCTGTGTGCGTGTGTGTGCACACATGCGTGCGTGCTTGTGCATGTGTGTGTGCATCCCTGGTGCCTCTTCCGCTTCTTATAAGGACACCAGTCACTTAGGATTAGCACACCCCCTCCATGATCTCCTTTAGACTTAATTACTTCTTTAAGGACCCTATCTTTAAATACAGTCACAATAAGGTACTAGGGGTTGGGTTTCAACATATGAATTTAGGAGGGGAAGAATTCAATTTCATCCATAACAGATAACTACCATTATTGCAGATGAACTGAATACTAAGTCTCCAGGAATTCAAGATAAATATTCATGCCAGATCCATGGTGGCCCTCTTCCAAGGTATCCTAATGACATTTCTGGTCTCGTCTTTCCCTGGTTCCTTAGAGAAGGCAATTGAGAAAGGCTTCCTCTCCATAGCAAACTGTGCTGTATCCACTCTTGCAAAGAAATGTATTCTGGGCTGGGATATCCAAAACACGTTGGAGAAAAACATGATTCATCAAGTTCAAGTTCATCATCTCAAAAGATAAAGATCAAGGGGACTGTAACCTTGTCGAAACTAAAATCAGACTGCCCATCCTCCCAGGGCTGTGATCCTCTTGTGGAGAGCTGACAACTGTGTTATGCTTCGGCCTAATATCTTGTTGTGGAGAAGGCAATGGCACCCCACTCCAGTACTCTTGCCTGGAAAATCCCATGGACAGAGGAGCCTGGTAGGCTGCAGTCCATGGGGTTGTGAAGAGTCGGACACGACTAAGCAACTTCACTTTCACTTTTCACTTTCATGCATTGGAGAAGGAAATGGCAACCCACTCCAGTGTTGTTGCCTGGAGAATCCCAGGGATGGGGGAGCCTGGTGGGCTGCCGTCTATGGGGTCACACAGAGTCAGACACGACTGAAGCGACTTAGCAGCAGCAGCAGCAGCAATATCTTGTTGAGCGAGCCCTTACCATCCCTGTGCTCCTATTGTGGTACTTCCCTTATTTAGAACATGACTGCATGGCTATGCTGCTGAGAAAAGGCCCATGAAAGATTCCTTCTCCCAGGAGAGCCCTGGTGTGCCATCCTCAATTTGTCTCACCCTGCCAGGCTCAACAGCCTTCATCTGCAAGGCTCTGGTCTTATCTGTCTCCCTTCATAAAGCCCACCCCAAAGCCTCTAACCACCAGAACATCTCTCAAGTCAAGTCCCCCAGTATATTTTATCCTTTATTCTTCTATAGCATTTGCTATCATCTCCTAAAATTATTGTGCAGTCATTCTTTCGCTCATTCATTCAACAAATACTTAGTGAGGGCTTCCTGTATGCCACGTACTTGCAGAGTGATGTGCGTTCATTCATCCTGCTAGACATGGACCCCCCTGGAGGGCAGGACAGAATAGATCTATGTCAGGTTTATTTCCGTACCATCCAGATGGCTTTCCCTAAAAGTTAACCTAATTTGATTGACAGATGTAAAAGGATAATTTCTCTGAGAACAATTTCCTCTGAAGGAAGAGGTGGTTAGGAAAGTAAAGAAGGCAGTATCTTGGGTTTTGAGGAAAAGCTCCATTTCCAATGGACAAGAGAGGTAACAGAGGTTTCAACTCTATTTCTTCTTGAAAAGAGGGGACCCTGGCTCAGAGGGGACGCGGCCGAGCCAGCATGAGGGGCGTGCCAGGGACCAGCCTCATCGTCAGCCACGCCCACAGGTGCCAGGCAGCTCTGTAGCCACTGCTCTTTTCTCTGCTGCTACTCCAATTTGGGTGCAATGTGTTTCTGAATGTGTGTCCTGCTACTACGTAAACAGCAAAGCGATTTAATGATGTGAAAAGTTGCTTGATAAAGCCATTTACACTGGTTTTTTTTGGTTCTCTTTGGGACAAGGAGAGGGACTGAAGAGTCAAAGTCTGATAGAGACGCTCGCTACAGACACCGGAAGTAGAACTGAAGGTCCAAACAATGGTGCTTTACTGCCCTCCTGATCTTCCGCTGAACTCTCGTCATCTCTGACCATTAGCATCACAGACTGGTAGCCCCAAGCATGAGTCAAACCTGCGAGGGCTGCTCTCTGGGTTTCCTCTGTGAAGGAGCGGAGATAAGAACAGGACGTGCAGGGAGAGGGCTTAGAGTGATGAGGCAAGGGGAAGCGTGGTGAGTGAGGAGGAAGGGACACTGGCTCATCAAGCGCTCAGCGAGCACCTACTGTATGCTTTGAACTGTGCAAGCATCCGATAAGAGAGTACAGTGTAGAAATGCCTCTAAAATCAACCTCATCTGATTCAGAGGACGGCCAAGAAGCAGCGCTATACTCAGATACTTTGAAGAGAAATAGAAAGGGAATTAACATTTTCCAAGTGGCTACTGGGTCAGGAAGGTCCCCTGGAGGAGGGAATAGCAACCTGCTCTAGTATTCTTGCCTGGAAAATTCCATGGGCAGAGGAACCTGGCTGACTACAGTACATGGGGTCACAAAGAGTCGGACGTGACTGTGTGTACACACACACACACACACACACACACACACACACACCACCTGCAATGAATTTCTCATTGAATATCACACCCCTATGAGGCTCACACAGGTTAACCAACTTGTTGATAAGAAGCTTGAATAAGTTAAAAAGATGTGAAAAATCCAAAGGGAAAGGGGAGGCAGAGTAAGAATTTGGACAGTTATAGAACTCTCACAGCCAAAAATCAGGAAGAGATCGTGGAACAGGCCCAAGCATGAAATTCAAGTTGGAAATGAGAAAGCGTGTGAGCAGGAGAGCCTATGATCTACGTCAGCCTTGGCTGGGCGAGACAGCTCGTGTTTTTAGGCATCTGCGCTTCCCTGGCGTCCGGACCACCTTGGCACTGTCCTCCCTTCCCCTCCTCCTCTGCCCCTGCCCAGCAGTGACGGGAAGAGCTGGGCTGGAGTTAAACGTCCCTAAGACCAAAGGGAGATACCAGCTTAGAAAACAGATGGAGGAGGGGATCTTGAAGGGCTAGAAAGAGCAAAACCTGACTACTGGGGGAGGGGAAGAGAAGAGTGTGGGAGAGCTCCGAGTGGGAGGCAAGGGAAGAACAACGTCCTGGCGCCCTAGTGGGATGTCCCAAAGGTCTGACAGTGGTGCTGTGTGCCGTGGGACAGTGGTGACGGGTTGGACTGCTCTGAATGCTCCATGCTCTTTTTATCTGTGTAATAACACTAGAATGTTCAGCATGAACCCAAAGTATGTTCAAACCTTCTTTGAATTCCTTTTTCTACATTCATGCTGTGGAAGGCAAGAAGAGAAAGAACATTTCCCCTCTTCCTGAACCACAGAGGACTTGAGATTCACCAGTTGGGAGGAACAACAGGCCACGCATCCTCATATCCAGTCACTGCCTATCATGTAATTTTCCTTATTGGGCCTCTTAATTGGGATAACTTCTGAAAGGGATGTTTTCCTGCCCAGTAAGTATGATGAATGGCATTATTATCCCTGATTATTTGCTCCCTCCATATTCATGTGAAAAGATTCAACGTGCCCTTGAACCACCAATGACCTAGCTCCACCCATGGAATGGAGATACTTCCCTGCCCATTGACTTCAGCTTTGGCCATGACCAGCTTTGGTCCAAGGAAGGTGAGTGGAGATGATTGTACCACCTCACCCTACACACACATGTAGCAAATCTGTAAGGCCATTGTGTGGTTTTGACAGCTCTTATACTTGAATTCTAGAATGAAGAAGATGTATGGGAGGAGCCACAGAGCTACAGGTGACCCACAGCTGACGCATAATGAGAGTTAGAACAAACCTTTGTTGTGGTTCTTTCCTCCACGTAAGCTAAGGAAAGTTGCTATAATGACCCTTTCCTTTGTGCCCTCTCCTCATTTTATATTGCCCTGGCTTTACAGGTTTGGTGTCCATAGTAAAGGACGATTGTTTCCATTCAGGAATATTTTTTATTCTTATCCCAACTATAGCAGATTTCGAATGTCATAGAAAAATCATGGTCTAAGGAGAGAAAGGAAAACTGGCTATTGAGAAAGAAAAAGAGTCTAAGTGTATGTCAGGTCTTCGGGTGAGTTAGCACCCTTGGGTGTAAAAGCACAAGGGTCAGAGTTCTCACCAGGGCACCTTCAGCTCCTAGCACATCTAGAATGGGTTCTTAGCACCCTTGGGTGATAACATCAGCTTAAATCAGCGGTTTCAATACTCAATTCTGCTCTTGATTCACCTGAGTTGATGACAAATACAGATTCCAGGTTGTGCCTTGAGATTCTGATTCAGCAAGTCTAGGATGGGGGGCTTAGAATCCTTATTTTCTAGCTGATGAGACATTGGGTTGGGAAGTCACCACCAGCCCCTCTCCACTGGTAGGCGTGTAGGCCCTTGAGGGTGCTAGGAAAACTCAGGCTCTGCCAGGATTCTGATAAGATTGGCTTGGAGGCTGGCTTCTCTGGGCCAGATGAGAGTCTGGGTCCAGTGCTGGAGAGCTCCTCAAGTCTGAGGAGCACCTAGCCCGCTGTGGCCCTTTGTGGAGAGGGCGAATGTAGCAATGACATGAGTATATCTTTCCTCCCACGCTCCTCCTCACCCTCTCCCCAGGCTTATCAGGTGGGCTCAGTCCTTCTCCATTGCTGAGAAGCAGGAATGGCATCAGCCTTTGCAGTCAGTCAAGGGACCCAGGAAGCCAAGAGATCTTCCGCTGAAGTCCCCAGAGAGGTTAACAACTTGCCTATCAGCTCATGCTCACCCAGGGGGTCTCTGCATCTTCCCATGCTCTTTGGACTGATGCTACTGAAGTCTCCCAGGAGTTGGACCTAAGCCCCAGTGAACAAAAGAAAAGAGCAACTCTAGGAAGGGATCCAGGAGCCAGAGAGAAACAGAGCTGCTGGAGGAGACAGAAGGCACTTTGCACACCGCCATCATCACTTGGGGGGTTCTCAGGAGGTGCTCAGTGGTAAAGAATCCTCCTGCCAATGCAGGAGTCATAGGAGACGTGGGTTCGGTCCCTGGGTCTGAAAGATCCCTTGGGAGAGGGCATGGCAACTCACTCCAGTATCTTTGCCTGGAGAATCCCATGGGCAGAGGAGCCCAGTGGGCTACAGTCCTTATGGTCACACAGAGTCAGATACGACTGAAGCCTCTTAGCATGCACGCATGCATCCGTATCATCACCAACATTTAAGGATTATCACCATGATCACCGTCACACTGAAGGATTAACAGCAGAGAAACGGGACCAAAAATGAATTTTTAGAAACAAAATTCAGTAGATAAAGAAGATGGTTCCCGTTACAAGTAGGGAGTTGGAAGATCAAGTAGAAGAAATATATTGACACACAAAGAAAAAGACAAACATTTGAAAATCTAGAGGGAAAAACAAAATGCTTGGAGGATAGATCCAGGAGGAATATGAGCAAACCTCAGGAATTCCAGAAGGGGAATATGGAACCTATTGAGGACAGAAAATGATTCAGTTCAGTTCAGTTCAGTTCAGTCACTCAGTCGTGTCTGACTCTCCGCGACCCCATGAATCACAGCACGCCAGGCCTCCCTGTCCATCACCAACTCCCGGAGTTCACTCAAACTCATGTCCACAGAGTCGGTAATGCCATCCAGCCATCTCATTCTCGGTCGTCCCCTTCTCCTCCCGTCCCCAACCTTTCCCAGCATCAGAGTCTTTTCCAGCGAGTCAACTCGTTGCATGAAGTGGCCAAAGTATTGCAGTTTCAGCTTTAGCATCAGTCCTTCCAATGAACACCCAGGATTGATCTCCTTTAGAATGGACTGGTTGGTTCTCCTTGCGGTACAAGGGACTCTCAAGAGTCTTCTCCAACACCACAGTTCAAAAGCATCAATTCTTTGGCGATCAGCTTTCTTCACAGTCCAACTCTCACATCCATACATGACCACGGGAAAAACCATAGCCTTGACTAGATGGACCTTTGTTGGCAAAGTAATGTCTCTGCTTTTTAATATATTATCAAGGTTGGTCATAACTTTCCTTCCAAGGAGTAAGCGTCTTTTAATATCATCGCTGCAATCAGCATCCGCAGTGATTTTGGAGCCCCCAAAAATAAAGTCTGACACTGTTTCCACTGTTTTTCCATCTATTTCCCATGAAGTGATGGGACCAGATGCCATGATCTTTGTTTTCTGAATGTTGAGCTTCAAGCCAACCTTTTCACTCTCCTCTTTCACTTTCATCAAGAGGCTTTTGAGTTCCTCTTCACTTTCTGCCATAAGGATAGTGTCATCTGCATATCTGAGATTATTGATATTTCTCCCAGCAATCTTGATTCCAGCTTGTGCTTCTTCCAGCCCAGCGTTCCTCATGATGTACTCTGCATAGAAGTTAAATAAGCAGGGTGACAATATACAGCCTTGACGCACTCCTTTTCCTATTTGGAACCAGTCTGTTGTTCCATGTCCAGTTCTGACTGTTGCTTCCTGACCTGCATACAGGTTTCTCAAGAGGCAGGTCAGGTGGTCTGGCATTCCCATCTTTTTCAGAATGTTCCACAGTTTATTGTGATCCACACAGTCAAAGGCTTTGGCATAGTCAATGAAGCAGAAATAGATGCTCTTCTGGAACTCTCTTGCTTTCTCCATGATCCAGCGGGTGTTGGCAATTTGATCTCTGGTGCCTCTGCCTTTTCTAAAACCTGCTTGAACATCTGGGAGTTCACGGTTCACATATTGATAAAGCCTGGCTTGGAGAATTTTGAGCATGACTTTACTAGCGTGTGAGATTAGTGCAGTTGAACTGAAATAGACCACCTTCCTAAACTGAAGAAAGACCAAAGTCTGCAGAAATAATGAAATCTGGATGCCTACATCCAGGCATGTTCTGATAAAATTCCTGAAATCTAAGGTTGGAGGAAAAACAAATCTACAGGCTGCCAGACAGAAACAATGAGTAACTTAAAAAGGAAAAATAATCCAACTGGTATTGATTTCTCAATACAATGTTGAACACAAAATGATAACATCTGTGCACAAGTGAGACCAAAAAAATGCAACTCTAGATTCCTACACCCCGCAAAGACGAGTGTCACCTGCCAGCGAGAGAGAAAGCTACTCATGGTAGGTAAGGATTCAGAGCCCCTAATCAAACAAGTGGGTATGGACAGAGATTTCGAGAGAGTGAGTAATGAAGAGGAGAGGGAAAAGGTGGTGAACAATGAAGCTTGCAATGTAAAGAGCTCAGTCAGAGACAATAGAAGATTGACTGGGATTATCGAAGTGTCAAATATTACTGAAATAAGATAGATACTGATTGCCTGGGGAAACCTAATAACTACCCACAAGAAAGTATTAAACTGTGACAGCAAAACTGAGGGTTGGGGTGATGGAGATGAAGTAGGTGGGCACAGGAGAGAAGACCAGGGAAGAAAACATCCCGCGAATCTCAGCTGGTTGGAGGAGGGGAGCAGATATGTCTGGAAGGTTTACTTAGCTGGTGCTGGAAGATGCAGTGGGAAATGTTGACTTGTAGCTTCCATGTGATACCAAGTATTCTAGAGGTGGCGTTCTCACTAGTGGAGAAGAAGTAGCTTGAGAAGTACCAAGAAAATTTTCAGGGACCTACTTCACTGCTCCTGAAATACTACCTCATGGTCCCTCAACTGGGCCCCATTTTGACAGGTGGGCTGAGTCCACCCTGCTCTGCCCTATTCTGCGCTCCACTTTGAACTCGTTTGCTGTGGGCCCTGCACTCCCAGCAGCTGGCTTCTGCCCTCCCTGCGCCTGAGTCACCACGCTTTACTGCTAGATGGGTGGAGGGCAGCACAGGGAGTCTGCAAGGGAGAGTCCGGGCCAAGCCCCAGGGGGCTCCGGTCTCCAAACTCAGGACAGAATTATTCTAGGAGATCATTCCAAACAGCTCTCTTGGACCAGTTAAAATCCTTAGGGAACCCAACGTGAGTCCCTCCATCCTTACCTGTAGTTCTAATTCTGAGCTCTATTTTGAGTCTCTCTCTGGGTTCTTGGGTAAATTGCAGCCTACCTTTCACTGGATTGCCTGTAGCATTCTGGGACTTCAGGAAAGCCTTTGAGACCTTGTCTCAATCTTATTTCAGCATATTAGGAACAAAGGAGATTAGGTGTGGGCCTCTGAATATCACTGGGAAAGTCTGTAAATAATAGAAGACTGGTTCCTTCTAGTCTAATGCCAGCGAGGTTGAATGGCTTGCCCAAGGTGAGACTAACTGTTGCTGTCAGATTTAGGATCAGGCTCTTCTGATTCCCTGTCCAGCGCTTCCAGTTTGAGGCAGGATTTACAAACATTCAGGGCGCTCTGCTCCATCTCTGTCTTAGATCTGACTTATTCAGTAGCCTTCCGTAGCTTTGCCTTGCCGATGAGGCATTTTAGATGATGCATTTAGCATCATGGTCATAGCTATATTTCCATACCGGGAAAATTTCAGCACATGGAAGGAAACATTTTTGATTCATCTAATAAAGAGTAAATAATACAGTTTATCCAAAAGAGAATATTCTTAAAAATTGTAATTACCTCTGAGAATAGTTTTCCTTTATAATAATAATTTGATTACACAGAAGCTTTAGATTGAACCCATTTTATGGATCCATATAGGAGATCTGTACACTGACCCATCTAAGAAAGAGAGTCAATGGATTATAAATTTGTATTCTAAAGATGAATGAAGTCATCATGCCATTTACTCTTATAAACACACACCAGGTGAGTAAAGACTTTTTTCTGTCTTATCTCTTCATGTCTTATTAAATACTGAGATCATTCAGTGTGCTCAGCCCCTAGCAACAGTATACGAGCAATTCTTGGAAGAGTCATGAACTGCAAGGTGAAGGAAAAAAGCTTCTTGTTCTTATCTAGTGTGACTGGATATAAACTATAGGCATGAGACAGCAGCTATTTTTTTATTCTTTCAAAGGTCACAAAGGATAAATGATTACAATAACATTTCACCCACTGACTTTAGATTTTTACTAGTAAATCCTATTATTGACTTTAAAAGCTGCAAATCTTAAAATCAAATATTTCTGACCAGACCATAAATCCTTAAAATTCAAATCTTTTTCTGAATGAAAGATCTATGAAAACAGATGATGGATTTCATGGGCTGTCAAAGGAAAAATGTTACATTTCACAGTTTGTCATTGAATATGATATAAAACACCTGAAGGTAGATTATTTATATTGATAATACTATTCTTTGCCATCAGAAGCTGTTTTCTGGGGAATAAAAATAAAATATCGAAATAACTAGAAATTTTTTGAATTTGAATTAGGTGGTGAAACATAATGTGGATAAATGCCAAAAGATATTTTCTTTGAGTCAAACACAGGGTATGTTATTGCAAGCACAGGCGAGGGTAGACTAGTTTCTCCTGAGACACAATATATGTTAGCTGCTGCTGCTGCTGCTAAGTCACTTCAGTTGTGTCCGACTCTTCATGACCCCATGGACTGCAGCCCATCAGGCTCCTCTGTCCCTGGGATTTTCCAGGCAAGAGTACTGCAGTGGGTTGCCATTGCCTTCTCCAATATATGTTAGCAACCGTCCACCATTATTTTTGCTGGACATATATAAGTTCATCTTTTAACTGCTTTTTTTCTGGTTGTTGTTACTGTTCTAACGCTTCCTTTCAGAGGTCATCGAACATTAGCTTCGTATTTCAGTCAGATGAAGGATGTCAAAATTACTCTCCTCTTTCCAGGCAGTGACAGTGAGATTAAGAAGCTAGTTAGCTTTGTTATTTTCTACAGCTCCAGACAGGGTCCTCACTTCAGCCAGCTTTCTCATCAATAAATGTATCATGAAAGGGCTCATTAAAGGAATGTGGCCAGATATCACAGCTCCCCAAACAACTCGGAGTTAACGTGTCACAGAGATGAGCCTGGAAAGTTATCTTCCCCTGATGAAGACATCAAAGGGTGCTCACTAGACAAAACCGAAGTTGGCACATGTCTGTATAAATATATACGTGTCCACTAATCTGCTATTTTCAGCCCCTAAACAATTTTGCAAATAAGGACCACAATTATATGATGCCAAATGTTCTTTTAAAAATTAAAAAATGCTGTAAAATTATATTTAGAGATCAAAGTCTCAATATACTGAAAGAGTTCACATATGAAGTTATAAATACATATCATTATCTCCTTTGTATTAATTGCGATACCCCTTAACTAATGGAGCAAGGTGGACGATCCATTTAAGAGCACACCTTACTGTGAAGAATATTTACATACAGTGGTTCCAATCCCAGTTTTGACACTGACTTGAGCAAGTCATTTTCTCTCTCTAAACTATAGCGCCCCATCAGGTCAGTTCAGTTCAGTTCAGTTCAGTCGCTCAGTCGTATCCGACTGCGACCCCATGAACCACAGCCCACCAGGCCTCCCTGTCCATCACCAACTCCCGGAGTCCACCCAAACTCATGTCCATCGAGTCAGTGATTTCATCCAACCATCTCATCCTCTGTCGTTCCCTTCTCCTCCTGCCCTCAATCTTTCCCAGCATCAGAGTCTATTCAAATGAGTCAGCATGTCAAGAAGGGTCAAATTACTAATTTCAGAGAATTATTTTGATGATTAAGTTACTATATGACAGGTAAGGTGCCTGGGACACAGTAGTTGCTCAATAAATGATAGCTGTAATAATAATAATTCCTAAAGCTATTATTTTAAACACACACAACCTGAATAATTTCTGAGGGCCTTGGATGCTTGTGACAGAGTATAGTCACTATTTTACTGTAACTTAGAAATTGCTGACTGTTATATATTACTGACATAGTGAATGGAAAAACGATGAGGTCACTGGAAAAGGGAATAGGTCAGATATTCAGAGAATGTCCTGGGCAGAGGGGAAGATGCAGATGCAGGCTCATATGGCTCCCTTCTCAGACCCTGAAAACTGGAGTCGAGGTTTCATTTACAACAGTACATAATCTCAGTGGCACATAAGAAACCTTGCCACCTCTGCCCAGTAAAACACAAATCACCAACTACCAATTTTTATTTTAGGCAGTTAGATAGTTAGTACATCGTTAATTCCTGCACATACTTGGGCTTGATATCACTGTCAATTCCGTTTTATTTCCACCTCCTTTCCAAGATCCCCAGTTGGAGGTAAAGCCCTGCTCTCTGGGCGTCTATGGGTATTCTAAGACAAGATGAATCTTAAGGAGCTCCCATCCTTTGAGGCAATTTACAACTCAAAACAGCAACACATTTTCTTTTCAGGGTAGAAATACTGACAATAAAAATGGGAACAGCTTTGAAATATACATTGCTGTAATTAAAGTGACTTGCTCTTTCAAAATTCCTGAGACAAGTCTTTATTGCAACTACTATTTAATGATAAACACAACAATTAAAGGCTTTTCCTCTGAACAGTATCAATGCTAGGATCTGGATGTTCCGTGGCTGTTCAGATTACAGAGCATGGCCCCTGGCGGATGCCCCGACTCATTCTTCTCAGGACTCTCTGTGCCTTTCCTTCCTTTGATGATGTGTGGACCCAGGCCAGAGGGTGCCCGGGCTGGTGTTTCCTGGTACCCTGTTACAGACGCCATTAGCAGATGGCCTTGGACAGAGATGTGGTCAAAAATGGCTGGGTAAAAGTTGGTATGTACCCTACCAGAGGACGCACAATGCCCAGGAGGGTGTGAAGTCTCAGAAAAGTCAACTATTAAACTTTCTTTACTTGAGTATTCACCATAACACTTTTTGTAGATATGTGGCACATATTACTATTCCATGGAATGCTGTTCTGTGACATACCAACTTGGCAACCAACCTAGATCTGTGCTTTTCATTCCTAGCTCCATCATAGAATGAACTGAGAGTTTTTAAATATACCAATATTAGCTCTCTGCCCCATTTTTTTCTCCAAACCGTCTAGGGGTGAGGCTCACATATTGGTATTGTTTTTAAGAGCTCTGGTGCCTAGGTGAGTTTAATGCCCAGCCAGGACACTCACTCTGACCTAGGCCTGCCACTTAGGCCACCCCTGGTGCTCAATTACCTCCTTTCTAGTAAGGGAGAGAGAAAAAAAGCCTTCCAAAGCTCTGATGTGTTGGAGAAGGCCTTCTTTGGAATCCCATCTGAATTATAATTGCTCCTGAAGCTTTAGCCCACGTGTTGATGATGTGCTGGCTTTTCAGGACCACTCCTAAAGGAAATCAATCCTGAATATTCATTGGAAGGACTGATCTGAAGCTGAAGCTCCAGTGCTCTGGCCACCTGATGCAAAGACCCTGATTCTGGGAAAGACTGAGGGTAGGAGGAAAAGGGGGTTACAGAGGATGAGATGGTTGGATGGCATCACCGACTCAATGAACATGAGTCTGAGCAAACTCCGGGAGATGGTGAAGCACAGGGAAGCCTGGCGTGCTGAAGTCCATGGGATCAGGGTCAGACTGAGCAACTGGACAAGACACACACACTCAAACCATTAAGGGAGGATTGAAATGTTTTACAACTTTCCAAGGCTTGTCATTTGTGAAACTTACATAGATTCACAGATTTTGTGTCATTTGTTAATTCAGTAGTTCGGTCATCAATTTACTGTTTCAGTCACTCAAGAAATATTTATTGAGCACCTACTGTGTGCCAGGCACTGTGTGAGGCATTGAAGGTAGAGCGACTTTCAAGGAGCTTAGAGCCCAGCTGAGGCAAATCTGTACCTTTATACCCATAAAGACACACAGAAATTACTCAGGTACTGATTTATTAATGTGAGTCTACGGAATTAATAGGCATGTAATAGTGTTGGATCTACTGTTAATACGTTGCTTGTGTTAGCCATTAAGTTGTGTCTGACTCTTTGTGACCCCATGAACTATAGCCAGCCAGGCTCCTCTGTCCATAGGATTCTCCAGGCAAGAATACTGGAGTGGGTTGCCATTTCCTTCTCCAGGGGATCTTCCCGACCCAGGAATCGAACCCAGTTCTCCTACATTGCAGGCAGATTCTTCAACATCTGAGCCACCAGGGAATTATAATCACTATCGACTGTGTTAATTTCCAACCTGACTGACTCTCAGAAAGAGCAGACAGCACCTTCCCTCCATCTGGCTGTTCTAAGGCAGCCAAGAGTGGCTGCTCAGGGCAGTGGGCAGGGAAGAGTTACGCTGGGCAAGTTTCCACTTCCCACTGCCTGCTCTGCATTCTGCCAGTGTTCTTAACCAGTGACAAGATATGCACGCATTCCTGGCATCGAAGCCTTTAGAGTTTAGCTGTGTTTAATCACTAAGAGTGTAGGCCCGTCCATCATACCGCCTGCAGTGAAGGGAGGCGGGGACCTCAGCAAAAGCTGGGTTTGTCAGTTGACTCATTAATTTCTTTTCCTTGTCTGGTTTACAGCGCATTCTTTTCAGAGCTTTGATTTGCTCTTCGGCTCTCTAATTGCTTTGATTTCACCTATGCATGCAGTCAATATTAATTTGCTGTCCCACGGTCACAACAAAAGAGCAGAAATGAAGAGAAAATCCTGTCTTCTGTGAACAGCAAGGACCATGTGAAGGAGAAACTGGAGGAGCCTGGGGTGGCCAGACAGCTTGCTGTTCAGGGCCCAGGTCACCTTGATTTGTTCCTTGGCTCTCTCCTTGATTCTTCTCTGGGTGGGGAGTTGGGTGGGTGGGGGGAGAGGTAGCCTGAAGAGGAGGTAGAACTTTCTAAGAGCAAAGTAATTCACAAGATCAGATATTGGTAAAGTAACATAAGGGATCTATATCGCATTTAGAACACCCACTATAGATGGCATCTCACCTCTAGCAGAGAGAGGCTAATTGTTTCCATAGCAAAAAGCTCAAATTTATTTCTCACGGAGGCTCCATGTTCAGCAGACTTCCTTTGATCGGGCAGATAACACTGGGGGCCAAGGTTGATCTTTTATGCATCCTTATGACCCTGCAGATGAAAACTGTGTGCTTCATGACAGTGTTATTCTTTAACATTGGGTTATTTGCTGGGGGTGGGGAGGACAAAAGCATCATGCTTTGCATTGATAAAAGATCAAATTTGTCACCGAGAGGCCTGGGTATTCAGACATCCAGCCTCCCCACCTTTCCACTGCCGCATCTTGTTCTCCACAGCTGAAGTCCATCTGGATTGTCCTCTTTCCTGGCTGACAGGGAGAGAGCCAATGAAATGCCTTTTCCTGTTGCTGGGTGACTGCGAATATTTTGAAAACATGTCCCGTGAATGCAGCAGCTTAAAAGCCCGCCATTGGCTGGTTGAGCATTCTGTGCGTGGTGACGCACGAGGCTGACATGAGTGACAGGTGGGAACAGCTATGCAAATATATCACTGGCCTGATGTTCCACTGGAGAGGAAAACTATTTCAAGGCTGAGTGACAACTATAACATACCCCGTGGAAGAAAAATAAATCTCCCTGAGTCTACATTTAGGCATCTGAAGAACAGCTACGGGAAAAAAGAAAGGAAAAAAACCCTCAAGGTTGTCTTACCCTCAATCTCCTGCTTTTCATGGTCTGATTAGCAGATCTACCTGGAAATATATGTGCATTTCTCCCTATCTTTTGTAGCTGTGTGTTGATACATTTTAAAATCCAGACTTGTTTATTCAGGGAAATAATTTAAACACTGTCAGGAGGCCTTTAAAATTTTTCTTTGTCTCCTTGTCTCCAGCGCCCCTTCCTTCACCTTCCTCCCCTGACCTTCAAGTCCAAATATCCGGCGGCCACAGGATGTGGTCAGTGTGGGGATCAGCATGGACTGCATTTGATCCCTCTCTGTCCACTTAAAATATTTGCATCCTGGTGGGAGGACAAGCAAAGTCTTGTCTAAACAGCTTTGGGATTCTCTTTGCTGCCAGAGAGCTGTTTGGATACAAATAACTGCTTTTGCTAACACCGGGTTAACTGTTCATACACAAATCTGCCAAAGAGACTCTAGGAAAGAATGTCCTTCTACTAATTGAATTCTAATGAGGCCAGGAAGTAGATTAGGAATTGAACTATTTTACTGTGAGTTTCAAACATCAGACATAAGGATGTTAGACTTTGATCTGATTAATCCTTCAGCAGGTCCTAATTAGTTCACAAAAAAACTATTCCAGAAGGTATCTGTGGATTAGTGGTGGATCCTGTTGAAGGGGTCTTTTCTGGTTATAGTATACATCAGAGTCTCCAGTGTCCATGCGCAATAGAAAGACCCTGTTACGCTATGACCAGATGCTGAAGCAGTTGTTAAGGAGGAATTCCCGGGCAATTTAATTGGCACATACCTAGAAGTTATATTTATTTGCCTTATCAGATTTGGGTGAGTTTGAGAGCCAAATCAGGGTGACCATCAGTGGGATTAGCTGTGGATATAGAAATGCTTTGACAACATAATTTTTTAAAAAATAATGCAATTTAGACAGTCTCTTGAGAAACCACTTCAGCAGGTAGGTCACTGGCAGGGGTCACCCAGTGTCTACAAACTATGAATTGTGAGCACCTCCCCCTTTGTATCAGGGAATCTAAGAGTGCCATGAATATACACTCCCCTGTGAAGGACAGCTGTGACACTATCCACCCAGTACCGTTCTCCTCTCCAGGGGCACTGGTCCTTCTTCCACTAACACCATGTCTGCACCTGGGAGCTGACATGTTCTTCAGTGACTATGCCCTGGCACAGCTGATTGGTCCTGGGATGAGCACTTGGCCCAAACTGGACCAAGTGGAAAAGTTCCCTAACATTCTCCAAACTGGAACTTGGTAACAGTTCTTTCTAGAGAGGGCTGCTGAAAGATGAGAAACTTAGGCCCTGATAGAAGCCATGGTCACTCCTTTATAAAGCAAAGCCAGGCTGTAGTCAGCACAACCAGGGGCTCAATGCTGCAGTGATGTGGTTCCGCCCATTTGGCTCGAGGACACATCCAGGTGCTTGCTGCTGCCCATTCCAGGTGGTCAGTTGGCTTCTTGAGTCTAATCTCATGGGGGCAGATCTTCCTTATGGTATGTGGTGTACTCTTGTTTGGGGCTTCCCAGCTAGCTCAGTGATAAGGAATCTGCCTGACAAGGACCTGCAAAAGACCCAGGTTCCATCCCTGGGTCGGGAAGATTCCCCGGAGGAGGGCATGGCAACCCACTCAGGTATTCTTGCCTGGAGAATCCCCATGGACAGAGGAGCCTGGAGGGCTGCAGTCCACAGGACTGAAAAGAATTGGTTGCAACTGAGCACACATGCACACACACACACTCCTGTTTGCAACATTTCCTGGGAGGAACTCTGAGCTTACATATAGAGGAGTATATACCTGGGACCTCACACCCTAAGCAATCCTGCCTCCCTCCTCCTGAGAGAATTACCGTGCAGGCTCTCCCTGCACAAAGCACCAGTAGAGGAGATGCTGAATGCTGCCCAGCAAACACAGAGTTATCCCCAAAAATATGACACATGGACCTTTGGTGTCTAGGGGGGTTATCAAAATAACCAGCCTCTGCTCTCACACATAACTGCTCAGAGAACCAGAGGAAAGCTATTTTTAAGGAGGTCATGGATGATTTAAAAATGTTTCAGGCAGGAGCATAAATTTCTCCATGGTTTTAAAGGGAGACAGATTTCCATGATTTTTCATTTTGGAGCAACAAACTCACAGAAAGCCTCTCCCCCTCTTGTCTTTCTTTTCGGAATTCTAGGGCTTTCCTCTGGATGGTGAGGGGAAGTATACAAAGTGTCTTCCCTTAGGATCCAGCTTCAGGGCTTCACAGAGTTGTTTGACAAACGTAAGCCCAGTGGCGAGGATGGCCAGCTGTCGCTGCAGAAACCATCACCCAGCTTGGTTTGCAAAGAACTCCCTTCCACCTCTGGAAAGGCCTAAGGTAAATTACAGTGTGTGCAAGGAAAATAACCTAGGAGAGAGAGGCACGGGATCATTCAGCACAAGATGTGTTTGGGATTTACCCTTCTGGGGGGAAAATTGCTTTTAGATCTCACTGACCTCTCTCCCTTGAAGTTGCTTTTTCAGAATGCTGAAGGCAGAGAAACAGTAGGGCTGGGTATCCTCACAGACTATGTAAGCTTAAAAACAAACCAACCAATCCAAACAGCCACATCAGAGACTATTGAAATTTGAACTCGTCCGTTAAGGAACTAAGCCACGGTTACAGAAAGGGTCATAATCTGACCGTAAGGACAGCGTCAAGCCAGGACTAGGAAAACAGAAAACAAACGGGGTTGCACGTCATTTTGAAAGGGAATATAACAGATTCAACGTGACAACTTATACCTTGTTTTTTTTTCATTTGTACACTATAATTAATTGGGCATTTCTCTGTACCCCAGTTTCATCATCTAGAAAATATGAAAAATAATAGTTGGGGTTTTCAGAGGATTAAATGAGCTACTCTAGGTAAGGCACTGGAAACAGACCTGGCACATGGTAAAACACTCACGAAGCCTTTGTGTTTTCCAGGTGGCTGTCACACAGAGGGGACTGCACAGATGCTGAGCAGGAGAGCCTAGGGAAAGGAACTCGGCAGTGAGAAGCCAGCCCCCAGACTGGCAGTGAGCTGTCTCTCCCTCAGCTGCCCGATCCATAAACAGGATACGGCCACCAAGGCCTCTGTAAAGGCTCTATTAACATTCAATGAAATAAGAGCTATGAAAGCACTTGGAATCAGCAAGAATGCTACAGCTCTAAGAGCACTGCTTTGAGCAAACAGCAATATTTAGAAGTATAAAGTGATTGGCATCAGGTTATCCTACAGTAAGCCTAGAAAATGTATTCTAAAGTCCATCCACCTGGAGATACTTAACAGCAGAACAGTATATAAGCCTTTTATCCTGGGATAGATTGAAGAGAGCCTACCCTTTGGTAAGTTCTCACCAGCCCTTCTCACTCTTTGTCGTTTCATGGGGGTATGGATTTGATTACGGTGAATCTAAAGAAGTACCCATAGGCACCACTCTGTGCCACCTTCGAGGGCCAACTAGGAGGCCAGCTGCACGGTTCCCCACCTGGGGGAATGAGGCAAAATCTATCTTGACTTTGGACCGCATCCACAACGTGATCTCACAGAAAGGATTCTAGAGTTTTCTCTGTTAGAGTGTGACTGACCAATTTTCAATTTTTATTAAAATTCTTCCTTGTTCACACCCTAAATCTTTTTAATCCCAACCAAACGTTTGAGGCCCTAGATGAAAACATCAGCCTGACATGACAGTTGGAGAACAGTTTCTGTGGCTCTTCTTGCTCATAATGCCAAGTTTAATTTCTTGGTTTTCTGTATAGAAGTGTCTAATACAAAGACAGCAAAATCCTGCACAGATACTGTGTTATACTAATGGGGCTTCTGAGGTGGTAGCTGTATGAACTCCTCGAATTGCTTCTAGGGAGACAAAAAGGACCAGAAATAGATTCACTATTTCACCACCGAGCAGCATTCCTAGGAAGGAGAGCGAGGAAAAGGTTCACCGGGTCTGGTGATGAAAGGGCCGCATCTGAGGGGACAGAGCAGAGCCCCACAGATGACGAGGTTCAAGCCCTGTCACAGGCAGCGCTCCACACAACAGTGAAGATAATTAGTGGAGCATCTGAGACCTGACTCCCTGAGACCCACCCGCCCCCTCCCCACCAACACCCCTCACTGTCAGCTCCCAGCCCCTCCCCTGCCACCCCCTGGCCGGGACAGAGCCTGCAGACAGCTTGGACCAGGCTTTGTTGATAAGGCTGAACTGAGATTCCTCCCAGTTCTTTGGCCTTGCGCCTGGGCAAATGAATAAGCTGCCTGTGTCACTAACATATTCCAGGTCATGCACACACACAAACATTATTATATCTTGGAATTACTTTTAAATTACTGTCTTTTGGGTTTTAACCATTTTCCTAGAAAGGCAGCTCAGCAAATCCTTGCGTGGAGCAAGGATGGCACCCAGTGGCCAAAGTGTTTCATCTCAGATCTTGTTTTCTAGAAGATTTTTCTGTGGGCTTTTCTCTTTGGGAACAATAGAAGCCACAGGATTTTTTTTCTAGAGCCAGAGTTGAAGTTCCAAATCACCTGACTGTTTGTTTTAAGGTGAAGTGCACTCAAACACACACACACACACACACACACACACACATACCTTGGGGCAGTATATAAAGATTAATTCAGAATAACTTGTAAAAAGCCTCCAAGATTTGCCATCAGTGTCTCGGGTTAAAGTCATCACAGTGCACATATGCAGATCACTGCCCGTAATGTCCCTAATGTCATACATCACCCTAGGAAATACCATACAAGCATCAACCAGGCTCACATTCTTTACTTCATATCTTCCCCAGATAGTCTCGAGCTCACAGGTTCTCATGCCTTAAACATAAGACTTTATCTCCTGACAAGTGCTTTATCATCAAACTGATGTTTGCAATCTCATATCCCTGTTATCTTTCTTATAAGGTACTTGGCAGGCCTGGAGAGCACAGGATAATAAAGCGGGTCTGCTCTTTTTTCCTTTGAGCTTTCCAGATGTCGAGAGATTTCTATGAAGCTAGATAACCAATCAGACTGTAAAGAAGACAAGCAAGATGTCAGAATAATGGATCATACACCCTCTTGCTGAGAATGATGCAATATCTTCATAATGTTTGCTATTTCCAATTTCCTTAGGTTTCTAAGCAGTGTGAAACCCTAGGGCAAGAAGTCACATGGATGGCACAACCACAATACAAACAGACACTTCTAATAAAATAGTTAATAACAAAATATATTGATTGCCCAAAGAATACCATGAAAAATCTCTTTTTAAATGCCTAAATTCAGCCAAGAAATTATTTTTTTCTCAGACATCATCCACCATTCATGCTTGTTTGGTCCCCAGGCTGTTGAAATGTCACAAAAGTTCCAAGATAAAAGCTAAATCAAGAGAAGTGACTTCAACATAAAATTCATGATATTATTTACATTTTCCTATTCAGCTACTTAAAAAGAAGTGAGAGTGAAGTCGCTCAGTTGTGTCCGACTCTTTGCGACCCCATGGACTGCAGCCTACCAGGCTCCTCTGTCCATGGGATTTTCCAGACAATAGTACTAGAGTGGATTGCCATTTCCTTCTCCAGGGGATCTTCCCAACCCAGGGATCGAAACCAGGTTTCCCGCATTGTAGACAGACGCTTTACTGTCTGAGCCACCAGGGAAGTTCTACTTAAAAAGAAGAACTGTCTTTAAAACCAAAACAAAACACTGGAAGGGAAAAAGTCAAAGCCAGGTACGTGCACTGTTCTCTCTGGTGCTTCGGTGCTTATTGTCTCACGTGTTAAATGCAGCTGTAATAAAGCAGCCCTCACCAAGAGCTTATGGGACTCATATGAGAGCAAAGGTTTTTATACACTGCTAAGTCATTGGACTGCAAGGAGATCCAACCAGTCCATTCTAAAGGAGATCAGTCCTGGGTGTTCATTGGAAGGACTGATGCTAAAGCTGAAACTCCAATACTTTGGCCACCTCATGCGAAGAGCTGACTCACTGGAAAAGACTCTGATGCTGGGAGGGATTGGGGGTGGGAGGAGAAAGGGACGACAGAGAATGAGATGGCAGGATGGCATCACCGACTCGATGGACATGAGTCTGAATGAACTCCGGGAGTTGGTGATGGACAGGGAGGCCTGGCGTGCTGTGATTCATGGGATCGCAAAGAGTTGGACACGACTGAGAAACAGAACTGAACTGAACTGAAAGTCATTACTTAAGATATTATTATTTAAACATTTAGAAGTGGCACAAGTGTAAGTTTTTATACTGCTGAGACTGAGATTCTTGTCTTTCCTAAAATAATCACTTATCTTCTGCACAAGTATTACTGTATACGATGCGTGCGTGCTAAGTCACTTTAGTCATGTGCAACTCTGTGACCCTATAGACTGTAGCCTACCACGTTCCTCTGTCCATGGAATTCTCCAGGCAAGAATACTGGAGTGAGTTGCCATTCCCTCCTCCAGAGCATCTTCCCAACCCAGGGATTGAACCCACATCTCCTGTGTCTCCTGCGTTGGCAGACGGATTCTTTACCACCAGTGCCACCTGTGCTGTGATGTGCTGTGCTTAGTTGCTTAGTCATGTCTGACTCTTTGTGACCCCATGGACTGTAGTGCGCCAGGGTCCTCTGTCCACGGGATTCTCTAGGCAAGAGTACTGGTGTGGGTTGCGATGCCCTCCCTCCAGGAGATCTTCCTGACCCAGGGATCAAACCCATGTCTTCTGTGGCTCCTGCATTGCAGGCAGATTCTTTACTGCTGAGCCACTGGGGAAGCCCCAACTGTATACTATATTACCATTCAAATGTTAACAGAGCCATGGTGGGCTTAGGAAATCACTTATAATATATAATTACATCAAGTTGAGCCAAGTCTTCTACCAAATACTCACATTTTTAAATAGAGCTTATATTTAAAATTTTGGGTATTTATAAATTCTAAGGACCCCAAAATGTTTGGTGAACTTTATGTTGCTTTGTGTTTTATTTTCCCTTTCCTTCCTAGATATAAGTTTTACAAGCTCATAAAATTATTGCATGTTATAGCTGGAGATCGCTTTGTTTTTCAGATTGGCAATCTGAGGCCCGGAAATTTTAAATGAGCCAAGAGGTCTAGGGGCTGCTTTGTCTGTTTACATGTTTGCTCTTTCTTTTCTTACTGTGTCTGCAGCCTTATAAGGACTATCTTAAAGGGGAGATCTGGCTACTAAGACTGTAGAAAACCCTTAGATCAGACAGTGTGTCCTGACTTCATATTTCAGATGGTGCCTTGGAACCAACACAATCATGATTTGTACATGCTTGTAAGATTTTGAATAGAGCCATTTTCAACTGAGAGAAAACATACAGAATTATCAAAGTAGTACATAATTTCAAAAATAGGTAGAAAGGACAGAATATAGAACCATACAAATAAAAAGAATTAGAAATCTCAAGATTCAAGAAAACAATAGTTTTAAAGAATTTAGTCAGCAGAGTAGTGGTAATGGGACATATGAATGAAGAATCTCACTATAGCAATTTCTATAATATTAAATTGCTGAATTAACCAAGAATTAATGGCAAGGGACGTTTGCCCTGATGTAGACGAGGGAAGGACAGATATTGTCACTACTGAATACTCAAAGAGAACATCTTAAACAAAGACAAAGCATCCTTTTGCTTAATGCTTCATGGGAAACCCAGGGAATTAAAAATCAAGAACTTAAAACAAGAGGCTGAGAGGATTTGCCGCATTCTCATTGTCATAGAGCCCTGCTTCAGAATTCTACTCACATGTTGTAACTTCCTCTGCCATCAAAATTGCAAATAGATCAATGAATTGGTCATTTGGTAGCAATTTCTTCAGCACCAGGAGCAAAGCTTGGCTTTAGGTGATTTAAGGGTTACAAAAATGAATTAGACAAGGGTATTCCCCCCTAAAAATTCTCCTAGTTTAACCAGATGACAGGTGCACGAAGATTTATATCACAAGGTAGACATGATAAGTACGATGAAAGAATGAGCAGATCACTTTTGCCTGAAGGACAGTAAGAACAACTTCATGGGGGAGGGCAATTGAGCAGGATCAAATGGATTGTAAAGGCTTTAAGTATGCAGATAGGGGAATGGGGATGGGACCAAAGATAGGGAAGGGCAGAGTATGGACTGGAAACATCAACTAGAACTCCTGTGAAGGGTGGGTAAGTGGGAGCATGAGAAACAGGCTGGAAAAGAGAACTGGAGGTTAGAGCTCAGAGCACTTTTAACACCCATTTAAAGAAATTTGAAGTGATGGACTCTAAAGACTTAAAGAAGATGCTACGCTTTGTGAGAAGGAAACTGGCACCAGCAGAAGAGTGCTGCTGATCTGGCAGCCGTGAACAGGACACATCTGGGGGTGCAGCAGGGAGCCCGGACCGGAGAGCACTGCGCAGCCAACGTCTTCATGAGAGAGGAGGGGGATGTGAACTGCGGCGACTGCAAGGATGACCCGAGATATTCCAAGTCAGAACATGGAAGCGGGGGCAGGAGGACTCAAAGATAACCGTACAGTTACATCCCCAGTGGGCTTCTGAGGAGGAGGATGAGGGGAGCACAACAGTCAGGAGCTCACAGTTTCTGGGTGAAGTGAAGAAACCCTTGTGATGGCTAAGCCCCGCCCATATCATTGAAGCGTGCTTGTGCTTAGTTGCTCAGTCATATCTGACTCTTTGCGACCCTTCGGACTGTATCCCACCAGGCTCCTCTATCCATGGAATTCTCCAGGCAAGAATGCTGGAGCAGGTAGCCATTCCCTTCTCTGGGGATCTTCCTGACCCAGGGACTGAACCCGGGTCTCCTGCATTGCAGGCAGATTCTTCACCTGCTGAGCCATCAAGGAAGCTCATCACTCAAGTGAGGGGCTATCAATTCTTTAGTTCCGATTCTTTCTCTGTAGTTGCTGATGGCTCTAACTAGAGAAAACCAGAAAGAAGGGAGAGTGATCCATGCCCAGAGGCCCTAGTGCTTCTGACCCCTTTGGCCTTTACAATTCCCTTCACTGTTTGGGGCTCTAACTGGATCTCCATATTGCCCTCCAAGCTGTCTTCCCTGGACAGGCAGGGCTGTCACTGCTCTGAAACAAAAATAACTGCCTTTGATTACATTCCCTCAGGCTCAGACTCCCTGGGTCTTCAAGTAAGGAATGCAGTTGAACCCACTGTGTTAATAATAGGCGGAGGAGAGAAGATGGGAGAATCTTCTCCCAGGAAAAGTAGATGCTCATAGTGTCCTCTGGGAGACAGTTTTCAAATGGAAAGAAGTGACAGACAGAGGCTATTTAGGGTGATCAGGGAGGAGGTCAGGGTCACCACAGGACGTACTTGACCAGGTGGGTCCTTGAAAGCCCTCCATGCAAAGCCACTTAGTTCAGCAGGGGAAAAGGTCAGCCTGGACTTGCAGCCCTGCCTTCCCTTCCCCCAATATTTTCAATACTCAAGAGTGACAAAGTGTAGCCATCTTCTCTACTGTGGCATTGGATTAAGACACAATTCATAAAGAGAACCCCATATGAACACGCAGACATCTGAACACAAGGCGCCCACATATTTATGGTCCTATCCTAAGCAGTGAGGCTGTCGGCTCAGGCTGCTGCTTTAGGAGCAGGATGTGCCCTTTAAGACGCTGACTCAGCCATGTCCCCCACAGTCAATTTCCTGCTGAAGGCTCAATAACTCTCACCAATGATGAAAAAAAAAAAAAACAACTCAGATATTAAACTTGGCATAAATACTATTTGAAGTCAAAACAACCCGCCTTGATGCAAGAGGTTGGGGGCTCAGAGAAGAGACAGAATAGGTTAGGTGTAAGATAATACCCAAATTCCATTCATAATGCTGTGTGGTCATCTATAAACAAGCTTAGAAATAAGCTGGAGTGAACTGGAAGGTCACTGCTGTTGAGATTCCCCAAGGTAGCATTCCAGGAAAGGCTGTGAGGGCTGAGAGCAGAGCATCAAGAAAGAGCTCTTCTTCCCTCCCTGGCACTTTGAGGTCCAGGGGCTACCCCTGGGTCATGGAGGTGCCTCCGAGGGAGTAGCCAGCCTGGGGAAAAGGAGCTGGAAGGTGCTCCCTACTGATTGGGGTGGGGGCATATGTCCCAGGCCCTCCCCCAGCTCTCCCCTCCTCAGGAATCGCCACATCACCTGGCATTGGGTAAATGTCGAGGTTCTAGGCCCTCTCTACACGGTGCATTTGTCCTCTGCAACAAGTGGCTGCAAGGCTTGGGCTTTTCCACTCAAAGGAGATTGGAAAGGTAATGGCCAGCACATGTCCTGCCTTCCTGCAACTAGAAAAAGGGGTGCCCTCTGGAGGCTCAATTCCTAAACAGCATCCCATGCCCCTGGCCAGCCAGGTGCGGGTCAGTCCCAATTACTGCCTCCTTTGTGCAGGCAGGGCTTCACCGGTGGCTCAGAGGTAAAAAGTCTGCCAGCCAACCAGGGGGCGAGAGTTCAGTCCCTGAGTTGGGATGATCCCCTGGAGAAGGAAATGGCAACCGACTCCAGTTTTCTTGCCTGGGAAATCCCATGGACAGGCTACAGTCTGTCTGGTAGGCTACAGTCCATGGGGTTGCAAAGAGCCAGACACGATTGGGCAACTGAGCATGCACATTGCACAGTCACGGACTCTTGCTCAAGGCCCGTGACACACACATCTACCTGCACGACAGCAAGGACAGTTCTGAGGGTGGAAATTTCTTATTATAACATCAGACTATTTCATGGATCAAACGTATCTTCTGAAACTTAACTACTTAAAAAACAAAGAAAGAGGCTAGTACAGCCCTTCTCATTGCCCAGCCGGTCCCATGCCATTCATCTCACAGAGGAAACCATATTTTTGATGTAGCCATTCCTATTTTTGTAGGTAAAGTCCACAGGGTGTACCTATTCTTGGTACTTTACTTTACCAGGATATTAATCTGTGGCCTAGACAATAACATTGAAAACTTAAAATATGCAAGAGGTAGTCCAAACCCAAATACCCAATGTGAGTTATTGGTGTTTAATTACTGAGGCAGTTAAACAGTGCCGTAAACGAGTTCAGCTTTGATTGCAGCCATAACCCTTGCGGTTTGGAACTGAAAGAAGGGATGATAGAAGGTGGCAATGTAACATGAGGATGACCATGAGTTGATTTTAATTGGTAAACTGGCATATATAGTGATAACTATTTGGTCTGTCCGCTGCATCGGAATCCTAGGAAAGTACATAGAATTATGGGAGCATATAATTTGTGTACTAAACTAATTTTCTTACGTTATCACAGCTGGCATCTTCAGGTTATTAAAAGCCTTTAAACCAGTCCTCTTCAAAGAGATCTAATTGTCAATATGGTCTCTATACGTTATTCCTCTTTGCACAGAGCAGAAGAGAAGCACACAGGCACTAGAATCGGCACAGATTCTTCTGGACATGTCTTTCTTATTTCAAGTTCAAGAAAGATCAGTAAATGTAGATGAGGATAAAAACCATTCTTTAGATCTTGGTTTCCGTTTAATGCATAGGGTGACCAACCCATAAATGATAAATTAATATTATAACCTGAATCAGACTCTTAAAAACTTAACTCATTAGTTCAAGGAAGTTCTGTAATCTTTTTGTGCACAGGTGGCTCTACAGAAAGGAGTTTCCCAAGGTATAAATGATGCATCAGAAAGACAAAAAATGGGCTTAGGTTCTGACATTGTTGGATGAGCAATTATATGTTGTTTCACCTACTTACTTTGGTTAGACAATCCAGGGACACTTCCAGAAAGGTTTTCACTCTTTAACCCACCCCCCGCCCACCACCACACACCCCTCAAGGAGACTTTTCCCTGAAGGAGAAGTAGGATTAAGAGAACAAAACAGAAATGAAAACACTGCCCCTCACTTTATGGCATTCTAGAATAGGAAGAGAAATCCCCAACATGGAAGAGTGTGAAATCAGAAGATAAGAAGGAAAAGTAAGGTGGTACCAGCCTAGCATGAATGATTATTGAAGATTCACCACAGGTTTATCATACAGAAAATCTGTGTTGCTTTAGGCCGTATCACCCAGGAGTACAGATAATAGTGAACTGAAAGTGATTAATGGTATGGATCACACCCTCCAGTATTTGGGGTTCTCCATCTCTCAAGGTTCTCGTCCTTAAGATGTGACCACTCATTCTGCAGTGAGTCCTGAAGCCTCTGCTGGTCATATTGGTAGGCAGATGCCTTGCCTCTGGTCATAGTAATGCTCCTTTCTATTGGGCTGCTGTATCCTGTTGGCTTGATGCTCAACATTCAGAAAACAAAGATCATGGCATCTGGTCCCATCACTTCATGGGAAATAGATGGGGAAACAGTGGAAACAGTGTCAGACTTTATTTTTTGGGGCTCCCAAATCACTGCAGATGCTGATTGCAGCCATGAAATTAAAAGATGCTTACTCCTTGGAAGGAAAGTTATGACCAACCTAGATAGCATATTAAAAAGCACAGACATTACTTTGCCAACCAAGGTCCGTCTAGTCAAGGCTGTGGTTTTTCCCATGGTCATGTATGGATGTGAGAGTTGGACTGTGAAGAAAGCTGATCGCTGAAGAATTGATGCTTTTGAACTGTGGTGCTGGAGAAGACTCTTGAGAGTCCCTTGGACTGCAAGGAGATCCAACCAGTCCATTCTAAAGGAGATCAATCCTGGGTGTTCATTGGAAGGACTGATGCTAAAGCTCAAACTCCAATACTTTGGCCACCTCATGCGAAGAGCTGACTCACTGGAAAAGACTCTGATGCTGGGAGGGGTGGGGGTGGGAGGAGACGGGGACGACAGAGAATGAGATGGCTGGGTGGCATCACCGACTCGATGGACATGAGTTTGAGTGAACTCTGGGAGTTGGTGATGGACAGGGAGGCCTGGCGTGCTATGATTCATGGGGTCACAAAGAGTCAGTCACGACTAAGCGACTGAACTGAAGTGAACTGACTGAACTGATCCTGTTGTCTGGAATCCCTGTGCTCTTGGGGGCATTTCATTCACTGAAACTATATTAAGTCCATGCCTTTTGTGTCCACTTACATCCTTAGCTGAGAACATGAATCCATGGTAGGCTGGAGTAAGAGACAAATCCAAGAGGCAGACTCCATGCTGAACTTGGAATTCTCCAGACGCTGAAGCCCATGGCCTCAACTCCCAATAGGAAGAATTTTTTACTCAGAGGACTCTTGTGTAAACAGACCACATCTCACTGGTCTTTAAGACATGTCTGAATCCCAGATGTGGTGAAGTGTAGGCTGCAACTGGAGTCTGACCTGAGTATTTGACCTCCAGATCTTTTTAGCACTTGATGATGAAACCATTTTCTCCCCAAATTCTGACCTAATCTGAATCACTGATCACTAGCTTGGTCAACTGGGTATAATACAACACACTGAAACTCAGCCATCCTTCCACTTATGAAATCTCATGGATAACTCTGATTCTACATTTCAAATTTCTCCTTTCTCTCCCTCCCTTTCTGTATAACTACAGTTAATGTATAGATAGAGGAGCCTGGCGAGATACAGTCCATAGGGTTGCAAAGAGTTGGACATGACTGAAGCGACTTAGCATGCAGCTCTGCTAAAAAAGTATTGTAGCTAAGGTTACAATATTTTTAATATAAGTATAATTTATTTGTAAGACAAAGCACTTATTCACTGTTATTTAGCTACAGTGTTAGGAAACTGCCATTGCACATAGTCTAGTGTGAGATTTCAGTAAATACTTTTCTGTGTACAGGATTATTTTAAGCCCACTACATTTTCATGTTATTGCTGCAATTATAAGATATCAGCTACCAATTATGATAATGTTTTATTTACTTTATAGTTCAAGAAAAAAAGCCACTAAGTTAAAATTATCTACTATATCTCAATTACATTCTAATAAAATATTCACTAATATCTTACAGGATAAAAATCTGGAATAAATCAGTTTAGTTAATAATCTTGATCATTTTAAGATGAAATAACGCTTTTTTCCCTCAAATTTAAATACTTCATATTTTTAGTATGTTTGTGAGCTAAAAATAGAAAAGCACGGCAAATTCCAAGATGATGTGTTTTCCTTATTCTAAGGAAAGAATTAAGGCTGAACATAGGGCGGGAGTTTTAGAAGGTAGACAGCTATTGATTCTGGCTGCTTCAGTACTGGACACGTCGCATCACCTAGTTCTTGCCATCATAGTTAGTCCATTATGAGCTTTGCTATTTTCCTCCCTGCCTGCCCCTTCCATCTTTTGGCAATGATGATAATGATAAAATAGTAAAAATATAAAACACAAAACAGTAAAATATTTATATGGAATGTCTACATAACTAAACGTGATTAAAGTAAAAAATCCTTAATATTTTTGATGGAAATGCTTATAAAATATATATAAATATACATAAAATATAAAAAATAACATGGCTGACTCACTTTTTTATACGGCAGAAACTAACACAACACTGTAAAGCAATTCTACTTCAATAATAAAGAAAAAACAAAATCTATCAAAGTAAATACAAAAATAAATAAAATATAATTATATATCACGATATTTTTTAACATTTTCTTAATGAATAACTGTTTTGACTTATAGACTAAAACTTTCGGGATTGATTTAGTCATTCACTCATTCATCCACTTGACAAGTATTTATTGAGTGCTACTGGAGAGTCGGACACGACTGAGCGACTGAACTGAACTGAACTGAACTGTCTTCCAAGAACTGTGAAAGGTGGTAGAGATGGAACAGTGAACAAAGGCTATAAACAGCTCCGCCCTGCTGCTGCTCACATTCCAGGCATACGCAGGACGTTTATCTCCACAGCAAACAGACCCTGACTGCTGTGGCTTTGAGTCCCCTGTCTTTTCCTCTGTGTCTGCTGTCCCCTCACTGGCACCATGGCACTCTTGATCTGGGTCATCGTGGCAGGTCTTCTCCTAAGTATCTCTCCAAGCCAATGAGAAACCATATCCCTGGATGGAGTCCAAGCAGCTCACCTTATGTTTGCTGCGCACGTGCTGCTCCCTGACTAGCAGTTCCCTCATCCTTGCTCTCAGTTTAGAGTCTTCCCTTGTTTTCTTTTTTTAAGCAGTGTGACTGAACCCTAATGATCTGATTCAATCATGAGGCCCAAAGGTCTCCACACCACTTTTTCCTGGGAAGACAAAATGCATTTACATTCAAATGACATGCTCAGGAGTAGCCACCATCAAGTGTTACTACAAATACATATTACATTTTCTTTCTTATGATTGTAGTAACTTAGCTGATAATTCACTGAAGTGAAGTGAAGTGAAAGTCGCTCAGCCCTGTCCGATTCTTTGCGACCCCATGGACTATACAGTCTATGCAATTCTCCAGGCCAGAATACTAGAGTGGGTAGCCCTTCCCTTCTCCAGGGCATCTTCCCAACCCAGGGATCTAACCCAGGTCTCCCGCATTGCAGGCGGATTCTTTACCAGCTGAGCCACAAGGGAAGCCCGATAATTCTCTGAACCTCAGCAAAAATCTGAAAAAGACAGACACCTAAACTTCCCAAAGCAGGGAAAATCTGGTTGCCCATACTCCCCTGTTTTTACCACTCAGAAGTGCAGGGAGAGGAGCAAGAATCCGGACCTGCCTTGGAGGGAAGGGGGCTGACTAAGGGAGAAGGAATATCTGAGACTCATGTCAGAGCTGGAAGGGGGTCCTGCTGGGTAGCAGTGTAGCACGGTGGTTAGGGGACTCCGGTTCTAAGGCCAGATTGCTTGACTGTACCCCTTACAGTCATTTGACATTGGCCTGTCTGCTCAATATCTCTGTGCTTCAATCCACTCATCTGTAGAATAGTACCTACTTCATAGGAGTATGAGACTCAGATTAATACAGATAGAATGCTTTGTATTGTACCTGGTGCATGGTAAACAGTTGGTAAATGGTAGCTACGATTCTCCTAATCTCTTTACTTATTTTTACAGATGAATATATACACCCTAAGATTTTAAGTGAACAGAAAGTTAGAAGTAAGACAAGTGCCAAAATCAGGCATCCCGATTCTCATCATATTACACAGATTTTTTTCCCCCCGATATCCTGCATACTTAAAACAGGAAAGAAAGAAACACTGATCGGATGATAAGGAATGGGCCATTCAGTTATACGTAAATTCCTTTTCCCCTCTAAAACTGAAATATGCAAATCAAAACCACAATGAGATACCATTTCACACCAGTCAGAATGGCTGCTATCCAAAAGTCTACATGCAATAAATGCTGGAGAGGGTGTGGAGAGAAGGGAACCCTCTTACACTGTTGGTGGGAATGCAAACTAGTAAAGCCACTATGAAGAACAGTGTGGAGATTCCTTAAAAAACTGGAAATAGAACTGCCATATGATCCAGCAATTGCACTCCTGGGCATACACATCGAGGAAACCAGAATTGAAAGAGACACATATACTCCAATGTTCACTGAAGCACTGTTTATAATAGCCAGGACATGGAAGCAACCTAGATGTCCATCTGTAGACAAATGGACAAGAAAACTTTGGTACATATACACAATGGAGTATTACTCAGCCATTAAAAAGAATACATTTGAATCAGTTCTAATGAGGTGGATGAAACTGGAGCCTATTATACAGAGTGAAGTAAGACAGAAAGAAAAACATCAATACAGTATACTAATGCATATATATGGAATTTAGAAAGATGCAAATGATAACCCTGTATACGAGACAGCAAAAGAGACACAGGTGTATAGAACAGTCTTTTGGACTCTGTGGGAGAGGGTGGGGGTGGGATGATTTGGGAGAATGGCATTGAAACATGTATATTATCATATGTGAAACGAATCACCAGTCCAGGTTCGACGTATGATACAGGATGCTTGGGGCTGGTGCACAGGGATGACCCAGAGGGAGGATAAGGGGAGGCGGGAGGTGGGAGGGGGGTTCAGGAGGGGGAACACATGTACACCTGGGGCGGATTCATGTCAATGTATGCAAAACCAACCAATATAATATTGTAAAGTAAAAATAAGAAAGAAAAAAACCTGAAATATGCAAATGGGCCTTACTCAGTTCTATTTCCCCAACATCCAGTGGGCAGGACTAGTTGTACAGGCAAGAGACAAAGGGTCCAAAAGCCCTGGGAAGTTTAACTTTATGCACTATTTGCTTCCTTACCTTAAACTTGTCAACTTCAGCTTTTGAACACGTTGCATGATAAGATAGCACCTGGTTCAGAAAAAAAGAAAAAAAAAAACTTCAACAACTAGACATGACTTAATTTTCTGAAATTCTCCTGGCACAAAACTAAACTTTGTTCAAGTATACCGCCTTGACATAATAGTGGGTGCTAATGTATGATGAGAAATTCCCAGTAATCATCTGTGATACAGATTATCTTCTGTGCGACTACAGAGAAATCTATTACAATGAGGAAAGGAATGACAGTCCATGTTAAAGGCTAAGTATTTTATACCAGGATGTTTTTATAAGTAGTTACTTTACCCAAGGGACATGATGTGGTTCGAGACCACAGTTCCCAAGGTGTGAATATTTCTCCCATGGAATGCTTTGAAATGCAAATAAATTAAAAGGTATATGTTCTTGAAAGATGATGCTGTGAAAGTGCTACACTCAATATGCCAGCAGATTTGGAAAACTCAGCAGTGGCCACAGGACTGGAAGAGGTCAGTCTTCATTCCAATCCCAAAGAAAGGCAATGCCAAAGAATGCTCAAACTACCGCACAATTGCACTCATCTCACACGCTAGTAAAGTCATGCTCAAAATTCTCCAAGCCAGGCTTCAGCAGTATGTGAACCGTGAACTCCCAGATGTTCAAGCAGGTTTTAGAAAAGGGAGAGGCACCAGAGATCAAATTGCCAACATCCGCTGGATCATGGAGAAAGCAAGAGAGTTTCAGAAAAACATCTATTTCTGCTTCATTGATTATGCCAAAGCCTTTGACTGTGTCGATCACAATAAACTGTGGACAATTCTGAAAGAGATGGGAATGCCAGACCACCTGACCTGCCTCTTGAGAAACCTGTATGCAGGTCAGGAAGCAACAGTCAGAACTGGACATGGAACAACAGACTGGTTTCAAATAGGAAAAGGAGTACGTTAAGGTTGTATATTGTCACCTTGCTTATTTAACTTATATGCAGAGTACATCATGAGGAACACTGGGCTGGAAGAAGCACAAGCTGGAATCAAGATTGCTGGGAGAAATATCAATAACCTCAGATATGCAGATGACACCACCCTTATGGCAGAAAGTGAAGAGGAACTCAAAAGCCTCTTGATGAAAGTGAAAGAGGAGAGTGAAAAGGTTGGCTTGAAGCTCAACATTAGAAAACAAAGATCATGGCATCTGGTCCCATCACTTCATGGGAAATAGATGGAAAAACAGTGGAAACAGTGTCAGACTTTATATTTTTGGGCTCCAAAATCACTGCAGACGCTGATGGCAGCCATGAAATTAAAAGACGCTTGCTCCTTGGAAGGAAAGTTATGACCAACCTTGATAGTATATTAAAAAGCAGAGACATTACTTTGCCAACCAAGGTCCGTCTAGTCAAGGCAATGGTTTTTCCCGTGGTCATGTATGGATGTGAGAGTTGGACTGTGAAGAAAGCTGATTGCCGAAGAATCGATGCTTTTGAACTGTGGTGTTGGAGAAGACTCTTGAGAGTCCCTTATACTGCAAGGAGATCCAACCAGTCCATTCTAAAGGAGATCAGTCCTGGATGTTCATTGGAGGGACTGATGCTAAAGCTGAAACTGCAATACTTTGGTCACCTCATGCGACAAGTTGACTCACTGGAAAAGACTCTGATGCTGGGAAAGGTTGGGGGCGGGAGGAGAAGGGGACGACGGAGAATGAGATGGCTGGATGGCATCACCGACTCTGTGGACATGAGTTTGAGTGAACTCCGGGAGTTGGTGATGGACAGGGAGGCCTGGCGTGCTGTGATTCATGGGGTCGCGGAGAGTCGGACACGACTGAGCGAGTGAACTGAACTGAACTGAACTGATGTATGTGCATATTTGTATGTGTGTGTCTATGTGTGTGTCCTGTGGCAGACACTGTAACTTGCTGACTCAACTTCCATGTCTGGTCTATTCTCATTTGTCTGCTTATGTTCTCTAGGAAAGATAAATTGCTATTCCCAACCATTTGCAATTTTCTTTTTAATTGGCCACACCCTGTTGCATGTGGGATCTTAGTTTCCTGACCAGGAATTGAACCCATGTCCCCTGCATTGGAAAGCAGATGCCTAACCACTGGACTATAAGGGAAGTCCCCTGCAATGTTTTTTGTAAGAGGATTATATTTCCCTGTTTCATGGACATCAGCCTTAGTATATGATTTATTTTAGTCAATGGATGGTGGAGGAAAGTGATGATGCCACCTTTGAGAACAGACTTTAGGAGCCACCATGTGGTTCTGCCATATTCTCTTCCCTCCACCATGGGAAGGGCACGGCCCTGAGAGGTACTGCCCCTCTCAGCCTGGGTCTCCAGGTGAAGAAGATGCACGGAGCTGAGCCACAGCCAACACACTGCCGTTGCTGTGTCACATGAGCAAGAAATCAACTTTTGTGCTTTATCATCGCATCATAACTCACTGATAGAGTTTGAAAATTAAAAAAACCCCAATTGGAAGGCTCCCTGCCACTAGGGGTGATCATGTGGGGTGGCCATGTGACATTCCTCTGATCGATGAAATCTATGTGGGAGTGTTGGGTCTGCCTGTATCCTTTCTTTGTTTTCCTTGGAAAACAGCTGTAAGGCCTAGACATGCAGCAAAATCTGTAATCTATGAGGTTATGGCCATAAGCATGAATAGATGCCTTGTTATAGATCTAGAGCAGAAAGGGAAAGATAAATGAAGCTGACCCTGGTCTGCCCTGTTCCAGACATATTGTTCTGCAGAACAAATGAACTCACATTTCCGTGAGTCAGTATTGGATGTTATGAGGCATATGCACAAACTCATGCACACAAACACAATGTATGTATTACACATACGCTACCAGTTCCATCCTCAATCTATACAAATAGCAAATAAACCCGAGAAAGGTCAAATCCCTCTTCGACAGCTTTAGAGAATCTCAGTGCATGTTCTGCTCTAAAAAGTAAAGTAATACATTTCTTCTGAAACAACAGTCTCTTGGTGAGCAGGGATGTATCATCAGGAATTAAGGTACTCTTAAGAGTACCTTGTTCATGCAGGAGCAGGCTCTTTGGTAAACTGCAGTCTAGGAGGAGGCGACATTGTCCCCTCAAAGAATCCCTGCTGCTGCTGTTGCTAAGTCACTTCAGTCGTGTCCAACTCTGTGCGACCCCATAGACGGCAGCCCACCAGGCTCCTCTGTCCCTGGGATTCTCCAGGCAAGAACACTGGAGTGGGTTGACATTTCCTTCTCCAATGCATGAAAGTGAAAAGTCAAAGTGAAGTCATGTCCGACTCTTTGCGACCCCATGGACTGCAGCCCACCAGGCTCCCCCTCCCTGGGATTTCCCAGGCACGAGTACTGGAGTGGGGTGCCATTGCCTTCTCCTCAAAGAATCCCTAGAAGGGCAAAAAGCCAGCAAAGCAGATTCCTCAGGACAAGAGATCCTTGCGTCTTGCTAAAGAACACTCTGATTTTATCCTTCCAAGCAGTGTCTGCTGTTTGGTCCTGAATGGTTTCCTGGAATGCATCAGGAAGGTGACCGTGTGTCATTGCTCCAGTTACCCTCAGGATTTGCTTTACGCACGGAGCACAGCAATGAGAACCTAGTAACATCCGTACCCCTTTCATGTATATGATCACTGTAGCTACCACGCAACCCTGACCAGAACGAAATACACAACAGTGACCTTGCTTAGCTCCTAGCCTCTTACTGTAGTAAGGCCTCTGATCACATGTGACCACCTCACTCCTCCTAATGAGCATCTGCAAAGGCTGTGAGGACACACAGGACTTTTCCTCATCACCTGTGGTCAGGGATCACGTCCATTTACTCCTCAAACGGCGTCAGCTTTGGTTGTTCCCTCATAACTTCACTGGAACAGCTTGCATCAAGGTTTTCGATTTCTTGCTATCAAATCCAAATCTCTCTGGACAGATCTGCAAATGTATTTCGCAGCAACATTGAATGCAGGTGCTTGTTTTTGCCGTTTTTGAAGAGGGTCCTCTTGACACAACACTGTTTTGGTTGTCATAACACGTTCCTGTCTGTTCCTTCTCTGTGCTCTCTTTTAGCCTGCCTCCTCTATTTGAACTCTAAGTGGAGACGAAAATTTACTCAGTCTCTTCTTCAGGGACGTCACACATGCTCATGACCTTATATATCATCTATAGGTTGACAGCTTTCAAATTTAGCCTTAATCTCTCCTTGAGCTTCAAACTCACACATCCTGCTGTTTACATCGCTAACTTCCAACTTGGTTGACTCAGTAGCATCTCAAGTTTCAGTTCAGTTCAGTCGCTCAGTCGTGTCCGACTCTCCACGAGTTTAACATGCCTAAAAACGCCCCCTGATTTTCCCATCTGCGGTAGACAGAATGATGCTCCACGCCCCCTCATGATGTCCACAGCCCAGTCCCTGAAACCTGCACATGTTTATGTTACATGGCAAGGGGGAATTTAGGTGCCAGTGGATTTAAGGATCCTCATCAGCTAACCTGTAGATAGGAAGATGATCCTGGATTATCTAGGTGAATATAATGCAGTCACAGGAGGCTTTGTAAGTCAAAGAAGAAAGCAGGTGAGTCAGAATCAGTGATGTGAGATGAGAAATAGCGATGCTCCATTGCTAACTCTAAGGACGGGAGACATGAGTCCGCAAATGCAGGAAGCCTCTAGAAACTAGAAGAGGCAAGGAAACAGACTGTCCCCCCAGAGCCTCCCCTAGAAGAAACACAGCCTACTCACACTTTGATTTTAGCTCAAGGAGAGCCATTTCAGACTTCTGACCTCTAATATTATTATTATCTTCTGACTTCAAGATAATAAAGTTCTGTCTGTTGCTTTAATCCACAAAGTTTGTGCTAACTTGTTACAGGAGCCATGGGAAATGGATGTCACTAATCTCTTTTTCTCCCAGTCTTCCCAGCAACATGATGCAACTTCATCCAATCAATTACTTAAAGTAGAAAAACATGAGGGTGATCCTTGATTTTTTTTTTCCTTCCCTCTTTCCCTCACATTGAATCCAGCAGAGCAACGTGTCATTTCCACTCCTGTACCCTGACTCCTTCCAGTTTCACCACCACTAGCTGGGTCCAGTCCACCAT
Source organism: Moschus berezovskii (assembly GCF_049115385.1). NCBI lineage: Eukaryota > Metazoa > Chordata > Mammalia > Artiodactyla > Moschidae > Moschus > Moschus berezovskii. The sequence goes on from NC_142461.1 coordinate 120,108,739, forward strand.
CCCCTCCTACCTGGGCCCTGATGATAACCTTTCTACCCTGACCCCTTCTGATCTCTTTGGCATACATCAGCCAGAGTGATACCTAAGAAATATCAATCAGATCTTGCCATCCTCCAGCTGAAAACTCATCAGTCATCATTGAACATCCAATATCCAAACAGTGACCTGACAGGTCCTTGCGGTGTAGCCCCTGGCGCCCTCTCAAATCACACTGCATGCACTGCACTCTGGAGAAGGCAATGGCAAGCCACTCCAGTACACTTGCCTAGAAAATCCCATGGATGGAGGAGCCTGGTAGGCTGCAGTTCATGGAGTCGCTATGGGTCAGATACGACTGAGCGACTTCACTTTCACTTTTCACTTTCACACACTGGAGAAGGAAATGGCAACCCACTCCAGTGTTTTTGCCTGGAGAATCCCAGGGACGGGGGAGCCTGGTGGGCTTCCGTCTATGGGGTCGCACAGAGTCGGACACGACTGAAGTGACTTAGCAGCAGCAGCAGCACTGCACTCTCTTCTATATATTCTCTGGACATGCTCACCTCCTTTTGAGTTTTCTATATACCAAGCTCTTTTCCATCTTAGAGCCTTATGTGCCCTTATCTCCTGGTTGATGTTTTCATCCTTCTGAAATTAGGTTAAATGTTACCTCTTCAGTGAGGTCTTCAATCAGTGCCTGGGAAACCACCTCACTCGCCATTACTCTCTGTGTTCACAGGCTGTTTCCTTCACACCACTTATCACAGTTGGAGTTATGTGTTAGCTTGTTCGTCACCTGCCTCCTCCTCCAGACTGCAAGCACCATGAAGGCAAGGATCAAATCTGCTTTGGGTTGCCAATGGATATCCTGTCCCTAGAAGAATGCCTGATACTTAGTTGGCACTCAGCAAATATTTAATGAATCATGCAATAGAAAATAATCTTAAAAGAAAAGAATCTATTTCTCATATGCTTCTCTGCTTCTATTATTAGTGGCCTTAATTTATGTCTTTTCCTCAACAAAATCATAATATGTCTTAGAGCATAAACTGAACAGTGTAGGTAGGGTTGCCAGTTTTAACAAATAAAAATACAGGACACCCTGTCGAATTTGAATTTCAGATAAATCACTAATATCTGCACTATTTGAGACATAGTTATACTGAGAATATTATTTGTTGTTGATCTAAAGTTCAAATTTAACTGGGCATCTTTCTGTTTTTACCCAGTAACCTTACTTCTCCAGTCCCCTATAATGAAAAGGACATCTTTTTTGGGTGTTAACTCTAAAAGGTCTTGTAGGTCTTCATAGAACTGTTCAACTTTGGCTTCTTCAGCATTACTGGTTGGGGCATAGACTTGGATTACTGTAATATTGAAATGGTTTGCCTTGGAAACGAACAGAAATCATTCTGTCGTTTTTAAGATTGCATCCAAGTACTGCATTTAGGACTCTTTTGTTGACCATGATGGCTACTCCATTTCTTCTAAGGGATTCCTGCCCACAGTAGTAGATATAATGGTCATCTGAGTTAAATTCACCCATTCCAGTCCATTTTAGTTCACTGATTCCTAGAATGTCGACGTTCACTCTTGCCATCTCCTGTTTGACCACTTCCAATTTGCCTTGATTCATGGACCTAACATTCCAGGTTCCTATGCAATATTGCTCTTTACAGCATTGGACCTTGCTTCTAGCATCAGTCACATCCACAGCTGGGTATTTGTTTTTCTTTGGCTCCATCCCTTCATTCTTTCTGGAGTTATTTCTCCACTGATCTCTAGTAGCATACTGGGCACCTACCGACCTAGGGAATTCCTCATTCACTATCCTATCATTTTGCCTTTTGATACTGTTCATGGGGTTCTCAAGGCAAGTATACTGAAGTGGTTTGCCATTCCCTTCTCCAGTGGACCACATTCCGTCCTGCTTATTTAACTTATATGCAGAGTACATCATGAGGAATGCTGGGCTGGAAGAAGCACAAGCTGGAATCAAGATTGCTGGGAATAATATCAATCACCTCAGATATGCAGATGACACCACCCTTATGGCAGAAAGTGAAGAGGAACTCAAAGGCCTCTTGATGAAAGTGAAAGAGGAGAGTGAAAAGGTTGGCTTGAAGCTCAACATTCAGAAAAGAAGATCATGGCATCTGGTCCCATCACTTCTTGGGAAATAGATGGGGAAACAGTGGAAACCGTGTCAGACTTTATTTTTTTGAGCTCCAAAATCACTGCGGATGCTGACTGCAGCCATGAAATTAAAAGACACTTACTCCTTGGAAGGAAAGTTATGACCAGCCTAGATAGCATATTGAAAAGCAGAGACATTGCTTTGCCAACCAAGGTCCATCTAGTCAAGGCTATGGTTTTTCCCGTGGTCATGTATGGATGTGGGAGTTGGACTGTGAAGAAAGCTGATCGCCGAAGAATTGATGCTTTTGAACTGCGGTGCTGGAGAAGACTCTTGAGAGTCCCTTGGACTGCAAGGAGATCCAACCAGTCCATTCTAAAGGAGATCAGTCCTGGGTGTTCATTGGAAGGACTGATGCTAAAGCTGAAACTGCAATACTTTGGCCACCTCATGCGACGAGTTGACTCACTGGAAAAGACTCTGATGCTGAGAGCGATTGGGGGTAGGAGGAGACAGGGACGACAGAGAACGAGATGGTTGGATGGCATCACCAACTCGATGGACATGAGTTTGAGTGAACTCTGGGAGTTGGTGATGGACAGGGAGGCCTGGCGTGCTGTGGTTCATGGGGTCGCTAAGAGTCGGACACAACTGAGCGACTAAACTGAACTGAACTTACTTCTCCTCTCTCCAAATTAAAAAGGCTGGAAACAAATATGGAAAACTTTAACCCACATTCCAAAATTTTTCATGTTCCTCACTCAAGCCATCCCAGTGACTTTTTCTTCCCAGTATTTTATCTGGCAAACCTACCAAATATCTCAAGTCTAGAGTATTTTCAGCAAAGTCAAATAACCTCACTAATCTAAGATCTGAGACTAATCTATGGATGCCATTGAAGGAAAAATAATCAGATCAAAGTAATTCCTGATTACTTATAGCATAACCAATATTCCAAAGAGAATCATCGTGTGTGTGTGTGTGTATGCGCGCACATGCGGGTGTGACCACAGGCACAGCTGATGACTGAAAATCATGCAAGTTTCTGTGGTGGAGAATAAAAAAACAAGTTAAAGAATTTATTTTTTAAGCTACTGCTGCTGCTGCTAAGTCGCTTCAGTTGTGTCTGACTCTGTGCAACCCCACAGATGGAAGCCCATAAGGCTCCCCCGTCCCTGGGATTCTCCAGGCAATAACACTGGAGTGGGTTGCCATTTCCTTTAAGCTACTATTGTTGTTAAACTCTTTTGGATAAGCTAAGGTTTCTTTCATGCTTCTAGAGCTCATTAAAAGAATCCCTTAAGCTATATATTTCATACCAAGGAGCTAGAGATACTATTTATTTCTGAGTAATAATATATTTGATAGAATAAAAAAGCTTTAAGTGAATGTACTGTAATGGTTTTGAAGAAAGAAACATTTCCAATTCTTATATATACACTTTCTCTATGAAGAACACTGTTAGTTTACGAGAGTTTAGCCATTACATACACACTCACAAGATTTTTTTGACAGCTAAATAGAATTTTTATAAAGTTTACTTACAAAAGTAAACAGCTGACCCACAGAGCACTTAACAGACGTTAAACTTTCGCAAGAAAATGTCTATTCCAGATTGCTTTATCTTTTGTAGCTGTATTAATTTTGAAAATATTTTGAAGTAAAATCTAGTGACTCAGTTTCATTGGTGAGCTCTGACTGAAGAAACCTCTATAGTTCCAAAAATAAATCACTATTTGCAAAACCCTACCAACTTTAATTATCTTTTGGATTGAACTTGCTCCTAGCAAAACAAAGAAACAGAGGCAAGAAAATGTAAAAGAAAGCAACTGTTAGACCCGTGCACAACAGACTGAAGAAGTCATGTTTCCACATCAGGAAAAGACAATTAACTATATTTCAAAAGGAAAACATTGAGCAGAGCTATGAAATAGGACCACTGTAGCAAGCCTTGGCCTCTGCGGTATGCGGTTCGAGACCAGAGCCAAATGCTTGCCTTGCAATCCCAGGAACTGCCCCTAAGTAGCAGAGGGCAAATCTCTGACAAGAGACTACTGAATGTTAATTTATTGTGGATCTAGGAAGCCATTTGCTCCTGGAATGAGAAATGAACCATTGCAGATGCTGGCTGCCAGAAGTACAAACATAGAGAATCACTTAACAGGGAGAAGGAATCCAGACCTTGCTGAGGACTCAGATGGGCTGTCTCAGGAGGCCTGAATGTTTACTGATGTGTTTACAGCTCAGGTGGCAAAGCGGCACTTGGTGGCACTTGGAAAAAACTGGTATCAGAGTTAAGGTGGTCTGCAGTAAAACCGCAAATACTTTATTCTGATGAGCTCGGAAGAAGTAAAGAAACTTTGAGATCAGCAGCAGGCCTCTGCCAAAGGTGGCAAACCACAAGGAATGAAAAGCCAGTTTACTTGGGATGACTTGATAGAAGGGCTATCTGAATGAAGAGCCATTCTCTAGAATTTCTTAACAAGAGGATGATAGGCTTCAAAGACTGCAACTGAACAAATGCAGGGAAACTGAGAAATCATCAGTTTCTACTGTTAAATATTTAAGAAAGTGTCTGCTGTTTAATGGAATAAAATGTTCAGAAAGATGACTTCAAATAACTGTCTCTGCTGAGTGACCTGTTATCACAGCCTTTGGGCTATATCTGTCATAAAACATATTTTTAATATTCTAAAAAAGACAAAATCCTTTGGAATTTAAAGTAGAATAAAAGATTCCTGCAGAATCTAGGGTAATAAACAAAACAGGCCATTGTCAGAATGACGTCAGTTCAGCTGCCTTTTAATTACTACCTGCAGAAAAGAAGGGCCACACTTGTAGTTCGCATCAGCATATACGTATTGTGTACCTACTATGTGTAAATCATCGTGATAGATATTTTGGTCTTCTTTTTCCTATCCTGGCAAATAAATTTTATTGGTGGTGATTTTGTCGCCAAGTTGTGTCTGATTCTTGTGACCCCATGGACTGTAGCCTGCCAGGCTCCCCTGTCCATAGGATTCTCCAGGCAAGAATAAGGGAGTGGGTTGTCATTTCCTTCTCCAGGCGATCTTCCTAACCCAGGAATCAAACCCGGGTCTCCTGCATTGCAGGCATATTCTTTCCCCATTGAGCTATGAGGAAATTGGAGGCCTCAGTTTTGATTGCTAGCAGTTGTATGAAGCACTGTGCTTCATACAGTGCTTTGTTGAGGCTTAAGGCGACTCAGATGGTAAAGAATCTGCCTGCAATGCTGGAGACCTGGGTCAGGAAGATCCCTTGGAGAAGGGAATGGTTACCCACTCCAGTATTCTTGCCTGGATAATCCCATGGACAGAGAAGCCTGGTAGACTACAGTCTGTGGAGTTGCAAAGAGTTGGACATGACGGAGAAACTAACACTTTCATTTCATTTTCAAGGGAGAGCTCAGCAGGAGTTCTATGCAGAGTACATCATGCGAAGTACCTAGCTGGATGAATCACAAGCTGGAATCAAGATTGCTGGGAGAAATATCAACAATCTCAGATATGCAGATGATACCACACTAATGGCAGAAAGTGAAGAGGAACTAAAGAGCCTTTTGATGAGGGTGAAAGAGGAGAGTGAAAAAGTTGGCTTAAAACTCAACATTCAAAAAACTAAGATCATGGCATGTGGTCCCATCATTTCATGGCAAATAGATCAGTAAAAAGTGGAAACAGTGACAGATTTTATTTTCTTGAGCTCCAAAATCACTGTGGACAGTGACTGAAGCCACAAAATTAAAAGACACTTGCTCCTTGGCAGAAAAGTTATGACACAGCTATACAGCACATTATAAAAGTAGAGAAGTCACTGCCAACAGAGGTCTGTATAGTTGTGTATGGATGTAAGAGTTGGACCATAAAGAAGGCTGAGCACTGAAGAACTGATGCTTTTGAACTGTGGTGCTAGAGAAGACTCTTGAGAGTCCTTAGAACTGCAAGGAGATCAAATCAGTCCATCCTAAAGGAGATCAATCCTGGGTGTTCATTGGAAGGACTGATGCTGAAGCTGAATCTCCAATATTTTGGCCACCTCATGCGAAGAGTTGACTCACTGGAAAAGACCCTGATGCTGGGAGGGATTGGGGGCAGGAGGAGACGGGGACGACAGAGGATGAGATGGCTGGATGGCATCACCGACTCGATGGACATGAGTTTGAGTGAACTCCGGGAATTGGTGATGGACAGGGAGGCCTGGCGTGCTGTGATTCATGGGGTCGCAAGGAGTCAGACACGACTGAGCGACTGAACTGAACTGAACTGAACTGAATGTGAAGAGCTGACTCATTTGGAAAGACCCTGATGCTAGAAAAGATTGAGGGCAGGTGGAGAAGGAGGTGGCAGAAGATGAGATGGTTAGATTGCATCACTGACTCAAGGGACATGAGTTTGAGCAAACTCAGGGAGATAAGTGAAGGACAGGGAAGCGTGGCATGCTGCAGTCCACGGGATTACAAAGAGTCTGACCTGACTTAGCAACTGAACAGCAACAGCACGAACTGTCTCCAATATAACCTTCCTTTTCACCTTTTATCCCCTATTTCTCCATTTCAAATGTAAAACAACAAAATTCTATTCCTTTCTCATAGAGAATGGTTTTCCCTACCCTCTGGTTGTTGGAGGCAGTCAAAATTTATTCCCTCATATATTTACTATCCTGGGAGGACTTGTCAAGAATCTTCCCAAGGAATTCCAATGCCCAAGTTAGATAATTTTTCGCCTGCATTCTTACACTTCAGAAATTCTCATATACCTCTTCAGTCATTCATTAGCTCAGTGCTTCAGAACAGAGATGTCTGCCTCCAGAATTCCTGGTTCAGTGCAGCTAAGGTGGGACCTTAACAGCTGCATTTCTAACAAGTTCCCAGGTGAGGTTGATGCTGCTTGTCTGGGAACCACACAGTGAGAACCACTGTTCTGATTCCCATCGATGGATTCTAGGTTTAAAATGTCTAGATTAGAGGGGAGGAGTGAGCAGAAATGAAAGAAATAAAGTGGTTTGGGTCTTCTCCCAAATCCCAGTATGATTTGAATAGCTTTCAAATCATAGTTTTATTCTGCTAGTTAGTTTTCATGACTATATTTCTTTATACTTCTGAATTTCATTGATAATGGAGATAAAAACACTGTGAAATTAGTTTCCTTGGATTTATTTAGAACACTTTGGCTTATGAAAACAATCTGGTAAAGATCCTGTTTAAAATTATGTCATCATGTAAGTCAACTCTTTGACATTTCTGGGCCCAGAAATCAGAATTTATCCCCTGTATTGCACTGGTTTACAGAATGACTTCATTTTCTTCCTGTCTATAGGGGTCAGTAGTAGTACTTGATTTTGCTTATGTAGATTAATTGCTTTATGGATTATCTACAGCATTCTTACAGCAGGTCATTTTCTTCCATTCGGTAGTTTTGTCTTCTTACTTTGTGGTCACTTAGTACACCAGCATTGGGAAGCAGTATAGCTTGTTGGTTGAACACAGGGACACTGGAATTAGATGGTCTGGGCTCATAATCCTGGTCCACTAGCCCTTAATTATTTAAACTCGCTGAGTCTCAGTTTACCTATCAGTAAAAGGCAGGGAATATTTGCATTTTCCACTCACATTTCACTAGCTGGAGAAAGCCCCATGACTCTATTTAACTTCAAGGGAGTGGAAGGTATAACCCTACAGCAGGCTCAGCAGGAGATGGGCTCTAAAGATTACCACAATGGTTCAGTCAGTCAAACAGCAGGTAGAATTGGAATTGTTTTTGAAATCAGGGCAAATGAATCTAATATATGAACCACAGCATATGAATTTTATAGTGCTTTTCAATTTTTGCTTCTTTCCTGATTCTCTTCTGTATTTCAAAGAGTTGTGTGTGGTACACAGGATCTTCAAATAAGTGGGATTATAGTATAACCTTATTACATTCTTTATATTTAACATATGTAGTACACGTTGCATATAGTCATTAAACATTGCTGATTTGACTAAACACATTGTGAAACCCATAGAAGAAAATTATTATAACTGAAAGGTTATTATTGGGTTAATTCAGTTCCATAGCTTTTAGGAACTGCTTAGCTACCAATTTCAATCACTTCAATGTCCTTAGGGTGAAAGAAATAGCCTATTTCTTTCCAAAAAGTTGCATGTGGTAATAATTCTAATTTTCAAAAAGTTTTTAGTTGTTGCTCATAAAAGATCTCAGCCACTAACACTTAAATTCAAAAGTCTTTTTTGGATTAATTCTTACTGCAATTTAGTATAGCTCTATACATATGCATATTACACTATAATTTATAACTGTTTCAAAATAAATGTTCCTTTCTCACAATTGCATAACTCCCCACGTTATGTGTGAAAGTGAGGCTGTTTTTTAATCATGTAGGTTATTAAGAGTATTAATATTTCACAAGTGCTTTTCTAATGAACTCATTACTTACTTGTTTTCTTATTTGTTAATAGCAAAAGAAGAGAACATAGCATTCTTCTGGACTAATTGAACAACTTGGATTGGTTATTTATATTTCTAAAACAGCTATAATATATGTCAATGCTTTTTCAAATCTAAAATTTAAATATTTGGAACTGATATTTCTTAATGCCAGATCTGATTTCACTTAATGCTATATTTCAAAGTAGCTTGTTATTGAATATATATTTATTTTCTGTACCTCTCCCCTCAGGGTTTTTGCATAATCAACAAGACTACCATGGTTGATGATCTGGGAATAAATACCTTGATTATTTGCATTGATTGTGCGGGAACACCATGGAGAACTTAATGTTTGAAGCAGTGTGGTTTTGCTGGAAGCTAAAAGGCACGGGCACCAGATATCAAATTGCCAACATCCGCTGGATCATGGAGAAAGCAAGAGAGTTCCAGAAAAACATCTATTTCTGCTTCATTGACTATGCCAAAGCCTTTGACTTTGTGGATCACAATAAACTGTGGAAAATTCTGAAAGAGATGGGAATACCAGACCACCTGACCTGCCTCTTGAGAAACCTGTATGCAGGTCAGGAAGCAACAGTCAGAACTGGACATGGAACAACAGACTGGTTTCAAATAGGAAAAGGAGTATGTCAAGGCTGTATATTGTCACCTTGCTTATTTAACTTATATGCAGAGTACATCATGAGGAACGCTGGGCTGGAAGAAGCACAAGCTGGAATCAAGATTGCTGGGAGAAATATCAATAACCTCAGATATGCAGATGACACTACCCTTATGGCAGAAAGTGAAGAGGAACTCAAAAGCCTCTTGATGAAAGTGAAAGAGGAGAGTGAAAAGGCTGGCTTGAAGCTCAACATTCAGAAAACAAAGATCATGGCATCTGGTCCCATCACTTCATGGGAAATAGATGGAAAAACAGTGGAAACAGTGTCAGACTTTGTTTTTTGGGCTCCAAAATTACTGCAGATGCTGATTGCAGCCATGAAATTAAAAGACGCTTACTCCTTGGAAGGAAAGTTATGACCATCCTTGATAGTATATTAAAAAGCAGAGACATTACTTTGCCAACAAAGGTCCGTCTAGTCAAGGCTATGGTTTTTCCCGTGGTCATGTATGGATGTGAGAGTTGGACTGTGAAGAAAGCTGATTGCCGAAGAATTGATGCTTTTGAACTGTGGTGCTGGAGAAGACTGCAAGGAGATCCAACCAGTCCATTCTACAGGAGATCAATCCTGGGTGTTCATTGGAAGGACTGATGCTAAGGCTGAAACTGCAATACTTTGGCCACCTCATGCGACGAGTTGACTCACTGGAACAGACTCTGATGCTGGGACAGGTTGGGGGCGGGAGGAGAAGGGGACGACAGAGAATGAGATGGCTGGATGGCATCACCGACTCTGTGGACATGAGTTTGAGTGAACTCCGGGAGTTGGTGATGGACAGGGAGGCCTGGCGTGCTGTGATTCATGGGATCGTGGAGAATCGGACACGACTGAGCGACTGAACTGAACTGAACTGAACTGAACCCCTAGAGTAAAGGGAGTAAGAAGGGATGAGGCCTAGTTTGGGTCACTGTCAAACTGACTGGGGCCACAAGGGTAAACAGTTGCCATGGAAGAAAGAGAAGTCCAAAAGTAAGAGTGAAAAAGGGCAGCTTTTAAGCTGTCTGGGCAAGGTTGGTGGCTACAGAGTTAAGATTAGATCTGAGGGAGTAAGTCAGGGAATAGTATACAAGCAGTTGAGTATCTAGATCATGAGCCATTCAATCAAGAAGTATCTATTAAGGACTTGCAAAACATTCTCTGGCATAAATGCTACCAACATTTTCTTAGATCAGTCTCCCAAAGCAATAGAAATAAAAACAAAAATAAACAAATGTTTGACCTAATCACAGTTATAAGCTTTTGCACAGCAAAGAAAACCATAACCAAAACAAAAAGACTTGGAGAAAATATTTGCAAATGATATGGCTGACAGGGCTTAATTTTCAAAATATACAAACAGCTCATACAACTCAATAACAAAAAACCCAAATAACCTGATCAAAAAAATGGGCAGAAGACCTAAGTAGACATTTTTCTAAGGAAGACACACGGATGGCCAAATGCACCTGAAAAGATGCTCATCATCACTAATTAGTTCAGTTCAGTTCAGCCGCTCAGTTGTGTTTGAGTCTGGGCAACCCCATGAACCTCAGCACGCCAGGCCTCCCTGTCCATCACCAAGTCCCGGAGTTCACTCAGACTCATGTCCATTGAGTCGGTGATCCCATCTAACCATGTTATCCTTTGTCATCCCCTTCTCCTCCTGCCCTCAATCTTTCCCAGGATCAGGGTCTTTTCAAATGAGTCATTTCTTCACATCAGGTGGCCAAAGTATTGGAGTTTCAGCTTCAACATCAGTCCTTCCAATGAACACCCAGGACTGATCTCCTTTAGGATGGACTGGTTGGATCTCCTTGCAGTTCAAGGGACTCTCAAGGGTCTTCTCCAACACCACAGTTCAAAAGCATCAATTCTTCAGCGCTCAGCTTTCTTTATAGTCCAACTCTCATATCCTGGGCTTCCCTGGTGGTTCAGAGGTTAAAGCGTCTGCCTGGAATGCAGGAGATCCGGATTTGATCCCTGGGTTGGGAAGATCCCCTGGAGAAGGAAATGGCCACCCACTCCAGTACTCTTGCTTGGAGAATCCCATGGAGGGAGGAGCCTGGTGGGCTACGTCCATGGGGTCGTAAAGAGTCGGACACGGCTGAGCGACTTCACTTTCACTTTCTCATATCCATACATGACCACTGGAAAAACCATAGCCTTGACGAGATGAACCTTTGTCGGCAAAGTAATGTCTCTGCTTTTTAATATGCTGTCTAGGTTGGTCATAACTTTCCTTCCAAGGAGTAAGCCTCTTTTAATTTCATGGCTGCAATCACCATCTGCAGTGATTCTGAAGCACCCCTCACACCCCCTTGCCAAAATCAGCCACTGTTTCCCCATCTATTTGCCATGAAGTGATAGGACTGGATGCCATGATGTTAGTTTTCTGAATGTTGAGATTTAAGCCACCCTTTTTACTCTCCTCTTGCACTTTGATCAAGAGGCTCTTTAGTTCTTCTTCACATTCTACCATAAGGGTGGTGTCATCTGCATATCTGAGGTTATTGATATTTCTCCCAGCAATCTTGATTCCAGCTTGTGCTTCTTCCAGCCCAGCATTTCTCATGATGTACTCTGCATATAAGTTAAATAAGCAAGGTGACAATATACAGCCTTGACACACTCCTTTCCCGATTTGGAACCAGATGGTGTGATCAGTCACCTAGAGCCAGATATCCTGGAATGTGAAGTCAAGTGGGCCTTAGGAAGCATCACTATGAACAAAGCTAGTGGAGGTGATGGAATTCCAGTTGAGCTATTTCAAATCCTGAAAGATGATGCTGTGAAAGCACTGCACTCAATATGTCAGCAGATTTGGAAAACTTAGCAGTGGCCACAGGACTGGAAAAGGTCAGGTTTCATTCCAATCCCAAAGAAAGGCAATGCCAAAGAATGTTCAAACTACTGCACAATAGAACTCATCTCACATGCTAGCAAAGTCATGCTCAAGATTCTCTAAGCCACTCTAAGAATCTCTAAGATTCTTCAGCAATATGTGAACCAGGAACGTCCAGATGTTCAAGCTGGTTTTAGAAAAGGCAGAGGAACAAGAGATCAAATTGCCAAATCTGCTTGATCATTGAAAAAGCAAGAGAGTTCCAGAAAAACATCTATGTCTGCTTTATTGACTATGCCAAAGCTTTTGACTGTGTGGACCACAACAAACTATGGAAAATTCTGAAAGAGATGGGAATACCCAACCACCTGACCTGCCTCTTGAGAAACCTGTATGCAGGTCAGGAAGCAACAGTTAGAACTGGACATGGAACAACAGACTGGTTCCAAATTGGGAAAGGTGTACGTCAAGACTGTATATTGTCACCCTGCTTATTTAACTTATATGCAGAGTACATCACTAATTAGTAGAGAAATATAAATCAAAACCACCAGGAGGTATCCCTTCACACCAGTCATATTGGCTGTCATAATAAAAAAAAGTCTATAAATAATAAATACTGGAGAGGGTGTGGAGAACAGGGAACCATCCTACACTATTGATGGGAATGTAAATTGTTACAGCCACTGTGGAAAACAGTATGGATTTTCCTTCAAAAACCCACAAAATAAGAGTTGCTATATGATCTAGCAATCTCATTCCTGGGCATGTATCCAGAAAAAAACCAATAATTCAAAAAGATACATGCATCTTTACACTCTTAATAGCACTATTCACAATAGCCAAGACATGGAAACAAACTAAATGTCCATAAGCAGGTAAATGGATACAGAAGATGTGGAATATATATACAATGGAATACTCAGTTATAAAAATGAATGAAATAATGCTATTATTAATACTAAGTGAAGTAAGTCAAAAAGAGAAAGACAAATACCATATAATATCGCTTAATATGTGGAATCTAAAATATGAACCAAATGGAACCTATCTACAAAAAGAGAAACAGATTCACAGACACAGAGAACAAGTTGGGGTTGCGAAGGGGGAAGGAGGATGCGGGAAGGATGGATTTGGTGTCTGGGGTTAGCAGATGTAAACTGTTACATATAGAATGGATAAGCAAAAAGTCCTCCTGGAGGGCAATGTGGGTGAGGCAGGGGAGACCCGAGGTGGGGAGGGAGGGCTGGGTAGAGGCCAGGCCATCCAGAGCTTTCTAAGCTAATAAAGGATTTTTACTGTCCTCAGTGGGAAGACACGGAGGAGTTTGGTCACATTGACTGTGACCTGTTCAGTTCAGTTCAGTCGCTCAGTCGTGTCCGACTCTCTGCGACCCCATGAATCACAGCACGCCAGGCCTCCCTGTCCATCACCAACTCCCAGAGTTCACTCAAACCCATGTCCACAGAGTCGGTGATGCCATCCAGCCATCTCATCCTCTGTCGTCCCCTTCTCCTCCTGCCCCCAATCCCTCCTAGGATCAGACTCTTTTCCAGTGAGTCAACTCGTCGCATGAGGTGGCCAAAGTATTGCAGTTTCAGCCTTAGCATCAGTCCTTCCAATGAACACCCAGGATTGGTCTCCCCCTTAATTGCACTCTTCCTCAATTATTCTCCACTCCAGATGTGACCACCACCCCAACTTCCAAGGCATCTTACGCTCCGTATATTATGTAGTTTTGCATATTCCTAAACTAAGAAAAGCAGATTCCCATTACATGTAGAACATGATCCCAGTTGCTATACAGGATGGATTGGAAGTAGACAAGAGTGGATGGAAGAAAGGGAACAGGATCAAGGTCTGTGGAATCTGGGCAAAGAGCCCTGCCTGAGGAGAAAGGACCAGAGCCACGGAGTGCTCAGGCTTTGCCTTCCTCTTGTGACACCTAGACAACGGTATTGCCTGAGACCCTGGCCATCCAAGTCTGCACTATGCAGTGAAGGGCTCAGCTCTGGCGCTCCCGGGCTGTGGTCCACCCTCCTGGGGAGAAAAGTCCCTGGGGTCCAGGGTCCAGGTCCACCCGGACTATGCAGCAGGGACTTGGCATCACCCAGACTGAACTCCAGGCACCCCAGAATTTCCCCCAGGCACCCCACAGGCCCCAGACCACTGCCAGGACCTGCACGGGCTTCTTCCCCAGATTTGGCATCCTCTGAGTGCACCCCTGGGTGGGGGCTATTTGCCAGGCTGTGGACAGAGGCTGGACCACGCGGGCTGGGAGGTTCACGTATATGCACACACTGAGCACAGTGCAGGGAGTTGGTGGCTTGTGGAGAGGAGGGAGGCTTTGTGGGCGTGGAGCCAGCGGGTGGTTCCTGGGTGTGATTTACCACCTTTCGAAAGCGGAAGCCCCTTTCTGCTCCCTGTACTACAGCCCTATCAAGACACTCAGCACCCAGATCCTGAGTAAGATCCTGAGTGAAGGTCAGTTTCTTACTCAGCTTGGTTTCACAGGCCAGCATGTCACTAGAGAAGCAGGCCCTAGGGCACGGCTGCTCCTCTGCAGAACGCAGTCCTCCCACTGAGGAGTAGACCCGGCTCTGCATTTGCTTCTGTCCAGACAGAATTAAAGACAGTGTTGCTGGTGCTCAGCATAGACCCTGTGCTCTAGGACAGAAAGGAACAGTTTCCCTACTGATAAAGAAAGGCCATAACTTTCAGTGAAGCAAAAGAGGACAATTCATTCCCAAGGTGCTTTATTCAACTTGAGCTTGTAGATGAACTAGCTCTTCTTCATTATTTGTCCCATGAAGAGGCCTTTTACTCTGACTCTCTTCCGACCCCCATTGAGTCAGGTCAAAAGCGTCCGTGGTAAATGCAGTGCTGCAGTTGATGGGACAGTCCCTAAAGGACACATGCTGGCACAATCTGCACAGTGTGGCCCCTTGAAACAGACTTGAGCTTGAACCCTGGCTCCACTCCCAGTTGTGGAAAGCAAGCCATAAAACCTCTCTCAGCAAGATTCTAAATCTTCCTGAACCCCGGTTTGCTCATTTGCCAAATAGTAATGATATTGTCTGAGCTTCCCTGGTGACACAGTGGTAAATAATCTAACTGCCAATGCAGGAGATTCAGGTTCGCTCCCTGGGTGGGAAAGATTCCTTGGAGGAGGGAATGGCAATTTCCACTCCAGTATTCTTGCCTGGAAAATTCCATGGACAGAGGAGTCTGGCTTGCTATAGTCCATGGGGTCACAAAAAGCTGGACACGACTGTGCGTGCACACAATGATATTGTCTCCTTCATACTGCTCTGGTGAAGGTTAAGTGAGCTGAGTATCTGGTGAAGGCTAAATGAAATGCACATATAACTTAATAGGGTGTCTGACACTTGGTATTTAATGCATGTAGCATTATAAAAAGTACCAGAGAATAATTATGAAAGGAGGAGAAAGAGTAAGAATGTAAATTAATGAAAGAAAAAATGTTTAAGCAAATAAACCAGAAAAAGTTACCATGCATGGGGACTATGCAAAGACTCTGCTGTGTCTGGGACTCTTGTCCAGGATTCCAAAGCATGTTCCTGAGACAACAGAGATGGCAAATCATTTGAGCTTGGATTTGATTTTGGAAGACCACCAAATATCACTGAATAGAAAATAAAATGAAAACGTGGTCAACTTTCCATTAAAAAACAAGGTATGATGACTATGAAGTACTGAGATGAATTTTTTCTTGTAGGTGCCAGAATGATCCCTCTAAAATGTCAAGCTGATCACATTTCTCTCTTGCTGAAACTCCTCCAATGATTCTCCACAGCCTTCACAATCAAGTTCCAGTTCCTTCCAGCAACATAGGCATCTTGGTGATCTGGTCCCTGCTACTTTTGTAGCCTAAGGCCCTGCCTCTGTCCAGGTGTGTACTGAGACAACCTGCACAGCATCACCTCAGCCCTCCCTGCTTCTGCCACAGGCCTCCTTCTGCCTGGAGTGCTCAGCTAGATGTCTTTCAAAACAGTAGAGCTCCTTGACACCTGTCACTCAGAAGTTACCTTCTCTGCAAAGCAGCAACAACTGAAATCTCTGCCTTAGATATGCCCCCTCCATGCTTTTCAGTCTCTGCTGGAACTCATCACCCTGTATGACAACCACTCTGTCACCTGCCTCTATCCTCTACTACACTGAAATTACTTGAAGTATTGTACCACGGTTTATGAAATTTACATGTTGTCTATGCCGTGTTGTTTTGGTGAGACATTAAAAAGTATGTACTGTATGAGGTATGAATGTATATACCTCAGGGTTAAGTGAGTTCTTGGCACATAACAGGTAACCCACGCATTTTAACAATGATTACTTCTTTCACCCTCACTGTTTCCATTAAAGTGTTTCAGTTCGGTTCAGTCACTCAGTCATGTCCGACTCTTTGCGACCCCATGAACTACAACACGCCAGGCCTCCCTGTCCATCACTAACTCCTGAGTTCACCCAAACCCATGTCCATTGAGTTGGTGATGCCATCCAACCATCTCATCCTCTGTCGTCCCCTTCTCCTTCTGCCTTCAATCTTTCCCAGCATCAGGGTCTTTTCAAATGAGTCAGCGCTTCACATCAGGTAGCCAAAATATTGGAGTTTCAGCTTCAACATCAGTCCCTCCAATGAACACCCAGGACTGATCTTCTTTAGGATGGACTGGTTGGATCTCCTTGCAGTCCAAGGGATTCTCTAACACCACAGTTCAAAAGCATCAGTTCTTCGGCACTCAGCTTTCTTTACAGTCCAACTCTCACATCCATACACGACTACTGGAAAAACCATAACCTCGATTAGACAGACCACTGTTGACAAAAATGTCTCTGCTTTTCAATATGCTCTCTAGGTTGGTCATAACTTTCCTTCCAAGGAATAAGCGTCTTTTAATTTCATGGCTGCAGTCACCATCTGCAGTGATTTTGGAGCCCCCCAAAATAAAGCCAGACACTGTTTCCACTGTTTTCCCATCTATCTGCCATGAAGTGAGGGGACTGGATGTCATGATCTTAGTTTTCTGAATGTCGAGGTTTAAGTCAACTTTTTCACTCTCCTCTTTCACTTGCATCAAGAGGCTTTTGAGTTCCTCTTCACTTTCTGCCATAAGGGTGGTGTCATCTGCATATCTGAGGTTATTGAGATTTCTCCCAGCAATCTTGATTCCAGCTTGTGCTTCTTCCAGCCCAGCGTTTCTCATGATAAGTTAAATAAGCAGGGTGACTATATGCAGCCTTGATGTACTTCTTTTCCTATTTGGAACCAGTCTGTTGTTCCATGTCCAGTTCTAACTGTTGCTTCCTGACCTGCATACAGGTTCCTCAAGAGGCAGGTCAGGATCTGGTATTCCCATCTCTTTCAGAATTTTCCACAGTTTATTGTGATTCATGTAGTCAAAGGCTTTGGCATAGTCAATAATGCAGAAATAGATGTTTCTCTGAAACTCTCTTGGTTTTTCGATGATCCAGAGGATGTTGGCAATTTGATCTCTGGTTCCTCTGCCTTTTCTAAAGTGTTTCGGAAATAGTTAAATGATGATAGGATTACTGGGAGAAGCCCACAGACTTCCCAGTTGACTATTTTTGCAGAAAAGTACCACTTGTTTATATCCATGAGTTCTTTGTTATCATTAAGAAGTTACATGTCTGGATTCTTGTATAAAATGATACCTGATAAATAAAGTAGTAGTTTATTTATTCTTATACTATAACTCAAAGTATAAAATAAATATCCTTGAGTCCATACTGAGATGAATAAATAATTGAATACATAAGTGGGTAGATGAGACAAACATCCTGAATGGAACAATTCATAATGATGTATGTAGCTACTTCTTCCTCAAGGAGGTCAAGCATAACTCCCCACCCCTTACGTATGACTGCACATAGTGACTTCCTTCCAAGATTTCAGTATGGAGAGGTGCGGGGAGAGAAAGTCCACAGTGGAGAGACCTGACAAGCACTACCCCAGCCAAGTGATCAAGGTCCACATGAACATTTTGAAAGTATGTAACCTTGACATGATGTGATGAAAATCACTTTACCTCTTACAATAGCAATATAGGGACATTTTCACAAAATACCTGATCGGTATTTATCAAAATTGTCGAAGTCATCAAAAAAAGAAAGCCTGAAAAAGTGTTACCCAAGAGGAGCCTGAGACATGGTAACTAAATGCAATAGGTTTTTCTGAATGGGATCCTAATAAAGAAAAAGGATACTAGGTAAAGGCTAAATAAATATGAAGACAATATGGACTGTAGTTAATAGTAATGTAGCAATACCAGTTCATTAACTATAACGAATATATCACATTGATAAGAGATGCTGATAACTGAGGAAACTCAGTGCAGCATATGTAGAAATTCCCTGTACTATCCTTCCAATTTGTCCTAAAAACAGAGTTTATTTTTTTAAATGTTACCTGGCTGATTTTCCATGTAGGGTCTCCCACTTTGCACAAAATGCCTAAATGAATATCCAGAAAGCATCACTAAAACTGACAACCCACTGCTAGATTCCGGGAAGGATTTCCCCCATTTACAAGGCAGAGACAGCTGAACTGAGGAAAATACCTGGCAGCATAACCGTATTTCACTCCTTAAATAAAGCATTCCCTGCCTGAAAGAAGCTTGATGGCGGTGGGAGTGGGGGCAAAGCCCCTCTCCCTGCTGTCAGGGCTCTCACTCAGAGACCCAGGATCTGCACTTACCAGAAAATTAATCAGGTGACCTACTGAATAGCAGCTGTTTTTGAAGTATTAGCCTTCATCTTGGGGGACAGAATCACTGCAAATAAAACACTATGATGAAAGGATGTTATAACACGAGTAACAATTATTATTGATCTTTTATGAGCACTGTGCTAAAGATTTCACTTGCATTATATCCTTTCTTCTTCATTATGATCCAACAAGGTTGGGAAGTGAGAAAAACAAAGCACAGAGAAGTTACGTAACTTGCTGAGAGATACACAGAAAGTGTTTAGAATGAAAATCCTAACAGTCTAATTTCAAAGCCCACACTTTTAACCATTCTATTGTACTTCATAAAAATCCTACTAGCAGCATATACTGAGGATTGATTGAGATTCTTGCTGTACTTTAATTGTGATCTTTACTTTACTGGATTCATTCAACAAATATTTTTTGCCTGTCTACCATGGGCCAGATCTTGTGCTGTCACTGGACACACAAAAGTGAACCAGACACACAGACAAAGAAAGATGCCTTTCAGGGTTTCCCTGGTGGCCCAGTGGTTAAGAATCTGCCTTGCAATGCAGTTTGATCCCTGGTTTGGGGTGATCCCATATGCTGCAGAACAACTAAGCCTGCGCAGCACAACCACTGCGCTTGCACGCTGCAGCGACTGAAGCCCGCGTGCCTAGAGCCCGTGCTCTGCGGCGAGAAGCCACCGCAATGAGAGCCCCGAGCGCTGCACCGGAGAGAGCGCTGCTACCCCATTTGCCGCGACTAGACCAAGCCCGCGCATATCCGCAAAGCCCCACCAGAGCCAGAAAAAAAGAAAATAAATAAATCTTTGTTTAAAAGACACTTTGAAAACGAACAGGCAAGGTACAGATTTGGAGAAAATATTCACAATACATATATCTGATCAAACACTGGTATCTAGGACATATAAAGAACTCCTACTGCTCAATAATAGACAAATAGTCCAATTAAATGTGGCAAAAAATTTGGAGTGTTCACAAGAGAGGATAAACAAATTGTAAATAAGTACATGAAGAAGTATATAACATTATTAGTAATCAGAGAAATGAAAATTAAAACCACAATAAAATACTATTACAGACCTACTAGAAACGCTAAAGTTAAAAAAAATGATGGCACCAAATATTGGTAAGACTGTGAAACAACTGAAACTTTAATAGTTACTTAGTAGGAAACTACAATGGTACAATTACTCTGAAAAAGAACCTTGTAATTTCTTGTAAAACTAAATGTACACTGGGAGTTCCCTGGCAGTCCAGTGGTTAGGACTCCTTACTTCCGCTTCTGGGAGCCTGGGTTCAATCCCTGTCGGGGAATTAAGATCCCACAAGCTGTATGGCACAGCCAAATAAATAAAATAATTTTTTTTTAAAAAAAGATACTCTTTAGGGAGGTGTTGAGAATAAAGAAAACAAACAAAAAACTAAATATACACTGACCTTTTGACCAGTAATTCTAACGCTATGTATTAGCTCAAGAGAAATAAAAGGATATGTCACAAAAAATATGTATACAAAAATGTTCACAGCAATAATTCATATAGTGCCAAGCTGGAAGCACTGATGTATTGACTAACAGGAGAATGGATAAAAAAATCCTGTGGTATAATCCCACAATGGAATACTATTTAGCAATTAAAAGGAAAAACTTACATACTCATCATAAGTAAATCTCAAATGCATTATGCTGGTTGAGAGAAGCCTTATACAAAAGAGTACATATTGTATAGTTTCATTTATATGAAATTCTAAACAGATAAAACTAATCCTTGGTGGAAAAATTAGAACAGTAACTGTCTCACGGCGGGTGGGTGTCTCTTGGAAGATGCAAAGGGGAACTTTACAGGGTGATGACATATAAAGATGTATTTTCAACTGAGAAATAACCAAACTGCCATTTTAAGCTAGCAAGTTTGGGGTGGTTTGATAGACAAGATTAGATTACCAAACAAAATCTATGTTCAAATTAATATTAGAAATACAGTTACATTAATATGAATAAATATAAGTAGTGTTGCTTGGGAAAATAATGCATTTTGTAAATAATTTATTATTTATAATGTAATTAAAATCCTTTAATACATAAACAAAAGCAAGCAAACTGCAGGTAAGCACATACTCGTTCATTTTCCTACATAGTAGGGAGTTAGAAGATACTGTTTTAGTTTTGTCTTTGTTAATTAGAGATATATTGATTAAAGAATGCTTTTGTCAAAGGAGCATGATAACTTTCACTTCATTGAAGTAAACAAATAAAGCAAAATATAATACATATAGTAAAACTCAGAAAATGAAAAACAGTAAAATTTCAGAAAGATAAGATGATAGACATAAAAACAAACCCCTTGTTTTTTTAAAAAAGGATTCTCAGAATGGAGTAAAAAGTTAAATTCAGATGTATGCAGTTTACAAGAAATGTGCCTAAAACAAAATTACCTAGAAGTAATAAAAGAATAAGTAAAGAAGTATCAATGTAAGCATATATCCTTTATAGAAGACTTCTCTAAAACCCCAGTTTATGTTCCACGCTAGATTTTCTTATGACATCCTGTATTTTTTCCACATAGAATTTAGCACAACTGATTAGATTCTGACTTGCATGACTTTTTTTGTTGTTGCTTAATTCATATTCTAAGCTCTGTAAGGAAACGCCTCAGGTCTGCTTTGCTCATTGCTTTATCTCCAGTGACCAGAAAAGTGCTTGGAACATAAGAAATATTCATTGAATAGATGTATTCTTAAAAATACAATAAACAAAAATTAGGAGCACAGATGACAACATTAATTTCAAACTAAGTTGCTTTCAAAGTGAAAAGCGATAGAATAAAAAGAGTAATTTCAAATCTGCAAAAGAAACAATTCTCAGTCATGAATCTATTTTTGCAAGAAATATGAAATCAAAATTACAGAATGCAAGAAATATTAACAATTCAAGCAGAAGATTGATGATACACACTATAAGAATATTCAACTCCCTTCCTGACAAAATACGATGAAATTACAAAAAAAGTTAATATCGAATAGATTGATATCAATTATGGAAAGTCAAAAGGAACTGGCCAGATGTTTTCACTTCTTAATAGGATAAAGAATATCTTAAAATATTGCTACCCCCGTTATAGCAATAAGAACAAAAGATAAAATTCACACTTCATTTTAAAGCTGTCAAAGAGGGAGTGGTGGAGATAGAGAAATCCAAATGAACTACATTCGAGTCAAGAGATGTCCTTTATAAGTGAATGGAGAGGAGTGGCTGCTTCCCTAGCTGGGACCAAAGTTTCCAGCAGGAGGATGAGCCTATGCTCAGTAGAGTGAAAGAGAGCTAGCCACGTTTTTAGTAACAGTGTGGGCTGGCATAACTTACAAGTATCTGGAAGAGCCATGGATGTAAATTCTCAGCTTGAAATTTCTCCTCCATGGGAAGTTTCCTGTGAAAGTGATGGTGAGTGCAGAGCTGGAAAACAGAAGGCTTATATTCCTATTAGGTTTCAGGCCCCGATGGAGTTGAACCCAGAAGTGAACTGAAATGAACTTATGCTGCAACTCAAACTCCTTCAACTCAAATTCTAAATGTGGCCACCCACTCAGTGTAGCCTGAGCAGTTGGGGTTGGGTTGAAGGACAAAAGGAGATCTCCACAGTCTCTTTGGAAATCAGAAATAAACGGAAACGAATAAAAACTTCACCTGTTTTCAACTGAGCACTACAGATGACTGAATTTGAATGATCAGCTCCTCATGCTAGCTGTCAGATCTCTAAGCAATCTTTATGTCAGATCTCTCTGACATAAGGAGATCACATATCCTCTCGTATCCTATCTGGAAAAACAAAACACACAAAAAATATTTAGCTCAAACAGTATCTACCAAAAACTTCATCTACTTTTGATCTTCTGTACAAGATGTTTGGTATGCAATAAATATTTACAAAGACAGGCAAAGAAACAGAAAAATATGATTCTTTAACTTATATGCAGATACATCATGAGGAACGCTGGGCTGGAAGAAGCACAAGCTGGAATCAAGATTGCCGGGAGAAATATCAATAACCTCAGATATGCAGATGACACCACCCTTATGGCAGAAAGTGAAGAGGAACTAAAAAGTCTCTTGATGAAAGTGAAAGAGGAGAGTGAAAAGGTTGGCTTGAAGCTCAACATTCAGAAAACAAAGATCATGGCATCTGGTCCCATCACTTCATGGGAAATAGATGGGGAAACAGTGGAGACAGTGTCAGATTTTTCTGGGCTCCAAAATCACTGCAGATGCTGATTGAAGCCATGACATTAAAAGACGCTTACTCCTTGGAAGGAAAGTTATGACCAACCTAGATAGCATATTAAAAATCAGAGACATTATTTTGCCAACAAAGTAATGTCCGTCTAGTCAAGGCTATGGTTTTTCCCGTGGTCATGTATGGATGTGAGAGTTGGACTGTGAAGAAAGCTGATCACCGAAGAATTGATGCTTTTGAACTGTGGTGCTGGAGAAGACTCTTGAGAGTCCCTTGGACTGCATGGAGATCCAAACAGTCCATTCTAAAGGAGATCAATCCTGGGTGTTCATTGGAAGGACTGATGCTAAAGCTGAAGCTCCAATACTTTGGCCACCTCATGCGAAGAGCTGACTCACTGGAAAAGACTCTGATGCTGGGAGGGATTGGGGGCAGGAGGAGAAGGGATCGACAGAGAATGAGATGGCTGAATGGCATCACTGACTCGATGGACATGAGTTTGAGTGTACTCCGGGAGTTGGTGATGGACAGGGAGGCCTGGTGTGCTGTGATTCATGGGGTCACAAAGAGTCGGACATGACTGAGTGACTGAACTGAACTGAACTGAAAGACTTTTTATATCTCTATAACGATAAATTATTTAAACTTAACTGAAAAACATTTTAAAAGATAAGAAATAATTATATCCTATATGGGTCATACTTAGTACAGAAGAATCATAAGAAAACAATTTGACTAATTTTTATCTTTATTATCAAATATCTAAGTGGTAAGCACCATGTTTTTATTAGTCTTTGCAAAATATTTCTATTTGAAGATCAACCAACATAGCAGAGATTTCATGTGACAATAGCCTTTTAAATAAAGCCTAATAAAAAAAATAAATGAAAGGAACAATCACATCTATTGGGGACACAACAGGAAACATTAAAAGAAAAGGTAAAATTTGAGGTCTGTTAAAAGGTTTTTTTAAGCAGATGCAGAAAAGACCCAGAGTGGGAATCTCAAGATATTTTTGAGAAACACATAATAATATTTTTTTCCTAGATGGAGGAAATGAAAACCAAGGTAAAAAAGTATTGTCATCAATAGTGGAGGATCTTGAAAGCCCTAATTTGTATGCAATGGGAAGTCACTAATTTTTTTTTTTTTAGAGCATATACAACTGGTATTATGATTTAGGAAGACAAATCCAAATATTGTGAGTATTATGCACAAGGAAAATAAGAAACAAGAACCAGGATTATCAGCTTGAGTAAGCAGCATCAATACAGGAAAGAGGAAATAAAGACCTGCACTACAGAGATAGCAGCGAAAACGGAGATGGTGCAGGAACCAAGTGACAGCCTGGCAAGTGGCGCGATGTGGAAAGCCAGGAAGAAGTTAATGATAAACCACTGTGAATGAAGCCATCATATCACTATGTTGTTTTTTTCAATGGGTGGATTGTATTTACTTATTTCATACTTTTATTTATTTATTTATTTTTGGCTGTGCTGGCTCTTTATTGCTGCTCGGGCTTTTCTCTAGTTGTGGCAAGCAGGCGCTACTCTCTAGTTGCCCGGCGTGGGCTTCTCATTGCGGTGGCTCGTTGCAGGTGCACTGGCTTTAAGGTGCACAGGCTTCAGTAGCTGTGGCCCCTGGGCTCAGCAGCTGTGGCCCCTGGGCTCTAGAGCTCAGCTCAGTAGTTGTGGTGCGAGGCCTTAGTTGCTCCATGGCATGTGGTATCTTCCCAGAATAGGGACCGAACCTGTGTCTCTTGCATTGGCAGGTGGATTCTTTACCACTGAGCCACCAGCAAAGCCTTACTTATTTATTTTTAATGTGTATTTATGTGACTGCACTCCACAGCATGAAGATCTTAGTTCCCTGACCAGGGATCAAATCCTCACCCCCTGAATTGAAAGCAAGGAATCTTAATTACTGGACTGCCAGGGAAGTGCCTCAATATTCTATTAATTATATATATATATATATATATATATATATATATAAAGAATATATGTATATTCTTTTTTTAATGGGGATTGTAACTGTTAAATATGTTAAGTCTGAAATTTTGGAGGTACAAACAAGGGCTAAGAGTTAGCAGGAAATAAAAGTCTGAAGCTTCAAGGAGAGAGAAAGAGTGAACTAGGAATACATATTGGGAGTCATCTCAGTTAAAGCCAAGTGAGTAGCTGAAATTGCTCAGGGAAAAAGTGGTGTATAGAGAGAAAATAGGAGCAAATAGGTCACATGATTCAACCTCGAAGAATATTCAGAAGAGGGCTGAAGAGATTTAAGAATGAAAGAATCCCTGAAGCAGTCATAGGAGCAAGGGAGGATAAGAAAACATAGAAAGCAAAAATTGCTAGAGTTATGATTGATCTGCCTCTAAACAAGATTTTAAAAAATACTTTGTGACCCTAATTATCTATAGCAGATATTATTGAGACAAAAGAAACAAAACATATATATTTCCTCATTGCTAGCTCAAGGAATGGCCCACAGATCCAGATTCACAGAATTTGTGGTCTTTATCTACAAAGTTATTACCTGGCAATCACACTTTTCATAGATATTTCACTAGACTATGTCCTAAATTTGCAAAAACAGGTGCTTACAGAAGCTGTTAGCAAGTCACAAAATGCTTCAGATACCATTACCTGGTGGCTCAGACGGTAAAGCGTCTGTCTATAATGCGGGAGACCCGGGTTTGATCCCTGGGGTTGGGAAAATCCCCTGGAGAAGGAAATGGCAATCCACTCCAGTACTATTGCCCGGAAAATCCCATGGACAGAGGAGCCTGGTAGGCTACAGTCCATGGGGTCACAAAGAGTCGGACACGACTGAGCGACTTCACTTCACTTCTTCACTTCACCATTAGGTATAAGATTAGGTATGAAATTTTGTTCATTCATAAATGAAGAAATAAATGATAACATTGAGCAAATATTTATATCTACTATATGTCAACTATTAATACTATTCTAGGCATTGGAATAGAAACTGTTTCTCCTTTTACTAAAGAAAAATTTAAAACTATACAATTCTAATACATTACACAATGAGCCTTGTAATACTAAAATCGTTGCCCTGTTTCTTGTTTTTAAGGTTCATCTATCTTTGCTCTGGATCCCATGACCATGAAATAAACTAGTCATTTCCAGGTTAATTACCATAGTAGACTGGTTATTTTCTTTTCTGTGATTGGGGGAAAAGAGTTAGCAGCACGAAAAGGTAAGAGAAGTTAAGAACTGAGAACGCGAACTGAACACAGGTGTTCACTGATAGCCTTCCAGATGATACCTCCAAAGAGAGGTGAGGATGGAAACCATTAGAAGGAATCAAAGAATAAATGGGGATTCAGAGCAGGGAGGAGACAGCACCCTTTAACCTCACTTCAATTCACCTACTGTCTTCAATCTAATTTTTCAACAAATATTTATAAAGGAAGTACTAATATCCAATATAATGGTTGCCTTTTGTGAAAGAAACTACTGGAGAAATTATCACACAAATATCAATAGATCACTTTATACCAACGCTTCTCGCTTTGTATCATGCATCCGAATCAGATGGAGAACTTTTTGTAGATGCATAAGCTTAGTCTCCACTTTCAGAGATTTCTGATTCAGTCAGTTTAGAAAAGGGTCCAGGCACCAATATTTTTAAAAAGCACCCCTGTTTATTATAATGTGTGGGCTCTACTAGAATATCCCAAAAGTTCAATCAGGGTGTCATTGTGAGACATTTCTCTGAGCAACAGAAAGCAACAAATGAAAATTTGAAGCTCACACTATCTGCTTAGCTTGTCTTTACTGTGCTATCAAAGAAGTTCAAGAAATTTAGCATGATTATTTTCTTAGGGATCTTTTAAAAGTCACAATTTGGGTTCCCAGGTGGCACTGCTGGTAAAGAATTCATCTGCCAGAAGGAAAGAAATAATAAAGATCAGAGGAGAAATAAATGAAAAAGAAACGAAGGAAGTACTAGCAAAAATTAATGAAACTTAAAGCTGGTTCTTTGAGAAGATAAACAAAACTGACAAACCACTAGCCAGACTCATCATGAAAAAAAGGGAGAAAAATCAAATCAACAAAATTAGAAATGAAAAAGGAGAGGCTACAACAGACAACACAGAAATACAAAGGATCATAAAAGAATATTATGAACAACTATATGTTAATAAAATGGACAACCTAGAGGAAATGGACAGATTCTTAGAAAAGTTCAACCTCCCAAGACTGAAACAGGAAGAAATAGAAATTATGGACAAGCCAATTACAAACACTGAAATCGAAACTGTAATAAAAAAAAATCTCCCAAAAAACAAAAGCCCAGGGCCAGAGAGCTTCACAGAGGAATTCTATCAAATATTTAGAGAAGAGCTAATGCCTATTTTTCTGAAACTCTCCCAAAAAATTGCAGAGGAAGGAACATTTCCAAACTCATCCTGTGAGGCCACAGTCAGCCTGATACCAAAAGCAGGCAAAGACAATACACAAAAAGAAAATTATAGGCTGATATCACTGATGAACATAGATGCAAAAATCCTCAATAAAATTCTAGCAAACAGCATTCAGCAACACATTAAAAAGCTCATACACCATGATCAAGTTGGGTTTATTCCAGGGATGCAATGATTCTGCAACATATGTAAATCAATCAATGTGATACACCATATTAACAAATTGAAAGGTAAAAACCACATGTTTTTCTGAATAGATGCAGAAAAAGCCTTCAACAAAGTTCAGCACCCACTTATGGTAAAAACACTTCAAAAAATGAGCATAGAAGAAACAGGCTATATATGATAAGTCCACAGTAAACATTATTCTCAATGGTGAAAAACTAAAAGCATTCTCTCTAAGATCAGGAACAAGACGAGGATGTCCACTCTCACCACTATTATTCAACATAGTTTTGGAAGTCCTAGCTATAGCAGTTAGAGAAGAAAAAGTAATAAAAGGAATCTAGATCAGAAAAGAAGAAATAAAACTCTCACTGTTCACAGATGACATGATATATACATAGAAAACCCAAAAGAAGCTATCAGAAAATTACTAGAGCTAATCACTGAATTCAGCAAAGTTACGGGATACAAGGTCAATACACAGAAATCACTTGCATTCCTATACACTAACAATGAAAAATCAGAAAGAGAAATTAAGGAATCAATCCCATTCATACTGCAACGAAAAGAATGAAATATCTAGGAATAAACCTACCTAAGGAGACAAAAGAACTGTTTACAGAAAATTATAAGACACTGAGGAAAGAAATCAAAGATGACATAAACAGAGTTCCATGTTCCTGGGTATACTACCAAATGCAATCTACAGATTCAATGCAATCCTTATCAAATTAACAATGGCATTTTCCACAAAACTAGAACAAAAAATCATAGTTCATATGGAAACACAAAAGACCCAAAGCCAAAGCAGTCTTGGGAAAGAAGAATGGAGCTGGAGGAATCGATCTTTCTGATTTCAGACTATACCACAAAGCTACAGTTATTAAGACTGTATGGTGCTGGCACAAAAACAGAAATATAGACCTATTGAACAAGATAGAAGCCCAGAGATAAACACACACACCTATGAGTACCTTATTTTTGACAAAGGAGGCAAGAATATACAATGGGGAAAAGACAGACTCTTCAATAAGTGGTGCTGGGAAAACTGGACAGCTATATGCAAAAGAGTGAAAACACAAAGATAAACTCAAAATGGATTAAAGATCAAAATCTAAGACCAGAAACTGTAAAACTCTTAGAGGAAAACAGGCAGAACACTCAATGACATAAATCAAAGCAAGATCTTCTATGACCCACCGCCTAGAATAATGGAAATAAAAATAAACAAGTGGTACCTAATTAAACTTAAAAGCTTTTGCATAGCAAAGGAAACCACAAGAAGATGAAAAGACAAGCAGAATGGGAGAAAATAATAGCAAAGGAAACAACTGACAAAAAATTAATTTCCAAAATATACAAGCAGCTCATACAACTCAATACAAAAAAAAAACAAAAAAAACAAATAACCCAATCAAAGAGTGGAAAAAAGACCTAAACAAATATTTCTCCAAAAAAGACATACAGACAGCTAACAAACACATGAAAAGATGCTCAACATAGCTCATTATTCAGTTCAGTTCAGTCACTCAGTCATGACTGACTCTTTGTGACCCCATGAATCACAGCACGCCAGGCCTCCCTGTCCATCACCAACTCCTGGAGTTCACTCAAACTCATGTCCATCGAGTCGGTGATGCCATCCAGCCATCTCATTCTCTGTCGTCCCCGTCTCCTCCCACCCCCAATCCCTCCCAGCATCAGAGTCTTTTCCAGTGAGTCAACTCTTCGCTTGAGGTGGCCAAAGTATTGGAGTTTCAGCTTTAGCATCAGTCCTTCCAGAAATACAAATCAAAACTACAGTGCGATACCACCTCATACCAGTCAGTCATCAAAAATCTACAATGAATGCTGGGAGAGGGTGGGGAGAAAAGGGAACTCTCTTGCATTGCTGGTGGAAATGTAAATTGATACAGCTACTGTGGAAGATGGAATGGAGACTTCTTAAAAAACTAGGAATAAAACCACCCAGCAAGAAACTCCTAGCTATATACCCTGAGGAAACCAAAATTGAAAAAGACACATGCACCCCAATGTTCATTGCAGCACTAATTACAATAGCCAGGACTTGGAAGCAACCTAGATGTCCATTGACAGATGAATGCATAAAGGAGCTGTGGTACATATTTACAATGGAATATTACTCAGCCATAAAAGGAACACATTTGAGTCAGTTCTAAAGAGGCGGATGAACCTAGAACCTACTATACAGAGTGAAGTAAGTCAGAAAGAGAAATATAAATATCATATACTGACGCATATATACGGACTCTGGAAAGATGGCACTGATGAATTTATTTGCAGGGCAGCAGTGGAGAAACAGACAGAGAGAACAGACCTATGGACATGGGGGGAGGGGAGGAGGGAGAGGGAGAAATGCATGGAGAGAGTAAGATGGACGTTTACAACACCTTGTGTAGAATAGATAGCCAGTGGGAACTCGCTGTATGACTGGGGAACTCAAACAGGGGCTCTGTGACGATCTAGAAGGGTGGGATGGGGAGGGAGATGGGAGACAGGTTGAGGAGGGAGGTTCGGGAGGGAGAGGACATGGGTGTACCTATGGCTGATTCTTGTTGAGTTTTGACAGAAAACCACAACATTCTGTAAAGCAAATATCCTTCAATTAATAAATAAAGTGGGGACAAAAACCAAAGAATTTGCCTGTCAATGCAGGAGACACAGGAGACAATATTTCAGTCCTTGGGTCTGGAAGATCCTCTGGAGAAGGGCATGGAAACCCACTCCAGTATTCTTGCCTGGAGAATTCCATGGACAGAGAAGAGTGGCAGGCTACAGTCTATGGGGTCACAAAGAGTCGCACATGGCTGAGCACACATGCACAATCATAAATTTATATTAATGAACCAACTCAATAAGACCCTGGAATTTTCAGAGAGAACAGCTTCAAAATCTTTTTTTTTTTTAAGGTAACTTATAATGTGAAAGTGCTGCACTCAGTAGGTCAGCAAATTTGGAAAACTCAGCAGTGGCCACAGGACGGGAAAAGGTCAGTTTTCATTCCAATCCCAAAGAAAGGCAATGCCAAAGAATGTTCAAGCTACTACACAATTGGACTCATCTTACAGGCTAGCAAAGTAATGCTCAAAATTCTACAAGTGAGGCTTCAACAGTACGTGAACCATGAACTTCCAGGTGTTCAAGCTGGATTTAGGAAAGGTAGAGGAGCCAGAGATCAAATTGCCAACATCAGTTGGATCACCAAAAAAGCAAGAGAGTTCCAGAAAAACATCTATTTCTGCTTCATTGACTATGCCAAAGCCTTTGACTGTGTGGATCACAATAAACTGGAAAATTCTGAAAGAGATGGGAATACCAGA
Organism: Moschus berezovskii; assembly: GCF_049115385.1. Lineage (NCBI taxonomy): Eukaryota > Metazoa > Chordata > Mammalia > Artiodactyla > Moschidae > Moschus > Moschus berezovskii. The sequence continues at coordinate 120,139,755 of NC_142461.1, forward strand.
CCACCTTACCTGCCTCCTGTGAAACCTGTATGCAGGTCAAGAAGCAACAGTTAGAACCAGACATGGAACAATGGACTGGTTCAAAATTGGGAAAGGAGTACATCAAGGCAGTATACTGTCATCCTGCTTATATGTGCAGTGTACATCATGAGAAATGCCAGGCTGAATGAAGCATAAGCTGGAATCAAGATTGCTGGGAGAAATATCAACAACCTCAGATATTCAGATAACACCACCCTTATGGCAGAAAGCGAAGAGGAACTAAAGAGCCTCTTGATGAAGGTGAAAGAGGAGAGTGAAAAAGCTGGCTTAAAACTAAACATTCAAAAACTAAGATCACGGCATCTGGTCCCATCACTTCATGACAAATAGATGGGGAAACGGTGAGACACTTGATTTTTGGGGGGCTCAAAAACCACTGCAGATGGTGATTCCAGCCATGAAATTAAAAGACACTTGCTTCTTGGAGGAAAAGCTATGACAAATCTAGACAGCATATTAAAAAGCAGAGACATTATTTTGCTGACAAAGGTCCATATAGTCAAAGCTATGGTTTTTCCAGTAGTCATGTATGAATGTGAGAGTTGGACCATAAAGAAGGCTGAGCACTGAAGAATTGATGCTTTTGAACTGTGGTGTTGGAGAAGACTCTTGAGAGTCCTTTGGACTGCAAGGAGATCCAACCAGTCCATCTTAAAGGAACTCAACACTGAATATTCATTGGAAGGACTGATGCTGAAACTAAAGCTCCAATACTTTGGCCACCTGATGCAAAGGCCAACTCATTTGAAAAGACCCTGATGCCGGGAAAGATTGAAAGCAGGAGGAGAATGAGATGACAGAGGATGGTTGGATGGCATCACGGAGTCAATGGACATGAGTTTGACAAGCTCTGGGAGATGGTAAAGGACAGGGAAGCCTGGTGCGCTGCAGTCCACGGGGTCGCACAAAGTCAGACGTGACTGAGTGACTGAACAACAGATGGTGTAGCCAGGGCCACAACAGGGAATTAATTAGTACATAACCATTTGAAGAGAGCAATTTGTGTTTCCTTTTTTCTTTTCTCCAAAAGATTTGTTTACATAATCCAACATATTGTCAGTAAAAAAGAATCTACAAGTGGGAATAATTCCATTTATGCGGATGCACTGTATTTGGCTTTGTAATCGCAAACTTGCATCCATTGTACCTACAAATAAACATGGGTCTTTCCAGGCTTGATACTTATCATTTGGGCTGTCATTGGACTGTGGTCTGACAGTAACCTGGTCTAGAAAAAACTATTTTGGTAGACAAAATAGGATGTTTAAATAAGACTCTTTCTGCCTGAGTTTACAGTTGAGACCAATAGGCACTACATTCTAAAGGGAGTGCCAGGCCATCTAGGCCTTTTATGTAGGACTTGGAAAGAAGGTGCCCCAAACTAGTTCTCCTGCCTCCAAGTTAAGGTGCTTGTTTACCACTCTGCATTGTGTAAAAAGGACAACAGTTTATGAGGGCCCCATTGAGGAGATGGACTTCCCTGTCGGCTCAGTGATAAAGAATCCATCGGCCAATGAAGGAGACGCAGGTTCCATCCCTGGGTCAGGAAGATCCCCTGGAGGAGGGCATGGCAACCCACTCCAGTACTCTTGCCTGAAGAATCCCATGGACAGAGGAGCCTGGCGACCTACAGTCCAAAGGGTCGCAAAGAGTCAGACACCACTGAGCAACTAAGTATGCATATTGAGGATATCTTAGGGTTTCTTGAGAGTTCCTTCCAGAGAATCATTTGGGGGACCTAAATGTCTTTCACCTTAGTGTAGTGTGGGAACAGACTGGTACCTGATTCACGCCTAAAAACTACAGAAGTTAGTGACCATAAAGAGAGAGGTGTTTTGAGGAGGACTTGCACTTCAATCTAATGGTTGAAAACATGTGACTTTTCCCATAGATCAAATGGATCAGGTTTAAAAGGACTTTGACCTGAAAGCAACCCAAGTGTTTATCAACAGATGAGTGAATGAACACATGTAATAGACACAATAATGGAATATTAATCAGCCTGAAAAAGGAAGAAAATTTGGACACATGCTTCAACATAGATGAATCTTGAAAAGTGAAATAAGCCAGTTGCATATGGACAACTAAGATTTTGCCATATGAGGCACCCTGAGCAGAGAAATACGTAGGTGAAAAGGAGAATGGTGGTTGCCAAGGGCTGCATACAAGGAAAAATGAGGAGTTACTGTTTAATGGGCACAGACTCACTTTGGGAAGATGAAAAAGTTCTGGTGATGGATGATGGTGATGGTTGCATAACAATGTGTATGTACTTAATTCCACTGAACTATATAATTAAAAATAGTAAATTTTATGCTATGTCTGTTTTACCACAGTTAAAAATAAGAAACAAAAATAGGCCTTGACCAAGAGGAATTCCTGGAAGAGTGAGATGATCCCCATGAGGAAGGGTGTGGATGGGCCCCTCGAAGCCAGGGGCTGAGATGGGATTATAACCAGTCATCAGGAGAGGCACACCCATATCAGGGACTGCCATCAGGAGGTTGCAAGTCCTAAGAGTCCTCTGAAGAATTTATAAAAGCAGCTCATGATAAAAAGAGAATGTTGGTGTCTGATACAGAGGGCCCTGAAACCAAATAAGGGCAGCATCTGTCAAGTAAGGCTTTGCCCTCTCATCCAACCTCCCTGCATGTGTCTTGGGAGAGGAAGTGAACTGAGGAACAGTTCACTACGCTCACTTTGTTCACTATGACCCCCTCCGTGTCCAACTCAATGGACTCAATGGACATGAGTTTGAGCAAACTCCGGGAGATGGTGAGGGCTGGGAAAGCCTGTCATGCTATAGTCCACGGGGTCACAAAGAGTCAGACACGACTTAGTGACTGAACAACAGATGACCCTCTCCTGGCCACAGGCTTCTTATCCTAAACAAGGGGAAAAGCTCAGGGGCCGTGTAACTCCCGAGTGTGTCAGAAGAGCCGTAGAATCTACCAGAGTTCACCCTGGAGTGGGGAAGACTGATTTAGCAGAGTAAGTTGAAAGGAAGAGGGGTGAGAAAGAATCAAATGGCATTCTGCTGGCATCTTAGGAGTCTAACGTTATCAATCACCCAGTTAGAGAGAAATCTCCTCTTGGAGCTTAGGAGATTTCTCATGGAGAAATTCATGGCTGCACACCTTCATTTATTCAATATACTTGTATTGAGTACCATTATATTTATATAAAACATCAAACGGAATAAAAGGTAGCTAAGACATGATCATATGCTTTGATGGACACATGTTCTAACAGAGGAAAACACAGACTTGCCATTAACTGCAATATAGGGCAAAGAGGAACACATAACCATGAGATCAGAAGCTTTATACAGAGAAGATTACATGTAAATCAAACTTTGAATGATGGGACAATTTTGAGGGGAGATGGTATAACTGGAAGAAAATAAAGTGGAGAGGATGTTAGAACAAAAATCAGAGGGCAGAGAAGCAGGTGGTTGATTTGTAGACTATGATGTAGCTGAGTTTTGTAATTAGCACAGAATACTCAGAAGAGAAATGAGGGCCAGAGGCAGAAAGACTGTTTGGTATGTGGTTTCCAGGGACCTCAAAGGTCAGAAGTTTGTACTTTGATAGGTAATTTGGGAATAATTTAAGGTTTGCGAGTGGGTGAATGATGCAATCTAAAATATGGTTGAGGGGCTCCCGGCGGCGCAGACGCGAGAGACGCCCGGCTCCCGGCGGCGCAGACGCGAGAGACGCCCGGCTCCCGGCGCAACCGACCACGTGCAGAATCGTGGCTGAGAGGAGCTGCCCCGCACCCAGGGTTAGGGCGGTGGCCGAGAGGAGCTGTACCACGTCCAGGAGGCGGTGGCTGCTTGGGCACCGGAGGGCCGAGAGGAGCTGATCCACATTCAAAGCAGGAGGCGCGGCCTTGAGGAGATACCCCTCGTCCGAGGTAAGGTACAGCGGCTGCGCCTTGCTGGAGCAGCTGGGAAGAGGTACTCCACGATCAAGTGGAATATAAGAATCCAGTGTTCTGGGGAGGAAGGAACAAGATGGCGGAGGGATAAGACGGCGAGACCACTTTCTTCCCCACAAATTCATCAAAAGAACATTTGAATGCGGATTAAAGTCCACAAAACAACTTCTGAATACTGGCAGAGGACATCAGGCTCCCAGAAAAGCAGCCATTGTCTTCTAAAGGAAAGAGAAGAAATCAAGCTCCACCCACCAGAACACTGACACATGCCTCCCTAACCAGGGAACCCGGACAAGTCACCCGTCCAACCCCACACACAGCGAAGAAACTACATAATAAAGAGAACTCCACAAACTGCAAGAAGAGGGAAAGGCCACCCCAAGCAAAGCAATATAAGCAAGATGAAGAGGCAGAGAAATACCCAGCAAGTAAAGGAACAAGATAATTGCCCACCAACACAAACAAAAGAAGAAGATATAGGGAATCTACCTGATAAAGAATTTCAAATTTTGATGGTGAAAATGATTCAAAATCTTGAAAGCAAAATGGAGTTACAGATAAATAACCTGGAGAAAAGGATTGAGAAGATGGAAGAAAGATTTAATAAGGACTTAGAAGAAATAAAAAAGAGTCAATATACAATGAATAATGCAATAGATGAGATCAGAAACACTCTGGAGGGAACAAACAATAGAATAACAGAGGCAGAAGACAGGATTAGTGAACTAGAAGATAAAATTGTAGAAATAAATGAAACAGAGAGGAAAAAAGAAAAACGAATTAAAAGAAATGAGGACAATATTAGAGACCTCTGGGACAATGTTAAACGCTCCAACATTCGAATCATAGGAGTCCCAGAAGAAGAAGACAAAAAAAAAGACCATGAGAGAATACTTGAGGAGATAATAGTTGAAAACTTCCCTAAAATAGGGAAAGAAATAATCACCCAAGTCCAAGAAACCCAGAGAGTCCCCAGCAGGATAAACCCAAGGCGAAATACTCCAAGACACATATTAATCAAATTAACAAAGATCAAACACAAAGAACAAATATTAAAAGCAGCAAGGGAAAAGCAGCAAATAACACATAAGGGGATTCCCATAAGGATAACAGCTTATCTTTCAACAGAAACTCTTCAGGCCAGAAGGGAGTGGCAAGACATACTTAAAGTGATGAAAGAAAATACCCTACAGCCCAGATTACTATACCCAGCAAGGATCTCATTCAAATATGAAGGAGAAATCAAAAGCTTTACAGACAAGCAAAAGCTGAGGGAATTCAGCATCACCAAACCAGCTCTCCAACAAATACTAAAGGATCTTCTCTAGACAGGATACACAGAAAGAGTGTATAAACTTGAACCCAAAGTAATAAAGAAAATGGCTACGGGATCGTACTTATCAATAATTACCTTAAACGTAAATGGGTTGAAATTTTCAAAAAGGCTAGGAAACAATTCTCATAGCCATCAATAGTTCAGTGTTGAGTTCATGAATAGTTTTTAAAGTTTGGGACAAACTGTAGTATTTGCTATTTGAAGTACTATTTGTAATTGGCATATTACGATGTAACATTGGTCTTCATTTCCAACTTAAAACGCCTAAAAATGCCTAACAGATTTTTAGATTTGTGAATTTTAGTTGAAATGTATTTTACGATGTTACTAAACCTGCAGAAATATTGAAATATTTCAGAGAACTTATTCACTGTACATTTAATTTATTTTATTTATAAAAGTTATGAACTGTAGAAAGTTTTACTTGTTGGGTCAAATGCTTGTTGCTTCAAATGCTTGTTGCATTTGAAGGGCTAGTTACAAGAAAATCAAATACCTTCAATGTATAAATGCTATTAAGTTTTTAAAGGACTCTGGAGTATAAGTCAGTTTGTTTAAAGAAATTTAGTCTATTCAACCTGAATCAGCTCTGTCAAACATTAATTAAAAGCCTCATTTAAAAAAAAAAAATAAATAAATAAATAATGGTGGTGGGAGGGAGGGTTGGGAAGCTGGCTGGAGGTGGAGGTGGTGAAGTTTATAAATCTAATTAAAAATGAAGTTGCATTTCCATTTTCCAAATCCACCCATCCACCAGCGTACTGTGTCACTAGACATTATGTACGATTTTACTTTGCGACAGAAACCATTACATTTAAAAATTCATTACAGCAAGGTGAGTTAGACACATGATGGATGCAGCTTTAATCCTGCCATATATTATTACAGTTAAAATGTAAATGATGAAAAATATTTTGTGCTTATCAGCATTTATGTGGAAATGTGTTTTACAGTGATATATGATGTTATATTTCTATTATTGTGATGAAAAAAAAAAGCAATACAAAAAGACGAAGTGTTTATTAAAACATGAAAAAAAAAAAAGAAATAAATGGTTTTGCAGCACTGAAGAGATTATAGAAAGTAAATAAGCTAGATCAGACCTGTTTTATGTAGTAATTTTATAGTTTATTTTAATTATTTCAGTTGTAAAATATTGTTATACTGTTAATTAGTTCTGATTGTTCATATTAAACTATTGTAATGCAAAAAAATAAATAAATAAATAAAATTAAAACAAGAAAAAAAAAAATAAAAAAAATAAAATATGGTTGAGGAAGAACAAATAGAAGGCTATTACGTTTGCTCAGTCAGGAGGCAATGAAGCCTTTAAGTAGGAAGACTGCTGCGGCAATTGGAAAGGAGGAAATGGAGGAAAGAGGCTTTGGCGAGGGAGAATCAATGGGGCTTGGCTCCTGATTGCATATGCCCTTTTCACACTTCCTGTTTGACCTTCATTCCTTTCCTCTTTTGATCATAAAGGTGTATGCTGCTGCTGGTGCTTAGTCTCTGCAGTCGTGTCTGACTCTGTGTGACCCTATGGACTGCAGTGCCCCACGGCTCCTCTGTCTGTGGGATTCTCTAGGCAGGAGTACTGGAGTGGGTTGCCTTGCCCTCTTTCAGGGGATCTTCCCGACCCAGGGCTCAAACCCTGGGTCTCCTGCATTGCAGGCAGATTCTTTTTCACTGAGCCACCAGGGAAGCCCTTATGTGCATCAGTTCAGTTCAGTAGAGTCGCTCAGTCGTGACCGACTCTCCGCGACCCCATGAATCACAGCACGCCAGGCCTCCCTGTCCATCACCAACTCCCGGAGTTCACTCAAACTCATGTCCATCGAGTCGGTGATGCCATCCAGCCATCTCATTCTCAGTCGTCCCCTTCTCCTCCTGCCCCCAATCCTTCCCAGCATCAGAATCTTTTTCAGTGTATAAAGTGTACCTAATATCCTGATTTATATTTCCTGGAAAATTTCTCAGGTAACTCTTCATTTGCGGTCTCTATGAAAGACACTCCAAAGGACAATTCTTGATGTTCAAAATGAAAAAGTAATATCCTATATCTACAGTTGTGTTGTATTTTCTCTGTATTACCTACAGACTTAGAGGTAAAGTTTTCCCACTCTTATCATAGGATCCTTACTGTCAGAAAATGTAAACACACATCAGTACATTTCTTGTGAAATTTCTGCTGCTCATGCAAAATGGAAATCAAGATCACAGAAGTAAAGTTATTAAACATGATAGTAAATTCCTCTTTTTGTTCTGTTATTCAGCTTGAAGAGCAACTCTGTTCTCTAAAAGGCTCAGAGTATTAAATTCATATATTTAGGAAGAAAATAATTTAACAATAGAGCTGTGTAACGAAATTATGAACAATTAAGAAAAGCAATCAGAAAAGTAATTAATTTATAATTTACCTGTTTATAAAGTTTATAAACAAAGTTTATAATTCACCTGTTAAGCAAAATCCAGATACTGCGTTAGTCACTTCATTTTTAAAGGCCAGAAGAGTAGAAAATATTTTGTATGTTTATAGTTCTATTTTTCACCATTTGTGAAGTAAGCTAAAATGAGCTGAAACTGTCAGCATGGCAAGTCTTTAGGGAGAGGCTTTGCCCTTGGACATGTGCAACTTTTGATGACTTACATGCTGTTTTTGACACGGGGAATTCTGTGAAGGAATCAGGAAATGAGTGACCTGTTTTCGGCTCACACTTCAAGCTGGAAATGATCTTTGTAATAAAAGAGGCAAAAAATTACAGCTCTTGCCCAGCCCCTCAGTCAGCAGTTTTACAGCAAATCTTGGACTGAGCAGATTCAGAACTCAGCGCTGACTAGGGCCAGTGAGTGCTCTGGGTAACAGACTAGCTAACTAACTAAAGGTTCTCTCTGAACACTGTCCCTGCATTATTTAACTGAGGAAGTGTGAGGGCGTGCAAGCCAGGGGCCTGGAACCAATGCAGTGCTATCCTTGTACCATCTCCCCTAGGACCTGGGCCAACCCACTCCCCTTATCTATGTGGCCAAGCAAAGCTTCCCCACTCAAATCAGACCGTTCTTCTGGTGTTGTCTCACATTTGCTTATTTTCTCCAGCTTTTGTCCTACTCGATTTAACTGTTTAACTGTCAAAGCAACTTTCTTAGCATATCCATTTAACAAACGAAAGAGACTAATACTGAGAGGGTAAGTAGCTTGTCCAAGATCAACAGCTACTAAACCAAGATTCAATCCTAACCAGACTAACCAGACTAATGCTAAAGACAAGGCTTGAAATCTTCTCCCTGCACTGCCTTTCACTGGGGTAAAGCCCAAAGCCTCCTTCTGCAGGGGAAAATGGATGGGAGTGGGGGCCCTGCCTTAAAAGTGTACTTCTAGTGAGCTCTGAACATTTCTGGGAGCACCTGTGAGGATTAGCCTTCCCCGAAAACTTATCTGGAGAAGGTTTACTTCCTGGGGATGTACTGAAAGGGTATTTTTATTTAAAGTGCCCGGGGAAAGACTTTTTAAAAGAAAGAAGAAAACATTGCGCCTTCTCTCCAGCCTTAAGGGCAGCAAGAAGAAGTGTGTTCACAGGACCTCTCCAGGCCAGGAGCTCTGGCGCCTCCCTCCAGGGAGGGGACGGTTTCGGGGTGGGGTGGGGATACTGTCCCGGGGGGCTGGGGCCTAGATTGTTTCCTTCCACTCTCATTACCGACTGAAAAAAAAAAAGACACGGCAGTAAGATTAGGGGAAGGAGAAAGCCACACTTAGACACAGATCGTGGGACAAGAATAAACACTGGAGAGAATAAGCAAATGTGAGACAACACGAGAGGAACCTGTCCGGATCCGAGTGGGGGAGCTTTGCTTGGCCACGATGGGATAAGGGGAGTGGGTGAGCCCAGGTCTGTCCTGGGGGAGATGACACAAGCAGAGCACTGCTGTTCTGCCCGCAGAGGGTTCTGGCTCCCGGCTCATGCAGCCTCTCACTGCTCTCCTGTTTTCCCTCTCCCCCTTTCCTCTTCCCTGTTACTGATATTATTGTTGCTGTTGCTATTTTACCCTTAAAAAGGCTTGCTAAGTTTTCCTGCAAAGTACCTTACAGCCCTCACTGAACAACACTGATGTAAGTACACAGACATAGATACATCATTCTACTAAATATTTATGCAAATATTACACTATTCATATTCATGTCTAATATTTAAATTACAGATCCATTCAGAAGCTAATGTATATTATAGCATATATAGATCTCATTCCACAGTTCGCGTTTAGTTGCTCTCAAAGTATCATGCTGTCTTCATAAAGTTCTGAGATAAGAAATCCTTCCAGATATTCTTGCATATGGATTCCTGGGCTAGGGAGGGCGGTGGAGACCTGTTGACTATTACAGAGTTTAGTGACTGGTAGGGGTTGAGTGGAGGTAAAGGGACAAAACCAAGATGGCAACACCAGAATCCTGACCGGGAATGCTACTTTTGACATCGGCACAAATAAAGCACAAGGAACATACAAGTCCACACAAACAAATCAGCCTCTAAAAGGTGAGAATGTGACAAGGCTCGTAGTTGGGCTGAACATTTGGGAGTGTCAGGAGTGATTTTTGTGTCTAAGGACAAGAGGTATCTGAGTCACACAAACAAGAGGGTGCTGACTATGGACTCAAATGCTCAATTACTGGGTAAGGAGACTACGATATTAGCACTTTCCAGGTAATGGGAATCGTGGGGTTCCCTAGGTCAGGTAGGTAGATAATTAAGAAGTGGTACCAGTGAAAACAAAGCAAGTCAGATAGATCTTTTTCCTCCAGGACCTTTGTCACCCCAGAATGTGTGGTTTCCTGTCAGTCTGGATGTTCCTGTTCTTTGTCTGCCCACAGATTTCCATTGTTCACAAGATGTATGGTTTATGGCATTTGGCCCGTGCACCTCTTTCTCTGCTCATATCTAGCTATTTGCCTATTCTAACAATATTATATCACTTTTATGTGGAAAAAAAATGATACAAATGAACTTATTTACAAAATAGAAACAGACTCACAGATATAGAAAACAAATTTAGGATTACCAAAGGGGAAAGGGTGGGGGAGGAATAGAGACACACTACTATATATATAAAATAGATAAAGAACAAGGCCCTACTGTATGGCACAAGAAACTATATTCAATAATTCACGATAACCTATAATGGAAACGAATCTGAAAAAGATTATCTAAGTAACTGAATCATTTTGCTGTATACCAGAAACGAACACAACATTATAAATCGACTACATTTCAATTTTTAAAAAGCAGTGGAACCAGTGAGAATGCTGACTTTCACTGGTAAATGGCCATTCATGCTTCAACCCAGTTATCTTAGCTCTCTTCAGTAGCCGCTAGGAGGTAGGCAAGGAGTGAGAAAATGAGTCTACATGAGATGTTGTGTGTGTGTGTGTGTAAGAGAGAGAGAGAGAATTCCATCATGGCAATATGAAGTAGGGTTTAAGTGGGGCTAGTTTACAGTGTGTTCTCCTTTATACAGTTTCAGAAATTCTGAAACAATGGATGAAGTAACTCTCTAGAGATCCGAATTCAATGAGAGTGAAGGAGGCATGACTCAACATTTGCTGTTCCAAATTCCTGTCTTTTGCTCTTCCTTCCAATTCATGATCATTTCTCAGTGATAAAAATACAATTATAAGTAATAAAGTGACTGTTGTTATTGCCATAATTTATTGACCACATCCTAAAATCTTCACATGTATCATCTCATTTAATTCTCACCATTGAGGCAGGTGACAGCCAGCATTTAAAAACAGTTCTGCACACAGACCTTAATGTTCTACTAGTGATTCTTGTCACAGAAGGCAATGGCACCCCACTCCAGTACTCTTGCCTGGAAAATCCCACGGACAGAGGAGCCTGGTAGGCTGCAGTCCACGGGGTCGCGAAGAGTCGGACACGACTGAGCGACTTCACTTTCACTTTTCACTTTCATGCATTGGAGAAGGAAATGACAACCCACTCCAGTGTTCTTGCCTGGAAAATCCCAGGGACAGCGGAGTCTGGTGGGCTGCCATCTATGGGGTCGCACAGAGTCGGACACGACTTAAGTGACTTAGCAGCAGCAGCGGTGATTCTTATTCGCTGGCTGCATGTTTAAAGTTCACCTGTATATAAACTCAACCTGTAGATATTGTGTTTATTTCTTACTGGAGAGATGTTACATATAAACAAAGCAGGACTATCTCAGAGGGAGAGCAAAAAATCCCTTCCTTCCATTCTTTCCTTCCTCCTTCTTTTTCCCCTTCATCTATTCATCCAAAACCATTCAATAAATACCAAAGTACCCTGCTGCTGCTGCTGCTGCTAAGTCACTTCAGTTGTGTCCGACTCTGTGTGACCCCATAAACGGAAGCCCACTAGGATCCCCTGTCCCTGGGATTCTCCAGGCAAGAACACTGGAGTGGGTTGCCATTTCCTTCTCCAATGTGTGAAAGTGAAAAACTCTGGAAATATGGTTGCAAAAAATAAAAAAGACACAGATCTTTGTTGCTTCCAGACATCATGGTCTGGTTAGGAAGGGGAAAGTATATAGATGGTTATGCTGAGCTTAGTGTTCAACTCTGCGACCCCATGGACTGTAGCCTGCCAGGCTCCTCTGTCCATGGGGATTCTCTAGGCAAGAATACTGGAGTGGGTAGCCTATCGCTTCTGCAGAGGATTTTCCCGACCCAGGTATTGACCTGGGGGTCTCCTGCTTTACCAGCTGAGATACTAGGGAAGCCCCACATAGATGGTTGGCTGTTATTTTTCAGTCTTCTAAACCTTAAACCAGAATTCTGCAGGTATCACTGACCCCTATTTATCCTCTTCCTTGGTTTTCTCTTCTTAACAATGTCTCACTTGATACACAGAATATTTTGAAGATTGTACATGTCTTATACTGTACAGTATAATGTTATTTAGACATTGACATTTTATCTGCTCTACTTATTTCATGTGGGTTAGTCGCTCAGTCATGTCTGACTCTTGCCACCCCAGGACTGTAGCCCACCAGTCTCCTCTGTCCATGGAATTCTCCAGGAAAGAATTTTGGAGTGGGTTGCCATTTCCTTCTCCAGGGGATCTGCCCAACCTAGATATCGAATCTGGGTCTCCTACATTGCGAGCATATTCTTTACTATAGGAGCCACCAGGGAAGCCAAACTTATCTCATAGATATAAGTAGAATCTTTGCTAACAGCTATAGAGAATAGAAGTTGGAAAAAACAGGTATTGGGTCTAAACAAGCTGGGATTCAGGGGAGACTAGAGCTATACTTTTAGAACTTAGTGGGTCTGAGGGGAGATGGAGTACAGGCCTGGGAAACAGGGCCAAGTTCTCAGTGGGATGCTCTTGTCTGTGGCGGGGAAGGGTGGGGGGCTTGCATGTGACAAGGTCAGCTTCCTGCAGCTGCATCACATATTATCACAGTGGAGTTTTTTTCTTACAGTAATAAAAGTTGTGAATTTCCAGATTATCTATACATATTCAAAATACATCCATCAGTTCAGTCCAGTTCAGTTCAGTCGCTCAGTCATTCCGACTCTTTGCAACCCCATGAATCACAGCACGCCAGGCCTCCCTGGCCATCACCAACTCCCGGAGTTCACTCAAACTCATGTCCATTGAGTCGGTGATGCCATCCAGCCATCTCATTCCCTGTCGTCCCCGTCTCCTCCCACCCCCAATCCCTCCCAGCATCAGACTCTTTTCCAGTGAGTCAACTCGTCACATGAGGTGGCCAAAGTATTGGAGTTTCAGCCTTAGCATCAGTCCTTCTAATGAACACCCAGGATTGATCTCCTTTAGAATGGACTGGTTGGACCTCCTTGAAGTCCAAGGGACTCTCAAGAGTCTTCTCCAGCACCACAGTTCAAAAGCATCAATTCTTCGGCGATCAGCTTTCTTCACAGTCCAACTCTCACATCCATACATGACCACGGGAGAAACCATAGCCTTGACTAGACGGACCTTGGTTGGCAAAGTAATGTCTCTGCTTTTTAATATGCTATCTAGGCTGGTCATAACTTTCCTTCCAAGTGGAGAAATAACTCCAGAAAGAATGAAGGGATGGAGCCAAAGCAAAAACAATACCCAGTTGTGGATGTGACTGGTGATAGAAGCAAGGTCTGATGCTTTAAAGAGCAATATTGCATAGGAACCTGGAATGTTAGGTCCATGAATCAAGGCAAATTGGAAGTGGTCAAACAGGAGATGGCAAGAGTGAACATCGACATTCTAGGAATCAGTGAACTAAAATGGACTGGAATGGGTGCATTTAACTCGGATGACCATTATATCCACTACTGTGGGCAGGAATCCCTTAGAAGAAATGGAGTAGCCATCATGGTCAACAAAAGAGTCTGAAATGCAGTACTTGGATGCAATCTTATAAATGACAGAATGATTTCTGTTTGTTTCCAAGGCAAACCATTCAATATTACTGTAATGCAAGCCTATGCCCCAACCAGTAACACTGAAGAAGCCGAAGTTGAACGTTCTATGAAGATCTACAAGACCTTTTAGAACTAACACCCCCCAAAAATACATCCATAATATATTTTAAATCCTGACAAATTAATTTTGGATCGTCCCTTTTAATAAACCTAAAATTTTAAATCTGTATTTATAATAATCGTACACAGGTGGTACAATGGTAAAGAACAGGTAAAAAGTAGGAAATGGCATTGAACTCCAGTATTCTTACCTGGAATATTCCATGGACAGAGGAGCCTGGTGAGTTACAGTCTATGGGGACGCTAAGAGTCAGACACAACTGAGCACTCATGCATTATACAACATATATGGCTGGGTTGCAAGGGATCTGTGATTTTCCCTGAAATTATATGTAAAACTATGTGCACATGTGTATTTTTCTAGAGAGGGTCTGTAGTTTCATCAGATTCAAATCTATGACACTAAAATTTGACCTCATAAATAAATAATTAAAAATTGATAATAAGACTTAGGAGGAGGAGGCTTGGAACATTCTGCCCTAACCTCTCCCATTATCTCAGTATAATAGACTCCCTGCCCTTTCTTGGGGAGGAGGGAGTTCCTCTCCTGAGCCAGAGGAAGGGGTGGGTAGGCACCCTCCTTTCTGTTTTTATCTAATAAAATACTAACCTGCCCTGAGCTTCTGTTATTGGGGGAGGGGTCCCCTAGGGGTCCCCTGGGCCAGGTGGTGATACCTCTCCCTCAACGTGTTCCTCATTTCCTTCCCACCACCACCACAAGGACCCCCAAGGCTGCCTCCTCCTCTCTGATCAGAGGCAACACCAGACGGGGTTAGCAGGCACGGCAAATTCAATTTGTTAAATGAAATTGTATTTTATGCCCCCCAAAAAATTGAAAAGCTAAACTCCATAAGAAGAACTTTTTCCCCTCAAAGATTAGAGTTTTTAGCATAAGTTCTGACATAAATATATTGCACTTACATCAAGAGCCACAGATTGCTTGGCCCATGACTTCTTCACTTGATCATACATAATTGTATTGTTGATGCCAAGGCCGCAAAAGATGACAAAAGCCTAGGAAAGAGAGAGTTCATTAATTAAAAATTGCAATAATTCATTGGCATAATCTAATATAAAAGCAGACAGGCATCAGGAATGGGCCTGAAAATATAATTTTATTGTACACAGAGGTAGGCCTTAGGGAAATATGTACATTAAAATTCTTAATTACTATTGTCATGTAAAGTCATGCTCAAAATTCTACAAGCCAGGCTTTAGCAATATGTGAACCGTGAACTCCCAGATGTTCAAGCAGGTTTTAGAAAAGGCAGAGGAACCAGAGATCAAATTGCCAACATCCGCTGGATCATGAAGAAAGCAAGAGAGTTCCAGAAAAACTTCTATTTCTGCTTCATTGACTATGCCAAAGCCTTTGACTGTGTGGATCATAATAAATGTGGAACATCCTGAAAGAGATGGGAATACCAGACCACCTGACCTGCCTCTTGAGAAACCTGTATGCAGGTCAGGAAGCAACAGTTAGAACTGGACATGGAACAACAGACTGGTTCCAAATAGGAAAAGGAGTACATCAAGGCTGTATATTGTCACCTTGCTTATTTAACTTATATGCAGAGTACATCATGAGGAATGCTGGGCTGGAAGAAGCACAAACTGGAATCAAGATTAATGGGAGAAATATCAGTAACCTCAGAAATGCAGGTGACACCACCCTTATGGCAGAAAGTGAAGAGGAACTCAAAAGCCTCTTGATGAAAGTGAAAGAGGAGAGTGAAAAGGTTGGCTTGAAGCTCAACATTCAGAAAACAAAGATCATGGCATCTGGTCCCATCACTTCATGGGAAATAGATGGGAAAACAGTGGAAATAGTGTCAGACTTTATTTTTTTGGGCTCCAAAATCATTGCGGATGCTGACTGCAGCCATGAAATTAAAAGATGCTTACTCCTTGGAAGGAAAGTTATGACCAACCTAGATAGTATATTAAAAAGCAGAGACATTACTTTGCCAACCAAGGTCCATCTAGTCAAGGCTATGGTTTTTCCCGTGGTCATGTATGGATGTGAGAGTTGGACTGTGAAGAAAGCTGATTGCCGAAGAATTGATGCTTTTGAACTGTGGTGCTGGAGAAGACTCTTGAGAGTCCACTGGACTGCAAGGAGATCCAACCAGTCCATTCTAGAGGAGATCAATCCTGGGTGTTCATTGGAAGGACTGATGCTAAGGCTGAAACTCCAATACTTTGGCCACCTCATGCGATGAGTTGACTCACTGGAAAAGACTCTGATGCTGGGAGGGATTGAGGGTGGGAGGAGAAGGGGACGACAGAGAATGAGATGGCTGGATGGCATCACCGACTCTGTGGACATGAGTTTGAGTGTACTCCGGGAGTTGGTGATGGACAGGGAGGCCTGGCGTGCTGTGAATCATGGGGTTCCAGAGAGTCGGACATGACTGAGCGACTGAACTGAACTGAACTGGATTGTCATGTAACAGCTTCATCGCTCACACTGCATAAGAGAAAAATTATTAATTTAATGTTATTGTGAAGAAATAACTTTATACATTTAGAAACATATAGTCCATTTAAATGTTGTTTTACTTTATTTAGGTTGTGAACTGATTTTAGTCATTTCATTCCATTTAACCAAAAGCAGCCTCTTTCAAAAGCTAGGGTAAAAAAGTTTGGTAAAGCAACCAAGTGATTTGAACCAGTTAGTAAAGAAGCTCCGACGTACTCTCAGCTAGGGACACACAATCATGGGGTTTTCATGTTGGCTACTGGTGCAAAGTCTACCAGGAAGCCTGTTCAAGGCTAACCTCTCCAGCTGAGGGCAGACAGGAGTAAATGAATGGAAGCCTGGAAACAGAAGAGAGGGGATGGCAGTGCACTAGGCAGAGCTGGTTAGAGGTCTCAAGGCTGAACACACACGAACAAGAAAAAGATAAAAGACAATTTACACTTCAGAGAGAAGAAGAAGGCAATTCAGTTCCCAAAAAACCAATCAATTAGGATAAAAAAAACACCTGATTCATGAAAAAGAGAATCAAATCTTACCTAAACACTGATACATTCTTTAAATCTTCCTTTAAATTTCATCACGCTGTCAAAGTATAATGAATAAAAATTGTCAATTAATAATTATTTTTCCTTCCTCATGTGGCCAAGCTGTAACCAGGAGACTACTACTGACTCAGCTATAACCCCTGGTTCAGACATTTATTTTCTTACCTCGAAAAGTCGTTGATCGGCATCATCGAAAGGTTTCCCATCGAGTCTATTTAACACTTGAGCCACTCCTGTGAGAAGAGGTTGGGAGATGTGGTCATTTTTGACACTGGACATCATTTTCCTACAGTACAGTAAGATGACTCTAGCCTCCTTTAAGTGCAGACACTCAGCTTAATCCCAGGTTGCTCTAACACCTGCTGCCTGTGTGAGAGCAGATGTGAGGTGTACAGGGATGCAGTCCATTTTCCAGTTCTGATATCCAGACCAGGACTCAGTGAAGCCTGGAGTTCTACCAGGTATTAACCAGATTCCCAAAAAATGGTTTTCAAGATGACTGTGTACAATAATTGATAAATCATGGTGTACACATATATACACAAGTCACATACATATATATATACACACATATATGTGTGTGTGTGCTCAGTTGTGTCCAACTTTTGTGACCCCATGGACTGTAGCCTGCCAGACGCCTTTGTCTGTGGAATTTTCCAGGCAAGAATACTTGAGTGAGTTGCCATTTCCTTCTCCAGGGGAGCTTCCTGACCCAGGGATCAAACCTACATCTCTTGAACCTCCTGCACTGGCAGGAAGATTCTTTACCACTGTACCTCCTGGGAAGCTAATTATATAAATATACAAGTTTAAAAAGTATATAATTAAAATGTTTTCAGTTCTCTGAAGCATAGTGCTTGAATGAAGCAGCATGGCACAGTGATTAAGAGCATAGGCTCTGGAGTTAAACAGCCTTGGTTTGAACTTCAACTCCATTGTTAGTAGTGTTACTGTGTTAGCACATTACCTAACTTAACACTGAATTTCTTCATTGGTAAAATGAGGATTAAAATGTTAACTATCTTAGTGGGTTATAAAGATTCAACAAGATAACATTTGAATAATGTTTGTAAAGCATATTGCTCCACATGGAGAGAACATTCAAGAAATGTTAAGAATTATGATACAGTTAACCTTCAAAGGAAGGCTAGTTTTGTTGCCTGCTACCAATGGGGCTAAACTAGTTTTATGGAATTTAACTTATGTGGGTCTTCTTTCCAAAGTTCACGTCCAGCATTATACTAGATGTTTCAGGCATGACCCAGAATCATGGCACTATCAAAGCACACAAGTTTAACTAGAAAAAAATCAATAATCTTGAAAACATTCCCTTGTGTCCCTATTTAGTATATGTATATATACACACATATATATATACATATATAACTAAATGCTTTTATTTTTAAAAAACACCTCACTTCCCATCAGGGAGCTGTGTCATCATATGGTAGAAGACATATATAATAAAATACAAACCTTTTAATGTGTAACAGGCAAACTACAGTCTTTGTTGTGAAAGAAAACAGATGTTTACACTTAGGAATGAAATGTAAGACTGTTTGTGAGATTGCCATTGGACATCTACAGATAATGCAGACTGTTTCTCGTGGACTTTCTTTTCTCATTAAACTTAAATATATTTGGGGACTTCCCAAGGTGGTCCAGTGGTTAGGATTCCATTCTTCCACTGCAGAGGGAAGGGGTTCCCTCATATGGGAACTAAGATCCAGCATGCTACAGTACAGCCAAAACAAACAAGCAAACCTTAAATATATTTAAAACTTGACACATGATGTAATTTAATGCTTTGTACTAGAGATTCAAATTCTCAAATCTTAGAATATTCTTTATGTTCAAAAATACTAATATTTTCTGCAAATTAAGAAAACTGATGAAAAAATTCTCTTAGAATTCAAGCGTTAATATTTATAGAAAACTAAATCCTTTGGTAAGTCCAATATCTTAGAGTTTAAGAAGCAGCCTTAGGGTGAAGGGAAGAGACAAATTTATATTAGTTCCCAAATGTATTAGTTACTTTATGTCTATTAGAAGAAAGACGCATTTTCATTATGCTTAAACAATTACTGTCTCCCCCCTTCTTGACTTTAACTAATGACCCCTTCTTGCTTAACTTTAGGTTTGAGATTTTCCAGAATGAATTTTTGAGGGAAAGAAAAGGAGCAGGGAGGGAGAGAAAAATTGGAAACTGTTGTGACCCACAGTTTCCGCATTCAGGGGAAAGTGTAACCTGTGGAACCATCGCGGCAGAAAGACACATTCCAGTCTATGCCTTTGCATTTATCCCATGTGTGAAAGCATAGATGTAAACATACAGATGCACTAGGATTAAGAAGCCTGAGTTTTATTTGGGACCCTGCTAATAAGGCACTTATGAGCTTATTCAAATCTTTTCTCTCTCTTTGGGCCTCAATTTCCACAGAGTAAGATAAAAGAGTTCAGTTAGCTGCTTTCTGAAATTCCCACCAACTTCAAAATGATTGGTTCTTATTTAAAGGAATAAATATTTGTGCATTGTCCTGCTTAATGTTGATTCATCAGGAATCTTCACTTGTGAGATTACACAAAAGTATGAAACATAAGTTGATGAGTCCTGGACATGAAAAAGGGTACCTTTGAAAAACAGATAGATATACTTTAAATTGCATTTTTGTTTTAATAAAAGAAGTTTTATAATTTAGGTAATGCCTTACCAATTATTTGGTGGTTGCTATTCCAAATAGGTACACAGAGAACCGATCTTATGTGAAAACCAGATATCTGGTCAGCCTAGGACATAAGAAAGTAATTAATTAAATATTTAAAAAAAATTTAAAAATTAAATTAAATATTATCTACCCATTTCTGACATGGCTTACCACTCTTCATAACAGGTGTTGAAAAGTAACTTTTAAAAAGACATAATTTTAATGCATATCCTTGCCTGTGTCTTTTCAGTTAAAATATCACAATGTACATCCCAAAGAAATCAAGCCATAGCATTATTTATACTAATGATATACTAGAAATAACCTGAACATTACACTGGAGGAAGTTGGTTAAGTAAATCACAGCACAGTAGAATATTATCCATCTAATTAAGATCATGCTGTAGAAGAATATTTATAAACAGGGAAATGTTTAATATATTAAGTGCTACTAGTCTTAATGCCTGTGGGTGTACAAATACATATTATGCACACTGGAAAATCCTGGAAAAATTATAAGCATAATAGTTGCCCTTGAATTGTTTGTCCATGGAAGTGCTTGTTTCTTTGCTTTTAAAATAGACTTTATTTAAAATAAATATATAGGTTCATAACTAGTGAGATCAAATACAGAGTTCCCACATACCTTCCACTCCCATACATACACCCCTCACTATCAATATCCCTCACCAGAGTGGTACATTTGTTGCAACTGATGAACCCACACTGATTCATCATTATTACTCAAATTCCATAGTTTACATTAGAGTTCATGATTGGTACTGTACATTCTATGGCTTTTAACAACTTTATAATGCCACATATCTACCATTATAGTATCATACAGTGTAGCTTCACTGCCCTAAAAGTCCTCTGTCTGCCACCTACTCACCTACCCATCCCTCTGGCAATCACTGATCCTTTTTTCTTCCAGCTCTATTGAGGTATAATTTACAAAACTGTAACTTATTTAAAGTGTGCAACATGATGATTTGATAGATGTATATGCCGTGAAAGAACTCTGCCTATGGGAGTTTTATTAACTACTGTTTCTATATTCTAAATTTTAGATAATGAATTACCTGTATACAAGAGAAAAGGTTATTTTCTAAATAGAGCTAAAGGGGAACAATGGTGTCCAATGGTGCAGAACAGTCAAATAGGAAAAGTGCTGAAAATGGGCTACTGGCTTTAGTGACACAAAAGGATGGCTGAAGGCAAAGACAGTCAAGGGAAGAAGGAATGGGATCAGGAACAGAAGTTAAGTGGTTAGTTCTGGAGGAGAGGAGGCCACAATGAGTGAGCAGAGCTAGAGTCCCGCATGGGCTAAGCCCAGGAGGAGGGGAGAGGAGACTGAGAACGTGAGAATGTTTCTAAGTCGTTTCCACTGTGGCTGAAGGAGAGAAGTGGGGCAGCACCAACTGGCTGAGAACAGGGAAGAGAGGGTGGTGACAGTTTTCTTGCTGATGAGCCCAACAAGACGGGAGAGGGGAAGAAAAGAGGATGACAGTGTGATGAGACTGAATTTTCTGATGTTAAGATCATTACAGCAATTCTCTGGTTGTCTGTTTGTGGCTATGGCCGTTGTTTCTGGAAAGTTAAGCTAATTTAGGTTAGTTTATATGACTACAGCTCCGGGAGTTGGTGATGGACAGGGAACCCTGGCGTGCCGCAGTCCATGGGGTTGCAAAGAGTCGGACACGACTAAGCGACTGAACTGAACTGAACTGTTATGACTACATAAGATAGCAAGGCCTGGGAGTGCCTGGGGATCCCTCTGTAGGGATTGAAAGAGAAGGAGATGGGAGATGAAGCCCACCGTAGAAGCACAAGACCTTGAAAAATGAATGCCAGACAGGGTAAAGAGGAATAAGAAAGTGTGGAGGAATCACCTCTGTGTATCAGGCAACCCAAGTCTGCAGATGGCATCAGTCAATGAGCTCAAAAATATCTGTTGGCCTCTCAATCCTGACCAAGTCCCCAAAACTCTTTATGCCTCAATTTTGTTATCAATGTTTATCTCTTACACGCCAAACTATTAACACTGGTTATCTCCAGATGTTGGCATTAGAGCACCTTCTCATCATTTCTTCTTTCTGCTTTTTCTTATTTTCCAGGTCATTTTATAAGAATATGTGTGTGAAAGGGCTTCAAACTGTGTAAGATGTTTTGTCATCAAAATAATATTACTAGTAAAAGAGAACACCTTTCCAGAAATAATTGCTCCATTGTTCCACAGGTTCCCTGCTCCATCATTCTTAGATTAAAATTTACACCATTAGAATCTTAAATGTTAGGCCATGTGAGACTAACTAGCCTTTCCAGGAGGCACAGAGTCGGACACAACTGAAGTGACTTAGCAGCAGCAGCATTAAAATAAATGTATTATCTAGGGGTGCCTAGTTCTTTCCAATTAAAGATGCATATACTAAAAATTTTGCTTAGTCTCTATCCTCACTGGGTCTTTCCAGTTAATGGATATAATTTAAGACTGTTTACCTCATGGAGCCATCAAAATATACTGTCGTATTTTCTAGACTCTCAAAGGCACTCAAAGGCAATGTTAAAAGAATTGGTGATAACATAATATTATTCATTACTGTGCAATCTGTTTTCTTTCCCTAGAACGATATGTGCAACTTTAATAGTAATCTAAGGTAATATTTTACCCCTCAAATGCCAATCTACCAGTGGGAAATTCTGGCTCTAGGAAAAGTGAGGGAGATGTTCTGAGTCAGTCCCCTGACTTCCCTGAAACAAAGGGACATTTCTTTATGCCAATCTCATCTGCATGTAGGCTTCTAGAACACTGCCAACAAATGATTCCTTAAATTCCTGAAAAAAGCACTCCTCAAAAATGACCAACCTTTGGGATTAAAGCAGAGGCATCATATCCACCACTGATGCACTGAAATCTGACTTAGAACTATGGGACCCCATACTTACAGTTTCCCCATTGGACACCTTATTCAAGTCTCAGTAACCCTGCTGACTCTGCTTGCCCTCCTGGTCATCTGTAAATCCAGTATCCATTGTCCAGTCTTCCCTACCAAACCCTATTCTCTGGAAAGGCTCTCGAACTGGTTTACGCTAAGTATCAGCAACTGAGAGATTACCGGGAGCAAATACACCTTGGCAGATTCACAGAGCCCTGTCTCTTAATGGTTCCATTTCTGCACATTTCCTTTTGTAATGGAAGCATAACTGATAGGCCAGAAGGCATTGTAAAGTATGAAAAAGGAGCTGTCCTGCCGGGCTAGCACTCAGCATCCCAGACTGCAGCAGGGCTTTGCTGTGGAGATCTGGCAGGTGAAAGGAGCTTTAATGCTCTAAGTCTAAGGATCTCAGAGCATGAAGCCCCATTATCCTTAAGTGCTACATGGCAAGGGGAAGAGCTATTGACTTCTCTATAACAGGCTTTAATAAAAAAAAAAGAAAGAAAGAAAGAAAGAACTTTACAGGGAAGAACTGCATGAGACTGAAGAATGCCAGACTTAACGTCCTGACACCTCAGATTTAACTGTGTAACTCTGGAGATGAGTTCCCCATGGCAGAGGAGAGTTGGGTGCTGACGGATTTTCCACCACTCCTGAATCTGTAACACACAGACCACCAAACCATCCGTGCATAAGACTTGCCCTACTTCTTAGTTACTTTCTGCCATTCCCCTTGCTGAACGCTTTTTTTTTGTTTAAATGTTGGGTCCAATTGTTCATTTTTGTTGCAGGCAGAAAACAAACTCTTCATGAAATGGCTCGGAAAACTCTTTACCCATAACTATACAAATGGAGGGAAATATTAAATTAAGCAACAGAATAGTACACCTTATATTGACTAAATAATAGCTGGCTGTGCATTAGCGTACTTGTTTTAAGGTGTTCTTTTGATCTAGTATAAAAAAAAAGGGCAGAAAGCTGCACAGATGATGTGCTACAGTGCAACGAATTACTGCGAGTTGAGTTCACAAGCACAATGCCTTCTAAAGGCAAGGCCAGAATAAATATTTCACGGTGAAGGTGTTTATAAATACAGAATGTGCTTCAAGAAGCCACATGATACAAGGGCAGGTCATCTGCAAATGGTTTATATGCATGCTGCTGGGACAGTCTCAGACAAGGATCTTAGAATAAAATTCAACCAAAAGTCTGTGCTGGCAAGGGCAATAGAAAATAATCCATCTGAATGCCTCAAAGATACAGCAAGGCAAGTTAGTGCACTTAGATCTTGCATTATCTAAATTCTGGTTTTGAGTGGCAGTTTATAGTTTTTAGAAGGCTCATAATAGCCTGATAAAATATAATTTCACAAAAGATATAAAAGGTCTAACACTTTTAAACATCTTTATAATTTTCATGATTATAAAAATAATATATACATTTGTGAAATCTTTAAGTTGAAATCAAAAGCCATAATCTTGCCATCTCTAGAAATGGCAACTATTAACTATTTGGGATAAGTTCTTCTGGATCTTTTCCTGAAAATATCTAATATGTTACATATCTATTTATAACATATTCAATAATACATAATTATTAATAAATAACAGATAATATGTTCAACAATACTGAACAATATTCAACAGTAATGCCTATTAGTTTTTAGGGATACATCAGTGAGTAAAACCAACAAAATTCTTACCTTTCTTGAGCTCACATTCCAGTGAGAGAAGACAGATGGTAAACAATACAAAAAACATATACATAAATTATATGTGACATATACATAAAATTATGGGGGAAAAGTAGAGCAGGATAAAAGGGATTAGAAATCCAAGGGTGCCAGACCTTACTAACAGATAATATTTGAGTAATGACCATAAAAACTAAGGATGTGATCCGTGCAGATATTGAAGGAAGAGTATTTCAGTACGAAAGCCCTGAGGTAACTGTGTGAGTGGCATGTTCTAGGAATAACAAGGAGACCAGTGTGGCTGGGGAAGTGTGAATGAGGTCTGGGGATAGACAGTGAAGCAACACGTTGTGTAAGGCATTGTACGGCTCTGAAAGAATTGTGGATTTGGATTTTACTCTAGTGAAACGAGACCGTGAAGAGTTTGTGAGCAGAGTTGTGATACAAAATACTTAAAAACTTTAAACCTCTGGCTAATGTATTAAGAACAGGGTGTGGAGGGAAAGAGTGGAAGCCAAGCAGTAGATTATGAAGTTATATCCATGAAATAGGCCAGAGATGATGGTGGCCCGGATCTGGGTGGTAGCAGCTGAGTGTTGAGAAGTGGTCAGACTTTGGATAAATTCTACAGGTAGAGCCAATTGCACTTCCTAATGAGGTAGATTCATGGGGTTGCAAAGAGTCAGACACAACCGAGCGACTGAACTGAACGAGGTAGACGTGCAGCACACGAGAACCATGCCTATAACACTTTTGGCACAAGCACCAGGAAGGACTGAGTTGCCTTGATAAAGACAGGGAAACAGAAAAGCAAGCTTGGCAGAAAAAAGATGGTGAGCTCTGTTTTGGACATGTTAAGTTTAAGGTGTCTTTTAGAAAAATATGTGTGTGTGTGTATATACACACACCCACATATATTATTCTGTATATACTTTCAAACATTATTCTAAACTTGCTTCTCTATGTTTGCTTTTATTCTTGTGGACACTTTTTCATATCAGGACATACAGATTATTTCATGGGATACTTTGTATAGACGCAAGTGTAGTCTTTACTATGCTGTGGTAGGCAGGATTCTAAAGGCGGCTGCTAAGATTCACACGTGCCCACTCTCCATTTTGGGCAGATCTGGTGTAATCCCCGTTCCTCAAGTATGGGTGGGCAGGGCCTATGAATATGACTGGACTGTCAGTTCCTGGATTAGGTCATGTTATAAGGCAAAGGTGACGGCATAGCTATCTCTGTGAGTACATAAGTCACTCCTGGCATTATGTGAGCCTTTGTGACAGCCAAATGGCATTCCTCCTCTTGGCTTTGAAGAAGTAAGCTGCCACGTTGTGAGAGGGCCATGTGGCTTGTACCTGAGGGCAAGCTCAAGGAGCTATGAGAGACTTTTGGCCAGCAGTCAGTAAGAAAATGGGAACCTCAGTCTGCAACTGTAAGGAACTCAATTCTGCCAACAACCTGAACAGGCTTTGAAAAGAATGCCAAGACCAAGTAAGAATGCCACCTGGCTAGCTCCTGCTTTCCACCCCATGAGACCCTAGCAGAGAAACCAACGATGCCATGCCAGAAACCGTGAGATAATAAACAGATGTTTGCCTTAAGCTTCTACATTTCTAGTCATTTGTTACACAGCAAAAGAAAATTAACATACATGATATTCCTGTCAATGTCTTTAGAAGCCAAGCATGGATACCTCCACCGTGGAGCAAATGACTGATTAGACTACAAAATGCACTACCATAATAACCCATGAAAATGAGTGTTTCTTGAGTCACTATAAGTAAGTATAATCAGTTATATTTAATAGGTTGTCTCTGTTTTTCTTTTTGAGAATTGCAGAACCTTGTAATAGAACAAACATACAGTAATCTTCATAAGACTACAGAATTTAAATGCCAGAAATTTGATTCTGGCTTAGTAACTATCTTATATAACCATTCTGTCATAATTTTCCACACATAAATCAAAGAGTTTGGCCTTAAAAACAAGCATGCTATCAAGCCCAGCAGGCACCACTCTTAGGAGTCAACGCAAACAGCCAGGCAGAAGGCAAGTAATCACTGTGCCTCGCTGGCTAAGCCGCTCTGTTCACCACAAGGAGGGAACCCAATTAAAGATTTAAAGCAGTCACAAAGAGAACACGCAGCAGGTGGCCAGTGATGACTACTTGCCCCTCAGCTCTCACAGCAAGCGCCTGACAGCACCTGGGAGGAGGTTTCCATCATATTAACGACATCCCTTTGTAGATTCCATCAAAAAGAGGACTGACAGTTTCACAACTGAGATTTCAAAATAGCGAAGACAAAGAGGGCTTCCCAAGTGGCCCTAGTGGTGAAGAATCCACTTGCCAAGCAGGAGAGCTGGGTTCGATCCCTGGGTGAGGAAGATGCCCTGGAGGAGGGCATGGCAACCTACTCCAGCATACTTGCCTGGAGAATGCCATGGACAGAGCAGCCTGGCAGGCTACAGTCAACAGGGTTGCAAAGAGTCAGACATGACAAAAGCAACTTAGCACACACACAGGGAAGGCAAAGAAGTTAGAAATAAAGCCTCTACTTTAACAGCACACCTAAGGCAAACCTTGACGGAATAAATCCTCTGATTAGCCACTGGATTTTTGTTGTATGTTTTAAAGATTGGTGGGTTGCTTGGACCTGGACAGTAGCCAGCTCCCAAAATCTGATCATCTCTTATGTGCATAGGTGGGCTTCCCTGGTTGCTCAGCGGGAAAGAATCTGCCTGCAATGCAGGAGATGCAGGTTTGTTCCCTGGGTTGGGAGGATCTCCTGGAGAAGGAAATAGGAACCCACTCCAATATTCTTGCCTGGGGAATCCCATGGAGAGAGGAGCCTGGAAGGCTACAGATCATAGGGTCACAAAATAGTCAGACATGACTTAGTAACTGAACAACAACAACGTACATAGGTAGCCTGGCCCCTGGATAACTGGCCGGCCACTCTTGTGAAGAGCCAGGGTCACATATGGCCGGTCCCTATGTGGGAGGATATGGTGAACATCCCCCCAGGGGCCATAGAACATGTGTCCAGCCTTGTACATCTTTGGAGCTAACATGTGCTATTGTTCTTCTCTGGCTAGGCAGGTAAAGACCTGGCTTTCTTGAAGACCTACAAGTCATCAGATTATTGCCACCATCTCTTCTTTACTGCCAGTGAACAATCATGCTTTATTCCTCTCTTTAGCTAGAGACTTTCCTCTTCTTCCCCACTGTGTCTCTGGAGGAAGAGGACATTCATGTTGGTTTGTCCATGATTAAGATCTGCTCATCTGTGGTTGCGTATAAAGATGTTCTCATTTAGAGAAAGGACCTGCCTCCAGCACTCCCTCAGAACCAAAAGCCTAGTCCTCAACCAGATTAAAATCTTTACCTGACATTTAAATATTTATATAGTTATAGGAGTACAACTATAAGCATGATTTGCAAAACATTTATACAGAATTTTATATGCTACAATATGTATGCCTAAGACTACCCAACTGGTGACTGGGGCAGATAGGACAAAAATGTTCGTCTGCTGGCCACAAGTTCACATCTCTGTGGAGAGAGAAAAGACAGAATGGTGACCCTGTATTCCAGGCAGCCCCTGAGTAGATGGTCCCCCTGAGAGGCCACTTAGGGAGAAAGGAGTGAACTAGGTACCAGATGGTCCATAGGCTGTTCTGTGCCCTGTCTCAAGGAAGCTGTGTGGCCTTAGGCAAGTCACTTCAGCTTTCTGAGCCTCTGCTTCTCATAAGGAAATCTCTAATATCCATATTAACTGCAAGTTGATGCATCTACAGTATGAAACCCCAGAAATAAGGCCAATCCACTAGGGGATAGCTCTATTCCAGTTCACTACTACTGATTGGGGTCCTTATTCATGTTCAGTGAAGAGAATTCAAATGGCCAGGATTACCCAGTGAGCCACTGAGAAACGTATGAAGGATACCAGTGCTCAGAATAGACTTATGTTGAGAAAAGCTGTAAGAAAAAATAGGAAATGCTTTGAAAAGGATTCCCCATAAAACTTCTCTGCAAATTATCATTTTTGTTAACCAGTTTCAAATTATTTGGGGAAGTCAGTAATGTAGAGAATATAAAAGCACACACTTTCTCCAATGGAGATACCTACTGGAGATAATCCACGAATCCTATATTTTAAAAATGATTTCCTTTCTACCACTGATAAACAGATTTATTGTAATTACTGGGAAAAACTATGGAGCCGTGTACCAGACTTAAGAGAGGTCTCAAACCTCTGCAAGAAGACAGCACAGTTCTAAAAGGTACCCTCTACCTCTAAGATAATCCTAGAATTCAGTTCAGTTCAGTTCAGTTCAGTTGCTCAGTCATGTCCGACTCTCCGCTACCCCAAGAACCACAGCACGCCAGGCCTCCCTGTCCAACACCAACTCCAGGAGTTCACTCAAACTCATGTCCATCGAGTCGGTGATGCCATCCAGCCACCTCATTCTCTGTCGTCCCCGTCTCCTCCCGCCCCCAATCCCTCCCAGCATCAGAGTCTTTTCCAGTGAGTCAACTCGTCGCATGAGGTGGCCAAAGTATTGGAGTTTCAGCTTTAGCATAAGTCCTTCCAATTAACACCCAGGATTGATCTCCTCTAGAATGGACTGGTTGGATCTCCTTGCAGTCCAAGGGACTCTCAAGAGTCTTCTCCAGCACCACAGTTCAAAAGCATCAATTCTTCGGCGATCAGCTTTCTTCACAGTCCAACTCTCACATCCATACATGCCTTTAATGAAAGGGTGAAACAATTCCATTTTGCCTTAGTATTTTTTTACCTTGAGGAAAGTACTATGTTAACGAAAGAACTTATCTGAATTGATGGTCTTTATGTTATGATCTATACCATCTTACATCAGGCTTTGAAAGGAGAAGGTTCATGCCTCTTAGCCTCTCGGGGGAAAGCACTGTGGCTCAGTCTGGAGTCTGTTTCACTCATCATTAACACAAGCAGTTGACACCCATCAGTGAAGCAAAATATTCTTGAAAAGGGAGGAAGCCTAAGCAGATAAATAATTTTCTTTTCCTGGTATGATACAAAATACCCACACCATAACACACATACATTTGTAGGACAAATCTGTTTAGACAGAATTTGCACTCTCTTTCATCTCTACCTGCATTGATTAATTCTTTTCCAATTTTCCTCCTCCACATGAGAAAGGAAATATAAGGAAATTTCAAATTTCAGCACCACTCAAAGAGAACATGTAGAAATCATGATATATTGCCAGATTTTCATTTAAAATTGGTATTTGTTGTGTGGCAGATAGAGAGCATTTTAGGGGGAAGGCCAAGAAATAACGGTGGTCTAGGTACTTGCTTTATTTTATCATAGGGAAGAAAGTGATTTCACAAAATGGTCACTGCTTAACCTACCACAGTTTACTGTCTTCAGACATCATTGCCTCTAACTACTGAATCAGAGCATGAAATTTTTATGTTCAATCCCATAGAACTAACTGTTGCATTTCTGCTCAAAAGCCCAAATTGTTCTTTTTTGTAAATGAGTGAGCAGGCTGTCTTATATTGGAATGTACTGTAAGTGTGGAGGAAAATGTAAATTGACTGTAAATAACTCATCAGGAAGAGATGTGGTAGTCTGCCTGTAGACATAAGGATATGGGATACTCAGGCTCAATGTATTATATTAGCAAGAAGTATTCTTGAGATACTACTTGTTTTTTGCTACATATGCTGTTTTTCATAAGGAAAAAGGGCAATGATTGGGCAAGAACTCTTTATTCTCCTGTTAAAGGTGAAGATACCTGTAGCCTGTGACTGAGCAGGTCACTCTCCTAAGTACAGAAGCTAGAAGAGCTCTTGCACATGTGTACTTGGAGGTACGGACAGGAATGACCAAGAATGTAGTTATGCATGGAACATCATGCAAATGTCCATCATCACTATAGTGGATGAAGTGACACATTCATACAGTGGAATACTTACGAGCATTGAAAATAAATGAACAAATTACAAGTGCTCTTGATTCAGGAATTTATACTGAATTTGAAAAAGCAAGCCATAGAAGAAGACATACAGCATAATTCAATTCATATAAAGTTCAGAGATGTGCAAAACGTGTAATATGTAAAAAATGTAATATATTTGGCAGGGATTCAAACCTACGTGAAGAAGCTATTGTTGTTTAGTTGCTAAGTCGTGTCCAACTCTTTTGCAACCCCATGGACTGTACCTGCCAAGCTCCTCTGTCCATGGGATTTCCCAGGCAAGAATACTGGAGTGGGTTGCCATTTCCTTCTCCAGGGGATCTTCCCGATCCACAGATCGAACTCATGTCTCCTGCATTGGCAGGCAGATTTTTATCACTAAGCCCCTGGGAAGCTCCAATGAAACTATATATAAAAGCAAAAAATTGCTAAATTCAAATTAGGATAATGGTTTACTTCTGTGTGGGAAATAAAGGAGACTGAATTAAGGAAGATCAATACAAGGATTCAGAAGTAATGATTGAGTTCTGTCTCTTAAAGTGGGTAGTGGGCATTTACTCTATCATGTTTTATTGGGAAACCTCATCATGTTTTATTATACTTTTGCATATGTCTTATGAACCAACTTTTAAAACGGTGTAAATATGTTGACTCTTTTTGCTTCCTCAGAATTTGACTTTTGGTCCAAAGCTAAGAGCAGAATAATAGCAATCCATATCAAATTTGCACTATAATTTGGGGTAAGAATCGACCATCATCTCTTAACTATCTAATATAATATGTTGACTTTGTAACAATGAATGGGCAATTAACGATACTGTAATGAGCCTTTCAATTTGTTCAGTACTACTGATGTTAATAATAGAATACTGACATCATTTCTTCATAAAACTGTGTGTTTACAAATCTGTTGTTCAGCATTCTGAAATCAAGAAAGAAAGAAGCATAGCAAAAGGCGAAACTTTATAACATAATTCCTAACCCAATAATAATGCTAATACATATATTGACACCTATAAATCATTTCTGCTCTGCTAGTCACAGAACCAAGATTGGTGGTGTTTTACTTTATAGGAGGAGAACTAAAGTAGTTCAGGACTGTCTACTTTCCCAAGGAAGGTACCTCAAAGCTTAGAAATAATATATCAGAAACTGACGATAGCCAGAGGGTGGTTAGCATTGGGGTAGCTAAGGGAGCACACTGGAGACACCCAACCCAGACAGGGAGCTCGTGAAAGGATGTCCAAGATACAGGCATCTCAGCAAGATGCTGGAGAATAAATAGAAAATACATAGAAGATGTGACCTGGGGGAAGAGAACTCTAGGCAGCTGCAGAAACGTAAATTTCAGGAATTTAAACTTTCCATGCCATGTTCAGTCGCTCAGTCGTGTCTGACTCTTTGTGACCCCATATACTGTAGCCTGCCAGGCTTCTCTGTCCATGGGATTTCCCAGGCAAAAAGACTGGAGTGGGTTACCAGGGATCGAACCCACATCTGCTGCTCCTGCATTGGTAGGTGGATTCTTTACCACTGTGCCACCTGGGAAGCCCATGAAGAAATTTGCAAAGATCTGAATGAAGTTATCAATTTGACCTGGATTCCAACCTCCCCACCATTGTTGCATCCCACCCCAGACACTGGAGACAGCACAGGGCAGGATTCAGAGGCTGGGCTTTAGAGTCTGAGAAACCAGGACTAAATCTCACTTCCAATTAAATGCTCAGTTATCATTACTGATCTAGTCTCGGTTCTGCAGCCAGTGTGATCTTTCTAAAGTATAACTCCTTCTTCTCCCTCATTGATAACTTAACCACTGATTCCCCCTTGCCCATGATAAATACTCAAACTTCTTAACACGTCTTTCAAAGCCTCTGGATGATCTGGCCCCTGCTTTCTTCTCCCGCCTCATCTACCCGGCCCTCTAGCAAAGTTCACTCATCTCTGTCCCCAGACTTCTCATGCTTTCAGCCTTGCCTGAAACACATATCTCATCGCCCTTGCCACCATAACGCTCCTGCTACTATTCAGACCTTAGCTTGGTAACCTAGTAATTTAATCTCCTAACTTACTGAATACACACCACACACACACACATGTGGAGACACTTTATGAGTTCATGTAAATGTATCTATATGACACCCTATACTACCTTAGAATTAAACTTCTGTCAAGCCAGAATCTACATTGTCTTAATATATTCTGCACATCAGCACAATGCACGCCTACATAATTAACATTAAACAGTAACAGAAGCCAACGTACTATTTCTTGGGAGCAATCTTTTAAAATACCATAGCTCTTCTAATATCTATTGGGAAATAATTATGTTACATACACATTTTTATTACTAACCATTTCATTGTTTAACATAAACTATGTTTAATACAAAATGTGCCTGAATGTATTAATTGCATGGGTTTAATTACACGTTTAATATAAAGTGTTCCCCATAGTAAAAGCATCAGGCTAGAGAGTGAAGAGTGTCTTTGCAGTTATGTGTGTAACAGTGAAACACTGAATCCTAATGTCCATCAACACCATAATGGATTTAAAAAATGATGCTGATTCATACAATGGAATACTTTGCAGCAGTGAAAATAAATGAATGAATTAGACACGCATGTGACCCAGGAACATACACTGCATGAAAAAGCAAGACGCAGAAGAATACATTCAGTATGATTCAGTTATACAAAGTTCAGAGGTGTGTAAAATGGAACAATGTAAGTGGCAGGGTCAAATATATGCAGTGACACTATATAGCCATTTTGCCACAAATCAGGGTAAAGAGAGGAAGATTTCCCGTCAGACACAGCATTTATACTCAGTTGTGTCCGACTCTTTGCAACCCCATTGACTTTACAGCCCATGGAATTCTCCAGACCAGAATACTAGAGTGCCTTTCCCTTCTCCAGGAGATCTTCCCAACCCAGGATCGAACCCAGGTCTCCCGCATTGCAGGTGGATTCTTTACCAGCTGAGCCACAAGGGAAGTCCAAGAATACTGGAGAGGGTATCCTATCCCTTCTCCAGCGGATCTTCCCCACCCAGGAATCGAACCAGGGTCTCCTGCATTGCAGGGGGATTCTTTACCAATTGAGCCATGAGGGAAGTCTGTCAGTCAGCAGTAGGCAACACGGAAAGTCAGATTACAGGGGAAAGATTCAGAAGAACTGCCAGTCAACTCAGGAGTTGCTGCGGATTTGTATGATGTTCCTTTGGGGCTCCGGCCAGCAATGCATCCACAGGGTGACAAGGGAACCTTAAAACTGCAACCAGAGGCCTCCTCTTACCTCGGCATCAAAGCGGGGATCCTGGTAGGCGTCACTGATGTTCACCGGAAGGCCCGTGGAAGCCACCAGCTCGGCAACACTGTTATTTATGAGCCAGTCAGAGTACGATGATTTCTCCATGCTTTCTTTGAAACTATCAGAACACCAAGGCAGGCGGAAAGAAAAGAGAAACACATCAGTTTACCTGAAAGCTAACCTGTAAAAGTACTCCCATGGCAGGACTATCCATCCTCATTAAGAAGGGGTATGTGACCTTAGTCACAGAACAATAGCAAGGTAATTAGCAGCAGCTACGTCAAAATGATTTACCTGCTATCTTGTAAAATAATCAGCTCTATGGGTAGAAATTATAGATTCTTTAAGATCCAGAGAAACTCTGGGTTTTATTTAGTCCCCAAAGCAGGCAGAGGTAGAACAGATAATCCGGAAATGACCAAAACTGACAATAAGATGCCAATGCCATGGCATAATAAATTACACTCACCCTCCTAAGCCCACACCTCTTAACAGAGCAGACTAGATGCTTGATACTAGGGCAAATGAAACCCAAGAGTGAGGAAGAATTCAGAAATAAATTGAAAATTTACAAAAGTTTAAGTGTAGCAAAAGAGCATGTCTAGACTCCATCTTAATGTTCTGTAACCATTTTTTGTAGTTTCAGAGTATATTTCTTAACAAAAATACATTTCCTACTTACAAAATCTTACGTTTTAACTCTACCCTTGACCTTAATAATTTAAAATATATCCATGTATGATTTTAACAAGGAATTTTATGTTAAATGATTTTGTTAACTTTCCCCAGTGCCCCTTTCACTACAAAGGTCAAATTTACATAAATGCTGTAAGAATTAGTAAGATTCCCAACTTAATCCCTCCCTTCCATCATTTCTTCCTCCTGTACCCACTGAGCACTGCCAGGAGCTGCAGAAATGCAAACTGGAGTACTGTTCAAATTAGCAACATCGAGGAAGATTTCCTGGAGGGTGTTAGGTTTATGGCTTGGCCAGTAATAATTGAAATTACGTAAATGAATGTAAGTGTACAGGGCAAAGCTTTTCAAGCCACATTCTGTGGAACCCTGGGTTCCTGAAGATGTTAATGAGTGTACTATAGTAAGAATAATAACTTACTGACTTTTTAATCTAAGCTGCAGTGTACATAAGAAAAACACTAAATTCTGTACATAGTCATCGTTATTATGCAATAATGTGTCTGTGTGGAATTTGTGCTGTATTGGGAATGCCAGAAACTGGCATGGAGAGGCCACTGGATACATGAATGAGAGGGAAGCACAGACATTATTTACCACCATTAATACATCTCATCTGTAATGATGACTCATTGGTCTGAGTCTGATAAGTTCAACATGGATTTGTGATGCTTGTTATTCAGTCCTTATTGCATATTAAACGTTACTTGTACATAAACTTATTCCTTACGGATCTCCGGCTGAAAATGAAGGCATTAATAAAAAGCAGAGATGAATTTCTCTGGTGGTGGCTAAATCAAAGAAGTAAAAAGACTGAGGACTTCAAAGAGGAGACAAGCTCTTTATTTTCTCAAACAAGCAAAAGAACAACAAAAAAAGTCCATGTTTTATTTTCTGTTTACTATGCCCATGAGAAGTGAAATTTCACATTGTGCTGCAATGAAAGCAGAATACAGGAAGAAACATGAAAATGCACCTGATATAAGGATCCAATCTAATGAAGTCATTTGTCAGTTTATAAAAGGATGTGATTGAATGCTGATCATTTCTTGCAGAGATTCATCGATCAGTTGATACATTCTGCGCTGCTTGTGTCCCATATTTTTTTTTTTACATCTTCTGTGATGAAGCAGTGTAGAAAGTGCTGACCTACAGTGTGGTGAGAAGAGCTGTGGTGGCACCCTGGGGATGAGCTAGGGAAGGAAACGAGAAAGATATGCAGGGGTTGGGGGAGGCTAAGCAGGGATCTGAGAACTGAGGAAGGTCAATTGGGGCCATAATCAATCTAAGGGCTTCCCTGATGGTTCAGATGGTAAAGAATCTGCCTGCAATGCAAGAGTGAAAGTGAAAGTGTTGGTCACTCAGTCGTGTCCGACTCTTTGCAACCCTATGGACTGTAGCTCACCAGGCTCCTCTGTCCATAAAATTCTCCAGGCAGGAATATTGGAGTGGGTTGCTATTTCCTTCTCCAGGGGATCTTCCCAACCCAGGGATCAAACGTGCGTCTCCTGCATTGCAGGATGATTCTTTCCCATCTGAGCCACCAGGGAGTCCAGCAGTGCAAGGGACAGGGCTTTGATCCTTGTGTTGGGAAGATACCCTTGAGAAGGACATGGCAACCCACTCCAATATTCTTGTCTAGAGAATTCCATGGACAGAGGAGCCTGGTGGGTCACAAACAGTTGGACATGACTAAGTCACTAACACTTTCACAATCAATCTAAGGAGATTCACTGCAGTTTGGAAACACATCAAAAATTTGATTCCTCCATAGGCTGTGTGTGCAGATGAGACAGTGTTAGCTCAGTGGATCTCAGTTGCCATATGCATAACTGCAAAATAACCAGTCAGGTTATTTTAACTCTTTAAATTAGAGTTAAGATCAAGATTAGTTTAAAGTAACAAGAAAATAGTAAAGAAATCCTTTAGTTTGAATTTTTCTAGGACCAGGCGCATAGGAAGCTTGGGTTTTTAAGTGAGTTTCCTGTAAAGAGCTACAGTTTGATTCCTCTTCCTCAGTGGTATCTTGAATCCAAGTGTGAGACTCACACTGACTCAAAGAGAACTTCATGAGCCATACTGACCATGGGGGGATAAAAGAGAATTGTCCTATTGCACAAAACACATAATTCCTGAAATGTGGCTGTCCCTGAAATGAGGCCCAGTGAGTAAATATAAACATTAGGGTCGACAAGGTGCCAAGCAGCATAGGAGAGAAATCGATACGAGTAAAATAATCAGACAAATAAAATACCCCAGGACGAGGAAACTCAGGACGAGGAAACTCACCATGTGGAAACTCACCATGTTTAATTGTCTGAAAAACCTCTCTCAACTAAAGGTTCAAACATAGAAAACTGTATGAAAATAAATATAAGACTATTTTTTGGAATTAATTCTCAAAATGAGTCTCTAAATTAGAAGACAACATATCTGAATAAAATAATGTTAATCATTAGACTGTGTATGTATTGATGGTTTTGTTCTCAAGATCAGAGAGACTGATTTCCTTTAGGATTGACTGGTTTGATCTCCCTGCAGTCCAAGAGACTCTCAAGAGTCTTCTGCAGCACAATTCAAAGGCATCAATTCTTTAGTGCTCAGCTTTCTTTACAATCCAACTCTCACATCCATACATGACTACTGGAAAAACCACAGCTTGGACTAGATGGACCTTTATCAGCAAAGTAATGTCTCTGCTTTTTAATACACTGTCTAGGTTTGTCATAGCTTTTCTTCCAAAGAGCAAGCGTCTTTTAATTTCATGGCTTCAGTCACTGTCCACAGTGATTTTGGAGTCCAAGAAATGAAAATCTGACAGTTTCAACTTTTCCCCCTTCTATTAGCCATGAAGTGATGAGACTTGTCTTTCCTAGAGACTCCCAGTACTTCACTCTTTCAAGAATGACCATTAGTTGGGCTGCTGCAAAATGCTGGAAAGTCATAGGTGAATCTTGGGTGAAGTGATCTATAAGGGTCTTTTCTTTTATTCTGACAAAGGGGAATTGATACATGGGAACCCATCCATATACACATGGTCTCCTCAACACCCCCGCCCCCACCTGTACAGAATGAGATATAAAGAGAAGCTAAAAAGCCCCCACCTTCAGGAAGCTCACAAGCAATGACAATGGACTGTGATGCCCTAAATGAAGATGTAAAGACATTATGGGAACAGAGTAAAGAAGGATCAGTTCTGTCTAGGCTGGGAATGATATCTGGGAACTACTTCACAAAGGAACTTGGTATAAGCTGATCTTATAAGGAGGATAAGTTAAGAGTCATCTGGCAGAGAAAGAAGGTAAAAGCAATTCAGACAAAACCATAACAGGACTAAAGCTTTAGAAGTGTGAGGTTTTCTGTACTGGTATAATCAATCAGTTCAGTTCAGTTGCTCAGTCGTGTCCGACTCTTTGCGACCCCATGAATCACAGCACGCCAGGCCTCCCTGTCCATCACCAACTCCCGGGGTTCACTCTAACTCATGTCCATCAAGTCAGTGATGCCATCCAGCCATCTCATTCTCTGTCGTCCCCGTCTCCTCCCACCCCCAATCCTTCCCAGCGTCAGACTCTTTTCCAGTGAGTCAACCCGTCGCATGAGGTGGCCAAAGTATTGGAGTTTCAGCTCTAGCATCAGTCCCTCCAATGAATACCCAGGATTGATCTCCTTTAGAATGGACTGGTTGGATCTCCTTGCAGTCCAAGGGACTCTCAAGAGTCTTCTCCAACACCACAGTTCAAAAGCATCAATTCTTCGGCGATCAGCTTTCTTCACAATCCAACTCTCAAATCCATTCATGACCACGGGAAAAACCATAGCCTTGACTAGACGGACCTTGGTTGGCAAAGTAATGTCTCTGCTTTTTAAAATGCTATCTAGGTTGGTCATAACTTTCCTTCCAAGGAGTAAGCGTCTTTTAATTTCATGGCTGCAATCAGCATCTGCAGTGATTTTGGAGCCCAAAAAAATAAAGTCTGACACTGTTTCTACTGTTTCCCCATCTATTTCCCATGAAGTGATGGGACCACATGCCATGATCTTCGTTTTCTGAATGTTGAGCTTAGAGCCAAACTTTTCACTCTCCTCTTTCACTTTCATCAAGAGGCCTTTGAGTTCCTCTTCACTTTCTGCCATAAGGGTAGTGTCATCTGCATATCTGAGGTTATTGATATTTCTCCCGGCAATCTTGATTCCAGCTTGTGCTTCTTCCAGCCCAGCGTTCCTCATGATGTACTCTGCATAGAAGTTAAATAAGCAGGGTGACAATATACAACCTTGACGTACTCCTTTTCCTATTTGGAACCAGTCTGTTGTTCCATGTCCAGTTCTAACTGTTGCTTCCTGACCTGCATACAGGTTTCTCAAGAGGCAGGTCAGGTGGTCTGGTATTCCCATCTTTTTCAGAATTTTCCACAGTTTATTGTGATCCACACAGTCAAAGGCTTTGGCATAGTCAATGAAGCAGAAATATGTTTTTCTGGAACTCTCTTGCTTTCTCCATGATCCAGAGGATGTTTGCAATTTGATCTCTGGTGCCTCTGCCTTTTCTAAAACCTGCTTGAACATCTGGAAGTTCACGGGTCACATATTGCTGAAGCCTGGCTTAGAGAATTTTGAGCATGACTTTACTAGCGTGTGAGATGAGTGCAATTGTGCAGTAGTTTGAGCATTCTTTGGCATTCCCTTTCTTTGGGATTGGAATGAAAACTGACCTTTTCCAGTCCTGTGGCCACTGCTGAGTTTTCCAAATTTGCTGGCATATTGAGTGCAGCACATTCACAGCATCATCTTTCAGGATTTGAAATAGCTCAACTGGAATTCCATCACCTCCACTAGCTTTGTTCGTAGTGATGCTCTCTAAGGCCCACTTGACTTCACATTCCAAGATGTCTGGTTCCAGGTGAGTGATCACGCCATTGTGATTATCTTCGTCGTGAAGATCATTTTTGTACAGTTCTTCTGTGTATTCTTGCCACCTCTTCTTAATATCTTCTGCTTCTGTTAGGTCCATACCATTTCTGTCCTTTATCGAGCCCATCTTTGCATGAAATGTTCCCTTGGTATCTCTAATTTTCTTGAAGAGATCTCTTGTTTTTCCTATTCTGCTGTTTTCCTCTATTTCTTTGCATTGATCACTTAGGAAGGCTTTCTTATCTCTCGTAGCTATTCTTTGGAACTCTGCATTCAGATATATCTTTCCTTTTCTCCTTTGCTTTTCGCTTCTCTTCTTTTCACAGCTATTTGTAAGGCCTCCTCAGACAGACATTTTGCTTTTTTGCATTTCTTTTCCATGGGGATGGTCTTGGTCCCTGTCTCCTGTACAATGTCACGAACCTCTGTCCAGAGTTCATCAGGCACTCTATGACTAAATGGTAGAAGTGATGAATAAGGCTCTAATAGAAGAGGCCAGCCTCTATATTGTGTGGTTCCATGCACAAACACAACCACATTTATACTTATGGTTCCCACACACATGTCAGCAGCCCATTGAGTCCTAAGTTCCCTACACATTCATCTAAGCACTTTCTGGACATATCCTCCTGGTTATCCACAGATACCTCAAATTTAACATTTGCAAGATTGAACTAACACACTCTCCTTGATGTGTTAACAATCATTAAAAAAAAACTGTGACCATAGATCATTGGGTAAGGAATAGAAGTTTCAACATAGACACAATCTGTTTTCTTATTTTTGGGTCATGATTGATTATCAATTGGCCTCTGATAGGCTGAGTATTATCCAGTGGGGGTAGGATTCAGAGAGACAAAGAATCAGGAACACCAAGAACTCTTCCAGACAGAAATTTCTTTTTTATTCTTTGTAAACAAAAACTAATTTTTGATCTATACCTTCTACCTGGTTCTAGTTTCCATCTTGCTTCATTGACCGGAGGTCAGTCTGAACTTTTGGTTCACAAAGAGAAATGCCCTTCTTTACTTTTTCTTCTCAAGTAAGCCCGTCTATCCATGGGTCCTTCCTGAAGCTTTGAGCTGTGCAACATTATTTGAAGTTGTCTTTTAATTAGGAGATTAAGGAACTAAGTCAATATCAGTTGAACTCAAAGCTAGGACCCCAGCAGGAGAATCTCAAACGCCTAGATCTAGGACATTAATAATTTCCTACTGCCCTCAGTGTATCTTTGAAGGTTACCAAATAAGTCTTAGACATAAAAGGTAATGGGAGAGAACTTAATTAGCAAGTAGAACCAGCCTGTCAGTTGTCATACTGTGGTGGGAGAGGAAGATGCTCTAAGCTGTAGACCTTCCTGAATTTTATCATGACCTGAATCTGTTGGACTTGCCGTTATGGTCCATCTTGAGGACACTTCATTACACTTGTATTTCTCATTTTAGGCATTGTGTTATCAGAAATTAAGATATGGAAACCAAATAACACATTTTCTGTCCTTCATTTCCTCCATCGAGGAAGGAAGTTGTACAATTGGAATGATGAGATTTTCACTCCAAGGAGTTGGTGTCATTTTGGGAAGCGTCTTGCACCTCTCAGTTGGGTGTCAGATGGCATTACTGTGAGTAGTTGGTGTTTACAATTTAGTATCATGTAGTGACAATGGCAAGCCACTCCAGTACTCTTGCCTAGAAAATCCCATGGATGGAGGAGCCTGGTAGGCTGCAGTCTGTGGGGTCGCTAAGGGTCAGACGCGACTGACTGACCTCACTTTCACTTTTCACTTTCACACATTGGAGAAGGAAATGGCAACCCACTCCAGTGTTCTTGCCTGGAGAATCCCAAGGACGGGGGAGCCTGGTGGGCTTCCACCTATGGGGTCACACAGAGTCGGACACGACTGACGTGACTTAGCAGCAGCAGCAGTGACAACTGCTTGGTTTCATAGCTGAGCAAATCTGAGTTTGGGGGGGTTGTTTATGTTTTTTGTTTTTCTTTGTATCTTGGCCCAACATTTCCTTGCTATGAGACTACAGACCAAATTTTAATAACTCTGATTGTTAGTTTCCATAATAGAAATTAGGGGAAATACAGCCCATTTTACAGGGTTGTCTTGAGGATACAATAATATAATGTTGAATAATGCATAGCACATAGAAAGCTCTCACTATCAGTTCCTTGTAGCCCAAAGATTCTTCTTTTATTAAAAACACTAGGTGAGGTGTGGTCTGTTTAATTGCTTATCTACTGGGACGGGGAAGATGTTACTGTTTTTTGGCTGTGGCATTGCTGTCAGATTTGGAGAGGTACTGAAGTAAAAATATGCTAGCTGGTAAAACTGTTGACAATAAAGGATAAGATTAAAATTCTTTCCATCCAGATGTGTCAAGTAGCCCTATCACATCTCTCTTTGGGGCTCCTGTGGGCACCTCCACCCATCTGCTCTGGATTGAGAGCATACCTTCCCACAAGTCCTGTGCATATGTCTACACAGGAAGAAAGAAGAAGTGGACTCTATTAACTGAGGCATGTTAAATGAGAGACCTAAAAAAATGAGAGAGTGAAGCATAAAAAAACCAATCATTAAGACTTCCAAGTTGCCATGATTCTGTTTACTGTGTGGCATCAATATAAGGGACAGCTGACCTACATAGGCTACTATTTTATGTTTGATCTCAGTACTTCTTCATGTGCCTTGTTTTCATGGAATGTTTTTATAGCTTTTATCCTTCTCTGTGACAGTCTTATTAAAGTGAAAAGACCACTGGCCCATAATAAATAGGGTAATGAGAAGGTCTGTCTTTCATTTAGTCTTCATATTCTAAGTCAGGAAAAAGAAAAAAATTAACCAAAATATATTTGAGAGGTGAAAGCTAGATGTTTGTTTCCTTGAGTTTCCTAA
The DNA here is from genome assembly GCF_049115385.1 of Moschus berezovskii. NCBI lineage: Eukaryota > Metazoa > Chordata > Mammalia > Artiodactyla > Moschidae > Moschus > Moschus berezovskii. Next base: position 120,181,759 of record NC_142461.1, read on the forward strand.
GATTTTTGGAAGACACAAAAGTTTATTAGAAATATTTCCTCTCCTTCACTGATGTTTGATTATTATAATTAGCATTATGCAAATGAGGTACAGACACATACATTACTACTGCCATGGAGGTTATTTATAAAATAGGGCTATATTTAGGGAGGGGGATCTGGGGCCATATAAGCCCAGAAATATCAAAGTGATATTATCCCTGCACAGTTCAGTTCAGTTCAGTCACTCAGTCATGTCCAGTCCTTTGCGACCCCATGAACCGCAGCACACCAGGCTTCCCTGTCCATTGCCAGCTCCTGGAGTTTACTCAAAGTCATGTCCTATGAGCCGGTAATGCCATCCAACCATCTCATTCTCTGTTGTCCCCTTATCCTCCTGCCCTCAATCTTTCCCAGCATCAGGGTCTTTTCAAATGAGTCAGCTCTTGGCATCAGGTGGCCAAAGCATTGGAGTTTCAGCCTCAATATCAGTCCTTCCAATGAACACCCAGGACTGATCTCCTTTAGGATGGACTGGTTGGATTTCCTTGCAGTCCAAGGGACTCTCAAGAGTCTTCTCCAACACCACAGTTTAAAAGCATCAGGTCAGAGATAAATTGTTCCAGTGTCAACAGCCCATCCATATGACATTCTCTATATTTTGTGGGAAAAGGAGGTTGGATATAACTAGATGACTCTAACAATGGAGCTTCCTGATAAAGAAGCAGCCTTGGCACCAAGTGGGAGCCTCAGAGCTCAGTTGCTGGTACTTGGAAGACAGGTCTACTAATCCACTTCCTTGCTAAACAATCAAAAGGGAATTGGGCCATCTGGATCTTTTATTTTTCAACTAGCAACATTAAATATTGGCATAATAAGGTTCAGCAGCCCTGAATTTGCCAGACAATAGACAATCAAAAAGAATGTCCTCAGGTTCTCATATAAAGGAAGTGACACAGCAACACAAATCTTACATTTCAAGATGACTGGTCATGGTGGTGATGGTGCTATTTTAATGTTTAATATTTTAAAGATTTTTTTCATTCCTTGAAATTAGAATAAGTATCACATTTTTATTCCTACAAAACACCAATCACATGCTTCCTAGCAGAGGTACAGTCAAAGAAAGGAGATCCATGAACAAGAAAGTAAAAGAGAATATATTCGTGATATACTATAGTATTCTGTCTTACATCAGCGTGTAAGTTTGTCTAAGCTACTACTCTAGGTAATAGAGAAATTTCAAAGAAGGTAAGTAGAACAGAGAGATTTTCCAAATTGGTAAAGCCCACTAAAAATTTGTCCCTCCATAAAAGAATGAGAATACTAGCAAAAAATGGTCAAAATCAACATTTTGAAAACTGTGGAAAATAAAGAGAGGCTTACAAAAATCCAAAGAGTGTTCATTCAAGAAAAAAACTTGAATCTCTATAAGGACAGCACATTGTGTGTTATTTTAACTTACCTCATTCTCATCTCCCTACCCCAAGCTCTGGGGTAGTGGTGAAAACCAACAGACTCATAATCATGCTAGCTGTGAAAACCAGTAGCCAAGTAGCCACTGGCAGAGGAAGAATGGGTTTGGAGCTCCCCAAAAGTCACATCCGTAGAGAATTGTTATTATTTGACCTATTTGGCAGCTCCATGGAAACCTCCACTCATAAAGCTTTTCTTTATTTGACCTGACTTTGAGCTTTCTTACTAAGAACACCCTTTATCCCAAAGCATTTGTGGGGGAAAAAATGGCAGCAGTTGTTTAATATCACAGAGAAACACTTACAGCTAACAAGAAGCTGACCAGAAAATCTAAAGGAAGAAATGTGGGAATAAGATATTACTAGGGAGATTTTAAAAGTTCTGACATATTTCTGGAAATATAGAGTTGAATGTATGCTCAGAAAAGACCAGAGAAGGTCCTAAACTCCCACTTCTGGTTCACCTTGAAGTTCTGTGAAGGCAGAAAGTGAAAGCTAAGTAAACTTCCTGTCAGAGAATTGAAGGTACCCCACACATGCACACAGATCCCCTCAGCAAGGCTGGAAGACTTATTGGTTCATTTTTATTTTTTTTAAGGAAACCTCAACCCAGTCATTAGCTGACAACTGAGCTAACTAAGCACAGAATTAAGTTGCCACACACAACAAAGATAGTTCACAAAAGTCAGGAAACAACAAATAGCAGAAATAATAACAGAAACAAATATAAACAACAACAAACCCTGGATGGAATGAGTGAGGAGCTGATATTATTTCCAGTTTCCATTTAAATTATTCAGTTTTAAACAGAGAGAGAGAGAGAAATTAAAAATAAACACACAAAAAAAGCAATCAACAGAAACTGCCTTGAGTAAGCCTAGATGTTGGACTTACCAGACAAAGACTTTAAATTGACTAATATAAATGTGTTCAAAATACTAAAGGAAACCATAATCTGACCCACCCCCCAAAAAAAGAGCCTAAAGAAAAACATGAGAATAATGTCTCACCAAATAGAGAATATCAATAAAGAGATGGAAATCATAAAAAGGAACCAAATAAAAAATTATGGAATTGAAAATTATAATAATTGAAGTGAAAATTCACTAAGAGGGATCAACAGGAGGTTTGAGAAGCCAAAAGAACCATTTAACTTGAAGATAAGTTCATTGAAAATAGAGTATCTGGTCTGAGGAACAGAAAAAAAAATGAATGAAAGAAGAGTCTTAGCAACTTTTAAGCATATAAACATATGCATAATGGAAGTCTCAGACAGAGAGGAGACAAGAAAAGGAGAAGAAAAGATATTTGAAGAAACATGGGAGAAAATATCACATATTTGACTAAAATAAACATTGTCAGTTCAGTTCAGTTGCTCAGTTATGTCCTACTCTTTGCGACCCCATGGACTGCAGCACACCAGGTCTCCCTGTCCATCTCCAACTCCTGGAGTTTACTCAAACTCATGTCCTTTGAGTCGGTAATGCCATCCAACTATCTCATCCTCTGTCATCCCCTTCTCCTCCTGCCTTCAAACTTTCCCAGCATCAGAGTCTTTTCAAATAAGTCAGTTCTTCGAATCAGGTGGCCAAAGGATTGGAGTTTCAGCTTCAGCATCAGTCCTTCCAATGTATATTCAGGACTGAGTTCCTTTAGGATGGACTGGTTGGATCTCCTTGCAGTCCAAGGGACTCTCAAGAGTCTTCTCTAACACCACAGTTCAAAAGCATCAGTTCTTTGGTGCTCAGCTCTGTTTATAGTCCAACTCTCAATCTATACATGACTACTGGAAAAACTGTAGCTTTGACTAGATGGACCTTTGTTGGCCAAGTAATGTATCTGCTTTTTAATATGCTGTCTAGGTTGGTCATAACTTTTCTTCCAAGGAGCATGCGTCTTTTAATTTTATGGCTGCAGTCACCAACTGCAGTGATTTTGGAGCCCCCCAAAAATAAAGTCTGACACTGTTTCCCCATCTATTTGCCATGAAGTGATGGGACTAGATGCCATGATCTTAGTTATGTGAATGTTGAGTTTTAAGCCAACTTTTTCACTCTCCTCTTTCACTTTCATCAAGAGGCTCTTTAGTTCTTCTTCGCTTTCTGCCATAACAGTGGTATCATCTGCATATTTGAGGCTATTGATATTTCTCCCAACAATCTTGATTCTACCTTGTGCTTCATCTAGCCTGGCATTTGTCATGATGTACTCTGCATGTAAGTTAAATAAGCAGGGCGACAATATACAGCCTTGACGTACTCCTTTCCCTATTTGGAACCAGTCCGCTGTTCCACGTATGGTTCTAACTGTTGCTTCCTGACCTGCATATGGATTTCTCAAGAGGCAGGTCAGGTGGTCTGGTATGCCTATCTCTTTCAGAATTTTCCACAATTTGTTGTGGTCCACACAGTCAAAGGCTTTGGCATAGTTGATAAAGCAGAAGTAGATGTTTTTCTGGAGCTTTGCTTTTTCAATGATCCAGCGGATGTTGGCAATTTGATCTCTGGTTCCTCTGCCTTTTTTAAATCCAGCTTGAACATCTGGAAGTTCATAGTTCACGGACTGTTGAAGCCTGACTTGGAGAATTTTGAGCATTACTTTGCTAGCATGTGAGATGAGTGCAATTGTGTGGTAGTTTGAGCATTCTTTGGTATTCTTTCTTTGGGTTAGAATGAAAACTGATCTTTTCCAATCCTGTGGCCACTGCTGAGTTTTCCAAATTTGCTGGCATATTGAGTGCAGCACATTCAGAGCATCATCTTTTAGGATTTCAAATAGCTCAACTGGAATTCCATCACCTCCACTAGCTTTGTTTGTAGTGATGCTTCCTAAGGCCCACTTGACTTCACATTCCAGGATATCTGGCTCTAGGTGAATGATCACAACATCATGATTATCTGGGTCGTGAGGATTTTTGTATAGTTCTTCTGTGTATGCTTGCCACATTTTCTTAATATCTTCTGCTTCTGTTAGGTCCATACCATTTCTGTCCTTTCTCAAGCCCATCTTTACATGAAATGTTCCCTTGGTATCTCTCATTTTCTTGAAGAGATCTCTAGTCTTTCCCATTCTATTGTTTTCCTCTATTTCTTTGCATTGATCTCTGAAGAAGGCTTTCTTATCTCTCCTTGCTATTCTTTGGAACTCTGCATTCAAACGGGTATATCTTTCCTTTTCTCCTTTGCCTTTCACTTCTCTTCTATTCACAACTACTTGTAAGACCTCCTCAGACAGCCATTTTGCCTTTTTGCATGTTTTTCCTTGGGGATGGTCTTGATTCCTGCCTCCTGTACAGTGTCATGAACCTCTGTCCATAATTCTTCAGGCACTCTATCAGATCTAATCTCTTGAATCTATTTCTCACTTCCACTGTATAATCGTAAGGGATTTGATTTATGAACAGTCTAGTGGTTTTCCCTACTTTCTTCAATTTAAGTCTGAATTTGGCAATAAGGAGTTCATGATCTGAGCCACAGTCAGCTCCCAGTCTTGTTTTTGCTGACTGTATAGAACTTCTCCTTCTTTGGCTGCGAAGAATATATTCAATATGATTTCGGTATTGACCAAAAGAAACATTAATCTATACATTTAAGAAGCTCAACAAAATCCAAGTAAGATAAACTCATAGGAATCCACAACTAGACATATCATTAACAGACTGTTGAAAACTAATGGAAGCCAGAAGGCAGTTGGATGACATGGTCAAAGTACTCAAAGAAAAAGACCATTAAGAAAGAACTGTGTATCCAGCAAAATTATACTTTAAAAATAAAGGAGAAGTTGAGACATTTTCAAATAAACAAGAACTGAGAAGATTCATTCCCAGCAGACGTGCCTTAGAAGAAATACTAAAGGTTGCCATTCAAGCTGAAATTGAAGAATACTAGAGAGTAATCTGAACCCACATGAAGACGTGAAGAGCACTGAGAAAGGCAACTCCATAATAAACACAAAAGACAGCACACGTGTATGTTTTGTTTGTGACCTTTTGCCCCCTCCTATCTCATTTAAAAGATAACTGCATAATGAAACAATAGTAAAATTTTATTTATGGGGTTATAATGTAAAACATACAATTTGTAAGACAACAATAACACAAGGGTGGGAACTATATGAGTAAATTTTTTTGTACTACAAAAATTAAGTTGGTATTAATCCAAATTAGACTGTTACAAGTTAAGATCCTAATTGTAATCCTCAGGGCAATCACTAAGAAAATCATTGAAAAAATAATAAAAGAAATGACAAGATAATTTAAATGGCACATTAAAAACTGTTTACTACAAAAGAAGGGAGAAATGAAGAAACAGAGGGACAAAGAGACTTAAGTAGAAAACAAATAACAAAAAAGGTAGATGGAAATTCTACTTTATAAGTAATCATTTTAAATATAAATGAATTAAACACCGCAAACAAAAGGCAAAGATTGGCAGAACAGATACAATAACATGAGCCCATATAACAACTATATGCTGTTTATTAGAGACATACTTTAGTTCAAAGACACAAACAGGTTAAAAGTAAAAAGATGAAAATATATCAACCCCAAACAAACCCTCCCCAAGGTGCCTAATTTGAAGTACAATATGTATTTGAGTGAAAAACCTGGCTTAAACCTCTACATTAAAAAAACTAAGATCGTGGCATCTGGTCTCATCACTTCATGGCAAATAGAAGGTGAAAAACACAGAAGCAGTGATTTTATTTTCTTGGGCTCCAAAATCACTGCGAACAGTGACTGTAGCCATGAAATTAAAAGATGTTTACTCCTTGGAAGGAAAGCTATGACAAACCTAGACAGCATATTGAAAAGCAAAGACATCACTTTGTCGACAAAGGTCCATATAGTCAAAGCTTTTTTCCTAGTAGTTTTCGGTTTTCTAGTAGTCATATACAGATGTGAAAATTGGACCAACTTCTTTAGAAGGCTGAGCGCTGAAGAGTTGATGCTTCTGAATTGTGCTGGAAAGTATTCTTGAGTCCCTTCGACAGCAAGGAGATCAAACCAGTCAGTCCTAAAGGAAAGCAGTACTGAATATTCATTGGAAAGATGGATGCTGAAGCTCCAATACTTTGCCCACCGGATACAAAGAGCTGACTCACTGGAAAGACCCTGACGCAGGGAAAGAGTGAAGGCAAGAAGAGAAGAGAGCAGCGGAGGATGAGATGGTTAGAGAGCATCACCAACTCAATGGACATGAATTTCAGCAAACTCTGGGAGACAGTGAAGGACAGGGAAGCCTGGCGTGCTGCAGTCCATGGGGTTGCAAAGAGTCAGGCATGACTCAGTGACTGAACAGCAGCAACAAAACGTATCTGAGTGAAGAAGTTCTGAAATGCTTGGGAAAAATCAGTTTCACACTACTCTTACATTTTAAAATAACCAGCACAGGCACTGATATAGGCCACACACACTGCAAGTGTCAATCAAAAATGTCTTAAATGTCTGAGGTTTCGTTGTTGGTCACAACAATATGGTGAATAATGAAATTAATTCTGTGGGTTCAGACAGCAGGTGGGCTTTTGTTTTCTTAAAGAATAGACTAAATCAGAAGATACATACATGGTAAAGGTAAGCATAGTTTCAAGAAACATGTTTTAGATATATGTGTGTGTGCATTTGTGTATATCTTTATATACATTAACTAGGATTGGATATAAAATGTTTACTTTCGCTGTAGGTGGCAATAAATAAGGTTGAAATTCACAAGCTAGGGGATACACAGTGAAATTGGCACAGTTAGGATTCACGGTAAAGATATTAACAACACTGTCCATGGTAGGAGCAGAATTTTTAATTCCCCAAAGCATCATCAGGATGGCATGCTTTTCAGTGGTAATGTCCAAGCAGGGATGAGTCACATCACACTTACTGGAAGCAAAGGCCCCAAATCATATTCATAATCGAGATAATAGCTGGAGATCACCTCACCTGGGCCAGGTTCATGTCAGAGTTATAAAATGTACAATATGACTGTAAGGTACAATCACAGTAAATTGTGATAAACAAAATCCCCATCATACTTAGTCTCTCCAGGCTAACACAGTCTATTCCAAGTTTATTCCTGAAAATGTCACTGCTGCTGGACAAAAACAAAGAACATCTCTAGGAGTACTGTTTACAGATTCTTAACCCAAGGCTAGAGCTCATCCTATAGTTTTATCTCATTATAGTCACATCTCATGGAAGTCAGCTCCTTCTCACCTCTCAGAAGATCAGATTTGAGCCATGGGGGCTGAAAGCCTAAAATAATGAGTTACAGAGAAGTGAGGAGTGCTAGAAGGAAAAAATTTGTTTATAAAACTAGATTCCACATGAAATTGAAAAGGAAAAGAAAAAAAATCAATAAGGCATTGAAACTTGAGTTTTAGTATTTTGACCCCAAAAATGCAATGCAGAAAACTAATGTTGAGAAGAATCATAGGGCTATGCAATCTGAGAAATGAAATAAACCCTAAAAGTCTCCAAGATACTTCTTAAAGTTGAGTTCTACCCTCAGGGGGTAGATGTAGATAAGTTAAGGGATAGAAAAGCCACAAGAAAAACATGTGAAAGGGCCATACTATTTCACTGAATCTGCAATAAATCAATTGGAAAATGCACTGTTATTTTTGAACCACTGAAACAAGACAAAAAAATGCTGCAATGAGTCAATGTATTCTTTTCACTTAAAATATTAATATTTTCATCTTATTTTAGAGATCTTTTAGATTAGACATAAATTTTATCATATGCCACTCTTGAAGGAAAAATTTAACTATGTAAGTTGATTATATATAGAAGGAAAACTTACGAGCAAAAGAAATTGACTGACATTTCTAAAATTTCTTCACATTCAGTGTCACTCTTCTGAATCACTTTTCAATACAGTCTTTGATGTTCACAAATATGAGTCACCAGGATGCAGCGTGTTTTAGAAGAGTGCTCCGCTAACACCTTTAACTCTCTTCTAAGCTGCCAACCCCTCCTTCAAGTTTCAATGCTGCCATTCTACTGAACTTAGTAGAGGTATCATTGGCAGGGTTTTAGATAACGACCAGACTCACCTTCCTACCTCAAGTATCCTTTACTTGGCGTGTTGACAGAAATTTTAAGGGTTTGCTGTTGTCCAGCCATGCCATCAGCAATTCTTTTATTAGACTGTGGAGAAACATGTTTGAAAACTGTGTCAAGACCTAACATAACTTGGAAGTTCATGTAGGGCTCCTGGTCATGTGTTCCACAGGGCAGAAAAGATGTGCACACACATACATACACAGAGCAACATCGAGTTCACTCTTATTCTTATATGATACGGGGTTCAAACTCATCCACTAATACTGCACTCATTTCCTATTTCTGCATAACAAACTTACAAAATAAGCAGCTTAAAACAACACTCTTTTATTATCGCACAATTCTTGGAGATCAGAAATTTATTATGATGTTTGTCAGCTGGATTTACTGCTTAGGATCTCACAAGACCAAAATCATGGTGCTGACAGACTTCATTCCCTTCGGGAGGTTCTGGGGAAGAATCAAGCTCATTCAGGTTGTTGGAAGAGTTCGATTTGCTGTAGCTGTGGCATGGAGGTCCTGATCTCCTTGATATGTGGTCCTGTGTATATTTAAGCCAGCAAAATGTGTTGAATTCTGCTCAAACTTCAAATTTCTCTGATTTCCACCTATCTAACTTCCTTTTTCATCCTCAACTGGCAGAAAGGCCTGTATCTAAGAGTTTGTGATTACATTGTATCCACCTAGCTAATCCCAGAATAATCTCCCTATTTAACATCAATTGATTAACCACCTTAGTTACAGCTGCAAAGTCTCTTTGGCTATGTAATGTAACATATTCATGAATATAACAAGAGCAGGTGAAGGTCATGGGGGCCCAAATTCTGTCTGCCACCTTTAGTTTGACTTTGTTATTTAAAATTAAACATGGTGGCAAGTTTTAACCATCTGATGTTATGCATGCCCTCATGCTGAAATGCTGCACTTTGATTACACTGGACCCATCCAGATAATTCAGGATAATCTCCCCATCTCAAGATTCTTAATCACATCTGCAAAGTCCCTTTTGCCAAGTAACATTCACAGATTCCACATATTCAGATCTGGATATCTTTGAGGGGGGCATTACTCTGCCTACCGTACATACACCTTTGTCTTTTCAAAGAACGCTTTAGCTCTCCACCCTCCAGGCTGACCTGCATGCTGACAGGCTCATTAAACAGAAAGCTTTTCCTTTTAACTGCTCTGAGATTTCTAGTTTTATTTTCCTCTTCCCCTTCTAGTTGTACTAAGTGAAAAATATAGTAAGAAGATTAAATTTTCTTTAAAAAAGATTGCTTCTCATTGAAGTAAATTTTTTCCCTTCAACTGCCTTACTCCCCAAATACTGAAGTGGTTACAGAACTTGGGCTTTAAATAATAATTATTTCCACTATATTCTATTAAATGATTAAGTGAAAATATCCTTTTAGTCGGTTGTTACCTTCTAGAAATTACAGACATTTAACTTAAAAAAAAAAAATTCTTCAAGTAGCAGTGCTGAGAAAGGGCAATTTCCAAAGTGTCCATATTTATACTTAGGTGATACATCAGTAAAATCTGGCCAAATATATTTTATACTAAATAAAAACTTCTAATTCTTAAGATGTTCAAGAATGTTCATTCCTACTTTCAGGTACATATGATAATTCAGACTACCTATTTCCATTGATGTCAGAAAGAGGTTTATTAAAGCTTGAATAAGAGATTTAAGAAAGTTTATTCAGGCCGATTCACTAAATATTATTAAGTCAGTCTTCACAGGAGAGGTCCTAATGTGAGATCTGAGGAGGGGGGAGGGTCAAACAGATCAGAAAAGATCTTAATTTTTTTGTAAAGTCAGTATTTAAAGTTAGTATTCATAAACACAGAAGGTTAGAATAATAAATGCATCAATAATATTATATTCTGTAAAAGAGAGGCACATGTCCCTTCTACTTTGTTATGATTCTGAAAAAACCAGAAAACCGTGTTCCATTCTTAAGAAATACCAGAATAAGAAGGACTCAAGCAAGCTGGGGCATATCCATAGGAAAATGAAAAAAGTGGTGAAGAGTCTGGGACCATGAAATATGAAAATAGTCTAAAAATAGCAGTTGCTGACCTGGAAAAGGTAAGTACAGTGGATCTGTGCAGTCTTTCAGGACTGAACCACTGCCAAGTGGGTAAGGCACTAGATTCAATCCTTGGTGGCTTTAGCTTGCCATTCTCTGGTCCTTCCATACTACTGCCCAGATGATTTTTCAAGACAAATCTTAATATGTCACTCACTACCTGCTTACTCTCGCATGAGTAAGCAGGCATGTAGTCAGGCTCCAGGACAATTAAGAGAGTCTGAGCAGCTGAGAAGGACCAGGTAGCTCCCAAATCCCCATCAGATGGCATTCTGGGGAGCTGGATACCCTCAGGAGGAGCAAAGGGCCATCACCATCAATTACAATGACCCTCGTGACAATAGATCACAGCATTCAAGATCCTGAAACACACCATATTTTCTCTACCACCTAATTAAAGATCCTGAAACATGCCATGTTTTCTCTCCCACTTCTCTGCTTCTGTTTACAATCTTTCCTTTCCCTGGAAGGTTGCGGTGTCACTAACTTCCCATCATCTTACAGGACCTAAGTGAAGTTCTACCATGTCTGAAAGCTCTCCCTGAGGATCACCTTCCAGTTTTCCCCAGATAAGTTGGGTTTCCCTTCCTCTATATTAAAATGTCACCTAGTACAAACCTTTTCTTTTAGCAGGGAAACTCATTTTGTTTCTTGTTAAATTAATTTTTATTGGAGCATAATTGCTTTAGAATGTTGTGTTAGTTTCTGCTGCACAACAAAGTGAATCAGCCATACATATGAAAAAAGTCAAAGTATTAGTCATTGAGTTGTGTCTGACTCTTTGTGATCCCATGGACTGTAGCCCATCAGGCTCATCTGTCACTCACTCAGATGACACTCATCTACACTAATCTGTCACCCATGAGCTCATGGGATTTCCCAGGCAGGAATACTGGAGTGGGTAGCCATTCCCTTCTCCAGGAGATCTTCCCAACCCAGGGACTGAAGCCAGGTCTCCAGCATTGCAGGAAGATTCTTTACCTTCTGAGCTACCAGGCAAGCCCCAGTTATACATATACACAATTTTTGCATAAAATATTGAATTGCTTTGCCATCATGATTTACTTGATAGCAGAACATATGAGCTTAATACGGGACACGTCTCTACATGAGGGGGCATTTATTTGTACAAATTGACATGTATGGCAGGAAAGGGCCTTCCTGGGAGGAGGAGGAGGAGGAGGAGGTCTTGAGCTTCTGAGCCTAGTGGCAGACATGGAAGAAAGGTGGGGAAATCAAATGAACAATTTAGTGGCTGGCCCTCAGTTTGGGAACTCGGTCCTAAGCCTGATCCCATGGACTTGGTCCAAATCCTATAGAGAAAGAAGGACTGCAGATAAAAGCTTTAAGAACTAAAGACTAGGAAAAAAATTATATATATATATATATATATAGTACCATATATATATATATATGGTACACGCAGGACTGATTGAGGGCCAGACAGCAAACACATGGTAGGGAAAGTGAACATTCTTCCCACTCCTGCACTGATTACATAGCCTTGTCTGGATCTGGAAAGGCCACCAGTGCCTGTGGGACAGTGCCAGAGAGCTGTGGTTTGGCACTGGTGAGGGGTCCAGTGAGGTCCATGGGAATCTGGAGTGGGCCAGGGAGTCCATGCCAACAGGTTCTACTCTGCCGTGTTTAGAAGAAGAGGACTTAGGGACACTTGAATAAATGATGGGTGAGCAATGAAAATTCTAAAAAACCTTGGGGATTCCCAGAGCTACTTCAAGAGTGGCTTTTGCAAAGGGCTTGGGTTCTTATGCTACAAGGAAGAAATGACCAAGCAGTCAAGTATAAATTATCACTGTTACTGTGACTTTACTTATAGCCATGGTCTGGAGGGCTGGTGAAATCTGGTTATGGTCATATTACATTCTTAACCTACTCCTACCCCTTTTATTGGCTTTGAGATCCATTGAGGGCAGAGATTGCTGATTTTAAAATAAATTCTCTGTAGCCCCATTACCTATTGGAGACTAGGTACTCACCATATGGCTGTTGAATGAAATGATAAAATTAATGAAGGGATAACTATCTCCAAAGGACAAATAGGTCGAAGTCACAGAAATCTGATTCAACATAAAAGGGCTTTCTAACAATTAGAACTCCCTATCAGTGGAAAAAGCCCATCATGACACAGTGAGAATCTTTTCACTAGAAGAATCATCAAGAATGTCCCCAAAGAGATACACATGGAGAGAGATGGATCAATCATTTCCAGCTCTCAAACTGCTTGGTATTAATTACATGGAGACCAAGAGGAGACTGGTCAAAACGAAAGAGTTACCCACATAAGACAGTAGGCAGAAATGATGAGTCAGCAACAGAACTGGTTTTTAAAAAAGTCTTCAAGGACTGTCTATAAAAATCAGCAAGCTTTAAATCGGAGAATTAAATTAATTTAAATTAAATTAACTTATCAGAATTAAAATAGTGTCCTGAAACATTGTTGGATGAAGCCCTAGACATTACCTTCAAGAGCTATCCTATCATAACTCTGAACGATGTCTAGAGGACTAAGGTTTCTAATGAATGTTATCTATAGTGAAGATGTTAAGTGATGAAAGGTTAAAGAAAAGATTTACAACACAATGAGAGCAGGCTGTGATTTGTAGACTCATAGCCTGTTTCAATATCTCTTCCATGGCCACTGGCAAAGTAAATGCTAGAGCCACTTGTCTTTATTCCTTTAACTTTCAATAAATGACCAAAGGATCCCACATCCACCAGAGGACAATTACTGGACAATGCAGGAAAGGTCTTCTGAGATAAATGGATATTCTACATAAAGGCCACAAATAGAATGATGGAGAATACTATCTCATAATGCCAAAGTTCAAAGGCACTTTTCAAATGTCTCTTTAAAAGAAAATCTGACCTTTCTTTCTTTTTTTATTATCAGACGTTTGCCAAGGGCAGTCTAGGCCTTAGGTCATTTCATTTTGACATAGAAGTACTCTCAACAGTAAAAATAATGAAATACTTAACTCTGCAGTAACCATGAAGGCATATTTAGTCATTTTTTTAAAATAACAATATTAATGTTTTAGAATTTCAAAGGAAATTTTTCCCCTTCACGTATGAGAGAGCCTGTATGAAGTGGTACTTAACCAAAGGAGTAAGTATGAGTAGAACATTTACATTTCTGTAAAATGTTACAGAAAAGCCCAAACATTTTGGCCAACCCAATGTTTCATTCCACTTGGCATGAAATTTTTAGGAAAATGAATACATCACTAGTAACTTTAGGTCTAAATCGTTTTTAGGTATAGATTAGCTTACATTAACTATGGATGTGAACATACATTTTCCTGAAAGCAAAAACCTCTTCCAGAAGGTCATTTGCTTCCCATTTAAAGGTATAATTTATAAACAGTAAATTTATGCTTTTTAAGTGCATAGACTGCAAGTTTTCACAAATGCAGCTATACAACTGCCACCACAAGCAAGACATAAACCCCAAATTTCACAACCCCAAATTTCCCTGTACCTGCTCATAGTAAACCCTGCTCTCCACCCCCATACCCTGGCAACTGCTGATCTGCTTTCTGCTCCTATAATTCTGCTTTTCAGAGAATGCTCTATAGGCACGTCTCTCCTGACACCTTGCTTCCACCAATGGGTCAGGAAACTAAGATCCTGCATGCCTTGAGATGTGGCCAAAAATAGGAAAAAAAGAATATAAATGGAATTATAAATGGACTCTTTTATTAAATTTCATACATTTGATAAAAGTGAAGCAGCTGAAGTGCCTATTTTAATGTACTGATTTCTGTTTTCTGAATTAAAGGCAATGATTGATATATAAAATCAAATTACCCATAACAATTACATCTTGAAATAGGTATTACCTAGGGAACAGTTTGAATATGTAGATGGATCTTTAGGAATTCACTTTCAGCATATCGAATCAAAATTGTTCATGTGGGTTCTGAAATTTTAGTTTTTAATCAGTTCTCCAGGTTTGATTCTGACTGATCCAGCCAAATGTGGGCAACATTAATCCAGCAGACATTCACTCTATATAGACCATGTGTGGCAAAATTCAGAGGTTGAGAGGGCCTTAGATGATCTTGTTCTGAGATATAACTACCATTTACTGGCTGCAGGACCTTGAACAAGTCATGTAAACACACTGAACCTTGGTTTTCTCCTCTGTCACACATGAGGAATGATGCCTACTTCATCGAGTTGTTTGGCAGGATTCAACGTTTACAAAGGATTTAGAATAGTACCTGGCACCCTCAGCACTGAATGAATGGAAGCAGCTTATCTAGCTGATATTACCATCACTGGCATTGCCATCATTATCATTATCATGTTTTATTTGTTTTTCTCCATATTTTGGCATTGTGATAAATTTCACTATTTTTTTTTCTTTTTAGCACTTCTTATAGAGCTGACCAAAATAAAAAGAATCAATATTTTTTATAGCAGCTAAACTATTATTGAGGGTAATGCAAAGCTAACAAAAAGCTCGCTGATTGTCCCCAACCTTTACTTTTACCCTGCTAGAGCCTCAAAGTGGAGAAGGCAATGGCAAGCCACTCCAGTTCTCTTGCCTAGAAAATCCCATGGATGGAGGAGCCTGGTAGGCTGCAGTCCGTGGGGTCGCTAAGGGTCAGACACGACTGAGCGACTTCACTTTCACTTTTCGCTTTCACACATTGGAGAAGGAAATGGCAACCCACTTCAGTGTTCTTGCCTGGAGAATCCCAGGGACAGGGCAGCCTGGTTGGCTGCCATCTATGGGGTCACACAGAGTTGGACACGACCGAAGTGACTTAGCAGCAGCAGCAGCAGAGCCTCAAAGATACCAACAGGGACAAAACATGAATTACTGAAAGCTCTTACTCTTTTCCCCGGGGGTTAATGGTCAAACACAAGCAAACAAAAGGAAGAAAGATAAACAAAGGATCTAAATAAAGCAAAAAAAAAAAAAAAGTTATCTATGTAGTTAGGGAATATCTAAAATCGACTTTATTCATTAGCGCTTTTAGATACATATATACTTGTATTTTTTATGTGTAATTTTTATTTAAACTCTGAAATACAGAAAAGTGGCGATATTTGGCTTCACCTGCTGATCTGAAGAAAGAACAATTCCTGTCCTCAGAAATTATGCAGTGCTGTCAACAGCAAGGATTGAAGATGAGGATTAAAGACAAAGCTGAAACTCACGAGCCTACCTGTTCTCAGCATCAGCACTGCACTTTGGGGACATCAATTCGAAGGATTTGGTAAACTTCACCACCTGCCGCACAGAAAGACAATAAATCTCAGTCAATTAAAGCTTTCTCAGTTTAAAATAATCCAATAAACATTTTTCATCTCTATAATGACTATTCCGATAATTGGAGATTAAAGACAGATTTTAAGTGGAGAAATCCTGAGGGACAAGAGAAAATTCTATCCTACATTTTGTAACTTATTTCTTACATGGCACATATTGCTAAAGTCTAAATGTATTTCTAAATGTGCATAAAGTGAAAGTGAAGCTGCTCAGTCGTGTCGACTCTTAGCGACCCCGTGGACTGTAGCCTACCAGGCTTCTCCGTCCATGGGATTCTCCAGGCAAGAATACTGGAGTGGGTTACTATTTCCTTCTCCAGGAGATCTTCCCAACCCAGGGACTGAACCCGGGTCTCCCGCATTGTTCAGTTCAGTTCAGTCGCTCAGTCGTGATCGACTCTTCGCAACCCCATGAATCACAGCACGCCAGGCCTCCCTGTTCATCACCAACCCCCGGAGTTCACTCAAACTCATGTCCATCAAGTCGGTGATGCCATCCAGCCATCTCATTCTCTGTCGTCTCCGTCTCCTCCCGCCCCCAATCCTTCCCAGCATCAGAGTCTTTTCCAGCGAGTCAACTCGTCGCATGAGGTGGCCAAAGTATTGGAGTTTCAGCTTTAGCATCAGTCCTTCCAATGAACACCCAGGATTGATCTCCTTTAGAATGGACTGGTTGGATGCAGACGCTTTACCGTCTGAGCCATCAGGGAATTAATATAATTACAATAAGGTGTAAAAATCCTGTGGTGGTCAGGCAAAGGGACATCTTGTTTGAAATAATTTTTTTCCTGCCCTTTTAGCAATCCAGTTCACCATCCATGGAGAACCTGGTAGAGACAAAATATCCTTCAAAAGGTCGCCCTCCATCAACTCCAGGCTCCTAAAGTTGCCGTCCCTGGTTGTTCTCAAGTGAATTTTATTTTGCCATCTGCAAAAGGTAACTTTAAAACAGACACTTTCTTCAAAGATCATCCCTAGTGTGGACACTTCCTCCCTCCCCTGTCCAGTAAAACTGGCATGATTGGTGCAAGAGCCTGATTAAGACCTATTACGCTGACAGGGAATTTATGAGCACAGAAAATGCAGAGGCAGTGTTTCTTATCATTAGCTACTACTGAATCTTTCCTATAAACCAGGCCCTACATCAGAAAGTTCTTTGATTACTTAATATCCCTATTACAAACTCATCATTAGCTATTATTAAGTCCTTCCTATAAACTAGGCCCTACATCAGAAGATTCTTTGATTATTTCCTGTTACAACTCTATAAAATGGGGACTTTTACCTTCAGTATACAGATGAGGAAACTAACCCATAATTTTTGAGAAACTTGCACTGTTTCACACAACTAAATGAGGCAACTGGGATTAAAACAGGTCTGTATGCCTCTAGCAGAGAAGGCAATGGCACCCCACTCCAGTACTCTTGCCTGGAAAATCCCATGGATGGAGGAGCTTGGTAGGCTGCAGTCCATGGGGTCGCTAAGAGTCGGACATGACTGAGCAACTTCACTTTCACTTTTCACTTCCATGCATTGGAGAAGGAAATGGCAACCCACTCCAGTGTTCTTGCCTGGAGAATCCCAGGGATGGGGGAGCCTGGTGGGCTGCCGTCTATGGGGTCGTACAGAGTCAGACACGACTGAAGCGACTTGGCGGTATGCCTCTAGGGTGCCGTTTTTTTTCAACAACACTAAAAATATGGAGTGGGAAAGGCACGATTTCTGGCCCTCTTTTGACAAGATAGACCATGTGACAGAAAAAGAGTCCCTGTACTGAAAGGAGTCATCTGAATGTCACTGGATGCTTCCAAGGTTGACATTTAGATTTGCCTTAGCCAGATGCAGTCATGCTTCAAAGGCCATTTAAATTAACCACTTATAAGGAATTGATGGGCACTTGAGAAAATGATTTTGGAACTGGGAATAGATTAAATATTAAAATAGCTTTATCAGTGAGGTAATGAACCCAAACTAAGAAAATGTAACATTAGGAAAAGGATGAAAGAAAAGCCCATCACAAAGAAAATTGCGTGTGACTAGCTAAATGGAGGGCAGTGACAATAACTCAACTGAAAGGAAATATCCTTCACAACTATAGGACATATTGCATTTCATATTCTAATGTGAAATAAGCCCCTACAAAATCACTCGTTGTGGCAAATTTTATTTTCCAAAGATGGTCACAGCAATCTCTCCTATTCCACATTCTTCTCTACAATGTGACCCTGCCACCCTCCTACCAAGTGGTAGGGTCTATGTTTCCTCCCCTTGAATCTAGGTGGGCTTCAGACCACTACAACAAATAGAATATATAGAAGAGATATTAAATGCGCCTTGTGAGGTTGTCATAAAAGGCACTGCAGCTTCTGGGTCATCTGAATGGGATGCTTGTGCCTGGAGTCCTGAGACACCATGTAAGAAGCCCAACTACGCTCAGGACACTATGCTAAAAGGGAGGCAACCATACAGAGGAGTCACATGTAGATAGTTTGGTCAGCAGCTCCAGTTTTTAAGCCCTTCAAGCCCAGGTGCCAGACATATAAGCAAACAAACCTTCAGATGATTCTAGTTCCCAGCCATTAAGTTACCCATGATCTCCAAATTTTTCCAAGTGTGATCCCAGATATCCTAGAAAGAGGGAAACCATCCTGGCTATTCCCTCTCCAAATGCACAGGATCTGTAGACATAAACAATTTGGGGCTTATTTATTACACAGCAAAAACTACTAGGGAAGAGTAGAAGGCAATTACTAATAGTTCTAGAAAGAATGAAGCAGCGGGGCGAAAGCGGAAACAACATTCAATTGTGGATGTATCTTGTGGCGAAAGTAAAGTCCAATGCTGTGAAGAACAATATTACATAGGAACCTGGAACATTAGGTCCATGAATCAAGGTAAATCATTCGTGGTCAAGCAGATGGCAAGAGTGAACATTGACACTTAGGAAACAGTGAACTAAAATCGACGGGAATGGGTAAATTTAATTCAGATAACTATTAAATGTACTACTGTGGGCAAGAATCTCTTAGAAGAAACAGAGTAGCCCTCATAGTCAACAAGAGTACAAAATGCAGAACTTGGGTGTAATCTCAAAAATGACAGTATGATCTCTGTTTGTTTCCAAGGCAAGCCATTCAACATCACAGTAATCCAAGTATATGCCCCAACCACTAATGCTGAAGAAGTTGAAGCTGATCGGTTTTATGAAGACCTACAACACTTTATAGAACTAACACCAAAATGAAAGACGTCCTTTTATCATAGAGGACTGGGATGCAAAAGTAGGAAGCCAAGAGATATCTGGAGAAACAGGTAAATTTGGCCTTGCAGTACAAAATGAAGCAGGGCAAAGCCTAACAGAGATTTGCCAAGAGAGCACAGCGGTCATAGGAAACAGCTTTTTCCAATAATACATGAGATGACTCTACACCTGGACATCACCAAATGATCAATACCTAAATCAGATTAATTACATTCATTGCAGATGAAAATGGAGAAGCTCTACACAGTCAGGAAAAACAAGGCCAGGAGCTGACTGTGGTTCAGATCATCAGCTCCTTATTACAAAATTCAGGCTTAAATTGAAGAAAGTAGCAAAAACCACTAGGCCATTCAGATATAACCTAAATCAAATCCCTTATGATTATACAGTGGAGGTGATGAACAGATTCAAGGGATTAGATCTGGTAGGCAATGTCTGAAGAACTATGAATGGAGGTTTGTGACACTGTACAGGAGGCAGTGACCAAAACAATCCCAAAGAAAAAGAAATATAAGAAGGCAAAGTGGTTGTCTGAGGAGGCTTTAGAAATAGCTGAGGAAAGAGAAGTGAAAGGCAGGGGAGAAAGAGAAAGATATACCCAGCTGAATGCTGAATTGCAGAGAGAGCAAGGAGAGATAAAAAAGGCTTCTTAAGTGAACAGTGCAAAGAAACCGACGAAAATAACAGAATAGGAAGGACTAGAATCTCTTCAAGAAAGTTGGAAACACCAAGGATGATACAAGGATTGTGCAAGGAGGGGCAAAATAAAGGATAGAAAGAGTAATGCCTCAACAGAAGCAGAGATTAGGTAGAAGTGGCGAGAATCATTGTTCACTTAAGAGGCTTTCTTATCTCTCCTTGGCTCTCTGCAGCTCTGTATTCAGCTGGGTATATCTTTCTCCTTCTCCCTTACTTTTCACCTCTCTTCTTTCTCAGCTATTTGTAAAGCCTTCTCACATTTCTCCTTCTTTGGGATGGTTTTGCCTCCTGTACAGTGTCACGAATCTCCATCCATAGTTCTTCAGGCACTCTTTCTGATCTAATCCCTTGAATCTGTTTGTTACTTTCACTGTATAATCATAACATTTGATTTAGGTCATACCTGAACTTTACTTGGCTTAATTTTTACTACTGATTAGAATACTTTACAATTCTGAAAGGATAGAGGTTAATTTCTGAAAAACTGATATCAACTGGACTGTAAATGGGGGGCGGCTAAGACCCCTTTGTGGGGTCTTTGAGGCTCACTCTAAACATGGCTACAGAAATTACACTCAGAAAGGCATGTGAAACGAAATGATTTATCCTACAGGTCCTGGAGAAGAGGGCACAGTATGCCCAGAAGACCACAGAAAGCCACCCAAAGCTCAAAGTTTGGTCACCTCAGGTCACAAAAGGAAGAGAGCAGACCAAGGACCCCTGGGAAGGGCTTTTATTGAGGGTCATACGGAGGGTAACTTGTGGCACTCAGGAAGCTTGCCCCTTGTAATCTGAATGTGACTGGTCTACACGGAAAGGAGATAAGGAGTAAACACAGGGGAGTCATCATGAGGCTTGTGGTTTGAACACATATGCTGAGGATGGGTACCGAGTAATAACCGGGCAATAACTGAAGTTCAAAACAAGGAGGGTGAATGCTGTCACTCAGGAAGTCACTGGGGCAAGAAAGAATAGCGTGACATTATGAAAATGATTTGTGTCCTGTAGCAATGCAAATTAATTTTATTCAAGTAGAAATGGGAATGGCTTCTGTGCAGAAGAAAAGATAAGCCCATAATTTAAATTTTTATTGTCCTGGAAAACAGTGAAAGTGTTAGTTATGTCCAACTCTTTGCAACCCCATGGACTATAGTCTGCCAGTTTCCTCTATCCATGGGATTCTTCAGGCAAGAATACTGGAGAGTGGATAGCCATTCCCTCTTCCAGGCGATCTTCCTGATCTAGGGATTGAACTCCGGTCTCCTGCATTACAGGCAGATTCTTTACCATCTGAACCACCAGGGAAGCCCTGGAAGATACAGGTGGTAAAGAACCTGCCTGCTAATGCAGGAGAAGTAACAGATGTCAGTTTGATCCCTGGATCAGGAAAATCCCCCGGCGGAGGGCATGGCAACCCACCCCAGTATTCTTGCCTGGAGAATCCCATGGACAGAGGAGCCTGGCGGGCTACAGTCCATCGGGTCACAGTCAGACACGGCTGAAGCAACTTAGTAAGCAACCACACACAGCAAGCTTGTACCTACATTCCTTCAGTGCCTGTTTTAGACCTGATCACTATCCTGTTGACTTCTCTCATTAGTGAGTTAACTACATCTTTGATACATGCTCTTTTTGCAAGGATTAGGTTTTCAACTTTTTGAAAGCTGTTATTTGACACAACAAATATGTACTGAGTGCATTTGTCAAGTAGTGAAATAGGCACCAGGGCTACACATGTGAAAGCAAAACAAAAAAAAAATTCCTGCATGCACGGAGCTTACTTTACAGAGGGAGCTAAACTTGCCCTGGATCATCAAAATTAGTGCTCCCTGGAATAAAAAGTGAGCTTCTGCTTTTAACAAACCTGAAAAATGTCCAGAGATTAAACAAGAATAAAGATCTTTTAAGAATTAAAAAAAAAAACCCTCTGAGGGGTAGAAGCTTACAAGAAATGTAACAATAAATCCTGAAATCTTAAAGCTATGTAACTTACAGCTTTAGAATCATAAAGAGAATGGATAAGATAAACAAGGACTTCAGTGAAATGTCAGAACTCTTGAAATGTAAAAGAGGGCTTTTAAAAACTACCAAAAGGAGGAAATAACTTTTCTCTAAGATGCTTGAACTTTTTATTCTAACATAAATCACGTGCTCAAAAGAAAAACAGGGTCGACTATTTTATTTTATTTGGGGGTTTTATTTTCTAAATTCATGTTTAAAGAGTAAAGGGAAAGTCAAGGATTATGCTTATTTCAACTTTAGCATTCTATATCATGGAAAGTACTAGTTGTGTTCCCCAATAAACCAGCCCATGGTGTCCTGGTCAATATCAGATATTGGATTCATTAACCATGGTGTTGACCTTGTGTGTAGGAAAGAAGTAAGTTTACCGAAAGAAAGGTCTGCTCTTTGCTCTTGTCTCCTGGGAGGTAACCTCTAAGTCCTTGGAATGTCCAGCCTTGATAAAAGTGTCTTTGTTTACCTGGGTGCCCTGGGCCAGCCAGACAATAACAATGTAACTTAGCATAGTGGCTTTGAGCCACATCAACAATGTGATTTAGGGTGGAGGCTTTGGGTCACATGATATCAGTCGACCTCCAGAGGGCACGGAGATAGAGGGCAGACATTTGGTTGGCCAAATAGGTTTTAGTGACCAAGCCCCAGCTAAGACTCTGGATGCCAAGGCTCGAGTGACCTTCCCTGGCTGGAATATTTCACGCCATGTTGTCTCACATCACTGCTGAGAGAAGTTAATGTTCTCCATGACTCCATGGAGAGATGACAACTGGAAGCACCACTTTTGGACTTTTCTGGGCTCTGCCTATGCGTCTCTCCCTTGGTTGACTTCAATTTGTATTTTTTTTCTCATAATAAACCATGACCATATATGTAACAGCTTCCAGTGAATTCTGTGAGCCCTTCTAGCAAATTATGGAGTTTGAGCATGGTCTTGAGAATTCCTGAGCTTATAATTGGTATCAGAAGTGAGGGCAGTATTATAGATAATGTTCCCTAACTTCACATCTTTTATAATTTTAGGTTCCCATGTCTTTAGAAGAAAAATGAGGATAATACTAAATTTTAATGCATCTTTGGCTAAATATTGATCATCCAATGTGTATCAAGTACTGGATAGCAAAGACAGAGATACAAAATAAGGTCGCTAAACTTAAAAGAACTAATTTCTTAAAAACATCTGGCTGTGCCATATGGCTTATGGGATCTTAGTTCCCCGATCAGGGATGGAACCATGACCCTCAGCAATGGCAGCATGCAGCTCTGACCACGGGACAGCCAGGGAATTCCCAAGAATTAATATTTTAAAGAGGAAAAAATAAATAAACTTAAGAGTGAAAATTAGACTGTAAGAGAAAGCAAATGTTTTCAGAACTCAAATTGGTGAATCGGGATCAGACACTCTGAAACCTAATTCTGAAAAACAGCAGAGGAAAATTTCTTGATGTATTCCTTTTACCAAGCCAAAGGAACTATAAAATCTATTCATTTTTACCTTTTACTTTGGCTTTTGAGAAGCTCAGAAAAAATCCCTAGGTTCAAAGTTACATCATTTCTTGCAGCACAATTTGGTTTTTAGTTTGTTGATTTGGTTTCATTTTACTTACATCTACTTTCTCTTTATTCCTTTTGATTTGAAAGTTTGCCTTTCATTCTGGTAAGTGTTTGGCATACAGTAAGCACTCAGAAAATATTTGTTCACTATGAATTTTTGTTATTTTTGCTGAAGGTTGCCTTAAATGCTTTTGGCAACTAACTGAGTAAAAGTATCAGCAAAAAGGAGATGAAGTACTTACATACTTGGAAAATGTATGAAGCATATAAAAATGCTTTTACACATGATATAACATAAATTTGCTTATGTAAAGTTAATTACAGTTGAACAAAGCTATTATGGGCCATTGTGTGTGTGTGCATGCTCAGTCCACCGACTCTTTGCCACCCCATGGACTGTAGCCCACCAGGCTCCTCTGTCTATGGAATTTTACAGGCAAGAATATTGGAGCTGGTTGCCAATTCCTACTCCAGGGGATCTTCTGACCCCAGGGATCGAACCTGGGTCTCTTGTGCATTGGCAGGCAGATTCTTTACCACTGAGCCAACTGGGAACCCCCAATAATTTGTGTAAAAGAGTATATTTTTCAGGGGCATAGATGGGAATCTGAAATAGTGGGTAAGAGAAATACAACAATTAGCTGATAGCAAACAATGCAAGAATAAAAGAGAAGCGGGCTTGAGTTCCATCAAGACAGTAATAAAAAATAAGCAGAGCAATGAAGCTCTGAAGACAAACCCACTGGTGA
Source organism: Moschus berezovskii (assembly GCF_049115385.1). NCBI lineage: Eukaryota > Metazoa > Chordata > Mammalia > Artiodactyla > Moschidae > Moschus > Moschus berezovskii. Next base: position 120,205,944 of record NC_142461.1, read on the forward strand.
CTGTCAGCCAATATGATCAAGGATGTGGCAAAACACCATCCTTGGCTCCATAAGGTGCATAAAGTTAGTCAGGTCCCAAACCAGCAGACAGCAAAAGGCTTCAAAAACATTCTGGAGTAAATCTTAAGATTGTCACAGAAATCTTAGTCTAAATCACATATTCAGGAACACAAGATTGCCAGTGGAATTCCCTCACAGATTTTCTGAATTTAGGGCAATCTGAGATTAAGTTTATAATCTCAAAGTTACCAGAATATTGAGCCCTTAAGGCAACATACACATGGGCCTTGGCCTTGAGGACAGCAAGATAAATGGCAAAGAAGTTTTAGAGTTCTGTATATATACAGTTTTATACAGCTGTAAACTCACCTGCTTGCTCCCCATTCCTCCAGAGCCGCAATAGGCAAAAATAAAACACTGTAGGCCAAATCTGGCCCCTATCTGTTTTTAAAAATAGAGTTTTATTTTAACAGAGCACACTCATTAATTTAAATATACCTATGGCTGTTTTTTGCTATGACAGTAGGGTTGAGCAGAGACCCCATGGGCCACAAAGTCAACAATATCTACCAGCTGGCTCTTTACAGAAAAAAAAAAAAAAAAGCTAACTGCTGGTCCAGAGTGATCTCTGAAACAAGTCAGCTAGTTATTTTCTGCCAAGCTGTTAATGGCTAATGATAGATTAATGTATCTGTGTTCCCATGTAATTTATCTATAATTCAGAAAGAAGATTCCTGGAGTCAAAATCTTTTCATTTGAAATAACACTGTAATGATAGAAATTTTAGGCACCAGGATGAGTGTTGGGGAGTATAACTGAGGACACGCATATGTCCCAGTTGTCATGGGACCATCCCATTCTAAATGAACTTGTTGTCATGGGACAATTATTAAAAGTAGCCCCTTTCACTTTCAAAAATATCTTTGTTTGAAAAGCAAAACTCTAGGCAGCCATGGCTCAAACAACTTATATATTTAAAAGGAATTTGTTAAAAATATAATGTGCCCAGGTTGAAAATTATTTACAGTCAGACACCTGGGTTAAAAAACTGAAACAGCAAAAACAGCTAAAAAATTTTGATGCAATCTAATGGGATATGTAGTGTCACCATGGAGGTTATGACCAATAAAAAATAGATGAAAGCACCAACAAATGAGAATGAAGTACACATTTTATTCTTGACTTGGACAATTTGAATGGTTCTTAGTTTCTAAATTTTAAAAATCTATTCTCTAATTCCAATTCTGATTTTTATTATAGATACACTAAATGAATGCAGATTAAATAAATATATAAATGCACACATACACTAAGTAAAAAGGGAATCTTACAAGAGAAACATCAGAAGTGGTTTATAGGTCAATGAAACTGAACAAACAGTTCCAAGTTCCTCTGGCTGTTGATCAGCCCTAGGCATTACACCCCCCTGGGGAAGGCAGCACACATGCCATAGGGAAGTAAGCAAAATATCCCCAAGCATCTCTGACTGTTCTTTGGAAAAGCTCCATGGACAGAAGTCTTTGATTTGCATATTTATCAAGCACTAGTTGGCCTGGTTTCTCTGTTTTCTTTTTTTTTAATTTAAAAACAACTTTAAAAAAATGCTATGTTCAAATAGATATTCCTGCTACCAAAAAGAAAATACAACTGATCTAATAAGTAATCACTATTTGGGGGGTTGTACTTTTCTTAAATCAAACCCCATACCCTCCAGAGATGCTCCGAGGGCTCCAACATGCCTTGTGCGCACCGGGACCCAGAGACCCACAGAGACTGAGCCAGAACTGTGTCGAGGAGTCTCCTGAGGAGGTGCAGGTGAGCCGTGGACTGCTGCAGGGGCAGGGCTCTGGGTGCAGCAGACCTGGCTATGGCATAAGCTCTTGGAGGAGGTCGCCGTTAACCCACCATAGAGCCGCCAGAACTTGCACAGGACTGGGGAAACAGACTGTTGGAGGGCACAGACATAACCTTGTGCACCAGGACCCAGAAGAAAGGAGCAGTGACCCCACAAGAGACTGCCCCAGACTTTCCCGGGAGTGTCCAGGAGTCTCTGGCAGAGGTGTGGTCAGCGGTGGCCTGCTGCAGGGTTGGGGGCACGCTGAGTGCAGCAGTGCGTGTGTGGGACCTTTTGAAGGAGGTCGCCATTATCTTCATTACCTGCACCATAGTTTGGCCTCAGGTCAAATAACAGGGAGGGAACACAGACCGCCCTTCAACAGAAAATTGGATTAAAGATTTACTGAGCATGGCCCCGCCCATCAGAACAAGACCCAGTTTCCCCTTCAGTCAGCGTCTCCCTTCAGGAAGCTTCCATTAGCCTCCTATCTTTCTCCATCAGAGGGAAGACAGACTGAAAACCACAATCACAGAAAACTAACCAATCTGATCACATGGACCACAGCTTTGTCTAACTCAGTGAAACTATGAGCCATGCACTGTAGGGCCACACAAGACGGACAGGTCATGGTGGAGAGCTCTGACAAAACATGGTCCACTGGAGAAGGGAACGGCAAACACTTCAGTATCCTTGCCTTGAGAACCTCATGAACAATTCAGTTCAGTTCAATTCAGTCATTCAGTCGTGTCTGACTTTTTGCAACCCATGGACTACAGATGGCCTCTCTGTCCATCATCAACTGCCAGAGTTTACTCAAACTCATGTCCATTAAGTCGGTAATGCCATCCAACCATCTCATCCTCTGTCGTCTCCTTCTCCTCCTGCCAAAATCTTTCCAGCATCAGGGTCTTTTCAAATGAGTCAGGTCTTCGCATTAGGTGGCCAAAGTATCGGAGTTTCAGCTTCAACATCAGACTTTCCAATGAATATTCAAGAAATTAGTCCAAGGTACTTTGAAGTCCAAAGGACTATCAAGAGTCATCTCTAACACCACAATTCAAAAGCATCAATTCTTCAGCACTCAGCTTTCTTTATAGTCCAACTCTCACATCCATGCATGACTACTGGAAAAACCAGAGCCTTGACTAGATGGACCTTTGTTAGCAAAATAATGTCTCTGCTTTTTAATATGCTATCTAGGTTGGTCATAACTTGTCTTCCAAGGAGCAAGTGCTTTTTAATTACATGGCTGCATTCACCATCCACAGTGATTTTGGAGCACAAAAAAATAAAGTCTGCCACTGTTTCCCCATCTATTTGCCATGAAACGATGGAACCAGATGCCATGATCTTTGTTTTCTGAATGTTGACCTTTAAGACAACGTTTTCACTCTCTTCTTTCACTTTCATCAAGAGGCTCTTTAGTTCTTCTTCACTTTCTGCCATTAGGGTGGTGTCATCTATATATTTGAGGTTATTGATATTTCTCCTGGCAATCTTGATTCCATCTTGTGCTTCATCCATCCAGCATTTCTCATGATGTACTCTGCATATAAGTTAAATAAGCAGGGTGACAATATATAGCCTTGACATACTCCTTTTCCTATTTGGAACCAATCTGTTGTTCCATGTCCAGTTCTAACTGTTATTTCCTGACCTGCATACAGGTTTCTCAAGAGGCAGGTCAGGTGGTCTGGTATTCCCATTTCTTTCAGAATTTTCCACAGTTTGTGGTGATCCACACAGTCAAAGGCCTTGGCATAGTCAATAAAGCAGAAATAGATGTTTTTCTGTAACTTTCTTGCTTTTTCGATGATCCAGCGGATGTTGGAAATTTGATCTCTGGTTCCTCTGCCTTTTCTAAATCTAGCTTGAACATCTGGGAGTTCATGGTTCACATATTGCTGAAGCCTGGCTTGGAGAATTTTTAGCATGACTTTACTAGCATGTGAGATGAGAGCAATTGTGCGGTAGTTTGAGCATTCTTTGGCATTGCTTTTCCTAGGAATTCGAATGAAAACTGACCTTTTCCAGTCCCAAGGCCACTGCTGAGTTTTCCAAATTTGCTGACATATTGAGTGCAGCACTTTCACAGTATCATCTTTTAGGATTTCAAATAGCTCAACTGGAATTCCATCACCACCACTAGCTTTGTTTGTAGTGATGCTTCCTAAGGCCCACTTGACTTCACATTCCAGGATGTCTGGCTCTAGGTGAGTGATCACACCATCATGATTATCTGAGTCATGAAGATCTTTTTTGTAAAGTTCTTCTGTGTATAACAAAATGTGGTCCACTGGAGAAGGGAATGGCAAACCACTTCTGTATTCTTACCTTGAGATTCCCTTGAACAGTATGAAAAGGGAAATAGATAGGACACTGAAAGATGAACCCCGCCCAGATCGGTAGGTGCCCAATATGCTACTAGAGATCAGTGGAGAAATAACTCCAGAAAGAATGAAGAGACAGAGCCAAAGCAAAAACAAAACCCAGTTGTGGATGGTGATGGAGGCAAGGCCCAATGCTGTAAAGAGCAATATTGCATAGGAACCTGGAATGTTAGGTCCATGAACCAAGGCAAATTGGAAGTGGTCAAACAGGAGATGGCAAGAGTGAACACAGACATTCTAGGAATCAGCAAACTAAATTGGACTAGAATGGGTGAAATTAACTCAGATAACCATTATATCTACTACTGTGGGCAAGAATCCCTTAGAAGAAATGGAGTAGCCATCATAGTCAAAAAACAGAGTTTGAAATGCAGTATTTGGATGCAATCTCAAAAACGACAGAATGATATCTGTTCTTTTCAAGGCAAACCATTCAATATCACGGTAATCCAAGTCTGTACCCTGAGCAGTAATGCTGAAGAAGCTGAAGTTGAACGGTTCTATGAAGACCTACAAGACCTTCAAGAACTAACACCCAAAAGAGATGTTCTTTTCATTATAGGGGACTGAAATGCAAAAGTAGGAAGTCAAGAAACACCTGGAGTAACAGGCAAATTTGGCCTTGGAGCATGGAATGAAGCAAGGCAAAGGCTAATAGAGTTTTGCCAAGAGAACGCACTGGTCATAGCAAACACCCTCTTCCAACAACACAAGAGAAGACTCTACACATGGACATCATCAGATGGTCAACACCAAAATCAGATTGATTATATTCTTTGCAGCAAAAGGTGGAGAAGCTCTATACAGTCAGCAAAAACAAGACCAGGAGCTGACTGTGGCTCAGATCATGAACTCCTTATCGCCAAATTCACGCTTAAATTGAAGAAAGTAGGGAAAACCACTAGACCATTCAGGTATGACCTAAATCAAATCCCTTATGACTATACAGTGGAAATGACAAATAGATTCAAGGGATTAAATTTGATTAGATTAGACATAGTGTCTGAAGAACTATGGATGGAAGTTCATGACATTGTACAGGAGGCAAGGATCAAGAATATGCCCAAGAAAAAGAAATGCAAAAAGGCAAAATGATTGTCTGAGGAGGCCTTACAAACAGATATGAAAAGAAGAGAAGTGAAAGGCAATGGAGAAAAGGAAAGATATACAAATTTGAATGCAGAATTCCACAGAATTTCAAGGAAAGATAAGAAAGACTTCCTCAGCGATCAATGCAAAGAAATAGAGGAAAACAATAGAATGGGAAAGACTAGAGATCTCTTCAAGAAAATTAGAGATACCAAGGGAACATTTCATGCAAAGATGGGCTCAAGAAAGGACAGAAATGGTATGGACCTAACAGAAGCAGAAGATATTAAGAAAATGTGGCAAGCATACACAGAAGAACTATACAAAAATCCTCATGACCCAGATAATCATGATGTTGTGATCATTCACCTAGAGCCAGACATCCTGGAATGTGAAGTCAAGTGGGCCTTAGGAAGCATCACTACAAACAAAGCAAGTGGTGGTGATGGAATTCCAGTTGAGCTATTTGAAATCCTAAAAGATGATACTGTGAAAGTGCTGCACTCAATATGTCAGCAAATTTGGAAAATGCAGCAATGGTCACAGGACTGGAAAAGGTCAGTTTTCATTCCAATCCCAAAGAAAGGCAATGCCAAAGAATGCTCAAACTACTGCACAATTACACTCATCTTACACAGTAGTAAAGTCATGCTCAAAATTCCCCAAGCCAGGCTTCAGCAATACATGAACTGTGAACTTCCAGATGTTCAAGCTAGATTTAGAAAAGGCAGAGGAACCAGAGATCAAATTGCCAACATCTGCTGGATCATCAAAAAAGCAAGAAAGTTCCAGAAAAACATCTGTTTCATTGACTATGCCAAAGCCTTTGACTGTGTGAATCACCACAAACTGTAAAATTCTGAAAGAGATGGGAATACCAGACCACCTGACCTGCCTCCTGAGAAATCTGTACGAAGATCAGGAAGCAACAGTCAGAACTGGACATGGAACAACAGATTGGTTCCAAATAGGAAAAGGAGTATGTCAAAGCTGTATATTGTCACCCTGCTTATTTAACTTATATGCAGAGCACATCATGAGAAATGCTGGACTGGATGAAGCACAAGATGGAATCAGATTGCCAGGAGAAATATCAATAACCTCAGATATATAGATGACACCACCCTAATGGCAGAAAGTGAAGAAGAACTAAAGAGCCTCTTGATGAAAGTGAAAGAGGAGAGTGAAAACGTTGTCTTAAAGCTCAACATTCAGAAAACTAAGATCATGGCATCTGGTCCCATCACTTTATGGCAAATAGATGGGGGAAAAGTGATAGACTTTATTTTTTGGGGCTCCAAAATCACTGCAAATGGTGACTGCAGCCATGAAATTAAAAGACGCTTGCTTCTTGGAAGACAAGTTATGACCAACCTAGACAGCTTATTCAAAAGCAGAGACATTACTTTGCCAACAAAGGTCCACCTAGTCAAGGCTATGGTTTTTCCCGTGGTCATGTATGGATGTGAGAATTGAACTCTAAAGAGAGCTGAGCACTGAAGAATTGATGCTTCAACTGTGGTGTTGGAGATGACTCCTAAGAAGAGTACCTTGGACAGCAAGGAGATCCAATCAGTCCATCCCAAAGGAAATCAGTCCTGAATATTCATTGAAAGGACTGATACTGAAGCTGAAAGTCTAGCATTTTGGCCCCCTGATGCAAAAAACTGACTCATTTGAATAGACCTTAATCCTAGGAAAGATTGAAGGCAGGAGGAGAAGGGGACAACTGAGGCTGAGATGGTTGGATGGCATCACCAACTCAATGAACATGAGTTTGAGTAAACTTTGGGAGTTGGTGATGGACAGAGAGGTCTGGCGTGCTGCAGTCCATGAGGTTGCTAAGAGTCAGACATGACTGAACAACTGAACTGAACTGAGTTTTCTTAATTCCTATTTTCCACAGGAGGACTAATATATAGGGCAAAAGAATGAAATAAATGATCGTTCACTGCCATCTTTCTTGATAAATCCCTCATTATGATAATGAAGTAATTCAGTCATTTATTCAGCCAATCGACACTTACCAAATACTTATGGTACCAGGCACTGTGATAGGGTCTGGAAATACCAACGAGAAGAAATCATGTTCTCCCTTTGTACTCACAACATAGTAAAGAGGGGGAGACTCTTCACAAAGATATAATCGCACCACAATACATAGTCAAAATTCTACAAGTGCACAGAAGAGGGTGCTGGAGAAGTTTCCACGTGAACTATGTCCTGAAGAGCGAGCAGATATACTCTAGGCTGAAAAGTGGAGGAACTTTTCCAGGTTGAGGGACTAAATCATTCAAGGTTTTGCCAGAAAACAGAGAGGACACTCAGAATGTTTTAACTGAAACTAATTCAATAAAGGGAAAAGGTAAAGAAACCAATAAGGAAAGGTGAGTTTCTCTGGGACTAGACAATTAGAGAGTCGTTAACGCCCCTAGCTCTGAGGGGACACAGGAGGGAGTGAAGGAGGGAGGGGGTAAGGTTATTGGTGACCTGGAGGAGCTGGGGCTATGGTATGATGGGCCTTGGAAGAATCCAACCACCTCTACAACTGGCAGAGAAAGGATAAGGAGATAACTACCTCAAGTCTGTCTCTCCTTCAGCTCCTAAATCTTCTGTTGATTCCTCCTGTTTATCAAACTCAACTGAAAGTCAGAGGACAAAAAAGCCCAAGTGGTTCAGTACATATGGATCAACCTTCAAAGGCACTGAGCTAAAGGAAGAAAAACCAACAAGAGATGGGGGAAGTGGGATTTGCAAAGAACAGTCAGTACAGAAGTGACAATGTTGAACTTTACCTGAGCCCTTCTCCCCCAAAATGGCATAATGATAAAGAAATACTTCCACTGCTTTGTCTTCAAGATTTGGCTAACCTTGAAGAACCACCCTACCCTAGAGCATTTCAAAATAAGACCTGTCTCTATCCTTCCCCATGACTCCTCTACACGGCACAAATGATGCATTTAACTCCTTTGTCTACATGCATCTGAAAGACCCCAGGCTCCCTTTCTTTTGAGATGTTCCTCATAAATGAATGTTCTTCCTATTGCAACAGCCCAGATGAAATAATTTCAGTTGTGTGGTACATTATATCTCTCACAGGAATGACATATGCAAAACTACAGAGGCAATACAACATAAGCTGACCACGGGGAGGAGGGATGCGGATAGAGTGAAGCTGAGGACCAGAAAGGAAAGCCAAAAGTTAAGTTGGCAGCAGAAGTTTTAGACCTTGAATGTTGAGCAGTTTGAACTTTATTGTGTAGGCAACAGACAATTATCAAAGGTTTTGAGGCAACAGAGAGGCAGATGTATGTTTTAGAACTATAACTAGAAGTCATATTTGAATCGTGTCCGACTCTTTGCGACCCCATGAATCACAGCACGCCAGGCCTCCCTGTCCATCACCAAATCCCAGAGTTCACTCAAACTCATGTCCATCAAGTCGGTGATGCCATCCAGCCATCTCATTCTCTGTCAACCCCTTCTCCTCCTGCCCCCAATCCTTCCCAGCATCAGACTCTTTTCCAGTGAGTCAACTCGTCGCATGAGGTGGCCAAAGTATTGGAGTTTCAGCTTTAGCATCAGTCCTTCCAATGAACACCCAGGATTGATCCCCTCCAGAATGGACTGGTTGGATCTCCTTGCAGTCCAAGGGACTCTCAAGAGTCTTCTCCAACACCACAGTTCAAAAGCATCGATTCTTCGGCGATCAGCTTTCTGCACAGTCCAACTCTCACATCCATACATGACCACGGGAAAAACCATTGCCTTGACTGGATGGACCTTGGTTGGCAAAGTAATGTCTCTGCTTTTTAATATACTATCATGGTTGTTCCAAGGAGTAAGCGTCTTTTAATTTCATGGCTGCAATCAGCATCCGCAGTGATTTTGGAGCCCCCCAAAATAAAGTCTGACACTGTTTCCACTGTTACCCCATCTATTTCCCATGAAGTGATGGGACCAGATGCCATGATCTTCGTTTTCTGAATGTTGAGCTTCAAGCCAACCTTTTCACTCTCCTCTTTCACTTTCATCAAGAAGTCATATTAAGAACTGACAAAAATGATGAGTGTTCTGTCTGCAAGTGAAGAAGCAAATAACAGGAAAATTTCTGGGAGAGACTACCAAAGTCAGAGTAAAGACAGTGGTAGAATGTCTGGGAAGGAGAGGCTAGAAATGATGCTTCAATGTAGAAGCAACAGAACTTTGAGGCAACTGAATGTAAACAGTAAGAAACACTCAGAGATTACTCTGTGGTTTCTAGTTTCAGTTACTTATTACATAATGATTCTATTAACTGAAATAGTAAATCTCAGAAGTGGCAAATACTTGGGGCAGCTTGTGGCAGAGATGGGCAGTGGGGACTAAACTTCAGGAGTTGGCTTATATACACACATATATACACATATATCTATCCACGTAAACACATATATACATGTGTATGCTTAACATATATAAATGATTAATACTGTGAGTTGAGTTAATATATTGACACATAATTGCTAATGAGTCAATATACACAAAGACATAATATGATATAATAATGATTAATGATGTAAGTATATACATATGTATATATATACAAAACAATGATTGTTGGGGTAACAACCAGAATTCTTTTAGATGCCTTTCATTTTGTACTCTAGAAAAAAGAACTTGGAACAAAAATCAAATAGGCTTTAAGTTGGTTTCCTTACAGGGAGAAGGAAAGTTAAAGAAAGCAAGATGGGGAAATGGGAAAGAAAGTGGAACAGAAAGGAAAGCCTGAAGCAATTTTTACCATCCACTTTGAGGCTGTTTCAGAACTATCAGAGAGCCATTACTACTTTCATCTCTTCCTCTCAAGCGCTGGATTCAGGAAGATCACCTAGTTCAATGGCTTAATTGTATGTGTATTCACATAAGAACCAAGAAGTTAAGGAACACATTAGAAAACAAGCGGAGCTTGTGCTTCATGGTTTAGAAAATAAGCCAGCTTCATACTGATGAACTCAGCTATAAAGTACTTCATGGTGTTCTGAACACGAAATAGCTGCCAGCCATCAGGATAATCCATGAAACGAGAACACATGTAAACACCAGTGCTGAGACAGTGCCTCAGGACAGATTAAAATGTCTACATTCTTGCTTTCCTTGACTAAGCACACCAAGAAACAGAGATAATAGTAAGTATATGGGCTTGAAAAGAAAAGAACCAAGGGAAGCGATAGGAATTGCTTAGACAGGTTCATGGAATGGAATAACATTAAGCAGGGAATATTCAGTTCATAGGACTAAGTAGTTCCTAATGTTGACAGCAGCTAGCTATGGAACAAATTTCTTATTTTTTCAGTCTAGTGGAAGATGCCATTGACAAAGTCACTTAAGATTGACTGACTAAAACACTAAAGAAAAGCAAAGGAGGGTAAAATATTAACTTTGGCAGGAGAGAAGGGCTAATAAGGCATTCCTCGTTCCTATTTTTGCCATCCATTGAGTAAACCGGTCAGTTTACACCTGACTGCCCAGTTTAAAAAGGACAAATGCAGTCTTAACACTGAGTTAAGAGCTTGACAAATCAGAGTTTCTACAAACTAGATTTAAATGTTTTTTCTCCCTCTTCCCCTCAATAACCAGCCTTTAAGAGTACTCAAATCACACACTCAAAAAAAAAAAACAAAAAAAACAGAAGGTTTTGTTTCCAGGAATGATTCTAATAAAATAGAGAAGAGCAAAAGTTATATTCAGAGGACAGAAATTGAGGAGATTCTTTTTTCCCTAAAATGATACTTTTTTTTTTTCTGATTGTAAAAAGTAGTGCATGGAATACCAGTAGAGGCGGTGCTATAAGTTCAGGCTTTGATTCTTCTGCTGTCTTCCAAAAACAAAGATTAATCAAATACAGAAAGTCAGAAAGACATATAGAAATTTAAAGGCAGAGAAAAGATAAGGGGAGAATAGGAGAGAGAAAAAATATCTCTATGGTCACAAACATGAAGACTCAGACCTGCTGTGCTCCAAGTCCAGAAACAGGCAGGCATCTTCTACTGGGCTTTGGGAACAAAACGTACTCCCTTGAGACAGGTGGCCTAGTTTCACCCCCAGAGACTGAACCATGCTGCTTCTGGCTACTGTAATATTACCACACAACAGGAGAGCCAAGCCACCAACATAAATAAGCACCTCGTTCTTGATTAGGGGCTAAGGAACTGTGCAAACTATTAGACAGGGAGGGAAGAATACAAAAGAGAATGAAAGAAAACAACGGTACAAACAAAACACCCTCCCATTAAATTGAGCTCTAATCCCAAATTAAAAAACAAACAATTAATATTAATATAGATAACTGAATCAACAACCCAGAGAACTGGATAAGACGATAGTGATAAATCAGTTACACTGAAGATTTGAACACACTTCTATCAGAGAATGATAGATGGATAACAAAAAATATTAAGGATATAAATGATTTGAACATCTTGTTCTTGATCATGGGCCTGGAGGAAAAGTCAGCTAGAAAAAATTCTTTTGGAAAAGACTTTCCTCCTTGAGGAAAAGCAGGATATGTAAAAAGAAGTTTCCCTTCTCCTCCTGGAATACATTTATAGGATGATATGCTCTCTGGATCTATACCAGGTTCCTGGACCCTGAAGGTGGAAGCCAGCAGGGAAGGCTAACCACTGAGACAGGAAAATGGACAGAGTCTGGGTCATTGATTACATCATCTGCTGCTGCTCCATTCCAAGAACCTTCTTGTCATGTAAGATACAAATGTTCTTGTTGTTCAAACCATTTTCCCTTGTGAATTCTGTTATTTGCAGAAATCTCTTAAACTGATCTATAGATTAAAGCCATTTTAATAAAAATCTACAGTTGTTCATGAAACTGGATAAGCTGCTCTTAAAATTTATATAAAAGAGTAACAGGTCAAGAATAGGCAAGCCAATTTTAATGAAGAACAACACTGAGGACTTGTCCTATCAAATATCAAAGAGGGTGATAAAATTATAGAAACTGAGAAAGTGTGATACTGGTGCAGAAATAGACAAACAGAGTAGTGGGACAAATAGTGAGCTCAGAAACACAGACAGTTACATATGGAAACCTGATATGATACAGAATGAGGGGGTTCTGAGACAACTGGTTATACTTACACAGCTTTACACTATACACAAAAATAAATTCTAGATGGACATGCTGCTGCTGCTAAGTCACTTCAGTCATGTCCGACTCTGTGTGACCCCATAGACGGAAGCCCACCAGGCTCCCCCATCCCTGGGATTCTCCAGGCAAGAACACTGGAGTGGGTTGCCATTTCCTTCTCCAATGTGTGAAAGTGAAAAGTGAAAGTGAAGACGCTCAGTCGTGTCCGACCCTTAGCAACCCCACGGACTGCAGCCTACCAGGCTCCTCCATCCATGGGATTTTCTAGGCAATAGTACTGGAGTGGCTTACACTATACACAAAAATAAATTCTAGATGGACATAAAAGCCCATAAATATCAGCTAGATTAAAGAGAACGTCATTATAGCATGGAGGTAGATAAAGAATTTTAGGAAACAAAACCTGTAAGTCACAAATCAAAAAGGAAGATTGATAAATTTGACACATTAAAATTAAAATAATCCATGCAACTAAGATACCTGTTGGAAGAGGAATAGCACCAAGTGCAGTCTTGGCTATGTATGCCAAGACCATAAGGTCCTACTTTCTGTCTGGTTCATTTCTCAGGATTGTGTTTACCAGGAACATCTAAGCAATGAGGTGTCATCTCTCCCCAGACAAACAGCAGGCTAGATACCACTCAATGTAAAAGGGATCTATTCTCCAAGTACAATGTTCCTCTACAAGTATAATATACGTCACCCACAGCTTCTTAGCCTTAGCTCCATGTATTCAGTACTCAATGCTATGCTTATGTCTTCTCCATTGCTTGCTTGGCTTGATTTCAACCTGTCATATTTTTCAGGAAGGGCTTCTTGGAACTAAGTTTCCCACACTCTCCTTTGCATATTTAAAATGTCTATCTGTGGCTTATGTAATTGAATACGAATTTGGCTGGGTTTTAAATTAAAGAGTCATATTTTCTTTCCCTGAGGACTTGGTATCTGTTCCTGTACTGTGTTCTTGAGCTGGAGAGTGCCACCAGGAAGACTAACATCAGAATGAACTTTCCTTCAATAGGTGACTCGATGTTGTCTAGATGCCCACAGCATCTTTTCATTATCTTTGAAGTCCATAAGCACTGGATGTGTTTCAATACTAAGCAGTGAGCATCAGCTTTTCCTGAAATGATGTGTTCTTTCAGGCTGCAAATTCAAGTTTGCTTTCATTTCAGTAAAATATCCTATTTTTACTATTGTTGGTCAGTCACACAGTCACGTCTGACTCTTTGTGACCCCATGGACTGCAGCATGCCAGGCTTTCCTGTCCTTCACTGTCTCCTGGAGTTTGTTTGAACTCATATGCATTGAGTTGGTGATGCCATCCAACCATCTCATTCTCTGTTGTCCCCTTCTCCTCCTGCCTTTGATCTTAACCAGCATCAGGGTCTTTTCCAATGAGTTGGCGCTTCACATCAGGTGGCCAAAGTATTGGAGCTTCAGCTTCAGCATCAGTCCTTCCATATTGGAACTTCAGCTTCAGCATCAGTCTTTTCAATGAGTATTCAGGGTTGATTTCCTTTAGGATTGTCTGGTTTGATTGCCTTGCCGTCCAAGGAATTTTCGAGTCTTCTCCAGTACCACAGTTCAAAAGCATCACTTCTTTGGTGCTCAGTCTTCTTTATGGTCCAACTCTCACATCTGTACATGACTACCAGAAAGACCATCACTTTTATTATACAGATCTTGGTCAGCAAAGTAATGATTCTGCTTTTTAATATGCTATCTAGATTTGTCATAGTTTTTCTTCCAAGGAGAAAGTGTCTTTCAATTTCATGGCTACAGTCACCATTAGCAGTGATTTTGGAACCCCCCCAAAATAAAGTCTGTCACTGTTTCCATTTTTCCCCCATCTATTTGCCATGAAGTGATGGGACTGGATGCCATTATTTTTTTGAATGTTGAGTTTTAGGCCAGCTTTTTCAGTCTCCTCTTTCACCTTCATCAAGAGGCTCTTTCGTTCCTCTTTGCTTTCTGCCATTAGTGTGGTGTTATCTGCATATCTGAAGTTATTAATATCTCTCCTGGCAATCTTGATTCCAGTTTGTGATTTATCCAGCCCAGCATTTCTCATGCTGCACTCTGCAGATAAGTTAAATAAGCAGGGTGACAATATACAGCCTTGAACTACTCCTTTTTCAATTTTGAACCAGTCCGTTGTTCCATGTCCGGTTCATGACAAGTTTCTCCTTATTTTTTTCCTCCTGTCTCCTTTCTCACATTCTTTTCATAGATACCAAGTAGCCTTATTTTGGACTTTCTTTTTACTCCATATTTATCATTCTATCTTATCTTTTTATACTGTATTATTTTCCATTTCACTTCTAATTTTATCCTCCATGCCTCTGAAAATATGATAGAAATTCTTTTCTTCTGTTTTTAATGTAATGTTCATTTCTGTATGGTTACATATTTTCTTCTATTTCTTTCTAAGCTCTGCCAACTCAGTTTTCTTATCTATTTACTGTTTATCTTTTATTCCTTGAGTCCTTGTATCTCTCCTTTGAACACTTTTTTTCCCCTGAGAGATCACACTATCTTGAATTTCATTTCATGGAGAATTGTTAGCAATTTTTCTGGTGTGTGTTTCTCAACTGGTGTTTGCTTTTACATTCTTTTCCTCCTTTTTTTCTTTTGATATCTCTGCATAAGCTCCAGACTGGTGGCTTTTTGTTTTGGCTGATACAGTGGTAAAGAATCCATCTGCCAATGCAGGAGATGCAGGTTCTATCCCTGAATTGGGAAGATCCCATGGAGACGGAAATGGCAACCTACTCCAGTATCCTTGCCTGGAAAACTCCATGGACAGAGGAGCCTGGTGGGTTACAGTCCATGGGGACACAAAGAGTTGGACACACACCACGTCTTTAAGTAAATAATGGAGAAGGGGTGACATCAGGACAGTGGGTAAGGATGACTGCACTTGAATTTTGGTCTATTTTCTTTGAGTGCTTTTTCAACAACACACTCTTCCAGGCAACTCCTGCCTAACAGAGGCTGCCCTTGCTTACTATGAAGTCGTATATAACAGATATTTTTGTGTGATGAAAGCCTCAAATTCTCTCCAGGAGACCAAGATTAGCAGCTGCAGGGTGACTCGCTACTCACATTGTCAACTCTCCTGACAGCCTTGTTTCCAAGACAGTTTGTCTGAAATTTTCTTGTTCCACCCCACCTCTCCTGCCACTCTATGGCAGCAAGGGGGACTCAAGAAACATTCCTGAGCCTGCCCAGGCACCCATCCATACTGCTCCAAGCAGGTATGCTATGCACACTTTGTTGTGATAAACACTGTACTCTGTCCAAGATGGCTGGATGCAGGCAACTTCACTCAGCTTTCTACTGTACCCCACCCAATTTTCACTATGCTATGTGAGCCATGGGTTGGGTGATGATTGGAGTATAGAGTTATGAATGCTTTTTCTTTTGTGAATTATAGTTTTATTTCTTGTCCTTGGTGTTTTTAGGTTGGTCCTTAACTAGCAGAGGGTAATAAAAATGCATTTAGCAGATCCTCTCTCGTGACACCTTGACTTTCAAGTTCACTCTCTCACTGCGAGGTCCAGTACCTGCCCCCTTTTTCCATGAGATGATAAATTCTATCTCTGCTTGGGAGGATAAGATGCAAGATAACATAACTCATAAGGAGAAAATTAAGGCTCCATTAATTTAATAATTGTGAAAATATGATCTCACTTATGTACCCATATTTTGATAAAAATCACTTCCTTTTATATTTGTTTTTTCTCCTTTATTACTTACTTAAAAATATATCAAGGATACTATTCCTATACATATAGATAAGCATCATCATTTTAAAGGATATATAGCATTTCATTATATAAAACTTCTGTTGCTATTTGATTTATATTCTTACAACTATATAAAAACTGCAGTAAAACTTCTTATATACTGATTTTGCTCTCTTACTCTTCTCCATCTCTTTCACTGTGTTAAATTTTAAGAGGAGAAAATGCTGAATGCAAAGGCTATGCTCTTTTAAAACGGAAACATATTTTACCAAGCTTATATCCATATAGGCTACCCCAGTTTAAAATCTCATCATCAGTAATAAAAATGTCCATTTTCTCATACCCACACTCATACTTGCTGTTATAATTCTCGTAAATCTTTACCAGTCCGATGGCTAAAAAATCATAGAAGTGTTTTAATGTGCTTATATTCTGTAAGGAATTGTGTGAATGTTTTAGAAAAACTTTCCCCACCGAATGACTATAAAACAATACTCACCAGTATTTTTAAGCTCTTTTCTTACACAAATCTTTGCTCCATCTGAAATTTATATTGACTTTACAGAAACAAGACAAAAAAGTGGGCAGCTCATTTTTCAGTGTCATAAGAAAGTAAAGGCCACCCAAGGATTATCTAGGATGGAGATCTGAAAACTACTCCCTGCAGCCAAATCTGGCCCACCACCTACTTTTATCAGCCATACTGAGACTGTTTTCTTGCAGCCATACTGAACTTCAAGAGAGATCATATGACTTGCAAAGCCTAAAAAATTTACTATCAACCCATCCATTCTGCAGAGAAGGCAATGGCAACCCACTCCAGTACTCTTGCCTGGAAAATCCCAAGGATGGAGGAGCCTGGTAGGCTGCAGTTCGTGGTGTCTCACAGAGTCGGACATGACTGAAGCAACTTAGCAGTGGTAGCAGCATCCATTCTGAGGTGAGGAAGTGAGCCAGAGAACTTCATCTCGGCAGGATTTTCTGTCTGTTGAAACCTCTGTGCCAGCATTAGCTTTTGCTGCCTGGTGTCCTGTTCAGTTGGCTTCTCCTCTTATACATGGTGTGACTGTACATGGTTTCCTTCCCATCCTTTCTACCTTTCTACCTGACAATCAGGGTAGTGCACAGAACAGCGATCAGTCCCTTTAAGTCTGAAGTTTCAAGAAACTTCTGGTGAGAAGCATGTTAAAGGAAAGCAGGGCATTATGACTTTTCTGCGTGGTGATGCCACATATACAAGCCAGCCCCCACTGCCTCCCCGCCCCCGCACTCAGCTCCCCCACCACTTGCCTAGCAACCTTGATAAAAATTCTTTACAGCTTCTCAAATGGTACAAACAGATGGGTCTCCTCCTTTTGCACATAGTTCACTTTTACCCCTGACCTTGTCCCTCTGGATTGAAGGAGTTCATTCTCACTCTGAGAGGGAGGGGATGGGCAAACAGAAGAAACGATAGACTGGCCCCAGGTTTTCTGCCCTGACTGCCATTCCGAAAAATCTTAGAATGTTCAGTGTGACAGGGAAGAGGTCTTTTCAACTTTCACGACACCACCAACACCTTTACCGCATGCTACCATCTAGTCTGGCTTCCCCAGTGGCTTAGCAGATAAAGAATTCAACTGCAATTCAGGAGACACAGGAGACGAAAGTTCGATCCCTGGGTTGGGAAGATCCCCTGGAGAAGGAAACATCAACCCACTCCAGTATTCTTGCCTGAAAAGTCCCTTAGTCAGAGAAACCTGGTGGGCTATAGCCCAAAGGGTCGCAAAGAGTCGGACATGACTGAGCGACTGAACACACACACATGCCATCTAGTCTAGGGGGTGGTTTCTGACCCCCTCCCTACTTTATATTCTGAAGTTCTTACTGTCACTGTTATCCTCTCCAGCTCTGCCCCTACCTTCCATATTATTTTCTGTCATCTGTACTTTTCATCTCATTTGCCAAAGAGCAAGACGACAGGGTAAAAGTTAGTCCATGTTAGAAGATTTGCAAAAAATGATCACCCTAAGCCGGTTTAAATTACTTCCATGTCTGTTCTAACTGACAAAGCAAACAGTGAATCTGTCCCTGTTCAGATTCCACCTGGCCCCCCAGCCACCTGCCCTCATGGGGATCTGGAAGTGGCTCGCAAACCCTGGAAACAAGCCCCAACAGTTTCCCCTTCCTGCCTTTGCTCAAGGAGAGCCCACTGCCAGCCAGGCACCCACTAGCATCCCACTTCTTCCCACTCCTTTCAGAGGCTTTCCTGTCAGGTGGTGGGGAATATTCTTGCAGGTCAGTCAACTCTTGGAGCCTGAATTCCTCATCAATAAATGAGGATGATAATACTACCTAGCTCATAAGGATGCAGTAAGTTCTAAATGAGCCAAAATGCTTTATGAAGCATCCAGAAGCACTTCATATATATGGGCTATGTGTGTGTTCTCCCAAGGATCTATTGTGTTGTGTGTGACTGAACCATTAAGTCGCTTCAGTTGTGTCTGACTCTTTGAGACCCTATGGACTATAGCTCGCCAGGCTCCTCTGTCCATGGGATTCTCCAGGCAAGAATACTGGAGTGGGTTGTCATGCCCTCCTCCAGGGCATCTTCCTGACTCAGGGTTCAAACCTGTGTCTCTTATGTCTCCTGTATTGGCAGACAGGTTCTTTACCATTAGTGCCATCTGGGAAACCCAGGATCTACTGATTTTTACACAACCACAGGATAACTGCAAGGCTATTGTTTGTTTAAACCACATTTGCTGAGAAGAAATAACACCAAACTCTAGAGTTTGATTATAAAGAAATCTGAGTGCCGAAGAATTGATGCTTTTGAACTGTGGTGTTGGAGAAGACTCTTGAGAGTCTCTTGGACTGCAAGGATATCCAACCAGTTCATCCTAAAGGAGATTAGTCCTGAGTGTTCATTGGAAGGACTGATGTTGAAGCTGAAACTCCAATCGTTTGGCCACCTGATGCAAAGAACTGACTCATTTGAAAAGACCCTGATGCTGGGAAAGATTGAGGGCAGGAGGAGAAGGGGACAACAAAGGATGAGATGGTTGGATGGCGTCACCGACTCAATGGACATGAGTTTGGGTAAATTCTGGGAGTTGGTGATGGACAGGGAAGCCTGGCATGCTGCAGTCCATGGGGTTGCAAAGAATCAGACACGACTGAGCAACTGAACTGAACTGAACTGCTAAGATATGGGGAAATACTCCCAAACATTTTAAATATATATAGATTTTTGAAAGCTTAATGATAAATAGATAACCAACAAGATCCTACAGTATAGCATGGGGAACTATACTCAACATCTTGTAATAGCCTATAATGGAAAAGAATTCCAAAAAGGATATACATAACTGAATCACTTTGCTGAATACCTGAAACTAACACAACATTGTCAATCAACTATATCAATGAAATTTTTTAAAGAACTTAAAATATTTTAAGTTTTACAATATTTACTATTAAATCTCCAAAATTTACCCAAGGTTTTTATTTTTTGAAGAAATCAAACCTAAAGGCAAAGACAATAACCTTTCTAAGTAACTACAGTAAAACATCATTCTCTGGGGTATTAAAACGGCACTTAATTGCTAGACAATTCCTGGTCTTTGAAGAGAGTTCACGGCAAAGATATTAAACTGCTGCTGAGGGTGTAGACATTTAGCTTTCAAGAAGCTAGATGGATGACGGTCATTATTTTCAATATTGCTATGTATGTACCCAGCAGACTTCCCACAAAGAGCCAGAGGATCTAAAAGACCCTGAAAGCCAAGATAAGGCAGGCCCGAGGCCAAGGCCAAGGGCTGCTTGCCCCCGAAGTGAGAGTAAGTAGCCCCTGAATGAGGAGGGAAGGAGCCTCCGCCTCCTGGCCGGCGCGCACTGAGCTAGCGTCCACAGGCCCGAAGCTGCAGTAGAGGAAGGTGGAAACGCGGGAAGCAACAGACAAGCCTCTGCTGGAGAGTGCCGCTCCCACTGAGGCTGGGGCGAGCCTTGCGCCTCCGAGCGCAGGCGCAAAGAGCACTGCTTCCCCACTCCCCGACCCCTACCCCCAGAAGAGGGCTGTGGAGTCCTGTGTGGACTGCAGTCCATGCTCACACGTGCTGAGCGCCTTCTCTTGCTGTGTGGGTTCAGTGGGAGGCTGGCAGCCTAGCTTCTCTTGTCTTCAGCTGTGTGAGTTTGGGCAACCCCTTCCATCACTTGAGCTTCCCTGGTGGCTCAGCTGGTAAAGAATCCGCCTGCAATGCAGGAGACCTGGGTTCCATCCCTGGGTTGGGAAGATCCCCTGGAGAAGGGAAAGGCTACCCACTCCAGTGTTCTGGCCTGGAGAACTCTATGGACTGTAGAGCCCGTGGGGTTGCAAAGACTCTGACAGCACTGAACGACTTTCACTTTCCCGTCCCTTAGCTGCCTCATCTGTGTACACAGAGCTCCACTAGACCTCAAGGTGGTCAGAGTTTCTCAGATGACAGCAGATCAAGACTGAAAAAACACATACAGGAAATAAAAAACTTTACTTTTATAAAAAGTCACCTCGTGTTAGAAGAGTCACAAAAGAGTGGTTCAAGTGGCGAGTTCACAAACTTAGTGACAACTAAACTAAACTTTACTTCCATAACACAGATGACAGATGAAAGATGACTTACTGGTGATTCAATGTCCTCCAGGAGTAAAACAGAACAGCGTTCACATTTCAACAGTGTTTGGGCCCGATGCATTATTTTCTTGACAATTTTCTCCAGGTCAGTCTGTTCTTCAAAGAGGTCATTAACCACCTCTAGCAAAGCCTAGGAAAGAGAAAATGGATGTATTTAGGTGGTTAAGGGACTGAATTACAATTTGTCTCTCAAAAATTCCATTTAGTCTTTGCTATAAAAATACAAATATTTTTGTGTGGCTAAATTTTAAAGTGTTTATGGTTGTTTTGACATATTTCCATTGTTTCATTTCATAACACAGTCTTGAATTATAAAATATAACTTGAGAATAGTGCCAGTCCATATGTGTGTGTGTGTGTGTGTGTGCGTGCATTTAGTCACTCAGTCATGTCCAGCTCTTTAGGATCCCATGGACAGTAGCCCACCAGTCCATATAATCCCACATAAATTCCTCATATATCTATATGACTATATTCCATACAGTTAATGACTACCTGATCTCATATAATCATTATTGACAGGCTTTTCTGCTCCTACAGTAGTTTTTCTGCAATGTTTAAAAATCAACTGGGTTGATTTGTAAATGTTTTAAAAAACATGACTGGGTTTAAAAATCAACATTTTAAGAATACCAAATACTTGATTCTCTCCAAGGCACATTTATTTCAGAAAATTACAAAGCATCTCTTCCTCACCATCTGGAAGAAATTCTTTCCTGGTGGCTTCCCTGGTGGCTCATACGGTAAAGCATCTGCCTATAATGCGGGGGACCTGGGTTTGATCCCTGGGTCGGGAAGATCCTCTGGAGAAGGAAATGGCAACCCACTCCAGTACTCTTGCCTGGAAAATCCCATGGATGGAAGAGCCTGGTAGGCTACAGTCCGTGGGATCACAAAGAGTCGGACACGACTGAGAGACTTCACCTTACCTTACCTTCCTCACCATCTGGAAGAAATAGCTTCATGGTCAAACTCAAGACTTATTTTCACTAATATATATCTCTCACAGAACTATTAAAGAATTATAGTAGTGGATGCTAGTTAAGTTTCAAAACCTTCAAATATATATATACAGTTCAGTACAGTTCAGTTGCTCAGTCGTGTCTGGTAAAAACCTCTTAATCCCTCTACACAAGAAATCTGTCCAGGAGAACATTTAAATGCCATTATACATCTCAAAAAGAAAACATCATTAAAAATTTATTAAAATAATAAAAAGCATAAAAATTAAAGAAAAAACTTAAATTCTAACTTGAAAACTGTATACTCATTTAAAAATGAAATTGTGATAACATGTCATTTTATCCAACTAAGCTAGCTTGCAATTTATACATTGAAATAATATTTATTTAGAATTTTTAATTACATGGATACATCCAGAGATTGAAGAACAGTGAGCCATTTAAGGTAGTAGCTATTTTGCCTCTATCAGAGTGCAATCAGAAAATTACACAGCCAGTGAATTGGCCAGAGGATGCTTTATTCAATAGAATTTAATATGATGTCTCCAGTCTGACCTGTCACAAAAGGATTTCATGGGTTTTCAAATTCACATCTATTCTGATAGGTGTTGTTGACTAATTTTCAGCTTTGGTAATGAATTTGATTTGTCCTGAAACCATTTGAAACATGAGAATTTCTTCTCTGAGTCTATTCAGGTAGAAAAGTATTTGAATGAATTAAGGGATCCATGAAATGAGTGCTTCCCTGAGCATCTCAAAGCGGACCCAAAATCTTGGACCGTGTTTTCTCTAAAGAGAGCTTGTGGCTGTGGCTAAGGGCTATGCATTGCTCTATGATTCCAAAGCAAAGAGAAACACTATGAGTTGAAAAAAGTTTTAAGTGTATTTTGTCCATTTGGCATTTGGACAGCAAATTGCTGAAAGAGGTCAATGTGTGGTAATTTCATGTGCAAATATAATATTAAAAATGAGGCAACTGTCTGCATAATTACCAACAAAATCCCCTGTTATTAAGGGAAGGGACATTATTTCCTTAATCATCCAGACTAGTTCTTCAGATGGATCATATTAACTGAACAATTATTTAACTTTTCAATTTGTTGTGACTGCATGGATGGGGCCTCTGGGACCTGTATACAGGAACATTTATCTCAGAGGAAAAACTAATTGTGCCTTGAGTTTTGTACTGACAAATCGCATTATAGTAATTTTATTGTTTCTAATTAAAAATTGCTGCTTTAGTAACAAGTGATAAAAGTTTCACAAATAACAATGCAGACTGGCTCCAAAATAGGAGAAAAAAAAAAGAAGAAAATCTAGGATGACACGCAATGCGACAGACATGGAAGCTTTGCACACAGTTGAACACTCCCTGTTTCTCAAGGTCATTTGCATGTCCCCAGCTCCTTCTTCTTCAGACCTTCTTTTGCTCCTGGACTCATCCTTGGACCTTTTCCCTTCTCTTATCCATATATTTTTCCCACCTGTACCCTAGTTTTAAATACCATCTATATGCTGATGGTTCCCAAATATTAATCTCGAGTCTTCACATCGCTCCAAAACTCTAGACTCCCATATCCAACTGTTTACTTGCCACCTGTACAAGCCTAAAGTTGTTTTCATTCATTTCCCATATCAGTAGGCCTTGTATATTTCACTGCTAAATTTGTTGGAGAATCTCTCACTTCTCACTGTCCAGCTACATTATTTCTCCCCACCCCCAGCTTTATTGAGATATAATTGACATAAAACTTCGTGTGAGTTTAAGGTGTACAACGCGATGATTTAATACACCTATATATTGCAAAATGATTACTACACTAAGGTTAGTTAACACATCCATCACCTTACATAATTACATTTTTTTTGCGTTAAGAACATTAAGACTTATTTTCTCAGCAATGTTTAAGTGCATAATGCAGTATCATTAACTATAGTCATTACACTGAACACTAGATCTCCAGAACTTACTCATCTTATAACTAGAAGTCTGTATACTTTGACCAACATCTCTCCTTTTCCTGGACACTCTAGCTCCTGGAAACTACCATACTACACTCTGCTTCTTTGAGTACCGCTTTCATAGATCCAGTACATATGTGAAATAATACAGGCTGGATCATCGAAAAAGCAAGAGAGTTCCAGAAAAACATCTATTTCTGCTTTATTGACTATGCCAAGGCCTTTGACTGTGTGGATCACAATAAACTGTGGAAAATTCTGAAAGAGATGGGAATACCAGACTACCTGACATGCCTCTTGAGAAACTTGTATGCAGGTCAGGAAGCAACAGTTAGAACTGGACATGGAACAACGGACTGGTTCCAAATAGGAAAAGAAGTCCATCATGGCTGTATATTGTCACCCTGCTTGTTTAACTTATATGCAGAGTACATCATGAGAAATGCTGGGCTGGAAGAAGTACAAGCTGGAATCAAGATTGCTGGGAGAAATATCAATCACCTTAGATATGCAGATGACACTACCCTTATGGCAGAAAGTGAAGAGGAACTAAAAAGCCTCTTGATGAAAGTGAAAGAGGAGAGTGAAAACGCTGGCGTAAACCTCAACATTCAGAAAACAAAGATCATGGCATCTGGTCCCATCACTTCATGGGAAATAGATGGGGAAACAGTGGAAACAGTGGCTGACTTTACTTTTCTGGGCTCCAAAATCACTGCAGAATGTGATTGCAGCCATGAATTAAAAGACAGTTACTCTTTGGAAGGAAAGTTATGACCAACCTAGAGAGCATATTAAAGAGCAGAGACATTACTTTGCCAACAAAGTTCTGTCTAGTCAAGGCTATGGTTTTTCCAGTGGTCATGTATGGATGTGAGAGTTGGGCTGTGAAGAAAGCTGAGTGCTGAAGAATTGATGTTTTTGAACTGTGGTTCTGGAGAAGACTCTTGAGAGTTCCTTGTACTGCAAGGAGATCCAACCAGTCCATTTTAAAGGAGATCAGTCCTGGGTGTTCATTGGAAGGACTGATGCTAAAGCTGAAGCTCCAATACTTTGGCCACCTCATGCGAAGGGTTGACTCACTGGAAAAGACTCTGATGCTAGGAGGGATTGGGGGCAGGAGGAGAAGGGGATGATGGAGAATGAGATGGCTGGATGGCATCACTGACTCGATGGACATGAGTTTGAGTAAACTCTGGGAGTTGGTGATGGACAGGGAGGCCTGGTGTGCTGTGATTCATGGGGCTGCAAAGAGTCAGACATGAGTGAGCGACTGAACTGAACTGAACTGAATGATGTTGAGCATCCTTTCATGTGTCTATTGGCCATTTGTATGTCTTCTCTGGAAAAATGTCTTTTCAAATCCTCTATTTTTTAATTGGATGATTTGGGTTTGTTTTTTTTTTTTGGTTTTGTTTTGTTTTTTGCTATTGATTTGTATGAGTTCCTTATATATTTTGGAGATTAACCCCTTATCAATACAGATGATTTGCAAATATTTTCTCCCATTCCATAGTTTACTTCTTCATTTTTTGATTGTTTCTTTTACTGTGAAGAAGTTTTTTTTTTGAGGTAGTCTCACTTGTTTATTTTTGCTTTTGTTGCTTGAGCTTTTATATCAGACCCAACCAAAAATCACTGGAGCTTTCACCCATATTTTCTTCTAGGAGTTTTACAGTTTCAGGTCTCAAGTTTAAGCTTTTAATCTATTTCAAGTTAACTTTTGTGAGTGATGTAAGATAGAGGTCTAATCTAATCTCATTCTTTCACATGTTAATATCCAGTTTTCCCAAACCATTTATTGAAAAAAACTGCTTTTCCCCACTGCGTATTCTTGGCTCCCTAGTCAAATAGATGTTGACTCTCTATATATGGGTTATTTCTGGGCTCTTTAATTCTATTCCATTGGTCTGTATGTCTGTTTTTAATGCCAGTACAATACTATTTTGATTACTATAGCTTTGAAGAATAGTTTTAAATCAAGAAGTGTGATGCCCCCAGCTTTGTTCTTCTTCCTTAGGATTGTTTTGGCTATCTGAGGTCTTTCCTATCTGCTCTTTAGACACATGGACCAAAGCTTCTCCTACCCCTGGGCCTTTGCACTTGATATTTCCACTGCTTGAAATCTTCTTCCTAGATCTTTGTGTGGCTTTGCTCCTTCATTTCATCTAGGTTTCTGCTCAGATATTAACTCTTCATAGAGACCTTCTTGATCACCTTCTGAAATAAACATCCTAAACTGCCCTTCAGCAAACAGTCTGTATTCCATCATCTCACTTTGTTCTTTTTATATAGCACTTACCACTGCCTGATACTATATAATTTTTTATTTGCTTGTTTGTCTATTATCTATTGTTTTATCTAAATGATAAGTTCTATGAAGGCAGGGACTCTGATGGGCAGTATCTGAAGAGGACCACAAAGTAAATACTTGTTGAGTGAGTAAATGAATACATGAGGATGCAAAGATTCATAATGCATGAAGAGTTCCTTAAGGAATTCAAAACGTAGTTGGAGAGGAGGGCCACTGATAAAGATTATACAGTGTGAGAAGTGTCCACAGTAAACAATGGCAGTGAATATAAGACAAAATAATAAGCAAAGAGGGAAAGATTAAGTGGAACACTGAGCTGGGTTTTCAGGGAAATGCAAGGCAAAAGCAGTGGGAGAAAAAGGTGGCCACGAGGCACTGAAAGCAGAGGGAGGAATATTCCTAAGAGAATGAGAAAGTGAAACAGACTGTTTTCTGGAAATTGGGGCCTGTACTGCTGGAGCGCCCAGTGAAAGGAGAGTGGTAAGACACGGGGCTAAGGATGAAAACAGGGTCCAAATCAGAGAAGAGGGGTCGCATGCTGTGCTGAGGAAGATGGCTGTACTTGTCGATTGTTTCCTGTGAAATATTCGTAAATCATCAGTCAGTTCAGTCGCTCAGTCGTGTCCGACTCTCCGCGACCCCATGAATCACAGCACGCCAGGCCTCCCTGTCCATCACCAGTTCCCGAGTTCACTCAAACTCACGTCCACAGAGTCGGTGATGCCATCCAGCCATCTCATTCTCTGTCATCCCCTTCTCCTTCTGCCCCCAATCCCTCCCAGCATCAGTCTTTTCCAGTGAGTCAACTCTTCGCATGAGGTGGCCGAAGTATTGGAGTTTCAGCTTCAGCATTGTAAATCATAATGCTTAGCAAATGAAACTTATAATCAGTTTGATTACCAATCAACTGAGGATTTCCAACCTTTCTGAACATCTTCTTGTTAAATATATTTCTAAACTGTGACAGTAATGTCCCTATATTTAAAAATAGAGTGAGTCTAATATATTTAACCTCTGCTTGACTGTTTAGCTATTTTTTGAGTACCAGTCTTTGGTATTGCTTTGTTTTTTTCCTATTTAGCCCTACAACTGGTGAAGGTATATGACAGTAATCCCTGTATCTATGCCTCTTTATAATCCTATAAGCTGGTGTTTGCAGCATTAGCATCTTCTTCCAGGAAAACTTTCAATTCACAAGCATAATTTGTGAGTTGGGGTGAAATCATCCATAACATACCTTGCTTCTTAAAGGAACTAAATTGTAAAAAGATCACTAATTTGTGTTATTGTTTCAAAACTGTAAGTAAGCTAGAATATATCTATTGCCTTGTAGTATAGATGTGAAATTCATTTCCTTTTTAAAAGAAGCTATTTCCCTCACACAACAACAGAGGATTTATATCCACTTCCATTTGGGTTTATTGCTTAAAGGGGATCATCAACCACAGACTTGAAGGATTACACAGATTTAAAAAAAATGTTTCTGTACTATTCAAAGATCATCTACTGTTTTTAAAAGACATAATGATTCACAGACACTTGAAAGACAAAGAGCTCTGAGGGTTGTCAGCAATGCTTCTTTGTACTCACCCTGCTTCTTTCATATTCTTTCCTTGAGGCAGCAAAGAGCTGAGCGTTAGATATGGCAATTCCACAAAATGGAAGATACATCTGCATGACCTGGGGGCAAAGAGAGTGTTAAGAATATTAAACCATAAAAATATGGAGCCAGATTCAACATTTCCTTCATACGCCTGATTTTAATACTTTTTTTCCAACCATAGAGGCTGAATATAGTGTTGTTGATGCTAATATCTTAACTTCAGAAAGAATATTCTTCAGAGTTAACTATACCATAGTCTCAGGTTTTAACTAGGGACAGTCACATCTGTGAAAATATAGAAGGAGAAACAGACTGTGATGGCTATGATACAGGAACTGTGTATAAAAGGCATCTTGAATGCCTTCCTTGATCAATGAAAAATGAGTAAATGGAGGAAGTCTGATATATTTAAAATTTAAGGCAAGGCACAGACTCACACTTGGAAGTAGGCAGGATATAAGCCAACTTCTTTGTACATATGTACCAGTAGCAGGGATCTCAGCTTGACCCTAGAACCCTGCCAGCTTCAGACTTGAGTATGACTGTTAGGATGGGCCCGGTAGGAACCGAGGGGCCACGGGGCCTAGAAGAGCTCAAATTGAACCCACTGTTCTGTTGACATAACTAGACATGAATGCAAATCGGTGGGCTGGTGCTACAGAAGCTGGTTTGAGGAGAGGCTGGGGATCCTTTAGGTGAGCACTCTTCCTACGGGAACAAACAGCCACATGCGACAGGCCTGATCCTAACAAAAATCTTCTTATTACGGGGCTCTAGGTCTTGTGATTTCCAGTACTTCCTGGCACTCTCACTCAAATTCATCTCCAGAATCTCTGATTCTAGTGAGAGAGGAAATCTCTCAAGTAAAAGCCAAAATAATTATTTCCCTAAACTCTTTACAATGTAGGGCATTGTACAAGAGACAATGCTTTGGGACTTCTCTGAAGTAGAGGGAAAAGGGCATGTGGGCAAGTTTTATAAGACAGTCTCTCTCTCTCTCTCTTTCACACACACACACACACACACACACACACACACACACGATGCCCTATCAAGAGGTACAGAGCGGTGGCAAAACCGAGCAGCTTCTTCCATGCCCAGAAGACGGCAGTGCAGAGCTCACTGAGGGTGCGGGATAAAAACAACAAGGGAAGATCCACCCAGCAGCAGGTGTGAGACATTCATGGTGTTGGTAGAAATCAGTTAAGGTTGCCTCCAGTATGGAGAAGGCAATGGCAACCCACTCCAGTACTCTTGCCTGGAAAATCCCATGGACGGAGGAGCCTGGTAGGCTGCAGTCCATGGGATCGCAAAGAGTCGAACATGACTGAAGTGACTGAGCAGGCAGGCAGGCCTCCAATATGGAGAAGGCAATGGCACCCCACTCCAGTGCTCTTGCCTGGAAAATCCCAAGGACGGAGGAGCCTGGTGGGCTGCAGTCCATGGGGTCGCTGAGAGTCGGACACGACTGAGCGACTTCACTTTCACGCATTGGAGAAGGAAATGGCAACCCACTCCAGTGCTCTTGCCTGGAAAATCCCAGGGACGGGGGAGCATGGTGGGCTGCCGTCTATGGGGTCGCACAGAGTCGGACACGACTGAAGCGACTTAGCAGCAGGAGCAGCAGCAGCAGCCTCCAATATGCTAGGCCTTATTCTTTTAAGCCCACTCAGCCATTTTCTCCGAAATGTTTCTCTTACTTACTTAATTACATTTTGAAAACAATTACTTTGTAATCAGAGCTCTACAATGCACATGGTGTTTGCTTCTCTGAGGAAGCACTCCCTAACACTCCCTTCTTTTGTGAGGATTCTTTCAGTTCAGTTCAGTTCAGTTCAGTCGCTCAGTCGTGTCCGACTCTCCGCGACTCCATGAATCACAGCACGCCAGGCCTCCCTGTCCATCACCAACTCCCGGAGTTCACCCAAACTCATGTCCATCGAGTCGGTGACGCCATCCAGCCATCTCATTCTCTGTCGTCCCCTTCTCCTCCCGCCCCCAACCTTTCCCAGCATCAGAGTCGTTTCCAGTGAGTCAACTCGTCGCATGAGGTGGTCAAAGTATTGCAGTTTCAGCTTTAGCATCAGTCCTTCCAATGAACACCCAGGACTGATCTCCCTTAGAATGGACTGGTTGGATCTCCTTGCAGTCCAAGGGACTCTCAAGAGTCTTCTCTCTTTACTCCACACAAAAAGTCAAGATGTAACAGCCTCAAGGACTACCAGAATCCTCCCAAGACCTCCTGACCCTGACTTTGATCACATAAAGGCTTTCCAATAGGAAAGAAGAATGCAAGCTTGCATCTGCCCTACTTCTTATCTGCATCACTCCCTTCCCCTCCTGAACTGTAAGACCCCTTCCTATTTTTCCCAAGGGAGGGCACAGTCTTGAGGGCGCTAGCCTACTGTGGCCTCTTTTGCCTGGCAAAGCAATAAAAGCTACTCTTTTCTACTTCACCCAAAACTGTCTCTGTGTTTCAGTTTGGTACCAGAGAACAGAGCCTAGGATTTCGGCAACACTGGGATACCCAGAATGAAACTACTTGGAGTGGGAGGTGCTTTTGTAGAGGGCTGGAGGTGGTCTAAAGATGAAGGGAACTTCAGAATTCCTATAATTTCTTTCCTATTAAAATCTTGCTTTGGCTACTTGAGCCTCCTCAACTCTGACAGAGTGTCCCTAAAAGTATTAATAATTCAGAAGGCTGTAAAAGCCAATGCTGAGACCCTGATTGCTTTTACTGAGATATAGTTGATGTAGAGTATTATATGTTTCGGGTGTACAATATAGTGATTCACAATTTATTAGAGAAAAAAAAGAATTCAGTAAACATACATATCTTATTCAAGAAATAATCATAATAGTAGCTTATATTGACAAAGTCCTTGGATATGATGTTAAGCATTTTATATGCACTATATCATTTGATCCTCGCAACTATGTACTTATACTATTTATTCTACTTTTCAGATGAGAAAACTGAGGCTTCACAAATTTATCAAAGTTGTTGGGAAATATTCTCCATGTATTTCTCACATTTCTGCACATCTTGCAAACAAAGGCAATGGCTCATCTTTCCAGAGTGTTTATATAGTTAACAGTCTTGTAAAATAGAACAAAGAGCAGAAATGCTTGCTATGCAGTATAATGAAGATCATGCCTCTCTCTGAGGCAGAGGTCAGGCAGGTTTACTGTCTATTATAAAAGATTTTGTTTCCCTACATTTCAGGTTCTTCTCCTGTGACGCATGTCCTATGTAATCTGTATGATGCTGTTATTAAACGTCTTATCCCAAGCCAGAACCACCTGTTCACATATCTCTATTTTTTGTTCATCTTCCCTGTAGGAGGGTGTGTGTGTGTGTGTGTGTGTGTGTGTGTAGTTCACACATAGTTGCTTAGTATATGGAATGTTAAGGCAAGAGATTCACAAGCAATTACTAAAGTCAGTATTAAATTTCCTTACTCTCTTTTTCACTGAGTCAGTTGCTACTGATTTTATTTCCTCATTCCATTGATTCTCCCCTTTACTACATTACACTTCCTTTATTTAAGAGAAATTTTATGTACATACTTGTTAAAATCTAAATTTAACATCTTTAGTCTCCTCACAAATAAGGTAAGGACTTTGGAATGCTTTAACTCTCAATACTACTTCCTGATATACTTTTTTTTTCCCGTTACCTTTTTTTCTAGTTCTATCTTGTTTTGCTACTACAAATTGGACATTATTTTGTTATTGTAATTAGGCAGTGCTTATTTTGATTTGTCCACATGTTTACCAATTTTTCCCTGTTCATTTTTCCAGTATCTCCTTCTTCCCTTCTCGGATAATTTTTTTTCTTTGTGAAGACAATC